>NC_139809.1:9811117-10427367 GCF_963457635.1 Microchirus variegatus
ACTTTTGGATGGAAAATGTGTCACGTGTTACGTTTGTGTTTTTCCAGAGAGTCTGTGTTCATCACTCTGCACAGACACACAGTAATAACCATGCACAGTTAAAGCGGAGCTCCACTACACCGTTACATTATCTACAGTCCTTTGTCCCTGTAAACATACACCAGCAGGACATTGATGTATTGAATGTGATGTGCTGCTAGGTGGCAACATGCCCTAGTTAGTATGAGGCAGTCACAGACGAGGGGTGGGTGAAAATATCGATTCGGTGCAATACAATAATCAATACGCCTGAGCAAATATTGATATTTTAATTAACAAATTACGGTGCTCTAAAGTAAACAACACAAATACAGCAGCCTGGATTTTGACATGTTTTTTTGTTTTTTTCCCTCACCTTCTATGTCGTTGGCTTCTAGGTACATTATGGGCTCTATTTGGTCAAGCAATTATATCTCCATATATCTCGCTTTCAAGTCCTAATAATAAAAGACTTATAATTGTAACTACAACGTAGAAACTACGTCAAACTTTGTATGAGAATAGACTGCGGGCGTTGAAGAAACACCAGTCACAGAAGAGTGATGCTTTTCTGTCGCTCCACCATTCCTCTGGTAGCCCAAGGGAAAAATATATTAAAATTGAACAGTTATTTTGCTACTATTCCTCATGGAAATGTAAATGTAATGTACCAAACCAAACCTCGGTGGAAACACGCTGACAGTAGTACATTATCAGTGTGTGTTTGTTGGTAAACAAGGGAGGGGAATGCTAACCCTAGCAACAGGAAGTTAGCCAAAATTAAATTGACATTGCTAACTGAAGAGTTAAGGGCTGAGGTTCTACCTGGAACCATTTCTTCTGAAAAACCGTTTCCCGAAGGGTTTCACCTGTTCTTACTAAAGGGTTCCAGGTGGAACCTTTATAAAAAGGTTCTACCTGGAGCCAAAAAGGGTTCTCCTATGAGGACAAGCCGAATAACCTTATATGGTTCTACTTAGCACTTTTATTTGTAAGAGTGTATATTATTCAGTACATGGCACATTTTGGGGAAAATGCTTCTGTGCCTTTTTTTTTTTGCTTGTTCTTGACGTTTCACAGCAACTGGCACTCAAGTTTCCACCTGGAACCCTTTATTCATGAAAGGGGTTTTAAAGGGTTCTCTGGATCAAAATGGTTCTAAATGGAGCCATTAGTGTTACCAAAAACCCCGTCTTTGGGAAAGGGTTTTTCAGAAGCAAATGGCTCCAAGTAGAACCTCAGCTCTTGTAGAAGGACTCTTTTGGAACCCTTATTTCTAAGAGTGTAGCGTTGCCTCCTCTAGTGCCTCGTCTTCTCCTTTCCAAATATCTCCTGCCCTGTTCTGGATTTAATCATCCATTACGACATTCCTCAACTGTTGTTGTTGTTGTTCTTGGTGTTTTATGGCAGTTGGCATCTGCCATAAAAATAGCTAACTCAATCTGCAGCAGTGTTGTAACTGTTTTTATAAGGGGGGGGGGGACCACTTTTTTTAAACACGACAAACACTTGCAGACCAATTCATTATATAAAATCATGATGAAAAGCTATTTTTTTCCACATAACATTTCAGCCAATTTTGTAATAATACCTAATATGACTCTGACTAATTATGTAAACCAGACATTACTTAGAGACTAATAACTTCATTTAGGCGCATTCAGTTTAAAACATGCAAATATACACATGTGAAAGTTGGTGTGTGTGGTTAAACAGAACAGAGTGTGTGGTGCATTAAAATTCACCCATAAACAGATTTTTTGTGATAAGTGAACAAAGTCATGACAACATCCCTGGAAAAGCCCAGCTCGTTCCCTCCCTAGTGTTTTTCTCTTCTTTTTTTTTCTTTCTCTGGGGTCGTTCAGAGGCAACCAGTCATGGAACAGACTTTGAGATTTAAGATAGTTTGTAGTTTATAATCAGAGCTGCTGGCTCTCCCGCCACCTCTCTGTTTCAGGTCGGGGGCCGTCTGGGAGGTCCTGTCTTGAATTTCTACCCTATCAATATGGCCGCCAGGGCCTGTCATCACGATGAAATAGGAAACTCGGGCCAATCAGGGTTAAAGGGATTAGATGACCAGTGGAAGGGTTTATTGTTTTTTGTTTTCCTTTCTTCCCTCACAAAGCCATTATCCTGGTGGGACTGTGTTTTTATACAGTTGCCTATGAGAGATATGGGGACAGAGCTGGAGGAGAAAAGAAAATGTGTGTTGTTGACAGAGGAGAAAAACTAGTTTAAAGATGTGAGTGCAGGTGGAAATGTCTGAGAGACAAGTGATACAAACACAATATAGTGAGAATTTGAAAAGCAACAAAAAACTGTAAACTAACCCTAACCCTTCACAATATGTACATGTATTCTCCTTCTATTTCCAATCATGCATAATAAAGCTATTTATTAAAATACAAGTGTTTTCATTCATGAACAAATGGTGGAGATGCACGTTTGACAGTTGAGGAAAGAGGCAGTGTCGTATTTCAGACAGACACCTGATACATCTTCATCTCGCAGAGGAAATGAAGGCTCATCAGCGCTGAGTTTCTGAGACGGAAAACACACGAGTACGTAGATATGGATTTGAAATCTTAGCTCTCTCACTAGTTCCAGTTTATGGTCAAGTGTATATCACACACAGCCCGGTCAACTTAAGGTTTATTATTTTTTGCTTTTATGTAGTGATTTCTCACATAATCAGTTTAAAAGGGAAAAGTGTCCTCAAAACAAAAGAGTGCTAAAATTGCCAATTAGATAATCAACTCAATCAATTATCGTATTATTCCCATACTGTATGTCAATCTAACATAGAGTAGAGGAGGGAGGGCCCAGAGCAAAAACATCACCGTGAATTAAGTGCATCTGAAATATGTATCTGATAAAGGAGCCAGAACAGTGTCATGAGTCTGATGAGTGACTGCATCATGCTGCCGTCTCCACTCACCTCTCATTGTGCTCCTGATAAACCAGACGTGATTTCTCCAGCAGGTACTTCTCCACATAGGCACTGAAAACACCACACACACATACATACAGTAAGAATACAGTAAGTAACAACAATTTAACATAACTACAAAGATGAAAGAAGAGAAAGCTGCACAGGTGAAAACAAAAGGGACCAAATAAAGTGAATTTCAATAACTTCATATAAACAGTAGGACCTGTTTGACCTAATTATTCATTAGGGTTTATTTTCGCTACCCTACAAGGGCGACTTGTTCTTTTTAGAGCTTATTATACGATGCTATTGATCATGTTTATGGCTCTGTGAGGCCTTTGCAACCCAATAGCCCAATATCCTTTCCTGCTCACTTCATTCCTGAAATTGGCATCTTTGAAAGGATGCTCCGAAACTCTTGCAAATCAGCTTTAAAACTGATGATTTTGTGTATTATGACATAGAATTCTATGGCACTGAGTTTGTCCTTATTCATTTGTTTTATATTAAAGCAGTTTATAACACTGTTTTTAAAAGGTTTAGGCCACTGGTGCGTGTTTATCAAAAATGAATTGGGGATTAAATCTACAGCTGTATCCATTTAGCTGCAGTGTGAAAGGAGGGAGAATTATCAGGAGTGATAATCCAGTTTGCCAGGGAGTATCCATGTTAACAAGAGTAACCTACATTTCTGTTATCTATTTTTGTTGTGCGTGTGTAACTGCATGTTTTTTGAGGCAAGAAAGTGCGTCTCTCACCCTCTGACAGTGCCACTCTCCTGGTAGTTGACCTGGATGAACTTGCCAAAGCGGCTGGAGTTGTTGTTGTGGGCCGTCTTGGCATTCCCGAAGGCCTGAGGAGAGAATGGAGTGGAGTCACGTCAGGGGGTCAACATGTGGAGATGATCGGCAGGTAACACTCAACATGAACATCGAAGAAATGGCTCAATGAATAAAAAAACACAAATAAAACATCTGTCACGTCTTTAAGTCTACTACTGTACCAAACAACTGTATATTACACTGTTTGGTTCTAGAGTACACGCGTCCTAGTCTAGGAGGTAATAAAATACTGTGTATCTACAGGCAAACTTAATGATGGGAACTGAGCTGTGGGCCAAAGTGAAAAAATGTGTTAGGAGAAAAGCTACCAATCACAGCATCGTAACAGAGGTCAGGAGGCCTTCAAGAGGCATGAACACACACACACACACATGTGCACACGCACACACATATTATGTGCACACACACACACACACCATGGTCTAAACTGCCAAATTCCTATGAAGGCAAACACTGCAGAGCTGAAAACAGACACAGTTACAACTCGTGGGAGTGAGAGAGAGGGTCTCTCTCACTCTCTCTCTCACACACACACACACACACACACACACACACACACACACACACACACACACACACACACACACACACACACACACACACACACACACACACACACACACACACACACACACACACACACACACACACACACACACACACACACACACACACACACACACACACACACAGGTTGTCCATCATTAGAGGCCCCTGGAGGACTCATTCAGCTTCTCATTAGGAGTCTTATAGACCTTAATGGAGAGAAGAGAGGAGAGAGGAAACAAGATGAGTGACATGAAAGGAAAAAGGGGAGCCATTTGAGGAGATAAGAACGACGTTGCACAGTAAAGAAAGAAAAAAAAAATACAAAAACAAAAGAGACTTACAAATTAGATTAGAACAAATGATAGGAAAGAATAACAAGGAGCATAATAAGGGGAAATGTAAGGAGGAGGATAAATTATTGAGTGAGTAGTGGGAGACATTAGAGACGCAGAGGCATACGTTTTCATGTTTCAGCGTTACAGTTCACAGCAGCAGCAGCAGGGGTGAACATTCAGACTGATGCAATCAGTCGTTGGGACTTGTGATAAATGACTGACACAAAGCAGAGAAGGTGAGAAGAGGGAGGGAGAGAGAGAGAGAAGTGGGTGTGAGATAATTGATTGTATAGCTGCTGAGTAAACACTATACAGCTCTGAAATAACACAGTTAATAAAAATGAATCCTGCTGCTGCTGAATGAGGCTTTGATGTCTGCGATGAACATCCTCCCACCACCAGCCACAGACACACAATATTTTGCAGCCAATCAGCAAACAGGCTGGAAGAATAACAGAGTGATTTTACTGTTCATCTCATTCGTCAAACTGACTCATCTTTCTCTCCTCTCCTGCAGATCCGTGGACGAAAAAGGGTCCAATGAGTGAAAACACAACGTCAACCACAGAGAGAGGAGTGAACCGAATGTAAAACTGTAATCACAGACCTTTTATCCTCAATCATCTCTGAATATAATGTAAGAGACCTTCAGAGGCACAATATTTCCACTTTTACGATTTGGAATAAAAACCCTTTTCCTGAACTGATTGAACTTAAGAGTATAAAATAAACCCTGCTCAACGGTCTGCTGGAAGGACACTTTCTTTTTGTGTGTACGTAGTGTTTAAGGTGATGATCCCTTCTGTATGTTTGCCATACCATCTGCAGTGTGTGTGTGTGTGTGTGTGGGGGTGTGTGTGTGTGTGTGTGTGACGAGAGAGAGAGAGGAAGATTAACGAGCAGGGCAGCAGTGCCTGGATGATTTAATGGTGAACTCTTGCTTCATGGTCAGCGCCTGCTGCGACCACAGCACAGGAAAACACACAGTGAGACACAGTGATTACTCTTTGAGTGTGTTTGTGTATGTAGTAAGTGCATGTGAATGTGTGCTAAACATGTAAGTCTGTACGTACGGGCCCAGACAGAAAGTCAAGGACAAAAAGGGAGAACTTCCTACATGCTTCTTGTTGCTTCTTGTCCATCCTGTCTGTCTGTCTTTCCCCTCATTTCTACTGTCTACCTGTCTGTCTGCATACTACCCACCACCATTAAGACTGTACCTACAAGATCAGTACCAGCCAGTATAGTATAGTACAGCACAATATAGTACAGTCTAGTATACTATTGCAATGTATAGTACAGTATAGTATAGTACAATATAGTATAATATAATACAGCACAGTATAGTATAGTATACTATACAATCAAGTGTTGAATAGTATAACGTATAGTACAGTACAGTACAGCAGATTATAGTTATATATATTATTGTATAGTATATAGTACAGCAGCACAGTATAGTACAATATGCTATAGTCTAGTATAGTATTGAAAAGTGCAGTATTTAATTTTTTTTATCCTTTATTTTTTACCAGGGAAGTCCTTTGAGAACAAGTCTCTTTTTCGAAGGCGCCCTGGCCAAGTATAGAATAGTACAGTATAGTATAGTATAGTGTAGTATAGCATGGTATAGTACAGTACAGTATAGTATAGTATAGTATACTATAGTATAGTAAGGTATAGTATAGTACAGTACAGTATAGTATGGTACGGTATAGTACAGTACAGTATAGTACAGTGTAGTATAGTATAGTAAAGTAGAGTATAGTATAGTTAAGTATAGTACAGTATAGTATAGTACGGTATAGTATAGTGTAGTATAGTACGGTATAGTATAGTACAGTATAGTTTAGTATAGTACAGTATAGTATAGTACAGTATAGTACAATATAGTATAGTGTACTATAGTACAGTATAGTATAGTACAGTGTAGTTTAGTACAGTACGGTACAGTATAGTATAGTACAGTACAGTATAGTATAGTACGGTATGGTATAGTATAGCACAGTATAGTATAGTATGGCATTGTATAGTAAAAATAGTATAGTAGTATAGTATAGTACAGCATAGTCTAGTATAGTACAGTATATTATGGCATTGTATAGTAAAAATAGTATAGTATTCTATAGTATAGTATAGTACAGCATAGTATAGTATAGTATAGTACAGTATATAATGGCATTGTATAGTAAAATATAGCATAGGATCAGTGAAGAAAGTCTCTTGATACTGTAATTTCAACATGTGACCTTTTTAGGTTTATACATTTGCAGGCTTTATACAAGATTCCATAGTTTATGCCACTTTAATGGTTTTATTATTTCAAATCAAACGTCAAAGTGATTCTTTATATACGATGATAGACTGGAGGAAACATAAGAGTACAAAGAATAATAATTCCCATAGACTTACCATAGCCATTCCTTTAAAGAATTAATCCCAGCTATCACAGCATATTACTCAGCAGTGCCATATGGAGTCCAGCTTAACCAGGCATAGATTTTACGCTAAATAATATGTTGACCCCCAAGTTGCAATGTGTGTATGTGCGTCAGAATAGCTACTTTAGCCATTCTGACGCACAGTGATGTATAGTGACAGTATGCTAATGTATGCTAATGTATGCTTATGTGCTACCTTAGCCCCTGCAGCCTCGTCTACACTGTCACTTTACGTTAGCCAGTCGTTTCCTCCACCGCGGCAGAAAACCTGAGCTTCAGAGGCTGCAAACAGCGGTGCTGCTACTTCAGCACAGGATTAAACGTAGCGTCGAGGAGAGGGAGGATGGGAGAATGCTAATTAGCATGTCAAGAATTCCCTTCGAGCGTGGGCTAAAGTCAGCTCATGCTCATATCCTGGTGTTTCTCTCCTATCATACACTTCTTTATGTTTTCTTTCTCTTTTTCTGCAGGATTTTCCTAAACATGATGTAGAGGCTGCGTGGTTCAGTGCATGAATGTCCATGACATTTTGAGATATTTCTTTGTTAAGAAATATGTATATAGGCAATTGTTGATCAGTGAACAACACAATGAGAAATTAAAAGAAAAGAGATCTCAAATGTACACTACAAGGTACAAAACACTGTATGAGTGGTACATCTTTTGCCTCCTTTGGTCTCTGTTTACAGTCTCAAAACTTAATCTACAGCTGCACAAAACGGTTCAAAGAAAGATCTCATGCTCCTTTTGGCTCCACTAAACCTGCACATACTCTGCATACGGCATCAACTGCCTATGTTGCAAAGAAACTTAAAAACAAAAATGTGCATCCCTTGCATTTATATGTAGCGAGGTAAAAGAAAAGAAGAACAGCTAACTTTTCATGCAACTAAATGCACATATTCCTTTTATTTATTTTTTTTTGTGCTAGATAAAGCTGTTTTTCCTCCAAATTTCTTAAACCACCTTCTTCACCATGACAACCCACAGCGTCAGTCAGACATTGGACAACCACACAGTGAATGACAGAACGTTGGTACAACAGCATATCTAGTAAATGCCGACACTTGTACAGACACATTAACTCTCGAAGATCACAGGCACGAGGCAGAGACACCCTATCTACTGCCTCAGTAAACAATTACAACATGACAAGCGGTGGAACTGATACGGGCAAAAAAGTGACTTTTGACAGCTTCACCGCTGGTAAAGTAACATATAGCAGCATCAAATTCCTCACACAGACACTACACAGTGACACAGACCTCGAGGAAACTTCAAACTAACAAAGGAAAAGAACAAATTAGAGAGAAAAAAAAAAATTCTTCCAAAAGTACATTCAAGAGATTAACGGCAAATGTGTACAAACCCCACCCTGTAATCAAAGGCTTCACTTCAGTAGCTTATCGCCGGGGTTTACTCCAGGGGACTGACTTCAGTCCTCCTGCTCCTTTGTGTTCCAGTGTTTTACAGTGTGATGAAAATGCAGAACAAGGACTGGGGGAGGAAAACTCAAACTAAACAGTTTATCTAAGATATTATGGCCAATGTATGAAACAAAGTAGTGCATTTACCACACTTAAAGGTGCCATATGTAAGAATGTGGCCAAGAACAGTTATTACATTCAAATTCTAAATACTGATTTCTTTTAGGTTTCGTTTTCTGACGTAACTGGCAACCCGTGGTTGCTTGGCAGCTGAGACTCTACTGACTGCAATGATTGGTAGATGGCGGTAGGTGGCGCCACATGCCAAAACATGATTTCAAAACATAAACATGATTTGCAGTCTGCAAAATATTTTTTTTAATGCAAATATTTTGGCTGTGCTGTTGTTTTTGGTGAGTTCAGTTTGTTATATGAACATTATTCCTGAGTCTCTGTGACATATTAGGAGGATTTTATGGCCAGTTGCTTTAGATTTATTACATAATGCACCTATAAGTGCCATTTTTGTTGTTCCATGGCAGTTGTCATCAATAAAATTGCATTATTGCCTTCTGATTCACTTTTCTTTGCACACCTAAAGCACCATATTCTTGCAGCGTTAAAAACAGTCTTTCAGGATGATTCCATGCAGAGTGGATTCACCCCGAGGGTCGTGGCTGATTCTGTTCTTAAACCCAAGTTTTTTTTCTTTCTCTTGTTTTGTTTGAAGGCTTTACTACTTCCACGTTCACGAGATGACATCACATCACATTCCTCCGCTAACAGATGCTTCACGTGGCAAGCTGAGTAAACAGACGGTGAGTTTGTGTGTGTGTGTGTGTGTGTGTGGCTTGAAGGAGCTTTAATACCAGCCATTCGTCTGGGTGTGCGGTCAGGCTTGAGAATAGAGCGGGTGGCTTTGTGTGAAGAGCTCTGGCTGTGCATGTGTGTGTGTGTGTGTGCGTGTGTTTGCATTCCCTTCAGGTGCATTACATCTTTTTATCTCTTGAAGACTCACTCAGCCCTGAGCTGGTAAACTATAGCGTCACGTGCACCTGCACAGTCGCGAGGCTTCACATTGAAGTGAAGTAACTCTGTGTTTGTCACAAGCAGCTGGGAGGTGACTCATAAAGTGTGAATTACAGCGTAATAAGCAGGATATTGTGTTTTTGATGTGTGATGTTATGAGAGTCTCTGATGTCACTGAACACAACACACAACATCCTTGTGATCTTCACGTCTGAAACGAGACACAGTGCAGCCCCCGACACCTCCAAACTGGCTAAGATGAGATAATGCAAGACAACAATGTAAATTTTCCTTTCTCTACATCTCATATCTACAGCTTGTTTTGAAACTTTCTCTCAGTTTATCTCCCACTCCCCAGACTCTCTCTTCTTTCAGTTCCCTTTCTCTATCTTCAGACACACGTGACGAGCTTCTCTCTCGAGGAAAAAAGGAAGGGAGGGAGGGAGGAGGTGAAGATAGAGGAGGACGAGAACTATGTAACCCACACAGGTCACACATGTTGCATACATTTGATCCAAAAAATGAGGTAAGAGCAAAAAAAAAAAGTATTTGCATGTGTATACAGGAAATGTATATTAACTAAGTTTTTTAAAAGAAGAGAGAGGGAATGAACGAGCTGACTTTTAGTGTCTTTTGCAGATGATTCCAGTCATAACATGCGGCAGAAAACTGAAATGATGGTGCAGGCTTTGGGGATAAGTAAGTTAATAAGGCAGCTGGAACGAAAACTGATGCTATGGATATTAAGTGAAGAGCGAAGATAAGATGGAGTTTTATGAATTCACAGAAACCAGTGTTTTACATTAATACTGCAAAGAACATCCGTGTTCATCACATAAATTTCTAACCCTCGCCTGACGCGGCTGAACAGGGAATAATGAAAGAATTTGAGAGAATTCTAAGAAGTATTTTGCACCGAGACATAACGAGAAACACATCCGTATTACATGATTATAATCAGGGGCAGATTGGACTCTCTCTGGCTTCAGGTTTCTGAGGAGCTGGTTTCATCGTGGCTCACCATGTGGGTGTAGTTATTGGCTAACAGTGCTCTGCAATTAGGTGACACACACCGAGACGGAGGCTCTTTTCATGTGGCAAGTATTAGCCGTTAACATCACAGCCTTAATGACCGGCGTTTGACTGTAAACTCTAGCTTGGTGACCATCATCCAGTTGTGTCGATGCCCAATATTTATTGTCCAATTTAACCTCGAGGAGGTTTCCAACCGAGCAACTGGCTGATTTTGGCCTGTGGATCCAAAACATGGAATAAAAGACACAGCTGTAGAATATAAAATGCTTACTATGAATACATGCGGTTGCACCCAAGTGCGAGTTAATATACTTTACAGAGGAGAGAAATTATGCACCGACTCTCTGTGTGCATCATTGAAGGCGTAGACATAAAAATGAGTTACAGAAGCGACAGTGATATGAATCCGAGCTCACATGGCTGTGTGCATGGACAGAAAATAAACAACCCGCAGAAACACTGATGCTATCCAGAGATTCAGAGCACGTCGTAGAGCGGCCTACTCTTCCTGTGCATATAAATTTTAAAAAATCATCAACAAAGAGGACGAACAGTTCTATCTCTTCCTCTCTCTATGTCTAAAGAACAGAGTCTCTGCACACATGCAGGATGTGTCTATATGACTGGACAATATTCATCATCTGCAGCGCTTCATTATTGTGTGTTGTGGTTCTCTCAGGGTTGTCCTTTCAACAAAAGCCCATTAGTCCTGTCCACTCACACACATACAGGAAGAGAATACACACACACTCACTCACACACACACACACACACACACACACACACACACACACACACACACACACACACACACACACACACACACACACACACACACACACACACACACACACACACACACACACACACACACACACACACACACACACACACACACACACAGGTTTAAGCAGCTCCTACACTCTTAGAAATAAAAGTGCTAAGTAGAACCATATACGGTTCTTTGGCTTCTTGTCATAGGAGAACCCTTTTTGGTTCAAGGTAGGACCTTTACCCTGAGTGTTACCAAGAACCCCTTTAAACCCTATATTCAGGAAAGGGGTTTTAAAGGGTTCTCTGGATCAAAATAGTTCTTACTGGAAACATTTGTGTTACCAAGAACCCTTGAAAAACCAATGGTTCCAGGTAGAACCACAGCCGTTGTGGAAGAACACTTTTGGAACCCTTATTTCTAAGAGTGTAGGACACTCTATTGACTTCTATTCATTTGGACAGCCTAAACAAAAATGTTATACCTCACCTTAACCATAACCAGTTAATGCCTAACCCTGATCTTAACATTACAACTATTCAAATCTGAGCCACACATTTAACTCAGAAATGAGCTTCTGCCTAATTAGAACCAGGTTTTGGTCTCCATTCGAACAACACTTTTCTGTCTTGAAGAAATGTGTTACCCAGCCTTTAAAAAGGTGCAATATGCAACATTTAGCCTTATAAGACATCAGTAAATGGATAATACCTGTGCAAATATATATACCAACAATGCGAGCACTGATGTCTCCAGCAGAGAGCTAACGTCAAATTCCTTTTCCGTGCCGTTGATAGTGGGGCCTCTGTTTTGGTAGCTGGTCCGGCAGTTGCATTTGAGCAGCCGCAGGAAATGCCAGAACCTGTATATAAATATGCTGCATTCAAATGGGCATGTGAGCACATCTGAACAGTCCCTGCTTTACATTCATGACCAGTTATACTCTTAGAAATAGAACCATATACGGTTCTTCGACAGGGGTGTCAAACTCATTTTCACAGAGGGCCACATCAGCATAATGGTTCCCCTCAAAGGGCCAGATAACTGTCATACAGAATAAATGTAACCAAATGTCACCAAATATAATGTAAAATAAATAAAATAAAATATAATATTGATAAATAACTTTCTGTATTTATTACTTATTTCACTCGTCGCATGATGCATATACAATGATACACTGCGATCTAGTGGCGGTGCCGTCACTTTGCAGGTAACGCAATCGCCATGCATTGTGGGAAATGTAGTTTATGGTCAATGCACGCCTTAAAGCAGCATAGACCTATTTTAACACAGATTTTTAACACCAATTAATCACTCGCGGGCCACAGAAAATGACGTGGCGGGCCACATCTGGAACCATGGTTTTTTGGAGGGTTCCACCAAGAACCCTTTTAAAATCCTTTATTCAGGAAAGGTGTTTTAAAGGGTTCATTGCATGGTTCTTACTGGAACCATTAGTGTTACGAAGAAGTCTGATGTGTATGTCGTGGGTACAAGTTTATGAGTTCCACTTCAACGTTGTAACTGATGTGGTGATAAGTGATGAGCCGCTCTATAGTGGCAGAAAGTAGGTCTCAACTCAAATAAATAAGGAAAGAAAGGATCTTTCATGTCATTATACTACTAAAATTGCACAATGACCAGCTAACCGCTAACGTCTCCTCAAAATCTGTCCAAAAAAGTAGTATTCTCCTCTCATACTTTGAATTTCATTATCACTAATGAGCTGTGGTTAACTTAAACTTAGTGTGTTATGTAGTGAACTGTAATAAACAGAGAACCCGCGGCAGGAGATGGATCAGCAGATAATACGAAACAACTGTCCCTCATTGTGGTTATGTGTAAGGTCACGTGTCTTCAGCTACAGGCCACAGACACATCCTGCTGAAAGAGCATCTGACCTGAACTTTAAAAACCCCCGGAAGTAAACCTCAAAGGGCCCTTTGAACATATAAGGAATGTCCACACACAGTCACAAAACTCATCGGATTATAGCTGGTGTTGCTTAAGCGAGATAAAACACCAATAAACAAACACGGTCACACCAGTTTCCCCGCCTTGCTCATGAGAACTCGGAGAAGCGGCCGAACCTGTGACCGTGCGGTGTGTGTGAGTCTCACTAATGTGTCAGGAAATGTGCCTTAAACGCACTTAATGCTTTCATGTGAGGTGAAAAGTACAGTGTCAAGCCCACGCAGCCAAACACATCTGCACACACAGGAACGTTCGATAGCACGTGGAGCGCTGGGCCACATCTGGATCGCATTGGCCTCAGGAAGGGCTGAACACACAGGCCCAATAAAAGCAAGCTCTCCACTGCACAGGACTGTCAACAGAGACTCCACTGCAGCCAGGGAGGAGGTGGAGAGTGAGGGAGAGGAGGGGGACGAGCACAGGGACATCACGGAAATATTGGAAATGGTCGAGGTGCACAGTGAGGAGAGGAAGACGATAATAAGAGACCAAAAAACTTGAACAGAGACACTCCCCACACTGGACGAGAAGACCACATATTCATCCAGCAGGAGGGACCAACACCGTTTTCATCAACATCTCACTGCAGTCCATGATAATGAAGGCCAAAGCAACAACGTCCTCTGTCCCGTCGCCTCCTGCTGCTGTTTTCAAAAGCTTAATTCAAGCCATGCTGCTGTACTGTTCCCTCTGCTCACCATCTGCAACATAAACAAACTCAGCAGCAGCATCTCTCTCACTCTCTCACTCACTCATCCTCACACACACACACATGCAGCGTCCACACTCATGTGCCAGCTCTGTCCTTGTCCCTCCTTGATGAGCCCCTGTCTCCCAGAACAGTAGATTTAACCTGCAGTATGTATTGGCTGTCACAGGGACGAGTTATTTACATGATATACCATGTTCACTGGAGATGCAACACTGTCGTCTGAATCCTTAACACATCAGCTCTGCTTCAAAGGGTCTGACATAACCAAAACATGAAGTATTTGTCAAAATGTCTGTCATTCTTCTGATTTAATCATGATTCAGCAACATATGGAGCTAACTCGTCTTCCTGTAAAGCACAGTATGTGTGTATGCTTGTATTTGCTACGTCTTTTGGACCTTTTCTAGCATAAACACTGGCCTTATGAGGACCAAAATCTGCTCCTAGTGGAACAAAACCTCTTTTCTAATGAACTGGTCAATTTTAGGACAAATATTGAATTGTGATTAGGTTACGTGAAGGTTTAGCATTAATTGTTTTGGTGAAGGTTAATGATGCGTGTTCGTTAAGGCTGTCTAAAGGTGCTTTTCCACTACCCAGTTCCAGCACGCCTCGCCTCGGCTCTGCACGGCTCGACTCTACACGGTTTGGTATGATTTTCCATTACTATTGTACCTCCTCAATGTGGGCGGAGTCATCATAGCACGACTACATTAAACAGCCATGAGTAGGCTTTTTTGGTGTAATTGTATCATTAGAATCAGTTCATTAAAAAGATTCCTTTACTGAATCGTTCAGTACTTCCTGACTCCTTTGTTAAATGTTGAGATTTTAGCCATTTCCTTGATTAACGTTGGTGATTAACTCATGTAATCAGATTTTTAAGTCCTTTTAACTAGTGCTGGGTGTTGACGTTAACGCATGGCGCGTTTCCTTGACGATTGACCGCAAAAAGACACCTGTGACGTTATATTTAAGTGAATACCGATTGTTACAATGAGTCTCTAAAGAAACGCAGTTTTTCATGCAGCGGCACCGGAATTACCAGTTAGCTCCATTAGCTGTGTTAGCTCCTTTAGCGCCGTTAGCACGATTACAGTCGAACTGGAGCGGTCTGTTTATTAAACGAAATTTGTGTGTGCCTCTGTTTGAAGTTTAGCGTTAGAGACTCATTTTAACAATCGGGAGTCACAGAAACATTTTAACTGATCTACAGTTCTGTTATTGTTTAGTTTGATTCTATTCTTGGAAGTCCCACTCATGACCCATGCCGAGTCAAGCCATGCCAGGACTGTGTAGTGGAAAAATGCCATTAATGAATGGTAGTTAATGCAGCGTCCTAAGAAGAAGAGCTGCACAAACCTGTGTGTGCATGCTGAGCTGTTGTAGCTGTTTGCAGGTAGCGTGTGTGTGTGTGTGTGTGTGTGTGTGTGTGTGTGTGTGTGTGTGTGTGTGTGTGTGTGTGTGTGTGTGTGTGTGTGTGTGTGTGTATTGCAAAGTGCCTGCAAAGACAAATATACACCTGACAAACAAACATTAAGACGCCTAATCGAGCCCGCGTAATCATCTTTGGTTCAATCCGCCCGCTGTAACACACCACCCCACAGCTTCTCCACAGTTGGCAGATCCTGAACATTTCTGGGAGTGTGCTCCAGAGCTGGCAGTGAGCCTGTAATGCAGCACGGTGTGATTGACAGAAAACGTAACTAAGCATGTGAGATGTTGTGGGAAAATCCCACGAGTGAGTGTGCTGAGGTGTTAATCCTTTGAGTGCTGAACTCCTACAGGCTGCAGTGAGTGTGCTGCTGCTGCTGCTGCTGCAGTGAGAGATGATTAATTTTTTGGATGGACTTTGGGTGGGAGGGGTGTCTGTGTGTGTGTGTGTGCACATACAGTACGTGTTTGTGTACAGTATGCTCGGCACGTGCACGCAAAAGCAAAAACCGTGAGTGTCCACAGCGACTGAAGAGACTGTTACTGCAGGAATATAAATAAAGCATGAACACCAACAGATGTAGATGGATAGTAGACAGTATTTACATGCAACACTGGGGGAAACTAGAATTGGTCATGAATTTAAGTCCTTTTTGTAGAAAATAAATGAATGATGACATTTAAAGCAAAAAGTCACAAGTTAACACTCTTGACAATTTGTTTTCTGGGGGTTTGCACAGAGACACTGGATGCACAGGCATCTTCTTTTCCTCCTCCACTACACTTTTACTTTATTTGGTTCACACTTAGCTTGTTGTTGCCCCCCTCCGCCAAACTGCAGAGTATTCTTTAGTCTCCAATTTAAAAAAAACATGAACACTAGAGTGAATTTAGATGCTTTTTGCATTATGTGTTGGGGTTATACATTGAATATGTCTAGGAATTAGGGCTGCAACTAACAATTATTATTTTCATAACTGATTCATCTTTTGATTGCATTTATTTATAATTGTTTGGTCTATACAATGTTAGAAAAATGATCTCAAATGTTTTTTTTATTCAGTTTGAATAATTTTTTTGTGATTTGTAGGAAAGAAACCAGAAAATATTCACATTTAAGAAGCTGAAAAATCTGAAAACTGGTTCTTTAAAAAGCACTTCACCGATTAATTGGTATCTAAAATAGTTTGACAAGTAATTTGGCAATCGGTTAATAAACGATTACTCGTTTCAAAGCAACAGACCCATTCAGAGACTCGCCGTACATTCACGCATTAGTAAACGACAGCTTCTTGGTCTTGCTCTTTTACTCTCTTTATCTATTTTTCTTTTAAACCATATAAAAATATACAGTGCTCAACAAATCAGATCGACTACTTCCCCCACTTGTCCCTATACTCCTCCAAATCTGATCATGACTCTTTATTACATTTCACTAAAACCTTGGCAGACGAGCGCAACCGCACGACTACGGGCGTCTACACTATGGTTTCATTTGAATTCAGTCGGTGCATATGAAGTGAAAACTAAGGAGCTGTTACTGATAAATCATGCAAGAAACGACGGGACACTTTTACAACGTGACGTGATGCGCAAACAAGCAACAGAATCAAATGTGTGTGTCATCACAATGACTGACAGTGATGGTTTGAAACTTCATTTCACAAACCTCACTGAATCCCATCCACTTCCACCGTGAAATGCCCATCACTACGTCTACAGCGACATCGGGAAACACATTTTCCACCTTGTGAGATGTGTAACTAAGAGCAAGAGGGGCCTTTACTCTATGCAGCTGCTCTTTGGTTATCATTTCAGTCTGCCGATTGCTCAGACGAACAAGTGCGTTCGAGTCGCTGAGGCCAACGTCGTGTCCTTCCAACAAAAACCCCAAAGTTGGAAAATAAGGGAGCTGGCCTGGAATCAGAAAATGGCTTGAAAAAGCACTGATAAGGGGATGATAAATATGATGTTCGTATGTCTGGTGTGAGCGGTGGTGTGTGCGTCCAATATTTTGACAGAACTAATGACGGTGAACACGACAAATCGTTTTTTAATTACAAACTTGGGACCAAACCTTTTTATTGAATAGGAAGCGTTGGCTTTTTTACAGCTGAAATGTAGCGTTACAGTTGAACAGGGTGGAGAATCTGGAGATGATTGATACGGAGGAGCATGTGGCTGCTGCATTAGCTTTCTGGTCGCCAAAAGGTTGGATGAGGAGAACTGTGGCTAATGGCTGGCTGCTGGTTTGAATCCCTGTGGTATTAAGGCCGTGTTTAGACTGCAGCCCCAATCGTGGATCTGATCTTCCCGACCAACTGTTCACATTATATATAACAAGTGATCAGATACAATCAGCACGTGTCCTTATTGACATTGTCTAGTCTTGTCTTCCACATGGATTTCTATCGTTAACGGTCAAGTACAATACACTCTTAGAAATAAGGGTTCCAAAAGGGTCCTTCTACAAGGGCTGAGGTTCTACCTGGAACCATTTGATTCTGAGGGTTCTTGGTAACACCAATGGTTCCAGTAAGAACCATTTTGATCCAGAGAACCCTTTAAAACCCCTTTCCTGAATAAAGGGTTTTAAAAGGGTTCTTGGTGGAACCCTCCAAAAGGGTTCCAGGTAGAACCTTTTTTTTAAATTAATTTGGCTGGAGCCAAAAAGGGTTCTCCTATGAGGACAAGCCAAAGAACCTTATATGGTTCTACTTAGCACTTTTATTTCTAAGAGTGGACGGTGTCAAAATAGGGGGCTTTTATTCTGAAGACTTCCTGTTTCGTCCGTGTTGAATTCTGCTGAATTGAAAAGTTGACGGAACAACGATGGAGCCGCTACGTGATGCAAAGATTAAATCAGTTGAATCCAGGGGGACACTTTGAAATCCTATCTGAGCGACTGAGACTTTCAGATTAAAACTAATCTGTGGTTTGACTCAGTTTAGGAAAAATCAGATCTCATGTGTTTTTTAGCTGTTCAGACTGCCAAAAAATCAAGCTAGATACAATCTTTTATTTTGATTTTGATCAAAATCGTTCGCAATGTTCTACTGCAATATTTCTTAAAGCTTAATGTGTCAAATTACCATTTTAGATTATTGTCCTGACCTTTACACATCATCATGTTCTGCAGACTGAAAAAAAAAAACTTTGCTTCTCACATATTGCACAAATATCACTGACTAATCATTTTAAATATGTTATTCAAATGAAAATGAGAATAATGAAGTAAAAATTACCATTCCCCTCTCATATCACCAATCATATCGCAATCACAATTTCAGTCAAGATAATCACAATTAAATATCTATTCAGCCCTTATCTGGAAATGCTTAAAAATCTGATTTGGGCTACAAAAGAAAAAAATAAAAAAAAATAAACAGGCCCAACTTTTCCATCATCCAGTAAGACACTGCCATGGCAATCACACAAGAGCACATTCTTGATTTACTTTGTGACATGGATGCCATATTTCTGCTCTTTAGCTCACCATTGTCTCAATGAAAGGGAAAATAACTTCTGAAACACAGTAAAACCCACAGATCTGAGAGTCTGCCTCACCAGCACATGCAGCTGCTCAGTCCACTGCTTTATTCTAACGCTCCCCTCCTCATCTGCCAGATCCTATTGAGATAATCAAGGGTATCAGCCACAAAGAGTGCGGTTCCCTCAGCTGAGTCATTGCAAAATCCATTGTTTTTGCCGTCGATTACAGTCATTCAGTCACACACTGGATCATCACATTTTTTAGCACAACAGCAATCTCTGGTTCTTCACAGTTTGAGAGGGGGGGGGGAAGAAATGGTATTGGATTGATATCAAAAGCTGAAATAGACACTTTATTATATATTATTATCACTATTACTGTACAGTATTATCAAAATGATGATCCCGCAATGTAATGATAACAGAAAACTCGTATCATTGCCCTATAATTACGCCTTGCTTTCACTGCATCATTCTCTCTGCATCCTTACTTGGGATAGCAGGGAAGCTGTTTTTTTTTTTAACACTGGCCTAGAATCAGAATCAAAGAATGTGTGCATCCCAGTGTCACGGTGCTGGTGTTGAGAAAACATTATCGCGAAAAGCCTCAACACCAGGCTTGGCAGCTTTAGTCGAGCATCTTTACGTATTCAGGTCAAACCTTTCTGGAGGCGAGCTCACGCTCTCTCTCTCTCTGGTGAAATATGAATGAAGGGGATGAAGACGGTGGTTTTATAGCTTTTGGTAGTCAACATTGTCCACACTCTCCGAACACACACACAGAGAGTGGCCTCAATGATCATTAATCAGTCAATGCCAGCATGGATCGAGCCAAAATGGCAGTGGAGTTGTGTGGAATTTATGGTCCAATCTCTGCGCTCATAGATGGGGGTTTTTATGTTACTGAGGTGCCAGGGAAACAGAGGAGAGGAAGGTGAATTACTTGAATCTGGCAGACTAATTCAGTAAGAGAGAAGAGCATTTCCTCCTGTCTTATCTGTGTCTTATCTGACTGTGCGATTTCCTCTTTGTGTCCCAAATTAGTATCTCTTTTGTTGTTCTTTCCTCTTTCATAAACTCTGCTTTATTTCTTTGCCTCTTTCAGCCGCCTCAGCCGTACATCTCCATCACTCACTCCCTCCTCTCTCCATCTCCTTGCGTCTCCCCCCTCTGACCTCACATGTTTCAGACTTCAGGACGGTGTCTCGCTCTTGCAGCTCGGACTATTTTTACATCAGGCGGCATGCAGCCGCCGACGCCGCAGAAGAAGCGCGGCACCGATGTGAACATTACAGCAGGCCACGACTGGAGGCCCCGCCACATGTAATCCCAAAAACAAACTCACATACACTAGACGCTGACACACACACACACACAAACAAACAAACACTATGAGTCACAAAACCCAAGGTTCCTCAAATCAAACTGACAGTGTTCATTTAGGGCGACAATTATGACAAAAAAAATACAGCAAAGGGGATTATCCAAACTGCAGTTTACTCTAAGTCCTGGTATGATGGTGCAGTGGGAGCCGTAATGCATGTATATTATATTCACTATCGTTCAAAAGTTCACTTAGAAATGTCCTTATTTTTGAAGGAAAAACACTTTTTGAATGTTTACATTGTTAATGTGGTAAATGACTATTCTAGCTGCAAACGTCTGGTTTTTAATGCAATATGTACATAGATGTATAGAGGCCCATTTCCAGTGTTCTAATGGTACATTGTGTTTGCTAATGGCGTTAGAAGGCTATTGGATGATTAGAAAACCCTTGTGCAATGATGTTAGCACAACTGAAAACAGTTTTGCTGGTTCTTTTGTTTGAATAAAAATCATTATTTGTAATCTTGTCAATGTCTTGACTATATTTTCTATTCATTTTGCAACTCTTTTGATGAATAAAAGTATGACTTTTAATGAAAAACACAAAAATAATGTATCAGTGACCCCAAACTTTTGAAAAGTCACTATATTATAGTATAGTGAAGAACACATTCCACTGAAACTACAACTGCAATGAATGAACTGCATAATCTGCCAATGTAATGTAACTTAGTCTCTTGTTTTTGACAATAAAGTCCAAAATGATGCTCATGTTCATTAATGATAAAGATGATGATAAAGACTCAGATCCCTAACACTGCACATCACATTTGCCACACACTACCACCAATTCATTTATATTTAAAAACCTAAATAAGCCGAGACACTATTATAATAGTATAGAGTATAAATTGCAGTCTGTAACGGACCATCAGTGCACGGCGGCCCTTTGGCACGAAGTAGAGACTGTTTAGAGTTTACTGGGAGGAGGAAGCGATAAATAGCCCACAGACTGCAGCAGACGTGGCCTATTAAACAACCTTAAAAGGATTCTTGTGGAAGCGGCAGAGAGAGCTCCGAGGGCTCTCAGACACACTTGTGCCTTTTTGTTGACAAGGTGAACATGGCTGCTGGAAAGGTGAGGGGGTGAGGGGGTGAGGGGGGCTTTTGCCCCAGGAGGAAGAGTTTGTGAAGCCTGGTTTCACATGCAAGGAGCAGAAATGACCTTTAAAAAGACCTAAATCTGTCTCCTGTCTATTTAACTAACGCCATGAAAGTGGGGCAATGAGAATGAAAGTGACTCTGCGGCACTGCATTGTTTAAACGAGGATTTCTTCGTCCTCTCATCTCCCTCCTTCTCCGTGCGTCCATGACGCCGCGGTGAGGGAGGGTGGAGACAAAGATAAAGGCCGAGCTGCTTTCATCTTCTCTCTACAGGACTGATGCCTCACAGAGGAGACACAGTGAGAGGCTGCAGTGATACAACAGAACCAGCACACCACCACACCCACCACTCCCCAGCGGGTGTAACATCTCACCGAGGACAGAAGCACAGAGTAATGTGAGCGCACACGGCTGCTGCACACGGACCAGAGGAAGCAGATCTAACACTGGTCAAAATCACTGGATCAGATATCAGAAGAAGAACAAGGATAAATCTGATATGAAGACCCATAATGTCGCTTCGCGAAGCAAAAGCTGCAGAGCAACTGCAACTTTTACATTCAAGCCATTGTGGAATGAGTTCAAACAACACTGATTAAGCCTCTTAGCTCCATGTGACTCTCTCTCTCTCTCTGTATGACGCTCTGTTTTCTACTGTGTTTTCATGCTGCAGGGCATAATTCCCAGCCTGCACACAGGGCATGATGATATTTACATCATGACTGATGGAGGCAACGTGGAAGCTCAACAGCTACGTAGCTTTACATCATAACTGCTGATCAAAAATACATGAAAACTCTGCAGTTATGAAAAAATAGTTAGTATGTGTTTCATGGTGCATTTTAGGGTTTAAGCCTTAACTTTGGTGATAAATAACAAAGACTTCCTCATGAGGCCAACAGAAGATCCACATTGGAGCTTTGACTTCTTATTGAGAGGCAGATGAAAGATTGTCTTGATCGTTGAGGTTAAAAAAAAAAAAAAAAAGAACCATAACACTTGATGTTTGATTGAAACTTATCCAAAGCCTTGTCAAATGTTTGGGATTTAACTTTCTCCAGACTCCAGCACATGGCTCGGAGTCCTTTTATAAACAAAACTGACCAAATATGGCTGCACTATATACAGTATATGAACCTATGACCTACTGCATGTGATTATGGCAGTGGTAGCATCAGTGGTCTATCAAATGAAATGTAACTTGACAGAGGCGAGGAGTCAAGTGATCGCAATCCATCGGAACAGAATGAAGAAAAAAAGTGCAGCACAAAAATATGGAAAATGCAAGGCGGAAGCTGACGCTCTGTGACTTCAAAGTCAAACAATTATCAAATAGACCTGCACCTTATTTGCTACAGGATATAATGTTTTTCATTCTTCGGTAAGTGATTCAAAGCAAATGAGTCATGAGTCAAATAAGCAATTCACTGGAGAGAAGAGCAAGAATACAGTTGACTTTGTTGCTTTTGTCAGGTGGATTCAGCGCAGCTTTGTGCGTGAATTATGTACAAACACACAACGTATACATACATAGGGGGGACGACAAATACCTATTAGAACATGTCCTCACTTTAACCAGGCACTCCCTTTCCATAGGAGCGGGACACTGTCAAAGGCACATCTGCACTGTTCATCCCATCTTTCTTTCATTCATTCATTCATTCATTCATTTATCTTCATTCGGTCACTTTACAGAGGTGGGAGGCCTGCAGACCTGTTGGAACCTGACGGACAAGGCTTTATGTCCATTGTGCTTCATGAGTAATGTTGTTTTGCTCACGAGCGCAAGGTACGCGGTACAAAGAGAGCGGGACTTTTATTGACTTGAATCGAGATCTGCAGACACACAGATGCAGAAATCACATATGAACAATAATAATAATAATCTGATAACAGGACCCTCCACTGACGGGCCTCACTGTAAACCTTTATATATGAAACTACAACACATTACATACGTTCTATTATACTATTATATATACTATATACTATACTATTCTATTTTTATACCCATGTTAACAACTATGGAATTGAGTTGGGGGCCGTTCATTTTTAAATTGTAAGTTGCTTTATTTGTTGTTTTTATAATGGTCTATGGTTTTACTGCTGGCTGTGAGCCATAAAGGAACCTTGTGATCTCTATGCACAGATTCTGCAGAATCAAGGTTTTGTTTATCTATCTCTACACTGTTAGAAATAAAAGTGCTAAGTAGAACCATATAAGGTCTTTCGGGTTGTCCGTGCCCTAACCCTTAGTGTTACCAAGAACCCTTTTAAAACCCTTTATTCAGGAAAGGGGTTTCAAAGGGTTCTCTGGATCAAAATGGTTCTTACTGGAACCATTAGTGTTACCAAGAACCCTTGAAAAACAAATGGTTCCAGGTAGAACATCAGCCCTTGTAGAAGAACCCTTTTGGAACCCTTATATCCAAGAGTGTATCATCTCCTTCATTAATTAAAGAATGCAGACTGTAGAGTAGAGTAGCGTCAAGAAGACTTTAATATCCCCCAGAGGTGATTTCATATTTGTTGTCTACACAGGAAGCCCACTAAAAATACTGGCCCTTGCCTCAAGAGGCTAATTCAAAGCCAGACAGGATGACAGACAGACAGACAGACAGGATGACAGACAGACAGGCAGATTCTGAGATTGGGATGCAGAATTACAACTGTATGTCATTAACCACATGACAGAATTCTTCTTATTTTGTGCTGAGGCAGTTTTGTCTTACACCTTTTATTGCAAGTGACACAGATTTATTGGGATAAACCCACCGTCGGGGTTAATGGAGAGATTCAGAGTTGTAATTACTGCAGGTGATAAGTGAATATAAACGAGTAGGACTTTAGCTGCGCGGCTCAACACAACAGGGGGTGTATCCATAAAGACGGAGCAGCCGCAAGAAAGAACATCCTCTCGTTCAAAGGACTTCACTCAGAACGTTTTTCTATCAGATAGTAGCGGGAGGCTTCGTCGTGTTCAGCTACACAGACAGATTCTCTGCACCACGGCCCGAGGCGACAGACACCACGGATCATGGAGGTGCAGGAAGTTACTTCATTAGACGGAGGGAAAGAAAACCTAATATTGAAAGTGAGAACTTCAGTGTTAGACCTGGTTACATTTCAACATATGATGCACACCAGTTTGAAAAATGCCATTTCATATCACCTCTCATGTTTGGTCTGCTGTGTGCTCCCATGTTTGGTCTGGTGGTGTTTGCGTCACCGTGCACTTTGCTCATGAACAAAAAACCTACCAATTATTCTGAGGCGAACCGTCTCCGCAATCTCACAAACAAGAGCTGCATTTGTTTTCTTTCGCAGACCTAAAATAACTCCTCGAGGGGTGGATCACAACCACAGACTAAAGAGCGCAAAAAAGGTAATGAGTAACATGCCGCTCCTCGGAAAGTGGATCACAAAACAGATGGGAAGTCTGAAGGACACGGGGAAACTTTCAAGACGTAGAAGAGACATTTTCAAATTGTCTTGAAGAAAAAAAAAGGATGGAAAATACAGATATCTCCCCTCCATTTTTTGAAACTTAATTAGAATACAATCCAGTCTAACTAAGGCTCCTAATGGTTGTAATCTAAATCTGGGTCTGATCACTGCGACACCACATAAGCAGGCTCAGATTGAATTAGGCCCATTCGGACAATCAATTTCCTTTGACTCAATCTAGTGCAGTCATGTCGAGTCCTGAAGAAATGAGAGAAGATATGAAAACGTGGTTTCCTCTTCCACTGTCACAGCTTCCGATGTAGCCTGAGAGAAAAGTCTGACTTTATATGTAATAACCAAAAAAGTAGATTACCATGCTTTTATTTAAATATATAGCAAACGATTCTGGTTGCCCTGCTTTCTACAAGTTACATTTCCTGTTGCTCAAGTAAACTCTTAAAAGTGTATGTCAGGGTCTTTGTGTTTCAGTTCATATAAAAAGCTGAAATTACAGACAAGTGAGACACAAAGGCCCTGGATAAGAATCAGAAGGGTGTGCAGCATCTGGACTCACACTCTGGGAGATCATTCACTGTATTTTTCACTTCACGCCTGCTGCATGTAGTTGTTTTGTCGGTCTTTGAATCATATAATCATAAATTGATTGAGATAAATTTTTCAAGCAAGGCTTCAGATGAGGGGTCTCAATCTCAAATGACCTTGGGGGCTCGGAGCATCACGTCTGGCCAGTAGGGGGCCAGACAAGTGAAAAAAAACAACTATTCAGTAAGGGTGGGCAATGAGCTATTCCATCATGATATCACAGTTCAAAAAATAGTAGTAATAGTAAATTATGATAGATAATTCACAGAATTAAAAAAAAAAAGTGTCTCTGTTCATATGAAACAATATATAGTTTACAATATAATGGTATTTATTACTCAAAAAACATAATTAGAGGTTTGAGACCTCTGTATCAGTCAGTCATTTAGTTTTTGGGTTGTTCTTTTTTAAATGTCTTTGACCTACATTTTGTTCAAATGAAATAAACAACAATAAAAAGAGATTGAAAAACTGAGATGTACTTTTTTAAATGTATACGTTCTATACCAAAACCAAATGATTCATCAATTCAGAGGGAAGCAAATCTGATATCTGATATCACTACAAATTACACTACTCTACTGTCTCACAAACACTTGTACAGGAGAATTAAAATAACGTGTCTAACCACTTAACACATTATACAAACACTGCTTAACACACAGAAAAGATAGTAAGACAGGAAATAATAAGCCCCAAATTAACAAGTTAAGACTACAGAAACTGCAGAAACCAACTTGAGCGTTGCCCAGGTCAACTATAGGACCACAGGGCATCTGAGTCCACCGTGTGCAGCTGTCCGCGGGGATAAATGCACACTGTACTACTGAGCTATGCTGACTTTTCATGACTTGGGAAAGTGGAAATGTTCCAGAGTGAGAGAGAGATTGGGATAATCTAGTGAACAGATGTGTGAGAGTGCACAGAGGAGCCCAAAGGACATGCCCTCATACAGGGGTGAAAGCACTAAACAGGAACGTGGAGGACCTTGAGGTGGACTATGTGATTGTGAAGCTAGGGTTTTAATGTAGCTCTGTAGAAACACAATGCTAAAAAAATCAGTGTGCAGAGGAGGAAGCATGAGAACACAAAAGTAGGACAAAAAAAACTCTGCAAAAAGATGAATGAAAGCTAATGTGACCATTCACTGAGAGAGGCACGCCCTCACTCACAGGACCACAATGTGAAAAAAAAAAAAAAAAAGGCAGCCAGTCCCTCACTGCAGAGAGCAGTGCTAATGACAGAGAGCTTTCTGGACGTCTCATTGTGATTGAAAGAGCGAGGAGGACACTCTCCGTGCTGCTGAGGGGGTGAATGTCTCCAGTTCCCCTGCAGCTGACTGAGAACACGTTCTGACAGGCTCACACACACACACACACACACACACACACACACTGGTGCAGCAGTGCAGCGTTGTCCTTATTCAAGCGGGAATAAAAGCAGCTACAATACAGTCATGCCTTGAGCGGAGGTGCCGTAATACGCCCTTCCTTTTGCCAAACCACAAGCTCCGTCACAGGCATTATGGATTTCAATTGGCCTGTCAGGTTCAGCGGGTTCACCCCACTGTAACTGTACAGTAAGTATGTCCATATGCACGGGGCCTTCATGGAGCTTAAAGCTTTTGAAAAGGAGTAGCCGTCTCCAATCCCAGGCTCTGCTGTGCTGGCTAAAGATACCTGCTGCTTCTCAAGCCCTCACACACTCAGACGCACACTTAACAAACACACACACACACACACACACACACACACACACACACACACACACACACACACACACACACACACACACACACACACACACACACACACACACACACACACACACACACACACACACACACACACACACACACACACACACACACTTTTAAAAACCAGTGGGCTGAGGCACTACCTGGAGCCATCTATCAGCCACAGGAGACAGGTCGTCTCCCCGAGGGCCTGGTTAAGAGCAGGGGGGACATCTGGATAGGAACCATCTGGTAAAGGAGGGTGGGGGGGGGGGGTCTACTCAGCTACTTGTGCAGCAGGATTGCAGGTCTTCTGGCCACACCATCAGAACAAAGACAGGCTGTAGTCTGTCTGGGTCCCTGTGGTCCGCCTCAGTCTAAGTATAGGAGATAAAACATGCGATGTTGACTTCCGCACTTATTGGGACGTCACAATGAGACATTCCTGGAATTGTTGTCTCGCGGAGCTCCGCTTTGTCCCTAAAAAACGCAAGAGTGCTGGTGAGGGCAATAGTATCCGGAAGAGCAGAAGTCCATGAAGTGTTCTATTCTTGGCTGCACGGTACAGCACAGAGTTCTACACAAACCTTCTATATATATGAAAGCAATGTGCCGGCTAGAGTCGTCAAATGATGGCATTTCCAAATGCTAACTGCTGTTAGCTGCCGGAGCCTCAGTGATGCTGACGTAGTTTCCTGCGTCTCATTTGCATTTAAAGAGACAGGCACTCAAAACTGTTTTGGCAGGGTGATTGAACTGCTGTGGTGCTTCATCCTTAAGGTATTTTGACCAAAGCATGTCACAGACATGTTCATTAGGACACCAGGGAACTAGGTTAACTTGGAGAAATAGGATATAATATGAGGCCTTTAGGGTCTCTGCACACTGGACACTTTTTTGGGTGATGTATTCACGTTAATAATGTTTTTTCCAGGGACAAAATTGCACTTATTCATGTACTAATGTATGCACTATTACGTACTAATTCATAAAAGCAAATGTGCACAGCTGGTAATGTTCCTCAAATCTTCAAACGGCTGACAGACTTCATAAACTCCATCCAAAGTCGGTAGGGTGGAAAAGTTTACTCTTTTGAACTTGCTTCCCTCTGTTCTTCTGTATTTGTTGTATCCAGATATTTCCTTCTTTTCTTTTTACTCAGTAAAATGTCTGGTCACCAGCTGACCGTCGCTGGATGTTGGCTTCACCCGTTACTTCACATCAAGCAATTTTCTTTTTGTTATTTATTCGCTTCATCGCGTTGCACTCGATATGAATAATGTGTTGAAATTCTTATTTCCAATAGCAGTACAGAAGCTTTTACTTCAAAAAACAAGAACTTTGACCGAATCCTAGGATGGACTCGAACATAAAATATGCCAAGGATTTTCAGGGCATTCATCTGTATTCTAGCTTTTATCAAATGTAAGCCAGGAAAAAAAAGAAAAACAGAACATTTGCCAATGGCAACAAGACTTTGAAACAACTGCAGCCAAAGCATCCGTCCATCAACATCTGAGTGATGTAAAAGTGTCCTTGAATGAGACAAGACACTAGATTTATTGAACGGTATAGGTATCCAACATTTGCATGTAAATAAAGGCTGTTTCCAATGCCTGGAAAACGCTGCCGTTTGATTTAAATTTATGAGTGCGAGGAAATCTGTCCAACTTAAATGAGAGACAAGGACAAGGTTAATGCGCCTTTTCTTTGAAACTCATTCTTCCACGACAATGTAATTGTTTTTCCTTTGTTATGGTGATCCAGCACAAAGTCAGGTTTCTCATATACGGCATATGGAGCTTATCTCTTTCAGCCTGGTGATGTCCCAGCAGAGGGACAGCTGAAGAAGCAGATTATTGTGCATTATTAATTGATGTCACGTCTGTGTTGCCTTTCAGATTAGCAGCTGCACTAGCGTTCAAAAGTTTGGGCTCACTTAGAAATGTCCCTATTTTTGAAGGAAAAGCACTTTTTTCCATCAATTAAACGAATCATAAATACACTCTATACATTGTTAATGTGGTAAACGACTATTCTAGCTGCAAACGTCTGGTTTTTAATGGAATATGTTCATAGGTGTATAGAGGCCCATTTCAGGCAACCATCTCTCCAGTGTTATTATGGTAAATTATGTTTGCTAATCGCGTTAGAAGGCTATTGGATGATTAGAAAACCCTTGTGAAATTATGTTAGCACAGCTGAAAACAGTTTTGCAGGTTCTTTGACCAAAGTGCAAAATGATTATTTTGAATAAAAATCATTATTTCTAATCTTGTCAATGTCTTGAGTACATTTTCTATTCATTTTGCAACTCTTTTGATGAATAAAAGTGTGACTTTTAATGGAAAACACAAACAAATTGTATAGGTGACCCCAAACGTTTGAACAGTAGTGTACATCCCTTTTTAAATGAACACATGGCTTAAGCTAATGTGGTGTCTGATAATCTCCCCGTCACTCACGACCGTCTTCAAGCCTTTCTGCGTGACAAAGCAAAATGCCAGAGTTGACGAGCTAGTTTGAGGGTTTTCCCCTGCTGACACTTAAATCCTGTGGAGAAATTCAATAATCAATCAACGCAAAACAGATTCTGAACACTTGCAGCACAATTAAGGACGTAAATTGTCAGTGTGACACTAATAATTTTCAAATTTCACCTCATGTACATACTTAGTCTTTTGAAACAAAACAGGCTGCAGAGTGGAGTCAGATATCAGATGACTGCACAACAACAATGACCAGAGCGCCAGACAAAAACCGGCGACAGAAGCCAAGACCTTCCCATCCGTGTGCCAGCTGTCTTCCCATCAGAACCGTCCTACTGTACAGCCATATCTCTGCTGTCACCTGCCTCTAATGGCAGCTCATATTACACTCGACTGCAGTTACCGACCATCTGCAGCGGGTTATTAAAGGCATTTTGATGACAACAAAATGATTCCAGTGGGCCACCGGTGGAGCCGTTACTGTAGATGATACCGCAGGCGTGATGTAATGCCGATGGCCGCCGTTTGCCTTCTTGTGACTGCGCTGCTGTGTTTCTGAGAAGCGGCCGCACACAGTGGTCCAGTGGCTACAGACGCGGCTCTGTGGCCAGCAGGTCACATGACAGATGCCTGCAGCAGCAGCCACCGCCGCCGCTGTGGCTCATCCAGAGCTGATGGTCATCAATCAAGACAATAAAGCTCTGTGTGCTCCATCACAGTGAGTCAGCCAAATGTTCGCCATAGTCAAACGGGAAAAAAAGAATGTGGTATAGCACACATAGACACACATAGACACACACACAGACACACAGAGACACACACAGACACACACACCCCCCAGAATCACATGATGCGAGTGTACGTTTTTGTACCACAGGAGCATGTGAGCTCATGTTTCTAAACCATGATTATGTCAATTGGTTACATGTCAACAAATGTACATATATCTGTGATGGGTGTTTTCAGAGACGATGAGCGTGACAAGTATTTACTGGTTATCGATGCTTGGCGAATGTGTCACTCGGCTCAAAAGTTTGGGGTCACATACACAATTCTTTTGTGTTTTCTATTAAAAGTCACACTTTTATTCATCAAAAGAGTTGCAAAATGAATAGAAAATATAGTCAAACTTCAAACCTTCAAACATTTATTTCGTCAAAGAACCAGCAAAACTGTTTTCAGCTGTGCTAACATCATTGCACAAGGGTTTTCAAGGGTTTTCTAATCACCCAATAGCCTTCTAACGCGATTAGCAAACACAGTGTACCACTAGAACACTGGAAATGGGCCTCTATACATCTATGTACATATTCCATTAAAAACCAGACGTTTGCAGCTAGAATAGTCGTTTACCACATTAACAATGTATAGAGTGTATTTATGATTCATTTAATGTTATATTCATTGAAAAAAAGGGTTTTTCCTTCAAAAATAAGGACATTTCAAAGCGACCCCAAACTTTTGAACGGTAGTGTACATACAGCAACAAATACTTATCTTATCTCTAACCTTAACCAGTTCATACCTAGCCTTAACCTTAACCTAATGAAATTCACATCTCACCTCTAACCTTTAATCGGGGCCTCAGAGATGACTTTCATCTCATAAGGACAAGGCTTTTGTTAGTTTGCGGCACAGGAGTCAGACAGACATTACCAAGTTATCAGCCTCCCTACATATGAACCAATTTTTCTCAGTTTAAACTCAATTCCCTTTTTTTACTGTATGGCTCTAAAACTTCCAGTAACTTTTGCTCCTCCACTTTCACTGAGCGCAACGACTGAAACGGTCTCCAAATCTAATGGGAAACAGCGATCGCTGAACGAGAAGCAGCTGAGCATGTTGGTGCACGGAGACAGAAAGCAGGCCGTGTACTGACAGAAAAGAAAAAGGCAATTTAAAGCATAAACAGCAATTCAGAAATGATTAGTGAAAGACTTTGGGCAGAGATGGTTTCCAGCAATTGGGAAGATAATACAAATCTAATATGGATATCAAACAGTGTGTAATCTGATAAGATTATTGATATTTTTTTTATTACAATATTACAAAAGAACCGCTTCTGTCAGTCAGTACATTTGCATGCACAGTTTAGTCCAGCTAAGGCCGTAGTCTGACTAAGAAGGGCAATCGGCTGAGTCTGAGGATACATGAGGAGGAGAAAATTGATTTATTGGCCGTGTATGTCTGACTCCGCCTCCATAGGTGGCGCTGTAGCTCTCTTTAAGCTAGTGCGTATAGAATTATTTTCCTGTTGACCTTTACGTCACAGAAAAACAAACAAAGCTAAGTATGTTAGGTCCAGGTATGTTAGTCCGACTAAGACTAGCTCAATTTTAGTCAGAATAACGTGTTTCCATGATATAAAGAAAATAATGCGAGGCACGTTATTGGTGGTTAATGCTGTCAACGTTAACGCACGTTAATGCGTGGCACGTTTCCATGACAACTGACCGGAAAACATGAGCGTCACGTCATGTTTACGTACCGTAGCACTGGAGTCCAGGCACCGTTTAGCGCCGTTAGCTCCTTCAGCAGAGTTAGCACGCCTACAGTCGAACTGGAGCGGTCTGTTTATTAAACAAAAAGGAGCAGCGCTACAAATAACCAGCGTACCTATGAACTGCGTATGTGTGCCTCTGTTTTTAAAGTTTGGCGTTACTTTAGAGACTCATTTCAAAAATCGGGAGTCACTTAAACATGAACTCAACGTGCGTTAACATTGACGCCGTTAACGTGTTAAAGTGCCCAGCACTAAAAGAAAACCAAATTATTGACTTAATTCGACTAAAATTGGACTTGTATGTAGTGTGTTCTTCTCTTGCAGGAGAATAATGACCTCTACCTAGAGTGCCGTTGACCTTGCACTCAACATTAACACACTCTGACATACGTGCAGCACTGAAGGCCATACACCGCTCAGCTGGATCCATCACTGAGGAAGGAAGAGCAGAAAGGAGAGGTCCTGAGGTGAAGAAGCATTTGCATCTAGCTGCAAAACCTCAGACCCAAACTCACTAAAAGCCTGTTGTTTTTCAGTTCAGCCAAGAAAATTAATCTTTGCCTGAAGAGTGCACACTGTGCTGCCGGTCAATTCACATTTAAATGTGAATGGTGAGCTCAAGACAAATGAACTGATTTAAAATATTCATGACGCACGAGGTTTATAAAAAAAAAAAGATAGATATATTTCACTTGCTTGCTCTTCGATTGAAAGAAGTAAGCTCCTCACGTGAATCCAAGAAGAATGACCTGTCTGAGTCTTCAGGCTTAAATCCTGTGCCGGTGAGACTGTGCATGTCTTCATTTTTTATCTCTTTTATAATTTTTTCTGATTCAGCCAAAGAATTAAAGGCAAAGTTTAATGTTTCCAACCCATATATATATATATATATATATATATATATGTATATATTAGATCTGGACAGTTTAAAACTCAAAGATATTTAGGTCACATTGACGTCATTTGATATGTTAAAAAATAAGGCGAGTGTTAATTTTCTGTGAATCTACTTCATGATATATCAACTGACTCTAAAAAAACAGCATTAACAATACATAATATCTGATATTATTGCATGACAGGTCATGTATCATCAGGAATGCTCAGAGTAATCATCTATTTTTGCCGTCTTATCAACAGTCATACTATTTACATGTGGTGTGTGCGTCTTTGCTGCACAAGCATCTGATAATAGAACAGAGACTTGGTGGAGAGTGTGCGTGGTGAATATACTCAGCTGGCTAACATTAAGCTGGCTGTGCTGCTGCACTACAGTATGCTGACTGCTTCTTTTAATTAGCAAGAGCAGATGTTTTTGTTGAAACCAGAAACACGATTATGACATTATAATAACCATTTACAGTTATGGATCAACATGAAAATGACCCTATCAGAGCAATGAGAGTGAACCAGCACTAAACTGTATCAACTGTATCATACAGTATAAAAACACTTAGATCCATGTAAGTGCTGTGGCTTTTAATGCCGCAAATACCAAGCTTTCAATCATCAGACCTTCATTGGGGTAAAAACATGACATATTCTTTCATTGTTATTGTAGAGTGTTCCTCAAAATACATTATTTTCATAAAATATCAACTACACGTACACATTTAAACAACAGATGCTGGTCTTGTTGTGCACTTAATATAGAATGCACAGTGTGTGAGAATGGAAATGCTGGCACAAATACACATATTTGGGCTTTATAAAGAGCTGCACTCTATATTTGTTAAAAAAGCATATTTAGAGGCATTAGTTTAAACAGAGAAAGTATTTTTAGACAGTGAAACAAAGGGATTCTGTCAGCTACTATCACACTGGGGGGAGCAGCACATTTGCCAGAATTATAATACTTCTTCTCTGATGTATTTTTAATCTATCCAAGCAGCCTTGCCAACCTCATATTTTCAGCCTGACTCTGCCTCAGGGCCAACATTCAAACATCCACAGAGCCCAAGTGGCAGCATCTGACAGAAGGGAACGCTTCTGTAATAGGCATTACAACTTGTGGAAACCAAAGTATTCGACCGGTTCAGCTCAGCAGCTTTGCGCCTTGGCGGAGAGAGTTGCTTCTCATAGAAACATGCGAGGCCCTGGGGCATTCACAGCAGCCTGTGATACATAGAATGTCTATCATCCAGCTGTTGTTCATGTAACGCAAACGGGGCATTAATGTGGACTTCAGCTGTCCGAGGTGAGCTGGGAAAAATCTGCAGCTCACAGGGAAATAGTTCACGGTAGATGTTTACGGGCGTTTTCACACCAGAGCTGTTTGATACGCTTTAAACGGAACCTTGGATAGTCCACTTCAACACTCATCCAAACTCTGGTGCGGACGAAACAAGCAAACTCTGGCCCACCTAAAAACGTGGGTTTCGGTTCGCTTGCAAGGAACCCTGGTGCAGTGAGGAGAGCTCGCTGCCTCGCCTGCTATTCATACTGTGCAGCTTCTTGTGAAAAACCAAGGTGTTCACAAAAAAATCTATTTTCCCCCTCCTCATGTATCCTCAAACTTGGTTGTCTAATTGCCCGTCTTAGTCGGACTACGGCCATAGCTGGTCTAAACTGTGCATGCCAATGTACTGACTGACAGAAGCAGTTCTTTTGTAATATTGAAATAAAAAAACATCAATAATCTTATCAGATTTCACACCGTCTGATATCCATATTAGATTTTTATTATATTCCCAATTGCTGGAAACCAATTAGGTTTGAACACCAACAGAAACCCCAAGACTGCATAAGTTTGTTGTTGCTCTATTGTTTGTTTTTGTGGGGAACAAGCCACCTTTTGGGCCCTGGCCAATCGACAAGGCATGTTTTCTTCGTCCTGATGCTTTTTTTCTTCCTGGTCAGTGCTCGTTTGGGAGCAGCTCTTGCAACATGGTTTGGTCCGCGTACAAAAGTAAGAGTATGGAGTATATACTCCTACTCCAGTATAATGGAGTATTGCTGACATTCCCTGCCCAATCGAGTATCCCAGGACTATCCTGCCCTAAAAGTGCAGTTGGATGATGGATAGAGAACGAGGGAGCTGCCTATCACCGATTATTCTTAAATACACTTTGGGTTCTCTGGGTACACTGTGAAGTAATGACTTCTTCAATTATTGCCGCATAAACTAGAATAAGAGTTGTTGTTGTTAGTTGGACAGTCCCTTTCCACAGCTATTTGTCCATCATTAATATACATATTTTTGTAACTGGCAATTGTGGCTTCCAAAATTGGCAGTCTAGTAAAAATGTTGATGAATGCACGGACTGCACACCACATTTACATTCACTGACAGAGAATCGATGCAGAGGTTCAACTCCAGAAGATAATACGCTTAACTTAGCTTAGCACAAAGACTGCCAACAAATGGACCATTTACCAGGCTAATAAAGGAGAATCTCTCTACTTACATAAAACAGCAGACTGCACTTTATCTGTTGGTTTTACACTTTACTTGTTGTGCAGAATAAAAATCTACAACTTTACAATTTAGTATACAATATGGGAATGGTAAAAGTGTGTCACGCTATTCCTTTATGCCCAGAGTCAACTACATACATTAAACATGTTAATGTAAAGAATAGACTTTAATGCATACATTTTATCTGTTTGCTACACCTTGGTCAGACAGGTGACTGATGGGGAAGTGATCATATGGGACACAGTCATGCTCCCACCCACACACCACAGAACCAAAGAACAATATCTAGTTCCTCAGAACGTAATGTTCCTCTATCCTCACCTCAAACATCTGACAGGTTCTCAGCAATCACTGTCAAATCATCACCTGCAGAGAAGTGCAACTGGAAACAGGCCCGACCGCAGCTATGTCCTGAAGCTACCAGTCAAGAGATTCATGGGACATATGGTATTGTATAAAGCAGAAGTCAGCCAACGCTTCTGTGTTAACTTGGCATTTCAAACAAAGAGACCAGAGACCATTTATTCTTTATGTAACAATAGCATAAACATTAAAGCAGCTGCAGTCGCAGGTTTCTTTACCCCGGAAGCAGCGAGAGGATCTTAAAGGTGATTCATGTTTTCCAGATGACACACCATACATCCAAACTGTCCGTGCAACAGCCTCATTTGCACTGTACAGACGTCCACATGGGACCCACATGGTGTCAACGAGCACAGCTGCGCGCTGACATGACATTCCCATACGTCCTGACAGGAAGCTGTGAACGGCAAAATGGCAGCCTGAAAACAACAAGTGCTCAGAAGCTCGCAGACAAATCAAGCAGCCGAGAGCATTGTGTCCTTGAATCTGACGGAGGTTAAATGGAAATGGCATTCCCAACAAATCTTCATAATCCATTATTGATTTATAATCCAGGTCGGATTAGGGCGGCATTCCATTATTTTTCCCCCACATCAATGCAGATTTTGTACACTACAGAAAAACCCTATTTCTGGGTCACATAATATACTGTATCTAAGGTCATATGTGTTAAATCCAGGGCTAAATATAATTTTTTTTCCCTGCATGTGGACACATTCTCGTTTCAGAAGGACATTTCAATAATCCATTTCATGCCTAGTCTCATAAAATGACATTCCACTGGCAGAGAAATAACCTTCTGACTTCTGCTCAGATTTCATCGGGCTTTTGCCACTTCCTCTTTACAAACATCTGATTCACAGCACATGAATGATATTCAGCTTGCAGGGTTGAGCTTGCACGCATGCAGCCATACCATGTTATTAGACGACAATTTCACTTAACGCAAAAAAGAAACACATGACGACAATAAAGCAGCAATCAATCCTAAATTAAGAGGGTTATAGCACAGGACGTCTTTGCTGCCAAACAGCTGCCTCAAACTCAACTCAATCTCAGGGTTTACAAGATTAACTTTTGGCTATTTTCCAACAGATGGTCACAGGAACTAACTAAACTCAGGAAATAAATCAGGAACTACAGTAAAACCTAAAACTCTAAAAGTTCCCTTCCTGTTCCTTAATTGGGTATTCCTGTTTGCTTTTTAACAAAAGGGTTCCTACAATGAAATACAGCAAGGTCTAGCTCATTATGTGACCTGTTACTATTTACTATGATAAATGCCTTAAAGGTGAAGTAAGTAGTTTATAGTGCCATCTAGAGGAGAGGCTGAAATTTACAACAAAGAACACGTCCTCTGCTCACCCCCCCCCTCCCGTGAGCGCTACGGTGTCCTCATTCGGTCAAATGTCGAACTCGTTGTCTTTCTCCGTGTCAGCAGATGAGGTTCGTGAGGCGAGGGAGAGGGCGAGCTACCTCGGCCGTAGCACACGAAACGGAGAGAGTGGAGGCGGGACTTCAGCTACAAGTAAAGAGACGCTTGATTTGTTCTCTCGCGTTTGTCCTTACAGGCTCCTGTAGAAACATGGCGTCTCGCTGCTAACAGTGGCAATGCAACCGCGGCCCGCGACCATGTTATTTTACATGACTTTTTGAAACACTACGAAAATGAAACAAAAACTATTATACAGCGACTAGACAATGCAGGAGCACATATGTATACAAAAGTGGATTTTGGGTTATATAAACCCATAAATACGACACATTGTCCCTTTAAAATAATCTTGATATTTCACTTTTTTCACCATGCAACATTGATTGGGAGGCAATATTCTATCAATACTACACTCTTAGAAATAAGGGTTCCAAAAGGGTCCTTCGACAAGGGCTGAGGTTCTACCTGGAGCCATTTGCTTCTGAAAAATGATTTCCCGAAGAAAGAGTTTTTCAAGAACACTAATGGTTCCAGTAAGAACCATTTTGATCCAGAGAACCATTTAAAACCCCTTTCCTGAATGAAGGGTTTTAAAAGGGTTCTTGGTGGAACCCTCCAAAAAAACTTTATAAAAAGGTTCCACCTGGAGCCAAAAAGGGTTCTCCTATGAGGACAAGCCGAGGAACCTTATATGGTTCTACTTAGCACTTTTATTTCTAAGAGTGTATTACTGGAGTGTTTCTTAAAACAGTGCAGGTGCTGTTGGTTTCTTACCTCCAACACTGGCCCAGCTCCCAGGATGATCTGCTCCACACCGCTGGCGAACCCCTTCTGACTGAGCGCAGTCAGGTGATGAATAAGGAAATTGGTGCTTTGCGTCTTCCCAGACCCACTTTCACCGGAAATAACAATGCACTGGTTTTTCCTTCGCTGTAGCATGGCATGATACGCCACGTCGGCAACAGCATAAATATGAGGCTCCAGCTTCCCCAGTGCGTGGTTGTCGTACAGTTTGACATACTTAGGATTGTAGATTGGCAGGAACTGGAAAGGGTTAATCACAATAAGAATACTCCCAATGTAAGTGTAGATCTTCTCCTGGCGGAAACGCGCACGAAGGCTTTCCAAAATAGCGCGCTCCGTTAGCTCTGGCAGAGCGCAGAGGTCGGACGGCGGGTTGCTCCCTGCAGGCTGGGGAAGGAAACCCCGTTCCACCATGCAGCGACGCTCCTCTGTCACTCTCAGCCACATCTGCAAGCTGCCCCCGTAATGAATAGATCCATCCAGGTTTTTCTCCCGCAGGAGGAAGCGGTAGTCGTCGCCGCTGCCCAGGCCGCTGCGATTCTCCAGAGCGCTTCGCGGCCATAACATCATCCGCTGCACAGGGCAGTCACCCGGGTTCAGGATCCATTCCTCCCCGCCAAACTCCTTCACCTCAGCCAACACGTAGCACTTTGTCCGTTCCAGATGCAACCGGTCGATGAGGCACTCGATGGCTTCAGCAGCTGTGGTGTTCTTGCGGGCGCCGACGGGGCAGTAGATAGTGCCCTCGGCCAGGGAGCCCGGGTAGACACGCAGGGTGAATTCCTGGTCCTCCAGGCGCCGCCGCATGCTGCCAGTGGCGGTGGCCATGTTGGCGCTGCTGGCGTAGCCGCAGCCGCCATCTTGTAAGCTCATGGTGGCGCAGCAGGTCCCATCAGCACACCGCTCTCTGGGCCCCGAGGACTGACTCAGGACATCCCAACTACAGGAGGACACAAGTGAGAAGAGGGGAGCGGTTAAACGTGATGGTGGCAAAGCAAGACAACAACAAGGGTTCAAAGGAAAACTTCATGTCATCACAACAGGGACAGAAGAGTCACAGCAATTTCATCGGGTCCCATGACAGAGCGCACAAGTCAATGGGCTTTCTGTGTGTGATCGTAAAAAGCTAAGCACAGTCACAACCACCACAAAAGAAGAGCATGAGACCAAATCAAATAGACAAGAAGTGATAGCTATTCAAAACAATGAGGAACAGTGGCAGCTTTTAGCGCCCTGTGTGTGTGTGTGTGCATGTGTGTGTGTGTGTGCGTGCACTCGTGATAATCCAAGGGCTCCAGCCGTGTGCCAAGATTAACAGCTGCCACCTCCCACACAAAAGTGGCTGTAATGAGAGCACAATGGTGTAATTCACCACCTCCCTGTTGATAGTGGACACAGCACTCCATTTTCCCTCACTTTTTTCTTTCTTTTTTTTTTTGACTGACACACTCCGGCGACTTCCACATACCTCAACGATTGAGATGTAACTCGGGGGAAAAATATTGAATAAGACGATCATGAGATGGGAATCAAGCGGTAAATGGAGCCTTTAGCGTTTTGTCTCACACACAAATGATCAGGAATATCCACAGGTGTTTGATTATATATTGCATTATCTTAAATTATATATGTTTTATTTATTTATTTATTCTTTTCTCAGGAACCTTCCTAGAATTAGGAGCAGTGGGCAGCCACATTGAGTGGTGCCCTGGGAACAGACCCTGAAATGAATGACATTTTCACAATTTCCAACATAATCTAAATGAAAACTACTGTTGCTCCTAAAAGCACGACTTCCTTTTCATATGTGGATAATGTTTGTCATCAAAAGCTCTCTCCGCTAAGTGCATGTGCTGAACGAGGGAGAAAGAAGTGGATGTCAGTCGTCCTTCGAGCATCCCAGACAGACCGACCCTCCCGCTCCCTCCTGCTGTCGGAGTGATCCTGACTGCTTACATCAGTCTGAAGGAGATCACATCAGCAGCACTACTACCATACACAGAGCCAGAGAGGAGGAGACAGCTGGGTATCTGTATGAAACAAAGACGTGAACTGTGCAGGATGAAAGACGGAGCAGAGGCATGAAAGACAGAGGCAGATCAGAGAAGAGAGAAGACAAGATTCACTCTCTATATACCAGCACCACTGGGACACTAATGAGCTCTTCACATGAGTCAAAGGTCAGAGCGTCATGTCGGTTATGCAAAAATGTAAATGTCATCCATACAGGCAGTCTAATGGTTTCCTTTTGGGCGTTTGTTTCACAAATAAAGAAGCAAAAGTACAAAAGTATATCACACACAAAAAGTCAATTCTAATGTCTTTGTGGACGATTAGAGACGCACAGAATGTCACTGACGCTACTTTCAGACGCCCACCGAACTCCAGAGAGGCTGTGTGAAATATTCCCAGAGGTCAGGTATGAGCATCTGATGATGTGATAACCTTAAGCTTAAGGATCACCATGTTATTATATTGTGATTACAGCTCTGAAATGTCACCTCCTTCAGGCCCCGTCTGATCGACAACACAGCTGACTGTGACGGCTTTGAGAGGGAGTGGTTGTGATACTCCATGCTGCACATTGTTTTTGACAAGTCATTAAAAACACATCATACCTCAAGTACACTATAAGAGGAAAATGGTTGTGGTTTGACGATTGACCTTCTTGGCAATCTAAACTCTTAGAAATAAGGGTTCCAAAAGGGCCCTTCTACAATGGCTGAGGTTCTATCATTTGCTTCTGAAAAACCCTTTTCCAAAGAAAAGGTTTTTCAAGGGTTCTTGGCAACACTAATGGTTCCAGTAAGAACCATTTTGATCCAGAAAACCCTTTAAAACCCCTTTCCTGAACAAAGGGTTTTAAAAGGGTTCCAGATGGAACCTTTATAAAAGGGTTATACCTGGAGCATAGGGTTCTCCTATGAGGACTAGCCGAAGAACCTTATATGGTTCTACTGAGCATTTTTATTTCTAAGAGTGTGCTTTATATCTAAAGAGCTGAGCAAGGTACCCAACCTCCACTGCTCTTGTATCCAGTATGTGTGTTTTCATGACTGGTGTGACAAGGAGATGGGTCTAATGCACTATCACTAAATGGCTTGTGTGCGCAACTACAACTAATTCTAATTCAAATACAGAATCTGTTATCAGCCCGTGCACGAGAAGAACCTCTGGAGATCCTCCTGCCAGCTCCCTGCTATAATCTCCAGTTAATATTGCAGTGAGCTCATGAGAGAACACAGCTGGATCTTCTCCCTGCATACTCCAGCCAAGTGCCAGCCCCCTCATCTGGATTCAAAGAAGACTCTCCTGCTGCTGTGAACGCATCTCCCCACAGCTATCTCCCACAGCTACCTCCAGCAAATGTCTTGATGCAGACCTCCAGGCATTACTGACCATGTGTTTATTATCCACACACACACAGCTGCTTTTCTTTTTCCTAATCTGAATGAAGAACTCTCATAAAGCCTTCATTTGACCTGCCTTCATCGGTTATCTGGCCTCAGCTGTGAGTCCGACTCAGTGAGGTGGAAGATATGACTCTCTGACATTTGTCTTCAAGCCCTCACGGTCAGAAGTCAAGCTAATGTCACTATGACAAGGAGTGACAGAGATACGCTAACGTGAGAGACGCCTACAGACAAATGTGAGAAAATACTTGGGTTTTTCTCTGGAAAAGCTCCGCAGCTGCACTAATTCAGAATTCATTAACGGTATAAGTCCCTCTGATGCACAAATCATCTCAAATAAATAACATTCACTATTATGAGACAGCCAAAATGAAAGGATATTGCAGATTACTAGTTTAAAGGATAGCAGAGTAAAGTGAAATCCCAACTTTGGGTAATGACCTTGTCCCCCAAAATTGATATATACAGCAATATTAATTCTTCCCGGGCTGCTTTGTTGCCTAGAAACCTGTAATCCCAAGTTGAACTGAGTTTACGCCACCCTTGTGGAGGCTTTGCTATCCTGTTTGCTCCGAGTTTATGAACCAGCAAAGCTGAGGAGACTCAAGAGGAGCCGGGAGAGTTGTGTTTTAAGCCTTCAGGCGACGAGGAGTGGGAACTGATGGATAGTCCTCAGAGGTCAAAGGTCAGAGAGAGGAGTCAAGGTTAAATACCAGCTCTGAGGCTCTGACAAATCACATGAGGTGGAGCTGACCCACTTTTACAGGAGGATAAAAGAATATATATATTTTAGCATTTAGGGATGCACCCATCCACTTTTTTTCACTTCCGATCTGATCCGATACCTGAATTTGGGTATCTGCCGATACCGATACAATTCCGATATGGATGCTCTATTATTATTATCATTATTGTTGATTTTATATAAGGCTTTAATAAACTACTTTATACAGGCAAGTATGATTGTGATTTTCATTGTTTTTATGCCGCTGTCAATACTGTTCTCCTCAGCGAGCAGGCGTTTTAAAACGGTGACGGCTTGGATTATGTCGGCTGCAGCGGAGCTGATTTTCCTGGTTAACTTCTGGTCAATCACGCTCGCCTGCTAGCTCATGACTCCGCGTCTCATTGAGACACGCCTCATGCCACGTTTTGCAGCCAGCTATCAGAGCAGTCAGGGAATCACTTTAAAAGCACAGAGGTATCCCGGATAGGACATTTCTACAGTTGTATCGGACATTTCCGATCCGTCAATTACGTCTGTATCGGAAACCAATACCGATACTGCATCGGATCGGCCCCATCCCTACTAGCGTTTCCTTAAAGGGCGCGTAAAGAAAAATACCTTTTCTGACTTTGCCACCCCACAGGAAAATGTGACCTCCTTGTCAAATTTAAATGATTAAAGCAAGCTAAATAGACATCTCAGGTACCTAATAAACCAAAGGCATTAGTGTGGGATATAGCAGATATAACACCCATTCATGAGTGAATGTGTGTTAAAGTGCAAATAACTAATTTAAATCCCTCTAGTATTTGCCAACTATGGCTATGGTGCATTATTAAGCCATATTTTAGACACCCCTAAAAACTCCTGAACAGAAGACTGGAGAAAAAGAGCTTTCAGTCTCTACTCCATAATTATTTAATACCGTCGTAAACACATTATATTAGGGAACACATATTCACCATTAACTAGGTGCTTACTAACATGCATAAAAGTAGCATACTAGCCCTTTATTAGTAAATATTATGGCTAGTATGCTACTTATATATGTTAGTATGTGTTCCCTTACCTAATCTGTTACCATACTGTGTCGTTCGGCATTTACAGCAAAGTGACACAAGTCAGACACAAAGACAAATTAGATTATAAAGATGATAGAAAGACGGAGGTGGTGACGTGGAAGAGCCTGAACGTCTCTGGCCCTCTTGTTTTGACATGGCTGAATGTGAAGCGATGACAACGCGCGGAGATAAGGCCGTGGACAGACAGAAGTGCAGGAATGAGCGAGAGAGCTCTGAAATGAGGAGAGGCTGAAAGAGTAGAGAGGATGGTCTCACTGACAAGTGTGCTGCCCGTCATGTGACTGGTGGGCAGGTTCAGCTCTGGGTCGGCAGGACCATTGAGAGCCGTCACTCTTCTTCAGAGAGTGAAACCACCACCACGTGTGGTTGTTTTACTGTAAATGTTTGATGGACATTTGTTAAAACTCACTAAAGATCCAGGTCTGGGACAATGAGTTGCAGGAATTGTCTCATATCAGCGAGCTTCACTTTCAAAGTGCCTCTGGTTGCTCTCAGGTATTGGCAAATTAATTACCCACCCATAACTTCCCCGAAAACAACCCTGTGGCCTGATCCACAAACGTCTCAAAGTCTCCTCTGTGGTCACGTGTGTCCATTAACGGCTGTGTTTTGTTTTTTCTTTCTTTCTATGTTGCATTATTGAGTGCATTCCCTTGTTTTTATGTTCAGATAAAAGCATGAAATATGAGTTCAGACTCATAACTCCAACCTCTAACAGCATTAACTACACATAACGATATTTTGAACACTCATATATCAGCACATTCTGTTCAGAGTTTAACTGCTACCCATGTTCTTATTTATCATATTGATCATGTGTTTATCTGGTACATACTGTCCTGTTTAATAAGGGGTATTTTACTTACTTTTCATGTATTATATAGAGTGTATATTGCTCTGTTTATAAGAGGCATGTGTCTATTTTTTATACCCCTTCCTTTCCCTGTTATTGTATTGTATAACTTCTATTTTTGTAGTATTTGGTACTCTCTTGTAACTGGACATGTATTGTTAAGTATTGTCTGATTGTGACCATGACTTTAAAAGTAATAATAACAGTGGGAATAACATTTCAACTGAAATTCAGAATTCTTAAGAATTAATGTTAAGATTTTAAAGGCACAGTGTGTAAAATGCAATCAAATGAAGGCTATTGTAAAAATATGATGGTCCAAAATGAGACGTAGAGTAGAGATGACCCGGATCCTGATATAAATTATAAAATTATACTGTACACTTATTTTAAATTATAATTTTGTTATAATAATTTTTGATATTTATAGAGCACTTTCCTAGCAAACCATGCATCTACTGTGTATGCAGTGTTTTTTTCTACCACACTCACACACATAATTTTCCCTTATATACAGTACTATTGTGTAATAGTCACAGGTAATGACGTGGCTATGTAGTAAATATATATCGTTTAATTCATTTTAGCCACTGCTTCTTTATAGTCTCAAAGTGGATTATTGTTAATCCAACGTTTTGTCTTAAACAAACATTTGCCTTTTTTCCAGTAAAAAGTCTGGAGGTGCCAACAGTGATGACGATGGAAAAACCTGTATGCAACTATAAGAGACCTACAGTGATTCACTGAAAAAGGCCTACATTAATTACATTAAATATGAAGGCCATTTGTTTGTGTGTTTTATTTCATAGTCCAAGAATAAAATATGTTCTTATTTAGGAGTATTAATATATATCTGTTATTTATGGACTGTTGTGTTGAATGTTGGATTTGGCACGGCCCACTCTGAAGCAGCTTTCCTCGTAACGGCAGCAATAACTTAAGTTCAATTTTGTTTTTTGGCCAAAAAAACGTTCCCGTTCCAGATGTTGCCTCACCACTGGCCCAGGAGCCGTGACCAAAACATTACAACTTGTTTCACCAACTTCTTCAGATGCTGAAGAAAAACACACAAACAGGATCAATTGCTTTGTCCCTCGTGTCGTTCCTCTGAGTTTTAGCGTCTGTGGTTCCTGAAAACTTGCGATGTGATCTTTAATAACAAAAAAAAGAGATTTCAGGTTTTTAACTTGGACTCAGATCTTGTGACTCATGAACATCTCATTTATCTCAGCTGCTCAAAGGCACCACAGCTGCTTCTCTTCAAGGACCTTTGTAGGTCCTCTCATCTTTTATGCCGCTACATCTCCAGATCTTTATTCGCTACAGAAACGGAATAAAAAGCTGATAGTGTTCCTGAGGCAGCTGTGCAGCAAACATGCAGTAAATTACAGCGCTTCTAAAAAAAACAAAAAAAAAAAAAACCCATAATACATTAGAGGAGAGAGAGGGAGCTTTTAAGATCATATAAAAACACAGAAATCTGTCTGGGACCGGCACACATCCGAAGATATTAAAATGCAGTCTTGCAGGTCTTCAGAGTCTGGCTGGTAAACAGCAACACCCCCTCCTCTCCCACAGTCACTTCTCACCAGTACAAGAGCAATAAACACCAAACCTCAGCATTCCTGCGCACGGCTCCACACACACACTCAACCACACATATATACGTTCACTTCACAACGTTTCTCTCTTCATCCCAAACTTTAATCAAACTGGGGGGTTGAGCAGAATGAGGAGAATGGGAGAGTGAGTGACAGAGGGGTTAATTTATCTGTCTGCAGGTTCAACCCTCGTCTCGGGCTGTGGCTTCTGTTGCTGTTCTGCGGGGACGGTAAACACCAAGTGACACTCGCCCGAACGCAACGTTGTGTTCTCGCACCTCGACGTGTGGGTCAGCTGCACACACGAAAGCATCCGTACAGTGACGTCTTCAACAGTAATGGATTTGTCATAGTAAATATGACATATTCCGTCTCCACTTCTTCAGTTTCTGCCTTTCTTTCCATGAGTGGAAACCTGACATTTTTTTAAAGGTCAGAAAATATCCGCACACACACAAAGTTGCATCATATCCGAGACTAAAATATGTGTGAACAACATACACCAGTGACAGTTTTCCCTTTTTTTCCCTCAACGTCTTCTTCTCCCTGACACAAGCAAAGAAAAACCTCTTCATGCAACAACAACAACAACAGGCCAGCTGTGCACATCTGTTCTGAGAGCATCTTGTGTCATTTTTCCTTCAGTATTATCAACAGCTGCATCATTAGTTGTCACAGATGAGGTTTGCACGACTGGCTGAGCATTTTTAGCTCTTAAGACGTGGCTTCAAGAAAAGAAATGAAGACATTAAAACTCTGACGCGAGTGTGGATATGAAAATATTAAAGGACTTGTATTATACCCTATTTCTCCAAGTTAAACAACTTCCCTGGTGTCCTAATGAACATGTCTGTGACATGATTTGGTCTTTTTGGTTAAAAACAAGTAAAAACGAAACTTAAGGGACAGGAAATGACATCAGCCACAGAGGCTACTGGAAGCTAACAGCAGTTAGCATTTGGAAAAGTGATCATTTGCAGCCTCTAACAGGCACATTGCCTTCATTATATAGCATGTATCCACTGGACAGATAAATCCTCTGAGGCTGGAGGTTTGTGTAGGACTCTGTGCTGCACTGTGGAGCCAAGAATAGAACCTTCCTGTTTTCAATAGCATTGAAATAGCATTGCCCTCACCAGCACTCTCGTGTGTTTTACGGACAAAGCGGATCTCCGCGAGACAATTCCAGGAATTTAGCGCATTGTGACGTCCCAGTGAGCGCGGAAGTCAACATTGCATGTTTTATCTCCTGTACTTAGGCTGAGGACCACAAAAACATGACTGATCATCTTTTTACACACTTTGACGACTGATATAACCTCCAGAGTCCCAAATATAAGTTTTAAACTGATTAAAAAGTTGATTTTGCATAATATGGGACCTTTAAAGCTGACGTGTAAAAATGACGCATAGACTCAAACAACACATCCCTCCTCATGTCCTCAGGCACATGGTAGTCATTCATGACAGCAGGTCAATTCGAATTAAGCCGTTATGGATTAATCTTTCACTTTAACGTCAGAAAAGTCCCCGTTTTTGACTTTCACTCACTGGGGGAAGCTCAGCTCTCTTTTGGGGAGCAAACACACAAGTTAACTGTCAGCAGTGTTGGTGAACAAGAGGAAATGTGTTCAGGCAAACGTTCACTGGAAAGTTAATGGTTTAAATTGAAAAAATATATACTGTATAATAATAAATGCCTTGTGTGGCCACAGTTCCTCTGGAATTCAGCGATACACACCCACCCAACCACCCACCCACCCACACACACACACACAGAAAATGAGTCTGAAAACACAGAGTCACACACAGTGCAGCACACTGAGGTCCACCCGTGAATACCAAACAGAAAACAAATACTGTATACGTGCACAAGTTGCACCTTTTGAATTAACATACTGTACAAGTTATGTTTCCATCGTGTGAGAGGAGAGGAGAGGAGAGGAGAGGATGCCTTCTTTTTCCTTCACAACACACATGCACAGTATGGGCATTTAGAGCAGGCACCTATGTGTGTGTGTGTGTGTGTGTGTGCAGGTCGTGTATGTGTGTGTGTGAATTCTGTATGTGTGTGTGCAGGTCAAAGTGATATCATCCCCCAAATGGGAACTGAAGAGCAGGGAAGAGAAGTGGTGTTACATCTACACACACACACACACACACACACACACACACACACACACACACACACACACACACACACACACACACACACACACACACACACACACACACACACACACACACACACACACACACACACACACACACACACACACACACACACACACACACACACACACACACACACACACACACACACACACACACACACACACACACACACACACACACTTTTTTATTTTATTTTTTTACCCCTTTGAGTTTAACAAGGTTACATTTACCAATGCGTTCATTTCTGTCTCCTTTTGATATGATTATTTGTTGGAGCTAAAAAAGGCAGCTGTAGATGCAGCAGTAGCCAATTTTGTAAAAAGCAAAAAATTAATTAGTGTCCATTAGAAGATACAACCGTAATCTCTGACTACACACAATCACCAAATGAGGAAGGAGCTAAAAACTATAATGTAAATAAATGATCTTGAATATTGTGTTGTGGCACAGCCGTAGTTAGTGATAAACGGTGTTTGTCAGAAAGGAAAGTGAAAGTAGAGAAGAGAACTTGCATTTGAATAACGCCCACACATCCTGCATCCCATCAACAACACAACCAGTGATAACCTATCAATAACCTATCAAACGCAACCACTGATTATAGAAAGGTCAAACTGAATAAAAACCTCCAGCACATACATTTGAATTGACTACCCTAGTAAAAGAGGTTAAAAAAACACTTCTGGATGGAGCTAACAAAAAAGCCCAGGAGACACCGATAACTCTGTGTAAGTGATGAGCAGTGAGTCGTTATTGATCCCGGTCTGTGAGCAGAGACAAAATGTCATCCTCCCTGCAGGATGGTGGGGCGTGTCCTGCAGGCCTTCTGCCTGATGTTCAGTCCGACCAACGGACACTTCTGCAGTGTGTTAGGAGTCAAACATCACTGAACTGTTTCTGAGAAAATAAAAGAGAAAATGTGTGTTCTGTCTACAAGGAGTTCATCAAAATGGTTCTTACTGGAACCATTAGTGTTACCAAGAACCAATAAGCAAATGGTTCCAGGTAGAACCTCAGCCCTTGTAGAAGGACCCTTTTGGAACCCTTATTTCTAAGAGTGTAATCAAGAAAACGTTTAAAAACACAAACATACACAACAGCAACACACCAAGCATACACAGCATACACATCAACGACACACCAAAACAAGTGAGAGGTAGGTCATTCACGGTCAAACTCACACAGTCGCATGCCAAAGAGAAAAGATCAGATAAGATAAGACAGACTTAGAAACAGGAAGTGATGAGGCCTGTGTGAAGTGGCAAACCATTCCCGCAATTTGGGAGCTGCAACCGTGAAGTCTTCACTGCTACCGTGAAGCCCTAGCCTTGAGTTAAGCTGGACATTCGCTGTGGGATTTTTGGCCCGTTTTGACCCGTTTTTTCACTGGTGTGACTCGACCGGATAGTACAATAGCTTTGGCTTTTCATTGTATGCGATTTAGTCGGGTTAGGGTTAGGGTTAAATTTCCACTTCAAGAAAGCATCAAAAACATGAATGAAACTTAGTTTTTTACACCTCCTGCTCCTGTCATGCAGTTGTCATGTAGAATAAAAGTTAACGTGTGTTCTGCCAAGAACAAACTGCATGTGATTCTCCCCAACAATCTGAACAAGGCCAACAGAAACAGCCCTAAATGTGTTTGCCTTAAAGCGGCTTTGCTGAGGATTTCTGCAGAAGAAGAAGAAGAAGAAGGAGAGAGGAGAGGATCTGCCCACAGCTTTGGCTCCAAGGTACAGTCAGCTTAGCACCATCCAGCAGAGTTATTGCTGAGGTACTACTGAACACCACAGAGCTGTGGAAAATGAAACCGTAGAACTTAATAAGGCAGACAGAAACAACAGACAAGACTCAAGACACACAGGCTACAGCTTAAGTGAGGAAACCTGCGTCTGAAATGTCAACATACCGACCGCAGAGGTGCAATCATTTGTGCCTGTATCTGCTCTACACAGGCCCAAAATGAACAGTCCTACTTTTCCAAACAATGCTAGTAAAACCCCATCCACCTCACCAAGGTCACAGAGTCACTCATGCTTCCCCTCGTCCTCACTGATCCTCCAGTTTCCACCTCTGTTTCACGCTGGCCCCGCAGTTCTGTGCAGAGACTTGAGTGTCTGTTGGATGCCGATCGATATCGGCCTCACTGTTTTGTGCATTAGACGTCCACATTTTTCATTTTCAAACAATCAATGCTCTGATAAACACTGGTCTTTATTCGTGCTGCAGAGCTAAAGAGCTCTGGATGTCAAGGGAGAGACAGAGCAGGTTGGGCTAAATAATCTGATATCAATTTGAGAATAAGGCCTGAAATTAGAGACACAAAGTATTTGAGAACACACGGTGCAAAACGACTTACACTACCATTCACAAGTTTGGGGTCACCTATGCAATTTCTTTGTGTTTTCCATTAAAAGTCACACTTTTATTCATCAAAAGAGTTGCAAAATGATTAGAAAATATAGTCAAGACATTGACAAGATTAGAAATAATAATTTTTTTATTCAATATAATAATTTTGCCAGAGAAGAAAGAACCAGCAAAACCATTTTCAGCTGTGCTAACATCATTGCACAAGTGTTTTCAAGGGTTTTCTAATCATCCAATAATCTTCTAACACGATTAACAAACACAATGTACCATTAGAACACTGGAAATTGGCCTCTATACACCTATGTACATATTCCATTAAAAACCAGACGTTTGCAGTTAGAATAGTCGTTTACCACACAGTGCCATGTCTTTCATTTAATGTTATATTCATGGAAAAAAAACGGATTTTCCTTCAAAAATAAGGACATTTCTAAGCGATCCCAAACTTTTGAACTTTTCATACGGTAGTACTCACTGTAAACCGCCTTGTTTACGACGGTCTATAAAAGGTCCAACATGTAAATTGTCAGAATGTCTTCAATGACTACAAAGGGTGCAAATCTTTTTTAACCTCTAATTTCAAACAGCTTTTTGCTTTCTTCTCCTATATTTTCCAGTCTTATACAGAGGTCTGGGTATAATACTTCACAGCTACAGTGCCATATGCATTGTTTTTTGTACTGTAATGAATAGAGGGGCATTTGGGACCATCAAAGCAGTGGAAATGTGGCAACAATAATGGCAACAATGCCGGCCTATGGAGAGCCAAACGTGTGTCACGATACGTACATGTGTTCGTTTGGAAAACGGGGTTACTCTTACTTTTAGTATGGATGCAAAATATGGCTCCTCAGTGTACAGGACGTGAACCTTTGGCCGTTTCCCTCCAGCAGGCCTGTCATTTTAACTTCACGTCAACATATTAGATGTGAGGGGGGACAAATCAGGTCAGCCTTTAATGCATAGTGCTTGATTGAAAATGCATGTGTGCGATTTTCTACAGTACATGAAAGTGGTTTGCACTATATTTGTGGGTGGAGCCAAAATGGCTTTAAGATGAAGAGCATTAAAACTGAAATGGCCTGAAACCAAACACTGGCTCAAAAATGCAAATCAAAACAAGGGTGCCACATGAAATCACACAGTGCCATGTCTTTCAAACAATAGAAGGCAGATGACGATCACCAGAGGGGGATTGTTCAATCGCATGTCTGTGGCAAAAAAAAACAACATTTTTGACAGTGGCTCTTGAAGTCTCAACAGATTTACTGGAATCTGAAGTGACATGCTGTCTGCCGCGGCTCAACTTAATTTCCTCAGACTGTTATTATCTTCATTGCTTTAACCTTTAAAAGGGAAAAGACGAGCTTTAGTCTTCTTTAGAAATTCTCCTTCAGCCAACCTCAGACTAAAGCAGCCGCATGTGCAGGTATTTGTGCACCCCTACATATGATGAATGTGCATTTCATCTGTGGAACTGTCCATGTTTTGTGTGAAGGGTGATCACAACGGAGAATTTTGTTGGTACGGACAAAGAGAGAATCAACTAAAACAACAGATTATAGAGCTGCAACTAACAATTATTTTCATAATCGATTAATGTATAGATGATTTTTTAGATTCGTAAATAATAAATATTAGAAAATGTTAAAAAATGTTGATAATTTTTTGTCTAACCTTGAAATAATGAGGTTCTCACGTCTTTGTTTTGCCCACAAACCAAAATGATTCAGTTTTAATGATTTCTTTGTTGTGCGGAGCAAAGAAATGAAGAAAATCTTCACATTTAAGAAGCTGAAACGATCAGAAATCTTGTTTTAATCACGAAAAAAACCTTCAAACCAACTAATAATCGATTAATCAAGTGATTGTTTCAGCTCTAAAGTCTTATATGTATCACACTTGTTTGTAGAATAACTTGTGGCCTTCACAGTTATTCCTTTTACTATTGAATAGAAGGAAAGATGTCTACTGTGCTCTACATGAAGGCTTGAACATGCTCGCCTGTGGCAGCCATGTTGTAAAACATGATGTGAAGACGGCAGGATGGCTGTCACTGTGACCGTGTCACCGTGACTCTGCACATGGTGCTGACTGAGCAGTGGAATCATCCGAGTGATGGGAAGAGGAACCGTCATGTCCTCCACAATCAGCAAAGACAAACAAGGAAGAGCAAACATGGAGGTCTGAGATCTTCAAGGTTGACCCCCCCCCCCCCCTCCCCTCACAGCCAGCCACTGACTTCAATTACAAACATCTGGAGCATTTACAACACAAGTTGGGTATAAATAGTTTTACAGAGCAGAGTGAAGCCCAATTTATACTTCTGCGTAAAGTGCTCTGCGTAGGTTACGCAGAGTCCACTGCGTCGACGTAGAGCCTGTCAGAGAGCCTCTGCGTCGTCTCCGACTGCACAAAATATTTTTTAAGTGTCCGTCACTCCGTCAAGGGACAACGGAGACGGCAAGAGCTGCGATTGGTCCTCAGGACAGGCCGAGATAACGCTGCTCTGTGCCGGCTCACAGAGAGCACCGAGTATCCACAGACGCGGGGCTGATCTCCGCCGATAACGCCGCGGCCAAACTATAAATACGTCATATCTTAACACACACAGCACATGTTTAGACCGTCACCACGACGCAGAAGTATAAAGGCTCGAGGCGTCTCCATGGTGACGCAGTCGGATAACGCATTACGCAGTCGGAGAAGTATAATGTAGCCTTAAGAGGACAGAGAGGTATGGATAAGGGCTGGGATTACTGTTTACTATAGTAGAGAAAACTCATATTTACAGGTGAATTAAAGTTGGTGAAAGACCCATGTCAAATGTCTGTCTGGGCCTTAATCTAACCTGAGGCAGAGTTCATGTTTTGAAAGAGGGGGCAACGCAAAAAAAAAATCTGAGATCACTGGGAAAATATAAGAAGAATTTGCCCCCGACCAGATGTCTGAGCTCTGACAAAGTCGTGTTTCCAGGCCTCACATTTAGAAGGTGAGGAAGATCTCAACTTTGACCTCTGGCTCTTTTAACAAGACCAGGTCCTGTATGTAGAACCTTTTTGAAAACAACCGCAACAAGAATCTTACACGTTTCATTGATTGGTCAATTTCTGAGAAAGGTTAGTCTGACATTTTGATTTGTCCTCTGAGGAAAAGCCTGTATTGTTTGCTTCAGCCTCACCTATTGTGTGCACCAGACTGTGTTTCAGCTCAGTCAAGCAGCTTGGACTCAACAACAATACAAGGGGCTTTGCCTCGGTTTGTTGGCAGTCACTCACATCATCTTCCTCCCCGTTTTTTCCACTCACTCTCTCGACGTTAATCTAATTTCTCAGTTTTTTTTACTGAACCACACACACCATTGAACCCTCCCTCTCGCCCTGAAAACCTAAAAAGGAAATGAGTCTTCAATTAGCTGAAGAGGAAGATGTTTCAAGGTCCTCTTTTTTTTTTTTGCTCTAGTGAGTCGTGACACGCAGAGGAAAACACGACACTTTCACTTCCACCTCAGAGTTTTCAGCCACAGAGCTCCGAGTTGCTTCCGCCTCCTCCGCGTGAATCATTAGCGGAGCTGGTCTAACTGTGCCAATGTCTTTGGCCAACATTAGACTTGTTGCAATGCTTTAATGACCACATACAAATATTTCTCAATCTCTTTCTTAGAATACAACCAGGGAATTCAGTAGATGTGAATGCAGTATTAAAATAAAAGTACACTTTAGCAGCAGCAGCAGCAGCAGCAGCAGCAGCAGCAGCATTGTGGCTCTTTTAACCCATGTCACTGGTAACTAGGGGTGGATATCACAGAGTACCTCACAATACGATATGCAATACATGGTCCACGATACCAATAATATCACGATACAACAATTCTGTGATAATCAATATATTGCGAGGCAATCATACAGCGATACATCCCGATTTCTGTCAAACTGCACAACATAGAGAACAAAGTGCATTAAGTCTATGGATGAACCCGCTGAAAACTCCCTCTTCTTTGGCCAAGTAACTCCCGCCCAAGTTTCCCTTCATTCATTTGAGCAGCGCCACCACGAGGAGACATGAAGTAGCTACGCCTGGCAATTGAATTTGGCAGGGACGCCTTAATTTGTTAATTAAAATCACGTTGCACAAGGAAGGACAACGATTATATCACCAAATCGATATTTTGACCCACAGCTAGTGGTAACACCTCTGTTTGTCCTAGTACACTTTGAAAATGGCTGAATAAATAAGACCAACTTTCAATTGTCCCATCCAGCCAGTGGAGGCCTGAGACATTTGCACCACACTGTACTTCACTTTCTGGAGAGTCTAAAGACGCAGAGCTGCCCTTATTACCTTCAAGCCTTGATGTCAACCCGCACCGCTTACGGATTGTGGAATAAGGACAAAAACAAGCAGAAGAGACAAACTGTCAAGTGGCTCAGTGTGTCCTGTGGCTGAAGTGCAATGCCTGCTAATGACGGGGCGCTGCAGGGTGCACAGCTGGTTCAACCCTTCATTATAGCACATGGGCCTCATCCCAAATGAGACTGTGCGGTTTGTGAGGAACAACACGGCCATGAAATGGTCAGACGGTTCATTCTGAAGAGTGTGCACAAGTGTCAGCAGAGGGAAGTGTGACCTGTACACTGGAATAATATAATTTGCACTTTGTGAGTAAAAAATATCTAGCATGAAAACCAGAAAAAACAGCGGAACTACCGCCTGAACTGCAACACAAGTTTATTTTATATCAAATGTGTTCGGGATTATGGTTTTAGGGAGACACACCAGAAACTAGTAGCTCAATTTGGAGCAAATCCCAGCTTCCATTTGTGGCCAAATTATTATGTTGCCAAGTCAAGACCTCTGGCACTGAACGCTCCACTGCTTCCTGTCACTGGAAAAAATGGATGACACAGTAAGGGAAGGCTCCTAAGCTGGTGCTCATCTCTTCACCTGGAGGCTGACAGGGGGAAAACAAAAGGTTCTTTAGTCGTGTTTCCATCATGGTACAGTACGGTACGGTTTAGAACGGTAAAGGCTTGGGTCAGGCTGAGAACAGTACCTTTACTCGGTAGGCCCGATGGCAACGTTAGCGAGATATGTAGAGCGACGACAAACCAGTGCGATGACAACAAAAACAATGTGACACAACAGACAACAGGAGGACATCCAGCAGCTCGATTTGTGGCTGTTTGTCTCAACAAGACGTCAGAGAACATACTGCTGGAATTGAAGAAACAGGTCACAAGGGAGGGTCCAGCTCCTCCCAGACCATACCATTTTACTCTGGTACCCCAAGGGATGGTACAATTACTCATGGAAATGCACAAAAATATGTACCGTACTGAGCTGAACTGTTCCACTCGCTATAGATGAAGATTAGGCAAAATGGATCATCGATAGTTATAGATCAAGGTGATATCTTACCTTTTTTTTTTTACTTTTTGACAGAGCCAGGCTAGCTGTTTCCAATTTTTTCATGAGAAACTATTGCTTTAACATGAGAAGAATAGTATCACCATAGAAAATAAATCCTCCAGCCGTGAAGATCAGAAAATGTGATGAAGTTCTGAACCTTTCAAAAACATCTCACTTTCACCATGCCTTTCCCGAAACCAGATGCCTGGCCCAATGATTATCCCTGGTCCTGAGGTAACCATGGCAACAACCTTGGGCTTAGTCACACTCGCTGCCCCACAAGTCCAATCCTGTACAGATTAGATATGACCATCATACAGGCGAACTGAATCCTTTGAGGATTATATCACAGAAACAAGAGGAAAAAACTCTCCGATTCCAGACCGAAGCTGATCCTCCACACAACTCAGAGGACGGTTTCCAAAAGCCTGGTGTCGCCTGCAGCCTCCAAATGTGTGTTTTCTGTCAGCTAGAGGGGAAAAAATTATCTAAAAAATGCTGGCTACGGCCAAAGAGAAAGAGGGGGAGAAGGAGAAAAAAAAAAGAAAGGCAGCCTCAAATTCCACATTTTGTGTCTCACTGGATGATGTCAGGGACGAGCAGATACACATTTAAAGCAGAATGTAAAAAGGCTCCCATGCCAACAGCTATTTCTGTCTGGGACGTGAGCATTTATGATGACATTCTAAAGAGAGAAGATTTGCAAACATGAGACAGTCTGCACCGTCGGGCCACCAGTCGACTTCCTACAAAGAGGCCCCGAGGGAAGACATGAGCTCGGTATGACTGTGTGTGTTTGTGTGTAGATATCAATGGATTAGGAACACTCCATTTAGTCCCAAGAATGCAGCCATTAGGCCAAACACAACTCCCACAATGATGAGCCTCAGGGCACATTTACAAAAAACAGGGCGTTACCAAAGGTGCACACGCACACTGTATCTTCATCATCCTCTTCATTTGCCCGTGTCATCTCGTCCATGATCATGAAATGGAGCTCCCAAACACAGAAATGAATAACACAAAGGACTTCCACAGTGGTAAGAAGAAAGGCAAACGTAAATCACACTCAGACAGGATGGTGTAATAGAGAGGAAGTCTGCTGCATGTTATTGCTCATGTACGAACAATACTACCTGATTAAACGAAACCAGAACTGCAATAAAACTCAACTACAATGTGTGTGTGTGTTTATTTCATGTTTCTCCTGCTTCCTCTACGCTGAGTAAAGATGGATTGAGGCAAAGTCGGAATCCTCTGAGCTCCTTCTCTCGTGGTCTGGCATCGTTACCTGGTTGTATTTATTTTCTGAGCTGACAGAAGTTGATTGACAAACAGAGGCAGCGATCTCTCCCCCCCTCATCACTTCCTGTAGAGACACTGACCACAAACACATAAATAAACACCGCCACAAATGACGGCGTGTCATTATCGTGCTGCAGCAGCAACAAACTGCTGATTAAAATGTGATGAAACCTTGAATCGCTCCACCGATGGCTGCTCAGATCCCCTGCAGTGTCAACACACTTCCCTATCCTGCTAATCCAGCCATCACTCTTTGAAGTTTCTGCTTCTCACAGACACACAAAAAACAACACAATTTCCTCAGAGCAGGTAACAAAAAAAATATAAACATGAAAGCTGAAGACGGAGCGACGTCTTTAACGCTTCACATTGTTGGATGAGGTCGTCCCTCAGTCCCTTTATGATCATCCATCCATCTTTTCTAATCCTGTGCAGCTGGAGGGCGTGTTACTCTGTAGATGACTATTCAGCTGATTGACTAATAAACGAAATGGCTTAATTGTTGCCGCTCGTGCACAGTTACACCCACAATACACACACACACACACACACACATAGGTCATGATGTTATGATACAATCTATATTCTGTATATATTCTAGAGCTGCAAATAAAGATTATTTTCATAATCGATTTATTTTCTCGATGAATCGGTTGGGGTCTTGAATGTCTTGTTTTGTCCACAAACCAAAATGATTCAGTTTTAATGATTTCTTTGTTATGTGGAGCAAAGGAACGAAGAAAATATTCACATTTAAGAAGCTGAAACAATCAGAAATCTTGTTTTAATCATGAAAAAAGGCTTCAAAGTGATTCATTGATTATCAAAATAGCTGCCGATTAATTTAGTAATCGATCAATTATTTCAGCTCTAATATATTCTGTCAATATGGCGACTATTTTGGGGGAATTTTGGTACTGTTGTGACCCACATATTTCCCATGTTTCCGTCACTTGAACGCATGTATAATTGTTTACAGCATGCATCATCACGTGTCATGTTCAATCTTTCTGATGGGATGCTTCATTATTTTTACTGGGGCTAATTAATTAGTTGGTGGAACGGCCTCATTTCCTAATGTGTACCATGAATGTTTCATTGACACACACACACACACACACAGCTATTCTTCTGAAGACACTGCATTCACTTCCATTCATTTGGCCGACCTAAACAAAGCGTTTCACTTAACCTTAACCAGTTAATGCCTCACTCTAACATTAACCTGATTACAATTAAACACAACCAGTTCCTCAGGAGACGAGGTCCTGCCTCATTAGGACCAGATCTTGGTCTCTATAAGGACTGCTGATCCTGATAAGGTCAGAGTTTATGCCACAAAACAAGCACACACACACACACACACGGGCGCACATCTTGAAAACAAAAGGCCCATCTAATCACACACACACACACACACACACACAGAGAGAGTCCATAAGGAGATATAGACATGCCGCGCAGACACACACCGTCTCCCCTCCCCCTCCTTCCCTTTCTCTCCGTCCAGCCACCAAATCCACTTAGAGGCCAGTAAGCGACTCGCTGATTGTTTTCTCTCAGGCAGCAGCTGCTCCGTCTTGAGTCTGGACCTCCTCATCAACCGTCAGTCAGGCGGCCAATGAGGAGGTGGGAGACTTACATTTCCTTTCACTCATGAACAAATCCAGCTTCTCTGGATCTCTTTGAACAACAAGGGTCGCGGATTTTTCGAGTCAGAAGGAGCCATTGTGGGGTTTGAGAAATGTCTATTGTTATTCATTCGCTTGAATTTTGGCCTTGGAGCATCATCGTCATCATCATCATCATCATCATCATCATCATCATCATCATCATCATCATCATCATCATCATCATCCCTGAAGCAGCTGATGACATGAGATTAAATCAGACTTGTGTCATACTTGTTGCTCACAGCTCAAAAGTCTTTCGAGTACAGGCAAAAACACAAAGGTTTAACGCCGCTGTGACAGAGGACGCAAACAAAACCTCCTTCCGATCCTTCTTTCACACCCGCGTAACCACCACGGCGGACAGATTTCTCACCCTGCTCTCGCTAAATTAAACCCCCCGCAGCGCTCACCTTGACCTAAGCTCTATCAAACACACACACACACACACACACACACGCACTCTCACGACACGACACGATTATCACCGTCACCAAATCCGACCCTCATCCCTATTTGTACACACTTTCTCTGGCGAGAGACTTCTCAGAGAGCCGTGACGACAGCCAACCACATCGCAGCTGCTCACAAACCACAAACCAATTGCCCTGCTCTCCTTCGTTCATCCCTGGCCAATGAGTGCTCTCTCTCTCTTTCTCTCTCTCTCTGTCTGCATCTTGTTTTACACGAGCAGCTCTCATTATTGCTCCAGATGAGAGTGTATTGCTGCTGCTCAGCTCTCTTTACTGTACCAGAGTGTCTGCTCCTTCAGAGGAAACACAGGTTTTCATTAAAAACACAGAGGTAAAGATGACAGACTTCCTGTAGCTCCTTAGTTATCATCGATATGTCGGCTGTAAACGACGGACTGTGCCTTTAATCGGATTATTAGCAGTTTTCCTTTTACTCCTACGTACATATATCGTGTCTATAACTGTGCTTATTGTCTTCACTTTATTATGTTCAGCCATATTTAAGTCCCTATTTATTTCCGCAGGGGTTCAGCTCTTATCAGATGAATTTACCAATTATTTCCCTTAATTAATTTATCAAGAAAATGTGGAAAAAGTGAACCAACCAACCGATTTAACCCACAACCAAAAGATTCGAGATAGATAACAAAGAAATTACGCATTTGAGAAGATGCACAATTTTAAATATTAATTAAGATGAATTGACTGATTGGCCAATTTATTCCCTATTGGTCCACTAATCATTTCAAACACTCAATTTCAGCTTAAATTCACATTGTTTTGAATCATTTGAAACAGGGGGGGAAAACACAATCCAGATATTTCAAGCTACTCAATGAAAAGAAAATTAACTTGTATTTAACGTTCTACAGCTGGACGTTAAAAAGGTTATTTATTTCCAAAGGACAACGTAAAGAAAACTATAATCTAATTTTATTTGAGTGAACAAAAATAAATAGACGGTAGAATAATGCGTCTTACCTGCTGCTGCCTCCTCCCGAGTGAAAACACGTTTGTGAGGCTGATCAGCAGCTGACCCTCATTGTTTCCTTCTAACTGCTGCTTATGCCAGAGCAACAAAGTGAGTCTGGCTCCCATAGCAACTGCTGCGTGACAGGCGAGGCTGAAGAGGTATATGTTTAGACCTTAAATGAAAGAGTGACTGAATGAATGAATGAGGAGCTATGGAAGAGAGAAATCAGTCGCGTGTATTATACATTTGCCATATACTGTATGATTTTATTTCCATTGTCCTTATTTTCCTGTACTAAATTAACTAAATTCAATATCAAAAACTGCTTGGCGGTGATTCAGTCTCCTGTTTGTGCGACTATGAATAGAGTTGGCATCGGCGAGTCCTTTCATGTTTGAGGAGCCCACAGAAGACAGAGATTAGCCTGTTACTTGAATTATCCTGCAACCGACATGTGTCATTATTAATCCACTGATTCACTTGGATTAATTAGATTTAGTCTATAAATACAAGGTGTTTTTTTTTACCACACAAGCTTTTTAATAATTGGTTATTTACGTATTTAGTCATACGATTCTCATGAGTAGAATTTACTCAACAAAAATGACTAAATCTTTCACAATATGTGCCTTTGACTCACCGTCTCCGATCCCACCTGCTATATCCGTATTGTGTCGTCCCAGTTTAGAGTGGCAAAAACCCAAAGTAGGACAAACGGCAGGACAGAGCGACTTTCAGACAACCTTGGCACAATGACTAAGCTTCTCGAAGCCAGACTGAGGCAACAGCAGAGAGAAGAGGGGAGAAAGTGATGGAAAAGATGAGACGTGCAGGAAAACGAGAAGAAAAGGAAGAAAGGATGAAACGTGAGCCAGATATTTATAGCACAGGTATCAATGCTACATTTGATATGATCTACTAATCAATGAGCCTGTGAATTAATTATGCCATAGGAGAAACTTTTTAAAGTAGGAAAAGATATTTAAAATACTATAAAGTAGGGGTGGGAATCTGTTACTATCTCACGATTCGATTCAAAACCGATTGGATTCATAATGATTTCTGTTTGCAAGACACAATGACAAATGTTCTGGGACATTTTATATCGATTCTGAGTCGCAGTAAATGAGAATCACGATTCTTACGTGAATCAATTTTTTGGCACACCCCTACTATGACGTATAGTAATTAATCTCGCATTTAAAAAAAGAAGGAACCATCCCATTCTTGACCTCCACCAGAGGGTAGACGTTTTCGCCGGAGTTTGTTTGTCTGTCTGTCTGTCTGTTAGCAACATAACTCGAAAAGTCGCGGACGGATTTGGATGAAATTTTCAGGAAAGGAGTGATTAAATTTTGGATGCGATCCCGTTTTACACTCTCACTATTTTTAATCGCTATTTTGTGGGGGGCTGAGCTGCCTTGGCGGAGATCTGCGCTCTCCGAGTGCTTCTAGTTCTAAATGTCTTTAACTGGAAGAACTGGAAAATAAATAAAACATCCTGTAGTCCAGTTTCTAAGAAGAACATAAATGCTAAATCGGTTTGCTGAACTTCAGACTCACTCCTCAGGTATTGTACTCAATACCACAGACATGATTTCACTGGTGCACTCGCACGAATATTTACAAAACATTTGAACAGTTCAGGCAGAAGTGTGGAGGACAGAGAAATCAGACTTCATCAAACTGAGCGAGCCACACCCAAGTCATCTGGTCACAGACTGCTTTGTTCAGTCTCTGGCCACTGCTGCCTCTCTCTCTCTCTCTAACACACACACAGTCAACAGCATACAGGAAAAAAGCAGTGATAGAGTCACACACTCGTTCCTCGCCCCATCTGTCATATTCTACATGTACAGTCTTTAGATTCCTCTCATGTGCGCTGCTGCTTGCCATCGAGCTTCAGAAGGGCGTATTTTGGACACAGCTTCCAGCGCCGCAGCCAGTCGGCGATTACAGAAACCAGACGCTGCTCACAGACTAACTGACGGTGCAGACGGGCGCAAAAATATGAGACAAGCACTTAATAAACACACTAATTCAGCTCTCGGGAGACGTGACACGAGCGCGAGACACGAACAACAACGACGCAGCCTCCTGTCTTTTGCGGGCACGCTGTCAAGAAATGTTTTCTCGCCTCCACCACAGACATTAGTGACATGTGACGTTATGAATCCCAAAATGACACAGTACTAATTGCAGGCGGCGGGCGAGAGTTTTTCTTGCAAGCCTCCCTGGTGTGTTTTTCACAGGCAGTCTGGCACGTGTTTGGCGAGAGCTGCTGGCTGAGCTAGACTCTCTCTCTCTCTTTGCATCATGATTTCCCACAAATAAAGACAAATTACAGCTACTCTTCTATCCTCCCGCAGTCCAAAAACATGCAGTTTGGTGATTACGTTTATTGGATTTTGAATTAACCGCCGGTGTCAATGTGAGAGTGAAGGGCTGTTCAGCTGGGATTGGCTCCAGTGACCCCGCGACCCTCATGTGGAAGAATGAATAGTAAGATGGCAACATCTCTAACCGGACATTAAATTCAATCCATCCATCCATCCATTATCTACCGCTTTATCCTCCACCAGAGGGTCACAGGGGGAGCTGTGCCTATCTCAGCTGACATAGAGCAAAGGCCCTCCAACAACCACACCTACGGTTAATTTACAGTGTCCATCCATCCATCCATTATCTACCGATTTATCCTGCACCAGAGGGTCTCGGGGGGTGCTGTGCCTATCTCAGCTGACATAGTGCGATAGGCGGGGAACACCCTGGACAGTCCGCCAGTCCATCACAGGGCCTCATATAGGGACAAACAACCATTCACTCACACTCTCGCGCCTACGAGATTTACAGTGTCCAATTTGCCTAATCCCCAAATCTGCATGACTTTGGACTGTGGGAGGAAACCGGAGAACCTGGAGAAAACCCACACCCACACACACACACACGGAGAACATGCAGAAAGGCCCTTGTTCCGACCTGGTTGCAAACCTGGGTCTTTTTGCTGCAAAAGCAAGAGCGCAAACCATCAAATTATTGTATTCCAGTACCGGTGAATCACATCCCCTAAGGAACATATCATACTTTGCACATTCTGTGTCCATCTCAGCAAGACAAGTTTGCACACACCACAGAGTGAAAGCAAAAGGGCCAACAAGTGCTCAGAATCTTTAGGTACTCCATCAAGACTGTTGGAAAACCTTTCAGGTGACTACATCATGAAGCTCAATGTGAGAATGTGTTCATTCATAGTTTTGATGCCTTCAGTGAGAATCTACGATGTACATAGCTATGAAAATAAAGGAAAAAAATTCAAATGGAGAAGGTGTGTCCAAACTCACGTCCACAGTTCCATTCATTCTTAAACAAGGACCCCTGTCAGACCCAGCCTTCCACAAATGCATACTCATTCTCACATTTCCTTCCAGTGACTGCAATTTCTCCCCAGGAGTTTGCCCTCTTTTCTATATCCTTGTAACCTCTGAGGACTGAGTTGTACGTGTGTAGGTTGTTTTGGCTTCTGGCTGCAATCAGCTGCTCAACTCATGGTCTCAACACACATAAACAGCATCTCACAAAGATGGTATACAACATAATTAGTGTGAAAGGATGTCGATTGCTGCAGGGAAATTCCCCTTTACTAAGGAAACTATAATGTGACTTACAGGGTCAGATGTAAGACAGTGACCTTAAGGCTTTTCAGAGGTTGAAAGAAGTGATCAAAGAGCGGGGCAGATGACTGCTGGTGTAACACTTGGACAGAGGTCACATGGATCATGTGGAACAATGAAGTGCCCACAAGTCGACAAGCGAAGGGAGATAACGCTGCATATAGGGAAATTCCATCACTCTTAAGAGTCCTTTCATACACATGGGGTCTCATAAATGCTATTATATCAGCATAGCACAGTTAACCGAGTTACAAATGCATCTTTAATGCTTGTTAAATACTGTTTGACCATCTACTGGATACAACAGAAAAGAAGAGAAAAATGCACATTTTCATCCGTATTTTCCTATGAAGACACGTGTTCGGTGTTGTTTTCAGATGCAGCAGACCTGCTCATCACCACATAGCTGACGGGCACAGTTAACAACTCGCCGAGGAACACGACGGAGCAATTATTACCTGAAGAGCCGCATACTTCCCTCAGGAGCTGGTGTGGACTGAAAGAAGTGAAGCCTCGAGGAGAGCGAGAGAGCAGTGGAACTACAATTATGAGCCGACCAGAGACACAGAGCTGAAGATGATGATGTGTAGCGGCTGCCGTGCAAACAGACGACTGCGCGCTGCATTCGAAATGTGACGTGTCAGTTTTCAGCGTTTGTTCTTTTGTCACAAAAAACAATGTAGTGACACATTGTGACAGTGATATATTACACAAACGCCCAATTAGCTGCCCAATTTTGACCTCATTATCTAAAATATACCAAAACACGCTGAATAAAAATGAACGCGTGAATAAACTGTATGTATTTTTTATGAATTTTATTTTTATTTCACTCATTTATATAAATAGAGGCAGTGAGTGCACATTGATGCACCATTCTCATGTAAATGTGCCAGACTGTGGCCATAGACTCATTTACATCTGCAGTCCCTCGGGAGGCTGATGTAACACATAAACATGGCGTTCATGTCCATTGTCCGTTACTGTCATTTCATACAGTGCACTGCATGAATACAACGTCCAAAATATATCTTGCATAATCGCCATTTTTTTATATAAATTGCACCTGGTGGTCAGATGTGTCCAAAGTCCTCATTTGTCCTCAGTTATATCAGTATATATATATTAGTATATATCTTTAGATGTGTTTAAAAGTGCCATATGTAAGAGTGTGGCCAAAAACGGTTACTACATTCAAATTCAAAATACCAAGGTCTTTTAGGTTTCGTTTTCTGACGTAACTGGCAACCCGTGGTTGCTCGGCAGCTGAGACTCTACTGACTGCAATGATTGGTAGACGGCGGTAGGTGGCGCCACAAGATTTGCAGTCTGCAAAATATTTTTTTTAATGCAAATATTTTGTCTGTACTGTTGTTGGTGGTGACTTCAGTATGTTATATGAACATTATTCCTGAGTCTCTGTGACATATTAGGAGGATTTTATGGCCAGTTGCTTTAGATTTATTACATGCACCTTCAAATGTTGAGCTTTCTATGTACAGTACATAAACCATGTGCTACCTCTGAACCCGCTGGAGGCATACAGTATGCAAATGTGCTTATGATGCAACGATGGCAAGAGCTCGGCAATCTGCTGGAGACAGGAAGCGCTGGATTGTTTACTATGCCACAAAGGAACTGCCCTTTTTTTTTAAAAAAAAAGAAAGAAAGAAACGTTAATCAAAATGGAGGAAATACTGATTGTCGTGGAATGTATAACAAATCGTGGACATTGTTAGGAAGAAAATAACTGCTCATTTGAAGCAGAAAATCTGTATCCATTTACATGTGATCACAACTTTGGTGAGCAACATGCTCTCAAGTCTACAGCCACAACTAGGGCTCGTCAGGAAAAGTAAAGTATTTTAAAGTGTTTTGCATATGAGGCAAACAATCAGGGAAAGGCTAAGGATATGATAAGCGTGTATGCAAATTACACCTCAGAGTTGCTGCTAGGAAGTAGAGCAGCCCAGCACTACTTAACACGACTTAAAATAGTGTTGATTTATGTCAAATCCTCCATTTTTTGTGGAGTTTTTTTCAAAATTTTTATTCCTATACTTCATAAACAGAGAAGGTACCAGGGTCATGTCATATAAAAGCTGGAGGCACACTTCTAATTTGCAGAGGGAGAGAGGGCTTGATTTGTCCACTGCTCCATGTGGATGGATTCCTTTCACATAAATGAATGCCTACCTACTCCTCCTAATCCTGCCTGTTCACCGTCAAACTGCGGCTCAGTCTTTGCCCAAGGCAGCACCGGGGGGTACAGATTCATGCAGTCGCCGCCCCAGCTGCAAGAAATACTATCAAGTGTCAAACCCGACTTCAGCGACAAAAACCAAAAGACGCGTTTGTTTGCACAAGGAGAACACTCTGTAAATAAGTGTTTATGCCTACAGCTGAGACCGCCGTAGTACGCGGTTCAAATGAATGACATAAAAAAAAGATGTGAGGAGCGATAATGTGTGCAGAAATGCAGCGAGGGCTTGGCTTTGAACAGCTGAAAGAATAACAAACAGCAGCAGCAGCAGCGCCCACACTCAGATGCTGGAATCTAAAGAGGCTAACAATCGCGCTAACAATCGGCACCAGTGTCACATGTTTACAGCAGCAAGTGCTTTGAAGTAAACCGAGGAGGAGAAAAATTATTTTAATATCGTTGCATTGCTGCACAAGAGAGAGGAAGGATATCTAATCTCGCAAGGTTCCTTTGAACGATCTCAAAACAGAACAATGAAACTTTAACTTTTTTAACGCCGAGCATCAACGCCCGTGACAAATCGTTTTTATTCTCTAGCGTCAAGTGAAAGTCACAGAGGTCAGCAGGCGGCACCAGCTCGCTGCATAAAACAGCAGAAGTGTGTCCGCGGTCACGTTTCCACTCAACGATCCAAGGGAATGTTGATATTCAGAAAGTGTATAATCCTCTACAGATGTGGGGGTTTTTTTTTTTTACAGTGCAGCTGTGTGAATATGCATATGTAGACCAGTGTGTGTTTATTGGGAGCAAGATCTTTTAAAATTGTATTTCTTGTAAAAATAGAAGTATAGATTAATCCAGAACTAATCCCCGTCAATCATCCTTAAGGATCCATTTAAAGTGTGTAGTGCCAATATTCACAGGTTTCTCTGAGTTTTGCGCTAGGTCGGGACATTTCTGGGCTAAAAGTGTGTTTATATCCTTCAGCCAATCACAGCCAGGGGGCGGGGCAATCAGGTTATAGTCAGGCAGGTATGAGAAACTGTGGTAATGGCGGACACGGCACCTAAGAAATGCTGTAGTTTAATGAAGCCATTCAAAAACAAGTGTGAAGTTAGCTTGAAGCTGTAATATCGGCACAACAAAAGCAACATTCAAGCACACGTACTGAGAACTACTGTTTAAGTTGTGTCAAACTAAACCTGGAGGTCTGCAGTGCTGAGTTTGAGCTTAGAATAATAAGAACCACCACTGCGGCTAATGCTAGCTACTGAATGACAAGTAGCTACTGAATACCAGGGACCAGGCGTACATTTATGCTATGTTTCCACTGAGTGGAACTGTTCGGTTTAGTATGGTACATATTTTTTTGTGTTTCCATTAAGAATAGCACCACAATAACTAGCCCCAATTGTTCCATATTTTGTTACCCTTAGCTTGGGGTACCAGAGTAATGGTACAGTACGGTATGAGTGTAGCTAGATCCAAAATAGTTAGCTGTTAGTCTTTGCTCATACAAAGCTCGACGTCTTGTTGAGAAAAAAAGCCACAAACCAAGCCAGGAAAATCAAAAAAGCTACCATTCTGACCCAGTTCCAAACCGTACCGTAGTGTACCAAACCAAACTGTACCATGATGGAAACACGGCTTTATTATCAGAGGCTTCATGCTACTGGTCATCAGCAGGCTAGCTTGTGTTGCTGCCGTGCAAATGTAAAGAGTTGGGGTCCAAAAGATCCCTCTTAACACATTATATATCAAAAAAAAAAAGCTGTAGTATTTTGCTTTAGTAAGTGTAGTATTTCATATTTTGCGGGACTTTGAAGGTGACAAAATATTTGTGAGGCTACGGTTTATATAGTTACGAACTGTGTCTCAATTCAGGAGCTGTCACCTTCAGAGGAACCACAGAGGGCACCACATTACTACTGCTGTCTTGGAAAAACAGCTGCAGCTGGACACAGCACTGATTTCTAATTATATGAAAAGTAAATATTTTCTCAAAAATTGAAAAAATAATACATTTTTAAAGCCATTTGTTTTTTTCAACATGTATCACTGACTAGTTTTGTTGTTGTTGGCCACCGTTGTGTCCTTTCAAAACATTTGTCTCTAGCATGCAATGAATCCTTGAGGTCCACAGTTCAGTATGTACAGTATATAGTTTCTCTTATAAATATGTTTCAGGACAGCTGGACAAACTCTTGTTTTTCATCAAAAGTCACTAAAATAAGAGGAGACAACAGTGCTTGGACCGTTTTTCAGCTGTGGACTGTTCCTGGAAAATATTTACTGCAGCAGGACAAATTGAAAGAATATGTAATCCAGTTTAGACTAACCTATGTGGGCTTTTTCATGCTTTTTGGATCAGAGTAATAAAATAGAGCATATCAGGCACTGATCTATTGTGCACACAGTACTTGCTTGTGGGAGGAATTAGTGCTTTGGCAACAGACAGAACCTCATGTGGAGGATAAAGTGGTAGAATATAAGCTAAATATAAAAAAAATATAAGCAACTGTCACCTTTTGTGCTTCTTAATAATAAAAAAAGATTGAATGACACTATCATGCATTCAATATATCGAACATACAGTGATAAATGCATTAAAGAACACCATTTCATAAAGCACTGTTCCTGAATAATTGCTATAAGACACAAAAGATCCACCTGAAAACTATTTACCTTGTGCTTAAATACCTGTAATGCCACACAAAAAGCTAAAGGTGTGAAGAGGACACGTCCTAAAACAAACCAGCCGGTGTGTTTTCCTTTACATCGTAGACAACCGGTCTTTCGTCAAACTTCAACCCCGGGTAGATTCTCTTACTGACAAAGGACAGCGACAACAATGGAAACCTGACTACTTTACTGTCAGCTCTTATAAAGAATGGACATATATATATATATATATATACCATAGTAAAGGCTCTATAAATACACCTGGTTAGAGATGCACATAGCAGCACTGACACGGTATGTGTAACATTGACCTCATCCAAGTATTGTCTTACATGCAGGAGCAGCAGGTCTGAACGTGATCCCACTGATCCAGCATGGACAGTGGGATCCAGCTATTTATGCCAAAACGGTCTGGAAAATGTCTTTTCCTAGTCTTGATGATCCCTCAGTGCTGCTTCACACTGCCATTCACACCCACATTTACTCACACCTTCATCTGTGTGTAGCGCCTTTTCCATCACGCGTCTTTCACACCCGTTCACACGCTGTTGCCGTCAGGAGCAACAACGAGGTTACGCGAGGTTAACGTAGACTCTCGCGGAGGCTGGCAATCGAACACGCAACCTTCCTGAGCCATTTCACTCAAAAGACAGAAGATACAGGTCAGTGCAATTGATTTCCAGAGCTTAGTTTACAGTAGATGGGATCTGAAGCTCCTCCTCCTCCTCTCTAAGTCTAATGATGAGCTCATCTCCATGATCTAATCTCATATCATAAACATCATCAAGAGCCTGTGTAGATTGGAATAAATCTTCAGTAAACTATTGGATATCAGCTTCTATGAAACAAGGTCAGATATGAGATCATACAGTCCTTTTCTCATTCAGTCATTAATCCATAATCCTTATGTAAAACATATTTAGGCTCAACATATTTAATTCCCTCCTCCAGTTTTAGATCTGTCCCGGAGAAGGCATGTTTATGTTAATTTGCTTTTTTAAACAGATTAGGAGGCAATTAATCTGCATGACACCAAAAAGCAAAAATAGTACAACATGAATCTGTCTTTTAATGTTGTGATTCTTCTGAGGCATTTTCTTAAAATTTGAAATACTTCACACAAATCTCATTACAATCTTCCACGGGGGGGAAATCTGTCAAATATTCATTAAAAACACAATTGTTTATGTAAAGTCCCAAGCAATTTTACTGTAGAAACAAAAACAAAAAGTCACATTTTTGTCTCGTTTACATGTGCAACGGATGACCATGTACTGGTTTTGTCAGAGGAAACCAAACTTATAAGTATGAAAGTACCTAAACTACTGTAAAAGCCCTTTATCACCCTGTGATCTGCTAAGTCTCATCAGTCCAATGAAAGTGTCTTGAAAACAAACCCAGTAAAGTCCTTAAATCACAGGTTTCTCCATCAAATCTCAGTGCAGAGGCTTCATGAATGCAGCCTTGTCTCTCCTCGACACACACACTCACACACACACAGTGTTCATGCACAAGCAGCTGATTCCTGTCACAAGGTGTGTTGAAAGTGGAAAGCATATATACAGTACAGTACAAGAGCAGTTACAACATGAGAGATGGTTTACGGAAAAGGGCTGCACTGTAAGTAGGAGTTAAACACGTGTGGAAAACGGGATTAGAGGCTTTAATTCTACGTGAATTATTCAAAATGACTGTTATTCCGGGTCTCCTAAAGCGTTGGTTTGCGTGTGATTTTAATGTTTTAAAAGCCCACACTCACACTCCCCTGCCATGATAAACCTGGTTGTCACGTTTTTTAAACTAAGATGTTTCTGGGCAGCTGGAGCTGTCAAAGCAATGACTTCTTCTTCAAGTCAACATACAGCTTTGCCACCTAGATAATAAGCTGAATGAAATGTTCATGTCAGCAAAGTTGGCAATACTGGAATACTTGTTCTGACTGAACCATCAGCAGCAGCAGCGGGGGAGTCAGACAAGAGCGGTGAAAAGAGGTGAGAAGAAGTCACATGCACTCATGGTTACTCTGTACTGTTCCTTCACATAAGCACTTCTCAGCCAAAGGAGGAGGAGGAGGAGGAGGAGGGTGGACCTCCTTATGGACAGAGACCTTAGGGGCACTCATGGTCTGGTCTGGTTTGGTCTGCTCTGAGTGTTGGCCTGTTCTAACACGTCAGTGAGTCTAACGCGACAGCTCACGCTTTTAACGCAACCCACATCGAATTCACAACAATGCTGCAAGTAATGATCGTTTTCAATTATAAATTAAGCCAAAAATATGATAAAGGAACCTGTTTTTACTCAAAGAACAAGTGCAAAAACAACAACAGCAACCAAAAAGATGTCTCTCACATTTGAGAGGCTGTAACCAGACAGTCTTTGCTACTTGCTGATTCATTTCCTGTTGACCCAATGAATGAATGAAGCAATAGTTGCAGCTTTAATATACAGAACAGAAAAAATAGGCTAAATAACTGGATTGGCTGGTCATTTTTCCTGATAATCACTTCCTATGATGTACTTTTATGTGTCATCGCTTTGATATTCCCGGTACACTTGCATCATGAGAGCTTGTGGCATCTTGTGGGCCAAAATAAATAATAATTATTGAGTCAGCTTAGTCAACGGTTTTCCCCATTCGTGATCATTCCACTGACAGAAAATCCACCACAATCAACTAAGTGTGACAGTACATTTAGATCTCTGCTCTAATTATTGCTGCTCACACACACACACCAACACACACACAGAGGTTTGTGCAGCTACTCTTCCTAGAACCCTCTCCATTCATTTGGACAGCCTAAACAAAGCCTTATCCTGGATCACAACCAGGCTAACGCCTCGTCCTAACATTAAACCAAACCACAATTCCAAAACCCCACAAAACCACTTCCTCCTCAGAACTGAGGACAACTGGTCCTGACAAGGTCAGTGTTTATGCCTGAAAATGTCCTAAGAGAGGCGACAGATACAAGGTCACACTGCTGCACTGCACATGTGGAGTGTGGCATATACCTACACCAGGCAGCATCTGTAACTGCACTTTTACGCATTATGTAAGGAAACAGTGTGACATTTATCAGCAGAGGAGGAGGAGGAGGAGGTGACGGGCCTGAGAGCCTGGAGTGCAGGGGAGCTGCTGGAGGAGGCTCATCTGATCATCTCTTGTCGTCACTATACCACACCACAGTGCGTGGAAAAACCGCTGCAGCTGATGCACTGACAGTGAGAGAAGACAGCGGGTAACACAAGAGGTGGAGGAGGTGGAGGGTTTGACATTCCCCACTCCACCACTCCACTCCGCGTTACTGACAGCAGAACCTTGGCGGGTCTTACCTCCTCCACGGTGCCTTCAGTCCGCTCCTCCGTCACCCTCCTCGCTATCGGCGCGACGAGGCAGAGCAGCCGAGAACCGTGCGTCTCCTGTGCCAAAAAAAAAAAAAAAAAAAAAAGAGTCGCTCTGGTTTCACCGCAGGAAAACGCTGTCGTGCGTAAAAAGGTCTCGCGCCACCTTCCCTCTGTGTGCTGCGCCAATCTCCAAACGTGCCGTACATAAGATCCAGGGTTTTTCTCTGTGTGTGTGTGTGTATGAATGTGTGTGTCGTAGTCCAGCTGGGAGCAGCTGTTTTGAGTGCTCCCGTCACGTCGCCCTCCTCCCACAGCTTCTCCCTCTCTTCTCTCTTTTCCTCTCACAGACTCGACTACAATCGGCTGCACCGCGCGTGAACTCGCGCCGCGCGTCCACGCAGGCCGTATAGGGTGGAGGGAGTGGAGCTGGAGACTGTAATGGGCGGGTGGGATCTCTGACTGTGTGTGTGTGTGTGTGTGTGTGTGTGTGTGTGTGTGTGTGTGTGTGTGTGTGTGTGTGTGTGTGTGTGTGTGTGTGTGTGTGTGTGTGTGTGTGTGTGTGTGTGTGTGTGTGTGTGACAACAACAACAGCGCCTGTTTTCAAGCGATGAAGACAATTGTTTAATGTTTAATTTCAATTTAGCTCTGATGACGCGCGGTGTCACTCAGCACATGACTGACATGAGTGTGGGGGGTGTGGCCAAAAATGTGTCAACACCCCCCAAACACACGCACACACAGCTATTCTTATTAGTTGGTGCCAAACCCCTCACTGAACAGTGGTCAGCAATTGGTGGCCCAACAGCAGCATCAGTATATGATGATTTAACAAATATGAAATATGAAATGATTTGCTTATCTTGACACACAAACACACAAACACACACACACACACACACACACACACACACACACACACACAAAAGAGTTCATAGCTATTATTCTGGAAAAAAAGGACTTTGAAAAATACAAATAAAAACACTGCTGTTGTCATGGAGAAGGGCTCAGAGGCTCAAAGAAGAAGCAGTAATTCTTAAAATTTAAACGATGCACAATAAATATCAACAGTCTTCCACATTATTGTTAGTTTAAGGCAGCAAACATGGGTTGTTGAGTCTGGCTGAAGACATGTTAAGGCCGTTTACCTGATGAAGATACAATGTTTTGGCCCAATATTCAATTGCTTACAAAAAAATTGGTCCTCTGCCACATTTACTTGCTGATCCCTGCCTTAGAACAGCCAGGTTTTGATCCAAATTCGGATTTCTGGTACTGAAAAGTCAGGATTTACACCAGAGTAAAGGTCAAAATAAGGCAACAGTGTCAACAGGTTCTGCCTCAGTGAGACTAGGTTTCAGGTTTTGCTTTCCATGGGGACTCCTAACCCTGAAAAAGTAAATTCAAAATTGTGAGATGCAAACAAAAATGTCCTCACTTCCTAATTGTTAAGCAAGATTTAAGCTATCTTTAACCTTAACTGTAAGAAGTTAATGCCCAACACTAACCTTGTTCTGACCAGTTTGTCAGAAATAAGGTTCTGCTTCATGAAGACCAGGTTTTGCTCTCCATGAGGACTATTGGTCCTGACGAGGTCAGTGTTTATGTCAGAAACACAACTACACACTTTAATTATCCTTAATTCTGCTGATCACTCATATAGTTTATGGCTTATTCCATTTGACTGGAAATTGTGAGTAGCGAAGTCTAACATTATGTTACGTGTTTTGTTTTTGTGTGGAGATAAAGAATATTCATTTTTTTCCTCTGGTGAAAGTTCAAAGTTTCAGCAGAAAAGTTGATTTTGTAGCGTGGTGGCATTCAGTGGACTCCTCCTCTGTCATATTTTATATAATATGTTGTTAGGGTTGGCACACTTAGTGAACCATACACAGAGGAAATAATGTTTTTCCTCCTCAGTCATAACAGGTAGCCTGGATGTGTGTTTTCTTTAACCATCATGTGTCAAACAGTGTCTGAATGCTTGTCATGTAATTGGAGGGATTCAAATAACGCGTTTTTAAAAAACGTGTGCGTACAGGGAGTTCTGTTATGACAGATAAGAAGTGGGTGTTTTGGAATTGATTCATTTGTGTTGGACTTGACGGCGTATTCCTACGACTTAATTATTAGAATGAGTAACAGGTTTTATTTTCCTCCTCGGGGCTTGTGTTGACACTCAGCATCTCCCTGTGAGTCACTGCTCCGTTCTCACATCCCTGTCACGGTGGATTTGTCAGTTGAAAGGTCAGTGTCATTTCATTTTTTTTTATTATTATTATTATCGTCATCACGGGGGGTTGCACGGCGAAATCCAGCTCTCTGTGGTGTGCAGAAATAACACACAATGGATCTTGTATGAATCTAATTAGGGGAAGACTTAGCTGCAGATCTCAAATAAACGGCCTCAGGGCTGCTTTTCTCTTGACAGATAATACTTGTGCTGGCAAGAGATTGACACTCTTCACCTGCAAGTGTGTGTGAGAGGGAAGAAATAGATTGCACACACTGCTGTGGCTGGTTTGAAAACATCCCACCTGTTATCCCCGGGTTCAGTTTCCAGCCCTGGTGACATATTTACCAGCCAGACATTTTGAAAAGGAAATCCTCCCTTCAGCCCTGAAAGTTGGAATCCAACCCGGCGCTGAGAGGCCCTCGGCAAAGAACGTTCACGCCAGCGTCGGTGTCCAAAGTGAAAGGAACCTGACGTGAAATAACAGAGACAGTAGCTGAGGGCTGAGGGTGATGGAGACAATGGTTGGCCAAATCCTTTATTCAACCAGAAAACTCTTCTCAAGTTTCTCACTATTTCACTGAAATGCTTGAAATAGTTGACTGGGAAAGAAGAGTCCGACCAGCATTATCACCTCTGTTTAAGTAATAATTTACACATTCATATCCTGTCCAAACTCAGATTGTATGGTCTAGTTTAAATTCATCTTGATTTATGTCCAAAAACATGTCCTGAAGGCATACAGGAGATATGACATTCATGAAAATGTGCTCAATTTAAAGGTGCCATATGTAAGAATGTGGCCAAAAACGGTCACTACACTCAAATTCAAAATACCGAGGTCTTTTAAGTTTCGTTTTCTGATGTAACTGGCAAACCGTTGTTGCTCGGCAGCTGAGACTCTACTGACTCCAATGATTGGTATACGGCAGTAGGTGGCGCCACATGCCAAAACATGATTTCAAAACATAAACATGATTTGCAGTCTGCAAAAAAAATGTTTTAATGCAAATATTTTGGCTGTACTGTTGTTGTTGGTGAGTTCAGTTTGTTATATGAACATTATTCCTGAGTCTCTGTGACATATTAGGAGGATTTTATGGCCAGTTGCTTTAGATTTATTACATAATGCACCTTTAAAGCGAATGAATAATTATGAGAGTAAATGGAAAATGAACAACAAAATAATAGAATAATTCAAGTGATTTTTTAAAAAACAAAAGTCTGCACCACTTTTAGACATTCTAAAATGCCTGCAATAGCTCTCACGTGAACATAAATGAATATAAATTAAACACAGTCTGGTTAGAATTGTTCTGCAGGTTTGAGAAAGTCTCAGGCTCTCACACCCACGTCAGATGACACAGTGTCTGATACCTGACTCACTTTCCAGACACGATTATCCCACATTAGAATATCCTATCGTTTCCAAATCCACTGCTTAATTTTTTTCTTTGTGTCAAAGTTTCACAATTATGTCTGGGCACCGTGACGCTGTGGATACTCTGTGTGTGATTCATGGAACCAAGGATAGTGAGGAAAATACACGTAATTATATATGTGTGTGTGTGTGTGCGTGTGTGTGTGAAGACTGATTGTTTTTATTTTTTGCTACAAATTTCTGATAAAGTTGCTTCCTCTTCCTCATCCTGTCTGCTATGTATGGGGTATATTTAACTACAGTTTCACTTTACATTGTCTGCTGGCCTTCAGGTTAAAGTATTATTTTTACACTGCAAAGATATTTGTTGCTTCGACTGCTCTGATGTTGAACAGATATATTGAACAGACATGTGATTTGTGGTTCCAGTGTCGATAATTCACCTGAGTGTTGAGTATCTTTTGCCACTGCGGTGATTTTTAATAAAAATCTCTCTGGAGCTGTATTAACACCACAGCATAATCCCTTCTTAATGACACCAAACAATCGAGATAAGTTCCCACCGCACATCACTCAGCTATCAGCCTGTGTGTCAGACCAAGGTGGCTGCTTCCCGAAGAATATTCCTAGTTGTGAAAGTCAGATGAGTCACAGTTTGTAGTATTAGGTCACCGACCTCACATCAGAGAGCAAGACCTGAGCTGTGTCAAACAAACACATTAGTGCAGTCAACATCATGAGTTCACCCTGTCATAAACACTTTGTTTGAGGAAGTTCTACATACATGTTTGAGAGCATCACATGGAAGACGACCATTTTAGATTAAAAAAAAAAAAAAGGTAATGAATCCTGAGTCCTCGGGACACCTGGGCATTTGAAGTGGACTTTTGGACTTTAACACAAACACTGCATTGAGTTTATAATTGATATTTGCAGCCGACATACGATGCGATACAATACACTATGATACAATGCAATACCGCACGGTACGATAAGATACAGTGCAAATACAGTGCAATAGGGTACGACGTTACGATATGATGCGATACAATGTGATGCGATACGATACGGCACGATACAATGCGACGCGGTACAGTGTGATACAGTATGATACGATGCGATGCGATACGATGCGATACGGTATGATACGATACGATACGATGCGATACGATGCGATACGATGCGATACGATGCGATACGGTACGATACGATACGATACGATACGATACGCTACGATACCATACCATACCATACCATACCATACGATACGATACAGTATGCTACAATATGATACGATAGGGCACGGTACGATGCGATACAGTATGATACGATATGATGCGATACAGTATGATACGATATGATGCGATACGAAACGTTACGATGCAGTACGGCAAGGTACGGTACAGTGCGATACAGTATGATACGATTCGATACGATGCAATACGGCACGGCACGTACGATGCGATACAGTGCAATACAGTATGATACGATGCGATACGATACGTTAGGATGCAATACGGCAAGGTACGATACGATACGATACGATACGATACGATACGATACGATACGATACGATACGATACGATACGATACGATACGATACGATACGTTACGATACGATACGATACGATACGATACGATACGATACGATACGATACGATACGATACGATACGATACGTTACGATACGATACGATACGATACGATACGATACGATTCGCTACGATACGATACGATACGATACGATACAATACGATACGGCACCGTACGATGTGATACGAAATGTTACGATACAATACGGTAAGGCACGGTACGATGCGATACAGTATGATACGATATGATGTGATACGAAATGTTACGATGCAGTACGGCACGGTGCGGTACAGTACGATACAGTATGATACGATGCGATACGATACGATGCAATACGGCACGGCACGTACGATGCTATACAGTGCAATACAGTATGATGCGATGCGATACGAAACGTTACGATGCAATACGGCAAGGTACGATACGATACGATACGATACGATACGATACGATACGATACGATACGATACGATACGATACGATACGATACGATACAGTGCGATATAGTATGATGCGATGCAATACGATATAATACGATACTACTTTATTGTCAGATCCTGTCTAAAATTTGTCTTGCATCACAGCAGCTTTGCTAAAAAAAAATATGGCACAGAAAAAACTACAGACATTGAACATTACAATCAGGAACCACAGACACAAACACACATTAGATGAACAGAAGATGACGTTCAAGACTCCTCAAAGTTCCATATTTAGTTTAAGACTGATTGATATACAAAGGCATTTTTCAGTCTAACCTTATTAACCTGTAGAACCTTGTACCTCCTGCCGGCTGCTAATAGTCTGTATTCATGGTTCAGGACGTGGTTAGGGTCAGAGGCAATGTTTTGATTTCACAGCAGTCGGCAGACTTTGTACCATGTGGACACTCATTACCTGGGACAAGACTAGAGGAGAAGTTGTCTTCTCGCTTCGATCCAACTGGTCGACTGGCTGGTATTACACAAGGATCAGACACACATAAATCCAGCTGCACTCTTTGCTTTGTGTCACTCAGGTGCCTCCTCACAAGGGGAGTGTCAGCCAACATATGAAACAAATGACAATGATTTACTGCTTATACAAAAGTACAGACTATGGGTAAACAAGTGATCTACTGGTCTCGAAACAGTCTTGAAATGGAGCATCCTGTCTCATAGGATATATGTTTTGGATTCAGTTCAACTGTTCACAATGACGACGTGCCGTGAGAACAATGTGAAACATGTGTTAGAGGCCCTGAAATATTAATATGGTAAATGAGATATAAACCTGGTCCAAGAGGAGCTGTGATCCAGCTCAGCAACAGACACCGCAACAAATCAAATCACAGCGCACTGCTCGTCTCTGCGTAATGTACAGTTTAACGGCGTGCTGTTCTGGGCTGTTATTGAGGTGCTGCAGCTGCAACTTTCTACTTTCCTGTGCCAATCCTCAGAGAACAATGTGAGGATGTGATTACTGTTGATAATCTCAAGGTAAGCTGACAGGCATTGGCACAACTGAGAGGAAAACCTCCAACAAGAAACAAAGAGCTCTGTAATACAATGCTACTGAGCAGAATTATCATTTGACTTAAGTATTAATTATTATTTTAAATAATATCATGTGTTTTGAAGTATGTTCCCCATTTGTAAGTTGACTGAAACACTGGATTTAACCAAAACTTAGTTTAATTTTTAACAAGGTTTCTGTTTATAGAGGAAACACTGAGCATACTGACACCACCTGAGCAGAAAGGTCACATAAAGGTCAACTATAGCTGAATCACTGACCATACATCAACCTGAATGTCCACCTGTTTGTTGAGCACCTAGCTGAACTTTCAGTGGCTACTGCTGTATTTTACAGCATAATCCCTGGCACTTTCAAGACTAGGGCTCTCCCTGGCGGTCAAAGTGAGTTATTACAAAAATATATAGTCTGTGACTTCTTCCTCTTTGAGGTTTACATTAGGTTATGTTTTTTTTTTACATTATTAAATCTATTATATTCAACATATACATCTTGTCATCTATTCCGTCTATGTGTGCATCACAAATATGTCAATATGTTTCCATATTAAAACAAACACTTTTAGTTTGAAATGCTGTGCTATATCATCATCAATTTTTTTTACTGCAATATCCTGATTTTATTTTTACTTTTTACACTTGACTGGCCCCACATTGACCAGACCAGTCCAGACCATGTTTATTAAACATTATTTTTGATGGTTTCAGTTTTAGGAATATTTTGGGCGGGGTTTTATGTATATGTATATGTAAATATGCCCCTGTAATCACCGTGTTTCTGTATTAAGGGCTTTTTTAATTATTATTTGAAAATAACGGCAGCACATTACAAAGCTTTCTTGTTTTTGATGTACTGTTCCGTTTCCTTTATAAATAATCATAAATTAATGTTTTGAGTGACTACATGTGGGCTAATGAATATTTTTGTACCATTTTGTATCATATGTGGTACAGATAATAGATAAAAGATCATCCATCCATCATTAAACAGGAAAACAAAGAGGCGCTTTAATGACGTCACTGCTCTTTCCGGTGACGTCATCATAACGCGCCGTACAGAAAGCTCCTAAAGCGGTAAGCATTTTCGTGTTTCTACAACCAACGTCGCATAAATGTCTATTTAAACTCTTAATTCTTAACTTTTATGTTTTTATACATGACGTTATTACAGAAAGAGTGAGTTAGCTCAATGTATTTTGAACACAAAGTTGTGGCGTCTTCAGCTTTTGTCTCTTTCACTTTCATTGACACAAGAAGACATACGTTTTATTTCGATATAGTCAAGTAAACATTGCAGCGTAGAATGCGCAGTCATGTTAGCGTAAAAACTAATGGTCTACGTTTAATGGTCTTAAGTGTAATACTTTATATTTTGTTGCATTTATACACTGACTCGTCGGCTAAATCTGGATCAAGATAATGCAGTTTGGTCCGTCTGTCTCTATCTGTCTATGAAATAATGAAACAGAATTTAATAAGTATAAATACCATAAGACTGTACTTCAGTGTAGATACTGTTTTCCTTCACGAACACAATCACACGTGTTAATCTTTGTTTCCCACAGCAGCCAGCGTTAATTGCCGTCTCCAAGAATGGTGAGTTATTATTATTATTATTATTAGCTACCTCTGTTTGACGTTGATCTGGATTTAAATAATGCTAATCTATTTTACTACAGTAAATACAGTTTGACCTGAAGCCATACGTGCTAATGTTTTGTGTCCTGGATGATAATCCACAATATGTTAGTCATTATTCCCACAGGTCTTCAGATCTGCTTCATGTTTTCATGTCAGGTCTCAAAACCCTTCTTCAAACAAATATCCAATCACTTGTTTCTCTATAAACTGCTCTTAAATCAGCAGGAGATCAGGCACCATCATGACCAAAGAATATAAGAATTATGATATTCTCACTCAACTGTACCAATCAGTTTCTCCACTTATTAAAATGTATTTGTCTGTCATCTGTGTAAGACGTTGGGTTATTTTAGCTCCAGAGCCTCAGAGTTTAGAGTGGTCGATGTGATGGCCTTTGCAGTGGAAAGCTGACTCGTTTACTCAACTTTCTGCTCTGTGTTTAAATCAAATCACTCCTGATTAACTTCCCTCTCACGTCTGTCTTTTTACAGTCTCGTCGATATGATTCCAGAACGACCATCTTCTCCCCTGAAGGTAAGAACCATTGAGTAACATAACTCACGAGGCTGTGACAGGTTTTTACGGTGTGATCTCCTGATGTCCTGATTTTTCTTGTCTGTTGCAGGGCGTCTGTACCAGGTCGAGTACGCCATGGAAGCCATTGGACACGCTGGTACCTGCCTGGGAATTTTAGCCAATGATGGAGTGCTGCTGGCTGCGGAGAGGAGGAACATCCACAAGCTGCTGGATGAAGTGTTTTTCTCTGAGAAAATCTACAAGCTGAACGAGTGAGTGACTCCTTACATGTAATTATTTACAGTTTATAAGTTTGATATTTAACCACCATCTTTCTGTTGACTCACAGAGACATGGCGTGCAGTGTGGCAGGAATAACATCCGATGCCAACGTACTGACCAACGAGCTGAGGCTAATAGCTCAGAGGTGAGCTCTGACACTGAAGCTTTGCTCTACATTTTGTTTTTGTTCATATTATGAGATATTATTATGTTTGTTTGTTGCTGTCACAGATATCTGCTGCAGTACCAGGAACCAATCCCCTGCGAGCAGCTGGTGACGGCGTTGTGTGACATCAAACAGGCCTACACTCAGTTTGGAGGTACAGAATCCTGTACATTAATAAAAATCTTGTCATCTGAGCTGCATGTCAATCTAAATATTTAAATGTTCACCGCCTCTATGAATGCCCTAACATTTAAGTTTTGTCGTACGTCATTCAAAGTATAAAAAGTGGTTCTAGTCCTTTCTGCATGTCTTTGTTTCCCCAGGGAAGCGTCCGTTTGGAGTCTCGTTGCTCTACATGGGCTGGGACAAACATTACGGCTTCCAGCTCTACCAGAGTGACCCAAGTGGAAACTACGGTGGCTGGAAAGCCACCTGCATCGGCAATAATAGCGCTGTGAGTCTACTGTATTATATAAAAAATAGGCCAAATGAGAGAGGCAGCCAGTAAGTGGGTCACACAATTGGATTTGTAGTTTGACAGTAGTTCCACCTCAAACCACTAGGGGGCACAGCTGCATCGTTTCTTCACAAAGTGGCCAGACAAAGACTTGCATTCTCACAATAAACAAAAACATTGAATGTCACATTTAGCACAGTTAATTGTGTCATTCAAGATTCAATTGTGTTTTGCTAAACTCAATGACAGACACAAACACAAACACAAAGCACTCTGGGTAACGGAGCCTCCTTAGAGTGCACACACACCTTGTAACACACACCTGATCCCTCCCGACCGTGCACACAAAGCTGCTGATGTGAGTGAATTCTGCAGCTCCAACAACATTTTTGTCTTTCTCCACTCACTCACAGGCCGCTGTGTCCATGCTGAAGCAGGACTTCAAGGAGGGCGAGATGAAGCTTTCCTCTGCCCTCGCTCTCGCCGTTAAGGTTCTCAACAAAACCATGGACGTCAGCAAACTGTCTGCAGAGAAAGGTGCACATTTCACGAGATAGAAAGAGACATACAGAAAATATACAGAAAATACAATCTGTCATTCATGAATCGACAATTCATGCTCATTCAAAAGTAACTGTCACAAAAAGACAGTGACAGTGTATAGAGTTGGTGCTGCAGCAGATTCTTCACCATGTGTTCGTTTGTTGTTGTTTCAGTGGAGATCGCCACCCTGACCCGCGTAAACGGCAAGACCTGCATCAAAGTGCTGAAGCAGAAGGAAGTGGAGGAGCTGATCAAGAAGCACGAAGCGGAGGAGGCCAAAGCGGAGAAAGACAAGAAAGATAAGGAGCAGAAGGAGAAGGACAAGTAGTGACGCCTGTGCACACTTTGAATTTGAATTGTGTGTGTGTGTGTGTAAAAGTGAATGAGAACTTGTGTTTGTTAAGGCTTTATTACTTCAGGTTCATGTTTGTATGTGAGGTTTATTAAAATAAATCACAATAATAACTGACTCAATGCCTTTTTTTATGTACATATATATATATAAAGTTTTAAGTCACTATTATAGATTTATTCTCATCATTCAGTGATGTAATTAAACAACGCAGTGTAGTATGGGATCAGATCTAAGAGATAAGTGTGTTCTAGCAGAGAGCAGATGGTCCTAAAGTACTCTGCAGGAATTGTGTAATACATGCCTTAAAGCATTATGAAATAGAAAACTATGATTACACAATGATTTATAGCTTCCTAAGTGCACTCCCTCCTGTTCATCTTTTAAAAATGAGTTGTGCATTAGGTTTTTTTTTCCTTGTACGATTGTTGTGAGCACAGTCTAACAATTATAATAATAAAGCTGGTGCACTTTCCTCGCATAAAACGGCAATGACATTAATTTAAAGCAGCTACAATTAATAGTTTCCTCCAAGCCAAGGTTTTGTTTTTAGTCTGTTTTGTTTGTGAGCAACATAACTCACAGCTAAGGATGGATTTGGATCAAAGTTTTGAACTTGCAAGATAGAAGAGTCTAAAATGCCAGCATTGCTTTCAAAAATGATATTTAATTCGGTGACAATATCTGGAAGAAGATTGTTTGAGAATCTACACTCTGGATAATTCCAGGAATAATTCAAAATAAGTGAAGATTTGGGCAACAGGAGTCGTCGTTAACCCTCCAGAACAGCAACCTTAGAGTATTAGAAGTAACCACGCTGACTAATGTGCCAATGCAGATTATTATTTTTTTGCACCATATGAGCACATTATATATGATGAGATATAGAGTCTAAAAGGGGGATTACTTGTTCACTGGCTGGTTTTAACTGGACTTACAGGACACTAGAGACAGAGACTTTTCAGACAGTTTCTGAGAAATGTAACGCAGAGTGCAGCTGATGTCGTCATCAGCCTCAATCCGAGGTAAGGTTTTTATGTAAACATGTCAACATACTGTAGATTAAAGCCAGGAGGGGAATATTTGACTCTTGTGCTTTAGTCAGGAGATGAGAGACTCTGTGACCTCAGTTCAGAGAGCTGCTAGAGATGGTCCAAGAGCAGAATATACAGAGACGTACGCATTGTTTTACAACAGATTTGATGTCTGTGCTTAGACATGACCTTTTGACCTCCTTATTGGGCGTGTCCTTTTGTGGTTAGTGTAAATGTATCCTAGTGACAGCATCATGCTGCTCTGCAGATTTAAGATTTAAATAGTTAAAGCAAATCTTTTATTGGTGGATACTAACTATATGTGATTTCTGCAAACCTTTCTAAAATGCCATTGTGTTCTTTATCATGGGTTTAATGGAATTGTCCTGTTTTGTTAAAATCAGCTATGCAGGTTCATTGCATGAGACTAAATGGTTTTTCTCCTGTCAGGAGGAGTTTTTAAAAATCAGGTTGCCGTTGTATTAGAGAAGCTGATATAGTATAACTGAGTCCATCCTGGCCCCAGCTCTGAAAATAGATCTCTGGATCAACTGACCGGGGGGAGGCTGTCGCAGTCTTTGGGCCAGAAGCCAGCAGTGAGCTGTTAATGTGCCGCACGCCGAGCTGGTCGGAGATTAACGCTCGAGTCAGCAATCGGCTGAAATGACCATTTCCACAACTGCTGTTCCTGAGGAAAAGGTTTGGTTTTCATTAGCCTATAAAGATGGAAAAAAAGAACAATCATGTACAGTAGATATCAACTTTTATTATTTTCCCCCTCCCCAAGACAAAATTTTGAAGTATACACATATGGATTGTCATCGTCTGCAATCTAAATAACTGAAAACTAAAAACAGATCCCACAGCTATAACAAAAAGACATTTTTTTGGAGAAAAATAAGTACATAAAAATATACCTCTGAGAGAAAAAAAAAAGATCAAATATTGACATTTCCTAACAGCTTATAGTCATGGTTCAATCAGTAGCAATGAAGACTCTGAACATAATGTAGTCGAAGAAAAATAAGGCCCTTCCCAAATCCAACCTGAACAGTCTACCATCATGTTTGTCATCACCAGGGTGATAATGGCTGCCATGGGGAATGTAGGCTAATATTGCTTTATATACCAGTATATCAGTTTACACATACAGCAGACAGAATGAGTTCTTTGGTGTCGACGTCCGTGTACGAAAACGCCACAAAACAAAACAAAGAGTTTTAACTCATTGCATAATATACATGTTGAAAAAGCCAAGTGCTGTGGTTTTACTCAACAATGAGCAAATATCAGTGGGGTTGAACCGCGTATGGGATGAAAATAAATGGATAACAACAACAATAATAATAATAATAATAAAGACGTTTCTCAATAAGACTCGAGAGCAAAAAAAAACAAGAAAACATTGCACTTTACTCCTTTTAGGCACAAAAAGCCCCGTTACTGAAACCACTCTGCAGGACTGTGTCACCATCACGGTCAAATCACAGAGATAAACATCCGTTTTTAAACATCTCAACTCTGCTCTAAAGAGATTCCAGAACAACCTGGTTTAAAACCCGACATTCAAACCAATTTTCAAAAATTGCAGCACCGATTTTTGGTCTTGAGCAGTTGATATAGAATATATAGAATATGAGAATATAAAAAGAGATTCTGCGATTCTGAAGAATCTACCTCTGTGTTTGTAAAAACCCAGGATTGACATTTTTTTAAACTGGATGTTTAGCTCTGTGATGCTAATGTTGATTGGAGAACCACACACACTGCGGGGCGATAGATTCACTAGATTTAAACCTTTTCATGCACTTTTTAATGCAAGTTACAGCAAGTGGAGCTTTAAACCGGACTCTCTCGAATACTCTCAACAATTATTGAGCTTAATATCTTTGATAAAATGTGTTTTTCTCAGGGTATTTCCCAATTCGTCGAGAGATGGTTTTAAAAAAGAAAAGAAAAAGCTAATGACGTGCTGGAATGATGTTCTGACATATTTCAGGAAGAGGTCTAAATAGAAGTTTACATGTGCTTTAATGATCTGCCATTCACCCGTCTATATAATAACAACATTTAAGAAGTATACCCGACCTCTCTGCGCCTCATTTTCACTCATTTTACAGCTCACATGGTAAACAGCACATAAACAAACCCCAAAACCTTCTTAAAATCTCAGAAAAAAAGGTGGAAAGCTGTCAGATGTTAGATATGCTGCATTTTAATGTAAAACACCACCTTGTGCTGAATGTCCTAAACGCTGTTTGTCTCGTCTCGTCAAATATGGCCAAGAAAAGAAGAAGAAAAAAGAAAAGAAAAAAACACCAAGCAGAAAAAGAAAAGAAAAAAATCCCACAATGCATGTGACAACTTTGTTCAACCGTCACCAGCTCCTGTTTCTGCAGTTTCTCTCAGGGAAGGTGGGGGGGAAAGGAAGGAGGTAACGGCGTCATTGTTGCATGGAAATCATGACGACGCTCCTCCAATCACAAGTCTGTGAAAGAAAGGGGCGTGACCTCCCGGGTTAGCGATGAGCGATTGTGTCGGAGCGAGAACTGAGACAGTTTTGGATTGTTTGTGCGAGTAAATGGTGGATCGCATGTTTCCTGTGTATGTGTGTGTGTGTGTGTGTTTCTGTGTGTGTGTGTGTGGAGTCACTCCTCGTCTGAGCTGCTGTTTTCCAGAGAGTAAACCATGAAGGCCAGATCAGGCCGGGCTGGTACCATTGGGTTACCTGGCTTCACCATCTCAAAGCCCAGGTAATTGAACGTCCTGATGATGGACGCTGGGTGAGGAAAGAGGGAGAGCGATCACATGACCACAATGATACAACTGTCACTCTCCTTAAAGCCTACGTCAAGTGTTCACACTGTCAGTATGAATGCATTAATCATTATTCATTTAAGGTGTGTTTTTTTTTATGTGAGTCACATCTTTAAAAGCAGCTAAAACTAAACTGGAACTCTTGCAAACGCTGTTGCATTAAAAACTCTGAAATAGACATTGTTATAAGTCAGGCTTATAGCACTTATTTTGATTTTCAACAATTAAGTATGTCAAAAGTCATGATCATAAAGTAACTATCTTTACATTCATTTGATTTAAAATGAACATAAACTGGTAAACGTTGCTATACATTTTTAATACAGACTTAAAAACAACGTAATTTGATATTAAATGTGACAGACATGCAAATAACCATGATAAACTATTGAACTATTTAATTATTTGACAGCCCTAATACTTTCATGCACAAGCATAGAGATTTAGAGAACTTTGAAAACATCTAATAAGCCTCTGAAGACGAAACCACTCAACAGGGATTGACTGTATTTTATTGTTAAAATTATTGAAAACATTAGTTTTATTTTTGTTGTAAATACATTTCCCTTCAGTGAGAATGAAGTTGAGGATAAATATAACGATTTGGCTTAAGTGGGAGTTGCATCAACAAAAAGATGTAAATGTGTGGAGGATAAAAAAAAAAAAAACCTCTTACCTCGATCCTCTCTGTTTTTATGAAACCACAGGAAGACGTAGTTAACCTTGAGCTTCTCTTCTGCAAACTCGAGCAGAGCCGTTAGCCTGAGGATGACATGAACACACGGAGACACAAAGCATCAGTCTGTGAATGAGGAGACGGGGTAACCGTCACTGACACACATCTTTTTTTTTGGTCCCTTTTACATAAGCACTGCAACTTTACATAATAATGCAGTGGCAGCTGCGGAGCAGGCTGCTCTGCTCAGTAAACTGGCTCTGTGGTCACTATGTTAGTTAGTGTTGAAACACATGATAATAGGCTTTATTTAAAAGGTCTAGGGTGTGACATTTAGGTGAAATTACTTTCATTTGGAAGAAATTCTATTAATATAATTCTATCTATATTATAATAATTATTATATTAAAATAAAATGGGTTTGTGCAAATAATCCTGGGTGAAGAGAGGTTTCCCTGTCTAAACTAAATTGTATTTTTTAGGAATAACCTTCAGTGCAACATTAATATAGTCAAAGAGAAATTGCTACACACACGAGCAACAATGAAGAGATGATCTGGATTAAACCAAAGCTCATGTTCAAATTAAAGAGGATTATTTTGATGAAACTTGTATCGTGCATACATGTATCTATCTTATTTCAGTGTTTTAAAAGTGTGATTCTTGCTTTAACCAGATTTATAGAATATAAACACAGTTCATTACTGGTACTGGGTTAAAAAAAAAAAAAAAACAGTATCCCGATTAGTAACGATTATTTATCGATTACTAAATGAATCGTCAACTATATTGATTATCGATTAATCGGTTTGAGTGTATTTTTTTCCAATAATTAAAACCAGCTTTATCGAGTATTGTCTGGTTTCTTTGCTCCACATCACAAAGAAATCAATAAAACTGAAATCATTTTGGTTTGTGAACAAAACGAGACACTGGTGAACATCATAATTTCCAGGTTTGGTAAACACTGATCAACATTTTTCTGACATTTTATGGACCAAACAAGTACTCGATTAACGACAGATTAATCGAGTAAATCGAGTGAAAATAACTGTTAGTTGCAGCTCTACACACACGATATTTTAACCCTGTTCTGTTGCTGGGCTAATATGTTCATTTGTTGTCAATAATTGACAATAAAGCCTGTTTAAGTCTAAGTTGAATTGATGCTTGATGTTTTGGAAGATACTAGACTCCATTAGACTCACCCCTCCTTGCTGCCCTCGACCAGCGCCCCAGCAGGGACCTCCAGGAAAAGGCTGTCGTCCGATAGAGCCGTGTTCCAGGAGGCCGAGCGTCGCTCACTCAGCTGGTAGCGGAAGAGTAGACGAGAGGAGTTCCCACTCGCTGCAGTGCCCTGTGTCACGGTTAACTTCGCATCCTGGATGTCAAATGAGGAAATGAGGTGAGGTTATTGATTTGTTTGATTATTATTCTTCATTATCTTCTGCATATATATAGTTCTGCATTCGGTCACTTTCCTTTCTCAGTTCAGATTACAAACGTGTATTATCCATTTATAAGCATTTGGAAACACTGTATGATGCTCAGAATAATACTTTATTGTAATAGCGGGGAGTTTGAAGAGGAAGTGTTGGCACTGGGCGTCAGGTCTGCAGCAGACTGACTCTGTACTGTAACCGATCAACACTTCTGCTTTTGTAAAGATTATTTTGTAAGGCATGTGGTTTGGCAGCATGTGACAGTTGGTGGTCGGATTTAAATGGCACATAATTTTTATTCCCTGCAGGCGAGCTTTGCCAGTGTCTGTCAGATGAGAGCGTTTCGAGGGGAAGGAAGAGTCATCTTTGCTGAATTTCAAGTTTCAGACTTAATTGTATGAAAAAAACTCAAGTTAATGCCAACTACGTTCTTTACCGTTAGTGCAACAATAGTGCACCATAAAAACGTGAAAAACAATTAAAGTGGTAGTAATGTTAGACGGGGAGTTTTGCTCACTAAGGACAGATGAGGGGCTTTAATATGACAGTTGAGACTGATCTGTCTGATCCTAAATCTCTAATCCCTCTGTCCCTCAGGGACAGTCAGTCACATGTCTAGGGGACAACTTCTCACTCACACACATAAGAGGAAAGGAAAACGGCAGGTTTATTGGAGACGTTTCCAAACATAAAACTTCACACAGAATAATTCACATGATAGAATTGGAGGAATAAAAGAACTACAGGTGCAGGAGCAGGAGCAGGTGAGACTAAAAGGATTTTAAGCCATAAAAACGTTGTAAAATGAGGGCACAACTCATGAGCAACATGTGCCTGTGTTTAATGCAGAGTCAGTCTGGTCCCTGCACTTAACACATTTATTATCTAAAGTGATTACAGCAAAAGAGAACAAACCTATTTTTTTTAACTATCATCACCCTGTGAAGCATTTGAACTAAAAAGCCTTTAATATACAAATAAGAGACATTTGATGTGTGTGAAGGCACCTTATGTAGCAGCACGCCGAAAGAGTGATCCCTGACACTCCCTCGCCCACTCGGGATCTTCAGCTGTGGGTGAGGGGCATCAGGAGCACCACAGAGGCCCTGGAGCCTGAGGGTTAGAGCTGGTCAGCCGAGACCCCGCTATACAGGAACTGCGGGGAAAAAGACGGATGAACGGGTTATTCTTTCACATCGTCTCAGGAAAAAGTCTCATCTTCTGTCATGTTTAGGCCTTAAATAAATACAAATTCTTATATTCCACACACAGTCGCTCTTCCAATAACCATCTCAAAAATAAATACTGTAGCCCGCCCTCAGCAGCAGATTTAAACTCTACAACCCAACAATGACAGCTGGAATATAAATGATGTGAAACGAGTAAAACTTGCTTTAATCCCTATCTTTTTTTCAGTTCTTGTGTGTTTTCACAACTTCGACCAGGTTTATAACAACAGAGGGGTCCTGACCTGTTGACTCCACTAGTCTCCACCGAAGAGTAAACAAAGACCAGTCACTTGTTATAAGAAACATTTGGAAGGAATATGTCTTATATAAAGAGTAACAGGCCTCTCTGGAATACAGTGAGGCTTAACTTAAGAGTTGCACACTCACCAAACTTAGCTGTAAGGATGATTTTTGTGCCCAACAAGCTGCAAGTTTTGGGTTTGTTCTCAGGAAATTCTTCACAATTTGATATAGCTGTTTTAATCATTTGTTAAATATTATTTTCCAAACATCAAAAGAGTACATAGCGCCACTGCATGTTAAGTGAACAGTTCCTGGTGTAAACACTGAGGCTTGTTGCCTCATACACCCACACCTCCACGATGACTTCATTAAGCGCTTTGCTCACATTAGAAAACAGTGGCATCTATGGCAACACACCACACCTCGACTGTGCAGAGAGCAGACAGAGGGCTTGAACATGAATGTACCATTTGCTCATTAGTACTGTAATTTGAAGGTTTTCGACACAAAACAATGTTTATATATTACAATTCAAATTAACACAAATACATAAGCAAAGAAAAAAAGTCAACAAGCACATTATTTTAACATATGAATTATTTGTTCTGTGATTTGGACGACCCACTGTGCTAAAAAGCCTTCTCATACGCTTCCGTTTATGACACAGACTAAATTAAAGCTGATGATTCGTGACTGCGTTCAAAGAGTTCCTGTCAGGTTACACATATGGTCATCTATCATAAACAAGCACATGATCTGTAAACACCTCCGCAAATAGCTCGCAAGGCTTTTGGGAACACACATCTTCAGCGCTTTGAGTTACAGACGCGTTATCTCAAACCAGACATGATGGCAGCCGGCTGACACGGACGGTCAGACAGCTCAGATTTTTGATACACTTTCATTCTGTTAAATGAGAAATAGAGCCCCGCCTTTACCTCTTTTTTACTGAAACCTCACACCTTTTCTTTCTTTTTCCTTCACCTTGCATCAGGTAGGCAACATATTTGTGTGCAAACATTGACATATTTAGCCATGCCCCAAAGAACAACATCAGACTCAAGTAACCACGTGTTTAGGCGAGAGCGAGAACGAAAGACAAGGCAAAGACAGAGCTCAATCAAAACAAAGCTCACCATGTCATATTTTTTCACCTCAACCTGTTTCTATTCCATCACCTTCTTGGGTCTTAATGTACAGAGACACAGAGGGACATACTATAGACCAAATAAAAGTGCATGCAGTATTCCAGTAGCAAAACAATCCCGTTTTGAAAGTGAACAGGCGTCACCTGCAAAAAGGCACCTATTGGACGATAACAACTGTCAATCACAGTGGCGTCTATAGTTCTCTAAATGGGAACATAACTTGTATCATATACTATTGAAAGACCTGAAACTAGCAAATGAGACCATTAACAACTTACAAAAAAAAGTAGAATCATTTCCCCCTAGACTTCTGTTTGAGTTATTTTTGCAACCTGCTACCCCTGTTCTACTTCCAGGGCTTAACTTTTCAAAGCAGAAGACTACTCCCATTTTTATGTACAGTTACAAAAATTACGCGATTAACCAGTCAGGAGAAAATGCATTATATAATGTAGTACAATATTTCCCTTTGAAACAGATTGTTGGTTTATGAAAAGCAATGTAAGATCCTTAGGAAGACACGTTAGGAACATATTATAGTGTTGACTTAAAGCCCTAATGTTAATAATATAAATATAAACTATGGTACTTTGTTGTTCTGGAGCCACTACATAATATATGAAGTGAAAAGGTCTGAGGAGAAGAGTTTCACTTCATGCACAGCACAGACACAAAAGTGAAACTAACTCTGTGGATGTAACAGGTAGGACACAGATGGGGGAGGAGATGATGAGCAAGACGTGTCAAGATGTCAAGACCCACTTTTCTTTTTCCATCTTCTAATTCAAAGACAGACAGAAAAGCCTGTCCTTGATGGAAATGCCAGCTTGTTTTGAAAGGCAACACTCGTGTCCTCTGACATTTCAGCCACACTCTCAGCAACCCCCCGTCCCGCCCCAACCTCCTGTCCCATGTTGCCACTCCAGCTGGAAAGCTGTGCCCTTTAGTCCCCCCCAATAGGTTAGGAGGCCACCTATAAACAGAATATAGGTTATGTTTTTAAAGATGGTGGGTGTGATGGGTGAAACCTGGACTACACTGATGTGCTGGAGAGATGCAGTGTGTGTGTGTGTGTGTGTGTAGAAATATTTCTATCATTACTCTCAATGGATGAAACCTTTCACTGCCAGTTCTGAGATGCTAGAGTTATTTTGAGAACAGATTCTGATTAATTGTTTGAGGGATCAACATCCCACTGGCTGACTGCTGAAGCTGAGTTTGGCAGACAGCCCATGTACACACGAGTCAACCGAAACAGGAAGTGCTCCAGCATGTCCTCCAAGGAAGCCAAAACATGGCAAACCTACGTCCAACACTGTAAATTTCCTTTTAAATGATAGAAGAAAAAAAGAGTCTCGATCATCATCAACACAAACAAGCCTATTGGCTTACTGAAAGCGATTTAAGCGGTGTTTGCAAGCAGGAGGAATGCAAACAAGTGTCCTCAGTCCTCCTCCTCTTTGACCCCTGGAAGTCTGGCAGACCAGTGTGAAGGAAAGATGTCGAGACAGAAACAGGAAAAGCACACGTGATCTGAAACCTGAGTGCGGATGGACACATCCCTGTCCTTTACCCCTGAACAACCAGTACAAAACACTGAGGACAACAAAAACAAACAGACCACTTCAGAGAATCCTAAACACCCAAAAATGCTACAGAAAATTTTAATTATCATTAAAAAGTGCTTTTGTCATGCTGCATCTTTGTACACAGGATTTATGTTGTCGGTATATGTTTTGCAAATTCACAAAAGTGGTGGAGCAATAGACAGTGATTCTAGTACAGTCACACCACCTGGTATGTACTGTGTAGTTACTCTATGATTTAATCATACACCATGAATAAACTACTACTAAACCAGTTCTACAACTACACAAATTAAGGAGGAAGAGGGTACAATTTTGAACATTTTAAGATAAGTTGACCTTAGCTCCAGCAGATATATCTACAGATATGCATATCACTTGTTGTGCTTTTAGCTGGGGGCAATCTCAGCTGACATAGGACGAAAGGCGGGGTCACACCCTGGACAGGTCTGTAGTTAAGTTACTATAATAATACTTATTTTCTTCAGAGATGTATTCAATATAATAAATATGATTATAACTGCAGCAACCAGGAAAAGCCATCACAGATACCTTATCACGATACGGATACTATATCCAAAATCTAAAAGGTTTAAAGTTACGATATAGAGGCAATATCTATATATTGCCCTGCCCCATGAGCAAGTAAAACAGTTTATGGCTGCAGCTTGAGAAGACAAACGACAGCGGAAGGTAGATTCCACTGCTGATATTCATTTAGATGGAATGTATGACCTATTAATAGCCCCACAAACCACCACTGTACAAGACATACCTGTCTGTACCAGGTGTTGTCTTGCTACTGGAAATAACAATTACTAAACATTTCCAAAAGTAGTGGTATTGCGTTTGATTTCATCTTGCCTGAAAAAACGACAGCAGCCATTAATTAAGAATTAAAAATATTCAACTGGTAATGAAAATGATGGCAGATATAGATGTAAAACAGATGCTCTATGGCTTTCATTTTCAGTGCAATATGGTCATTTCAAGCTTGTCTGTTACTCACTTTTCACTTGTATGTGCATGCTTGAGAATCGCAACCTGGCCTACAGTCAAATTTTACAGTCAAGTTGACAAATTCAGATGCCTGCCGAAACTGGCCGACAAGCTTTCGTTGCAGGAAAAACTCAGCAGTGCTCAAAACCAGAAACCTCCAGCAATCACATCCACTACTGACAAGATCAGTGAGGCAGCCACTGTATGGTTCACTAATATGTTACATGTTTCATAACAATCCAACTGTGTCTGAGCAAACACATCGCTGTACTCCTCACACAAACACATTCCATCGATGCTTGGGAAGTATAGCAGCACAGGAGAGGGGTTATGCAAGCGGGCTAATGTAGGCCATTTGATGCCTTCAGCTGACAGTTCCATAACAAGTCAGAGTGCTAATAAAGTCACTGCATCAATGAACCTTCTCTTTCTCGCCTCTGTTCCTGTCAGATGATAAACCCATGGGACAAAAACAAGACTCACATCTTTGTTTGTGAAGCAGAAACAGACAGACAATGACACACAGGCTCTCTTTCAAACTTAACCCAAACAAGTCCAGTCACCTACAGCCAACTACAGTATGTCCTGAGCACCTTCACATGCTATTGCTAAAGAAAACATTTGTCTTAGGACGACTTAAAGCCAAATCCTAAGGTTTAATATGGTTATGCAATAGGAGAACACCCAGTTCAAACATTATATATATATAGCACTGTAGAGTCACAACAAAGGTCTCAGCCCTGCTTTGTTCAGTACAGTAAGCACATAACCAAAAACAAATCGTACAACAACTGAAAGTAAAATCGCAAATAAATATAATGTAACAACAGCAATAATGAATAACACGCCACACATTTTAATATCTTAACTTCACTTCATTGGAATGGATCTGAATTTTAGTGGAAACTTTTGACATTATGACAATGTTTAACATGGCTGAAACGATTAGTCAATGACTAATTGCATGGTACATTAAAGGACAACTATTAATTAACGTGTTTACACGATATTAAAGTTTTGTAAACAAACACATTTAAGGACATTGACATCGTGGTGGTTTGGGAAAGATTTCCGACATTTCATGGACGACAAATTTAACTGATAAATCGGTTTATTTTATTGTAGTTTTTATATCATATTTTCTTATTTCTCTGCTCTCTTATGACAGTAAACTGTTTGTGGTGTTTTTTCAGACATTTGATGGACAAAATGACAAAACGAAAGAAAGACAGATTAACTGATAGTGGTACGAGTCGTTAGTTGCAGCGCTAATGTGCAGCCGACTACACTATGACTGCTATTCATGTCATGTTTGTTGATAACATCTCACTGTCAAAGCCCGGCGCTTTGTTTAGAAGTTATTTTACTTCCTACACGTCATTTGAAATATTTTCACACGCACAAAACTACTTAAAAGGGTTTTAACTCAAAGCAAAGAGCATTCGGTGCTAACCAGGCTAGCTAACGTCAACAATAGCACTTCTCGTTGAACACTGTTGTTGTTTCCAGGAGAATATTAGCTCCTTACCTTTCCTCGGTGTTCAGCATGATAGCTTCGAGGAAACACGGAGGCTCTTTGTGTGGTTTCTGACAGACAACGGCGGAGCAAAAGTAATGTCGAAGAGAAACTCCACAGAGAAGTTCAACATCCGTGAGACAAGACCCAGCCTCGCTCAGGTGAAGAAATAAAAAACCGAGTCGAGTGTTTGAGAGGAGAGTTAGAAGACCGGGACACGAACAGCAGACAGACTGCGAGGGACAGCGGAAGAACGGCGTATTTATAGCTGCAGCCGGGGACCGAGGATCATGGGTAATTACGTCACATTGGAGAGTTTGTTGTTTTTTAAACAAAATAATTATTAATATGTAAATATGCAAATATTATTTACAAATACTTTTACACATTCACATTTACTTTATTACTGACAGTTTAATTAAATAGGGGTGGGAATCACAGTGTACTTCATGATATGATATGATATGATATGATATGATATGATATGATATGATATGATATGATATATGACACACAAATACAGGGTCCATGATACCAATAATATCACGATACAATGATTCTGTGAAAATCAATATATTGCGAGCCGTTAATTGTTCCCAAAAACAAGCTTTAGGACCAGAAGGGATCGAGTCTTCAGGCAGATCCCCAATAAAGAAAACGTATTATCATCATTACCATCAACTCAAATACATAAAAATCTCATATTTGTAAAACTAAAGTTGGAAAAACAATTCTGAAACCATGGTGACGCACAAAACAACCACACAGACGCAACAAAACGACATACAAAACAAGAGACTCAAATGTGCTGTATAACACTGAGCGAGAGAAGCTTGTGGTTAAAACAGACACAAATCAGAAGCAAGTGTGAAGCAGTGACGGTGACTGTTGTGTGGAAAAGTCTGACAGTGTCCATCAAACGTGGGCTGATGAAGGAAAACGCTTAGTCCACAGTGGGTAGGGTCTCGTTTAAGTCAGTCCAGTCCAGGTCCAGGTCATACCACTGACACTACCTGATAGAAATGCTCCAAAAGACCATTGACCTAAGAACCCTAACAAAGCAAATCAAGGACATTTGAAAGACTTAAAAAAAAAAAAACGGAATAAACTGCCTAGAAGTGACCACCACTCCTGCTCTTCCTTTGACGGTCTTTCCCCCTGCTGTTGTCACCTCTTGACCCAGACTCTTAGTGTGGACCTGAACATAGACACAGTTATGTAAGGAGGAATGGAAAGGGAGCTCCTGTGCCAAGCAGATCATCAGATTAGTAACAAGATAGCGGGCCAGCGACTTGAACTTGGCACATCGCGGCATTAATGTTGGCGGTCCGGCTTGCTAGGGGACGTGGGGGGGTCATGCCACCTGCCAACCATCATGGAACAGAGAGAGTGAGTGAGAAATCCACTGAGGCAGTCTGTGTCATGGAACAAACACCATTACTGGTACCCGAGTGAGTTACTGTAGGATGGGTATTTATCACTATAAAACAATTACTATACTATACAACAGTTAAAGGCTGAATGATGTCATTCTTTTCTTGCAGCTTGTTCCCGTGTGGTGTCCGACAACTATTGTGTGATTAGCCAGAAATTTGAAGTGGGATGACTTCCCAGGAGTTCTGCACTTGAGTTTCATTCTCATGGAAGTATGAAATGTCCTGGCCACAAGTGACATTGTTCTTGCGAGCGAGTAATTTGATTGGACGAGAGGCAGTCCATGAGTGGGTAACACATAGATATCACAACATGTCTTGGGTGTGCATAGCAATCAATAACACTGTCTGTCTGTCTAAGTCAGAATTGCTGGTGTGTACACACACATAAGAGTCACACAGTGTGATCCAGGCGTTATAGAATATGCTGGAACAACATTTGAATTAAATTATGACTGGTCATCGGGAGAGGATAAGGAAAACTGTATATTTGACACCTGCGGCCTTATCACAGCCGCGCTGCCGCTCAATACAACAACACTCGCTCGTGTGTGATATTGCTTGAACGTTTCCGTCACACTGAGATGGCAAACAAATACTGAAACCATGGTCAAATCCTTGCCCTCATTATTTGTAATGCAAAAAAATGTGCTGAGATGCTGTTTCCCCTGCTGCTGCTGCCCCTATTTGCATTGTCGTCTGTCTCACACGCTGACAGATTATCGCTGTTTCCAATGCAACAAGCTTAAGAACACTGTGGCTCGACATTCTGAATCAATGGAATCCACATTTGTTGCATGAACGATGGACATGTTCAATATGGAACTTCATAGACTGTCTCTCTCGGATCACTTCATTTAGATTATCGTCAATCATTAATCCCAAAAAATATCCTGCTTACCCCAGGCTGAAATTATTTGTCCAAACTTGTGCTCTTGGGCTAAATATTCCTCGCAAACACTAAAAGTAATGGGTCACTGGCACGGCAGCCATTTTGACATGTTTTAGCATTAATAGCACAGGTGCTAGTGATCTCCTTAACGATGGCTCTGTTCAGTTCATGTGACATTGACAACAGCAACGATATTATGTCTATTTGACGATATATTGCTGTCCATTCTTGTGCAATATGATAATCAATACACCAGGGCAAATATCAATATTAAATGAAGCCGTTCTGAAGTAAACAGTCTTTGGTAGTTTCAATCGCCGGGCGTCACTACTTCATGTCTCCTCACGGTGGCGCTGCTCAAATGAATGTGGGAAACTTGGGTGGACGTTACCTGGTTGAAGAAGAGTTTAGTTTAGTTTAATTTAATTTATTAGTTTAGTTGACAGGGACCATGTACAGAACCGGGTCTATATCCGTTAGTTAAATAGCTAATTTGCTAATTTGCTAATTGAATAACGTAATAATGGTGGAGAAAGAAAGCTACGTTAAGACATGCCCCATCCACATTCAATACATCAGACATTACACACTTTGTTCTCTAGCTTGTGAATAAATAGAGAAATCTTGCACTTTTAACTTTTCACAGACGTTTTGTTTTCTTCAGTTAGACAGACACTGCGATGAATCGCTATATGATTGTCTTGAGATACACTGATTATCGCTGTATAGTGATATTATTGGTTTCGTGGACCATGTATCGCATATCGCGATGTACAATGAATGAACTGATTTTTGCTGCGGAGTCAAAGATGAAGAAACCAGTCTTAAATGATCTGACATCATGACAGTAAATATGTCAATGTTTACACCTGTGATTCTCCGACTCTGGCCTGTAAAAATAAACAAAGTGCTCACTCTTTCGTTTCAGTGTTCGCAGCACGTGTTCAGCAGCAGACAAAAAGCAATCTGAGCCCGTTGCTGAATCTCAGGTGAACAGTGAAGAGGGCAAACTGTCCCTCAGCCGTCCTTCATGGACTCGAGCAGAGCATCACAGAGTTACACATGAGATGCAGGATGAAAAACGAAACGTTCCTCCTGTTTCAACCTGTGTCGTTTGAGGCCGACTCCCCGCTGACCTGCTCCTTCACTCCTCACACGCTGAAAACAAAAGGCAGCTCGTGTGAACAAACTGCACAAGACACTCTATCTCAGCCCTGAGGATGAAATATTCAGCAGCAGCTCAGTGGGGTCTGACTGCTGAGAATTGTAGCTGAGAGAGATTTATACAGATAAGAAGAGCCATCGCTGAGCTGAACTAGATTTAACCTCTCTCCATGCCACTTCCTCTGCATAATTAAATTTATCATAATCTGTCAGAACTAGACCACTATCGGATTATCTTGTATCTGCAATAGCTCTTATCAAATTTTTGCTCAATGACCTCAGGACATTATGTGCAGGACGTGTGTGTAGCACAGCTAATTGCTACAAAAACTTTTTCTTCTTCAGATTTTGAAACATGGTATTGGAACAGACATAATCAGAGCGTTATTATGTAGCTATAGTAGGTGAAGTGCACAAATACAAGGTGCAGTCAGAGTTACATTTCATTTTATTTATTTATTTTGCTGTTTCAATAGTTTTTCCCCCAATTTTCAAGTGCAATTCTGCCAAAATACTTTACAAACTACTTTTACTCTTTGGCTTTCGACAAGATGATTTTAACCAGTATTTCATTGTTTTATTGTCTGTTTTGTTGTTTATTTGTTAGGTCTTTTGGGTAGTATTTTTCTATATTTTATTGTACAGCACTTTGTTTCAGCTGTTGTTTTTTTGTATTTTGTAAATAAAGTTAGGTAAGGATTGGATTGGAGTTCTTATGAGTTTACACTGAAGCGTGCTGCATTTAATCGTTTATTTTTGAACACGCTTTTAATTTTAATTACGGTGGCCCTGAGGTGCAAAACACAAACGCAAACCACAAACGCAAATCACGAAACACAGCACAAATCAAAAACACAAACGCAAATCAGCTCTACTAGTTAATGTTTTTGTGTTTTTGATTTGTGTTTGTGTTTTTTGATTTGCGTTTGTGTTTTTTGATTTCCGTTTGAGTTTTTTTGATTTCCGTTTGTGTTTTTTGATTTGCGTTTGAGTTTTTTGATTTGCGTTTGTGTTTTGTGATTTGTGTTTGTGTTTGGTGATTTGCGTGATAATCATGAATGGAGGAAAAACATCTATCTGCAATATTTCACTGTAAGTGCAGACAGAAGGCTACGCCTGTTTAAGTTTAAGAATCTAAAAAATATGTATCGCAATAATAATATTATTATGATTCACAATATTATTGTGAATCACAATTATTTTTGTCACAATAATCGTGACTGGGAAATTCTTATATTGACCACTCCTGACCCCTTATTTTTGACATTTAAACATCTGCTCCAACTGTGTTTGTATTCAAATTTCAGCAGAAGACAGCAGGTGCTCAGCTCATTCTTTAATAAAAACATCTCACCCCCTCCTGGAAAAATAAAACGATCATATTTCCAAATATAAATTGTTTGCGCATTCAATTGTAAATGTGCATCGCGTGAGGGAAAACACATGAACTGGGACACGAAGTTCTGAATATAAGGTTTCATGCTTTGTAGCTAAACTGTCTCCGTTACAACGCACACAACGGGAAAAAGAAATAATGTTTGGACACTGCTGTGTCTCGTCTCTTGATAAACAAAGACATTTACTCGTTTAGGTCACAACAAATTCAACACACGACACAACAACAACCTCAAATTTGATTCTGGTGATGTCCTGACTGAGACGCTATGTGTGAGCTCTTGTGATAATAATGGTGAGTATTTTAGGTGTGGTCCTCAGTGGAGTTTGGGCGTAAAGGAGTCCACAGGAAGGACAGTTTCCGCTTTTGTCCTTTGGATGATGATCTGAGAATGTCAACAGGGTTTCGCAAGGCAGAGGCTGTGTGCAACACCCGATTAAACAGTCGTTACATAGACTCCATAAAGTGACAACAACTTGACTGACAAGTTAAAAGTCAAATGTGATTGTGAGACGAATAATAATGTGACACTCGATTGTCTAGTTGCTCTCGTGTGTCACCTTGTTTCTCTTCCCCCTCAGCACTGTACTAAGCTGATTGTCTCAGTGTTTTCAGGTAGAGCCGTCTCCATGCCCTGCAGCTGATCTGATCTTCAGACTCCTCACATAATCCCAATAAGAGTCTGCAGCAAATAATAATTTGTCACAGGCAGGTTGGAGCAGGTTGCTTGTTCCCTTTCTGTACTGATGCAAAAAAGACAGTGTCTCAATATCAGATTAGTGGAGCTTTTTGCACATTTGTGCATTGAAGGACCTAATGAGAGAACTAAGAAAACAGTGTGAGTTTCACTGTTAGGATTTGATTAGGAGCCAAAAGTTAACACAGAGCCTGTGCTGGAGGTAATAAAAAAAAACAAAAAACGTTTATTTCCAAAATGGGTTGAATAGTAAAAGTCAGGCAGGTAAGTGGTTGTGGCAGGAGTTGAGGTGGCTGGATATCCATAGTGACACGGACTCAGTGGATGGAGGAAAAAACCGGCACAAGAGGAAAAAGTCTCAGCAGATAGCAAAGGAAAAAACAACCCTCAAGTAATAAAACACTGAGCAGCTACGCGTGTGAAAAAGAGTGACTTCAAATGAACTGCGGGGCTTGACAGTTTGGAAACGAGTGGAGGAAAAGCTGAGCTTCTTCTACTGTGAGGTGATTGGAGATGATCCAGGAACCAGGTGTGGAGACTAATCAGTCCAGGTGCACACACACACACACACACACACACACACACACACACACACACACACACACACACACACACACACACACACACACACACACACACACACACACACCCCACACACACACACACCCCACACACACACACACTACACACTCACCTGATTGACATCAGCTAATTATAGGGAACAGAAAACAGTTTTAGAGGTTCATTCCACCCACAATATTACTTTGTCTCAAGGACCCAACGAGGTTAATTCCACCGGGGTCGTACCTATGTTCCCCGGGTCCTATGTTCCCCGTTTTTCCAAAAAAGGTCCTATGTTCCCCACTTTGTATGTGACAGGGGAACATAGGACCCTTTTTTGAAAAAGGGTAGGGTTAGGGTTAGGGTTAGGGTTAGAGAAAGGGTCCTATGTTCCCTGGTCACATACAAAGCGCAGGAACATAGGACCCGGGGAACATAGGACCCGGGGAACATAGGACCCGGGGAACATAGGACCCAGGGAACATAGGACCCGGGGAACATAGGTACGGTCCCATTCCACCGATACATCCATTATGTGCTGATATATGGTTTAATCCACAAAAATACCCAGTTTTGATTTATTCCATGTACATTTTTGTCTATTTGTACTCTTCCCAACAACTTTTTTCATACAAATTCATATACATTTCAACATATTCATAAAACTTCAGCTTTTTCAGGGTGTCCATGCATCCTTAAAATAATGTATCTAAATGAAGGCCTTAAAATGTCTTAAATTCATAAAAAATGTTGGTCTCAAATACATTACTCAAAGGTCTTAAATTTTTGGGGCAGGACTATTTGATGTTATATATTTTTTTCTATTTCTCGCTGGACTTCGAGAAACAGCTTCAGAGAGGTGCTGATATTAATGGTTATCTGCATGCTTGCTAGCTGCTAGCTTGCTGGCTAAGTGGAAATTTATTGAGAGTTGGTGGGACGACGACGTCTGTTTTCAAAGTAAACGATATCTAACTATCGCCTATATTTATGGTGTTTTCGGTCTTAAATTTCATTCAAAGTGGCATTAAAAAGGTCTGAAAAAGTCTTAAATTTGACTTGCTGAAACCTGTAGCTACCCTGTTTTTGTTCATAGAAATTCAAGTCCATTTCAAAACTACTCATACAACTTCCATTGATTCAAGCTAGCGTAGCTTTAGCGTGCACATTGAACAGCAATTCCACAGCAAAAGGAGCTTCCGTGAGACAGATATTTCAGTCTCTTAGCAAGTTCGTCAGCACAACCCAGTGCCACTGCTATTATCCAGCTCCACGAGGCAGGCTGGAATGCAGCAGCACTTTAATTGTCTCTGGCAGAGCACTTAGCTGCGTCCCCATACCACAGTTACCATCGTTTTATCCTGTCCCCAGAAATATGCACCCAGGCTGGGAGGATGTGACTTTAATTAGCCAAGCACACTGAGCGCTGAACATACAGAGCAGCGAGGCCACCTGGTCTGCTCCGAGCAGACGGGGGAAGCTGCTGTCCCTGGTGATTTTATTTAATAAATACACTTTAATTAGAATCCTGAAGCTGAGAGGTTGATGGAGATATGATGAGGTGAAGCCATGTTTCAAGGGAATTTAATAAAAGAAAATAGTTTGATTAAAGTTTTGACTTGATAACATATACTAGCACTTTATTCAGTAAACATTTCCACTTACATGCACATATCTAACCATTCAATCACATGACAGCAACTCGGAGTATTTAGACATGCAGACATGGTCAAGATGAACCTGATGAAATTCAAAGCGAGAATCAGAACGGATGGAAGAAAGGTGATATAAGTGACTTTGAATGTGGCAAGGTTATTGGTAACAGAAACCTCTTGGGATTTTCAAATGACTAAGGTCAGAGGAGAATGGCCCGACCTAATTTTGGAGCAATTTTATATGGTCCCCCTCATGATGCTTTTCTTTCATTTTGTTTGACATGACACTGTTTAAAATAAAAGAACACTACTCAAATGTGTCATGTATTGTCATGTTTTGATATATTTTGATGACAAGTACTTTTTATTGGGTGTATTTATTATCGCGGGTAAAAATCACCCAGCGTTAGTGATGGTGTTTTGAATTTGAGCGATAGTGTAGATCATGGCGCTTCAAGCAAAGTGGACAAAATGGAATGGATGGAATGGAATTGTGTGGTGCTCTCTAACTCTGGTCTAACCTGTGTCTCTCATGTGTAACACTCGTTCAGTTAAGCGATGAGCTTCATAGTAGACACACTCACTTTCACGTAAATTCCTGTTTAAGACAATGGAGACACGGCAGAGCAGGCCTAAATTAGTGCACATTCTCCGTGGCCTTGTTTTTTCCCGTCTTCCTGTCCAGAGCCGTGAGCAAGCAGTAAATCTGGAGGAAGGGCAGGAGATCGTGGGAAACAGCATGTCACGGAGGCATCGACCACGTCCTGAAGACGGCTCCTTCCAGAGAACGGCATGACAAACTCTGCGAGCAGCAACGTATAGGGGGAAAGAAAGCAGGGAGGAAACTGGGGAACAATGAAGAAATGGATGTGACACTGCTGCTTCGCTAGAGTTCTGGGTGGGAGCCCAATGGTTTTGTACAGGAGTCAGAGCCTGCCCTTCAAAAACTCATTGACAAGAAACAAGGCCCAGTTCCCACGGTGACCTTTCCCACGCTGCTGCTCATATTGTATATTTATACTTCTCTTGTTGAACTGTTTCCCCTCTGACTTGCACACTGTGTTTGTGTTTCCTTATCTTTGTAGACGTGCTCTGGCTGTTGTTGTTTTGAACCTGATCTCAGCTTCTTTCTTTCTTTTCAGGCCTTTTAACTGCAGAGATCTCTATGAAGTGTTTGCTATGTGAGGTTACACCCATATTACTACATTTCCATTTGACAATGAGTTTCACATCTGTGTTAATGCACAGCGCTGCATCAGAGGTGATCTGCATCCATACTAAACACACCTGAAAATGTATATGAAGTGACCATTTCAGTGTGTTAACATGAAGCTGATTGTCCACTTTGTAGTACTTTGCTTCTTTTCAAAGAGCTCTACACAAGAGAAACAACAATGATGAAAAGGAAAAACAAGAATTTGTTTAATGAGACTAGGCGAAACCTGAAAATACGTGATTATTTTTATCTACAGCAGATAGTCGTGTCTGGAACACGAGTAACTCTGCACTTTCATGTCTGGCCAAACACATAAATCAAACCTGGATAGCAGTTATGTTTTTTCCTTGTATTTCATGTTGAAGACCAATTTTGCCTTAGAACTGTTGCTTATCATCAGAATTTAAAGGTGCAAGAATGTGGCCAAAAACGGTTACTACACTCAAATTCAAAATACAGAGGTCTTTTAGGTTTCGTTTTCTCCGCCATTGTGTCTCAGACGTAACTGGCAACCCGTGGTTGCTCGGCAGCTGAGACTCTACTGACTGCAATGATTGTTACACAGTGGTAGGTGGCACCACATGCCAAAACATGATTTCAAAACATAAACGATTTGCGGTCTGCAAAAGATTTATTTCAATGTGAATATTTTGGCTGTACTGTTGTTGTTGGTGAGTTCAGTTTGTTATATGAATATTATTATTATTAGGAGGATTTTATAGCCAGTTGCTTTACATGTATTACATAATGCACCTTTAAGAAACAAAAAAACACTCTTCCAAGGGAAAAACTACTAGCTAAACCTAACAAACAAAACTACTCTTTCAAGGAACGCTAAGAAACCGAAAATCACTCTTTCGAAGGGAAAAACTGCTAGCAAAAACCAAAAACTAAAGCTAACAAACTCTTTCGAGGAACGCTAAAAAACAAAAACACTCTTCCGAGGGAAAAACTACTAGCAAAAACAAGGGCTTGATAAAGAAGCAAACAAAAGTACAAAACCTGACGAGACAAACATTGAAAAAAAATTGACAGTACGTTGGCACAGGTTCTCAGGTTCACAAGACAAACTGGAAACAGACAAAGGGAGATGCATTTATACGTGGTTATAGGGAACAGGTGGATACAATAAGAGCGGGGAAGACAATCAGACTGGAGGGACTTTTGTAAAAAGAAAAGAATATAACAATGAACATTTTGTGGAAAAAAGCCAGATTGGCAGAGATTACCAACAGGTCAGAACCTGAAAGTTTGACACATATATGAAACAGACACACACGACAAATGAGAACCAAAATGCTGTGACCTGTTTTTAAAAATCACTTGTACAAGGATCAATGTTGTGAAGTCAACGAAACATGCCTCAAGGTTTGCTGTCACCTTTACCACCATCTGTATGTTTACAGTACAGTGACACATATGAATGCAGGAAAGTGTGTCACTAGTGGACTTTGGTTGGAAACTAATGAGGCAACAAAACCTTTTCAGAATCTGCCTGAGGTGATTTCAACACATGGAGAAAGGAGCAGCTGAGGCTGAAACCACAGGCCACATGATGAGTGGAAAAACACTTCTACCTCAGCCAACCTCTTACAGTAAGTAGACTTTGAAGTGGTCAAAATTAATATTTTCTCCAAGATCCGGAACACTTCAACTATTGCCTTTTACCCTTATTTTTCTGAAGTACTTTATACATGCACTATATAATGTAGGAACTTTGGAAAATGTAGTCGTGAACAGAAACTTTTGGGTAAAATTTGGAGGCTTAAAAAATACTTATTTTACAAAAATCTATATTGTAACTCAGAGTCTGCACTGAATCTATATCGACACTGGGAGTCATGTGGCAAACATAGACATATGCTGCACTGGACCCTGACAGGGGGGCAGGATGTGGATATTTGGTCCTGCGGTGTACCAGAATACCTCCACGCTTCGTGTTGTGATTCTCTCCAGAGTTCCTTTAATCTCGTTGACAAAAGCCTCCACCAGTAAGCTATGCCAGATATGTCCGGCCCATCGCAGGCCTTTCCAGCAAAGCCGGTAAGTGAAGAATAACACTGTTTCACTGGACAATCCCCAATCACAAAAAAACAAGGACAAACCCAACAACAGAGGGTTTAACCAAGACCACAGTTGTGCCAACTCCTGGGAATTCTTTCCATATTTTCCTCCTGGTGAGTCACTCAATGCCTGAGTGAATCTGGGCAAAACAAGGACAGCGGAGCGCAGAGCGGCTTTCTCTGGTCTCATCGAGAAAAGCTTGTTTTGGCTGAATTGATGTTCGGCAATGTTGACGCACATTTCCATCAACTGAAGATGCAAAGACAATGCCCCCCCAGCACACCACAATTACAGCTCATTAAAGCAAAATCTATAACACGTACAGCAGCTTTAACATGCTCGTCTGAAATTATGCACTTTCACACCAAACCAAGTCTTTTTGAGGACCTGCACAAAACACAGAACAGATGATTTTGGACATTCATTCTCATTTCTGATGATTTCTAATAGTGAAATATTATAGTAAAAAAACATAACCACCAATGTTGCTTTGTTAAAGATTGTAGAGACCTAAGCCAGTCTTGCACTCTTAGAAATAAAAGTGCTATGTCGAACCTTATAAGGTTCCTTGGCTTGTCCTTATAGGGGAACCCCTTATTGTTACCAAGAACCCTTTTAAAACCCTTTGTTCAGGAAAGGGGTTTTAAAGGGTTCTCTGAGTCAAAGTGTTACCAAAACCCCTTGAAAAACCCTTTTGCGAAGAAAGGGTTTTTCAGAAGCAAATGGTCCCAGGTAGAACCTCAGCCCTTGTAGAACCCTTTTGGAACCCTTATTTCTAAGAGTGTGGACAAGAAAATCCAAAACAAATTATTTTCTTGTACCAATCAAATGACGTATTGTTTGTCTATTAGTGATTTTCATGAGTAGAATTTGATTTTCCAAATTCAGACAGATTCCAAGCTCATTTTCGGCTCAACCACGGGAGAGTCCCAGAAAGTCCCACTGAATCAGAAAGCAGCTGTGTCCCACATTAGTAGGTCAGTTAATCAGACACTATATTCTCGCTTAAAATCAAGAAGTTCGTCCTCATCCTTGAAATCTGTCTCTGTCAAACTAAAAATACAGTGTTGAACAAGTGCCACCATTGTGCCTCCTATCAAAATAACTTTGGAACACTTTGGTCTTCGCCCACTTTTCGGGCAAGAAGAGGATTACATGTGACTGTGGCTGATGCGCACACAGAGAAACAGGGTTATCACACTGTCATGCTCTCATCATCACTGTCCTTATGACAAGGGTTAGAAATGTGAGGCTTGAAACTGAGGCGTTAGAAACTGTGTTTGTCAGCTTTGCAAGAGGAAATACTTTTTAAGATGAGGAATGTGTTAGATTTCTTAACGGACGTGTGGTTTTCTGTCTCGTCCACTGCATCTGGTCTTTTCCTGCTCCACGTGTTATCAACATCCTCAAGTCCACACCAAATATCACTCAACAGTGCCATCACCTGTTTTAAAGCCTCGTGATTGAGATTTGGCCAGTCTATTTTCCTCTCACTGGGAGCCTCATTTTAAAGAGGCAGATTTCACAGAAAGGATCGGGACAAAATGGACGATGTGATTCACGTTTAGGAATTTGAACATTCCCTCACCCGGCTCTGTTCCCATGGCCTCTGCGGTTCCACATGTTGCTCGTAAAAATAGTGACATGGGAAAAACTTGCTTTATTTAAAACATGCATCAGTGATTAGCGGGAAGAGGCAACACAGCCTGAGTCAAAGCAGCTTTGATGCACTGTAAATGTGATCAATTAATGGTTTAACTTACTGAGCATCAAATGTATGTCACAGAGATAGATGGTGTTATTTGGAAGTGGTTGGCAGGAATATGACACTATATATATGTATGTATGCATAGCAATTAACTTAAAGCTGTAGGAGGCACAATGGAGGTTGTCATTGAAGATTCTCAGTCATCCAGGTCTTAGTCACCTTCAACAGGACTTGCTTTAGTTCAAGCAAATCCAGCTGTCTACAGGGGATGATTGGTTGATATGGTTTCTATAATACTCATATTTTGGGATCGCAGCTCCAATGTCTCATTGGGTTAACCTATATAAATAAAGGTTAAAAAAAAAATGGAGATTTATGCAAAGCAATTGTGGTTAAACAGCCATTAAGAGACATTCGATTGGTCAAAGTCCCAGGCCAGATTGTGCCCAGAATTGTCACTCACTCATTTTTCTACCACTTCATCCTCCACATGAGGGTTGTGGGGGCGCTGGTGCCAATCCCAGCTGAAGTAGGGCAAAAGGCGGGGTACACCAGGACCACAGATAGAGACAAACAACCATCCACTCTGTAATCACATAATCACGTAATTTTCATTATGCGTAAGAACGAGATGAACAATGACCCTCAAATTCTGCCTCTAATATCTTTGATGAGCTTCTTTGTTTGTACAATTCACACTGTCATTTTCTGATATAGTCAGAAGTAGATTTTGGTTTATACATATAAAGATATATATACATATATATTACAAGGCCAATTCAAACACATTTTTCTTCCAACTATTGTGCCTGCACAACAGGCAACAACAAACTACTCCACAATTTACCATTGATTCTATGTCATCGGTCCAGATCTGATTATATCTGCAAGGTTTTAGTTTGAACATGCCTTGGGCTCAGATGTGAGAGGTTTTGCCACGAGTACAGAGGCAGATGATAACTGTTATCTTCGGGTAGTAAAGTGTCCTCACTGACCGAGGAGATGACTACGGTTAAAACTGAACATCCCACATCATTTTCCCCCCTCAGAGATAGTGTGCGATAGAGATGGAAATAAACAAGCAGGACCTGAACAATCACGAGCAGTTGAAGAACCATGCAGTAAACAACTGCTCCCTTTAATTGCTCTTAAATTGCATGTGAAACCACAAGCATGTACGGCCTCCGCTCTGCTGAGGGAGCAGAGACCACTGTGCTGCAAGGGAGCCCTCTGCTGTAGACTGTCAAAATAAAAGCCTACCATTTACACATGTCCTTGGGGAATTAATCACACATTTTAAACTGCTGATATTTAACTTATTTCAAAAGAAGCCTGATGTGTTGTTTTTTTTGTTCCTACCCACGAGCATTAGTGTAATATTAAACTATTAATACACAGTAACTACTGTGCTACATATGTGGCCATTGCAAATTGGCTGCAAGTCAAGTGCAGGTTATGCTGCATGATGCTACACAATTGACTTTAAGACAGGAAAGGTTTCCTGCATCACATTTTAAAGTTGTATAGCTTATAGAACAATCCATATTTGAATAAATTATACATGAGTCCGTTTCCTATGTCATCACAGTGGTTGCTTTACCAAGTATGGTGGGCTTAACCTAATATACTCAGCCATTAGCTTTTCATTGTTGCTTAAGCAGGTGTCTTCTCATCCCACTGCGTGAATTCCAATTTCTACTAAAAAGAAATATGTCTGCTCAAGCTGATCCCTTGACTTTTATTGGAATGTGTTGACAGCTTCATAATTAGCTTTACACTGGCTCTTACGTCAGGCTGACGGCAGTATTTCAGTAAACAGCATCACCGGTGGTCACAAGCAGAACTTCACTTTAATCTGTCGATTATTTTATAATAATCAAACACTTGTTTCGGTCCACCAAATGTCAGAAAATGTTGATGTAATTATGTTCTCAAATATTTCATGTTGTCTCCAAAACATAACAATCAGAGATGGCAGACCTCACCCCATTCATACAACAAGCCTCTGACAGACCCGTGTTGGTCAGATCGGCAAGTGCAGAAGCATAAACAAATTACTTCACTCCCACTCTGTGGGGTGAATTGTTAATTCAGTTGAAAGGATTTTATACGCAAAGAAACCAGAAGATATTCACATTCACATAAAATCTGAAAACTTCCTTTAATAAAAAACTCTGAAACTGATCCGATTATCAAAATAGTTATCAATTAATTTAGTAATTAATTATTAATCATTGCAGCCCTAAAAATTGATGAATCAGAGATGCACAAAAAACATTCCATAAAAAACATATTAATACAGAAGAAAACAAACCGTGATCAGATTTCAAGTAAAATAACTCACTCACAAAAAAAGTAAAAAAACTTGAAACCTTTATTTTAGGATTTCATTTTTTACAAAAAAAAAAAAAAAAGGAATCCCACAACAAACACTTAAGTGCACCTTGGAATGCTTGTTGGTTAATGGACCCAGAGTGTCATCACGATTGCTTGATATTAATGCTCTTCTGGTACGTTAAGACGGCAGCCGTTGATAAAGAATGAACCAAATCCTCTCCTCCTGGACTGCACGATTTCCCCTCATCAGGCTCTCCCCCAAGTCCCATTTTCCCCTGAACTTGTCTTGACAGCGCTCTACTCCTTGGGCACTGGGAATGGCTTGTCCACATCGATTTGGCCGCAGTCGTGGATGGTGATGTCTTTAAGAGGCTTATCGCGGCTGTCTGTCTTTGTGTTTTCCACTTTCCTCACCACATCCTGGAAGACAAAGAGAGGAGGATGTCTCAAATATTAGGAAATACAGACAGCTCCTGTTACAGTAACAACATTAGCATTAAGAATCATTTTAAACCATTACAGTTAAAGGGAAATTAGGACAAAATCACATATAGAAGCAGATTAGCAAAACAAAGCTGGCCAGTCTACATAAAGGTTTTGCAACCGTGAAACTACATTAAGCAGGGAACTGCTATTTGTAGCATGTTAAGAGTCGAGTTTCCTAAGAAAAGCCAGTAGCAGAATTCAACCCCAGGAGGTGAAAACACTGACCATTCCCTCCAGAATCTTTCCAAAGACGACATGCTTGCCGTCCAGCCAGACAGTCTTCACTGTAGTGATGAAGAACTGGGAGCCATTGGTGTCTTTGCCAGCGTTGGCCATGCTAAGCCAGCCGGGGCCGTGGTGCTTCAGCTTGAAGTTCTCGTCTGGGAAACGGTCTCCGTAGATGCTCTTGCCTTCGAGAAGAAACACGTATACCATTCAAAATTTGCTACATGAGGAAATGTAATTCCCACATGCCCACATGATGTAGTAAATCTACTGAGTGGAGAAGACGTGCGAGTATAGCAGCTTTACAGACAGAACAGTGGATGGAAATTTGACATTTTCCTCACAGTTCTGATAAATATACACCTTCTTTTGTAAGTCGATTTGGATAAAAGCATCTGCTAAATGCAAGTTCATTCTTGACCCTTGTTTCCACCAAACAGTAGAAAGCACTTCAGCTCGTCACGGTGCAGTTTAGAATGGTGCGCCCTCATCGAACTTGTGTGGACAGATTTGAAAATGTACAAAATATGCACGAGCTACATTGTGTAACGACATTCCACCATGTCACAGTGTAGCAGCTCAATAAATTCCACAATGAGGAATAATGTGACACAGTTGACAAATAGCAACAACGGACGACATCCAGCACTCTGTGTACTTTCTTGCAACTGTCGCAGTCAACTGATGATTCCCTGTCGTCGAGTATAGTTTATTTAGGTAACCTTTATAACATTTGACATCGGAAACGGAGATAACTGCACCGTACCATACTGAACTGGACTGACTGGTGGAAACTGGGCTTTATGGTGGTGAAAAAAACTACACCAAGTCATGATCTAACTAGGGATGGGAATTTCACACATTTTTAGAGTCGATTGTCGAGGTCCAAGTGTCAATTTTTTTTTTTTTTGCAGCAACAGCAGCAGTGCGGGGGTTTAAACTATTCTACAGCACACTGTACTACTTCATTTTAGGCTCAAAAACATGGCTGTAAAGTCCATTATTGACCATCAGAACAGCGATAATAGAAATGAGGGGCAAAAAAAGGAAAAGAAAGCGGACTCTCCGCTGGAACGCGTGAACCACTCGCCAGACGGCTCAGGTTTTTGAACCTGCGCTCGTTAGGTGTCCACCAGAGTGAAGTACAGTGATCCTGACTGGGTGAGATGCCGTCTTCATTTGTGTAGCGCTTGTGTTATGTCCCCCACCCCCATCCTAAACTTAAGCGCAACCTCATTCGCACTGCATGCACAGGCACGCTCAGACGTGCACAGCCACCATCATCTGAGAGTGCAGAGAGCCTGGACAGCAGGATCACCTTTTCATGCACAGCTTCTTTAACCTCCATGGTCGTGAACCTTACGTGTTTGTGACACTTCGACTTTTTTTACTTTTCATTTTTTTGTCGAGGTGCGCACGTGTCGATTGTCGATCGATTTGTCGACAAAAAAGTCCCATCCCTAATCTAAACAAGTTCTTTTGGCATCTTACCTCCAGTGCCATCTCCTCTGGTGAAGTCTCCACCCTGGATCATGAAATCCTTGATGACTCTGTGAAATTTGCTGCCTTTGAAACCAAATCCTTTCTGTTCACACACAAAAACAAAACACACACTTTTAGACCATGTGCATAAGAGCAAAACAGAACACAATGTGCTGAAGCGCACACCAAAACACATTCACTGCATCATTCTTTTGTCAGAGTACTGTGCAAAAACAGAGTGTGCTTCATCATCAAGTATTCGTCACCATCACAGTAAGTCAGTCACCGTGGCCGCGTGGGAGCTCATTCTGTTCAAAACTGTGCGACAAACTGACAAAAAGGCTCAGAATCTCTCACCTCTCCTGTCGACAATGTTACAAAGTTCTCAGTCGTTTTGGGAACAGTTTTTCCGAACAGTCCGATGACAATTCTTCCCACATCTTCGTCTCCGATTCTAATGTCGAAGAAGACCTACAGGACGAGACACAATGTTATAATACAGTCATTACAAACTCTAAGGACAACAACTACCTAGTATTTACTATAACTCTAAATCAGAAACAGTTGACTTAACATGATATGGCATTATGGGATGGGTAGCATCTTAGAGCAACAAGAATTTGGTTTAAGAAGCTTACTACATAGTTTTATTGCAAATGCGTGGGACATCTTTCAGTGTATGTGGCACTGCAAGTCTATAACAGCTGCATCTCTCTCATGTTTATTTGACAAAGTATAGTCTTTTGATTGCAGCTTTTGTGGATTTAAGATAGTTTAATTGTACACTCAAAGTGCATAAGTGCTATACAATTTAGACATTTATAAATTCAGATTGGAGAGAGAGTTTGCAAATTTGCCATTTTTGGCAGTCCTGATTTCTGAATCATCATTTCAACATCAGCCATAAAAAAAACCCCACATCTGTTGACTTGTAATCGATGAAGTGTTGCAGCTCTAATTCTACAACATTAGCAAGAAATCAAGAATATGAACATCTCATGCATCAAATTCTTGTCAATTCTCACCATTTTTTTAATGATCAATCTACAGTGCAGTACAGCAACACTATTGTTAGGCACGATGCAATCAACACGGCAGTAGCACGATCTTCAGACCAAACTTTTTCTGCTGTAAAGTTTTATGCTTCCTAGAAAGCTGCAATAAGGGTGGCTTCAGAGTTGTGGGCATGAGGACAAATGTTTACAGTCTTTGAAGACTTTTTATCACTGTGCCCTGAGATTTGTCGCTGGTTGTTGTCGACTCACTCATCACTGCAATCTGAATGGAGTGCACACACACAGTGCACACACACAGTGCGCACACACTGGAATGTGCTGCTCTGCTTAGCTCCTTCATATTGGCACACTCTTCTTCTTCAAAGACACCAAAAGCCAATATGCACGTCGTTTGTGACATTCTCCACAGAAACGAGGAAAAGTTCAGCTTCACCGGCTCCCTTTGCATGGAACACTCTGCAGACTGAACTGAAAATGTCTGACCTGATTTCCCTTTTGGAGCCCTTTGTGGACAGTAAATTATTACTGTGGATTTAAGCCAAGTCAAGTCAACTTTGCACACTGTTAAACTAGTGTTTCGTCTCCTACATCTGCATTATTTCCATGACACCGTGCTGCTGACCTCTTGATCAGGTCACCCATGGGGAAAAAAGGTTTCGATCTCACTGGGTTTTATCTGGTTAAATAAATAAAAGAAAATCAAGAAAGAGACGTCTTTCTGTCCTACTTCAAGAAAAAAACACACAAAAGAAATATACATAGACAAACAGTGATGTCACGCTTTCAATCTCCTGAATAAAATTAATTATCATAATCTCATCATTTTCATACTTACAATCAATCAGGGAAAGCCATACTACTCACTGACATGCTTTTGGAAAATATTTTGTTTTGATGTTTCCCAACAAAACCAATCAGAATAACTTTCTTTTTTTGATCAAGACAAAGAGCCTCGGGGCCACTTCCCTGTTGACGTGGACAAACCTGCTGCACCCTCATAGAGAAAAGTGCCAACACTCCCAGAGCTGCAGCCAGGTGAATAAAACACACAATCAATGTCACTCGTTAAGAAAGTAGCCTGTGGACATGGTAATTGCAGTGACTGCAGCGTAACGGAATGGCGACCAGCTTGTGGCGACTACTTAAAGGCACACACCGACTGTATAGGCCGGAGAACCGCAGCACAAACGCTTCCCCCTTCGTTTAAGTAAAGGTCTGTTCCGTGCAGCACATACTATGCTGCTTTCATGACGCATTACCACGAACAATGTAACTGGTGGTAATTAGTTAGCCTAGCAGCACACAGGCCCCCCGAACCCGTGAAGTTTCAACAGCTACAAGCTAACTTAGCGTGTGACGTGGCTTCACTATCGGTTAGCAGTGATTAGCAGTGATTAGCAATGATTAGCTGCGGTGCAGTGCACGGATTTGTCCCACCTTCGCTGTTACTTTGGGTCCTTTCTTCTTCTCGTCGGCGGCTGAGCCATCGGGGAAAGCGAGGAAAACCAGCGACCCAACAATGACCGTGACTGCGACGAGAAACTTCATTCTTCTGTCGCACAGTCTCACCATCAACGAGGAGAAAAGGGCCCGATCGTCGTGTTAGCTTTATAGGCGCCGGGTGATGGCGAGAGACGGAGGGGTGGAGACTTACGACAGCGGCCGCTCTGAGCTCCGGCCTCAAGGCTGCGTTGCCTGCACGAGCCAAACGTCAACACGGCGCAGAGAGACGCTGACGTACGGCGCTCTGATTGGCTCACGTAACCGAGAGTTTAAGCCAATAAAATGCAGCCGCGTATGTCGCGAGACCACCGACACTTACCGGCCACTGTATTAGGCACAGCAATGGACGTGTACTTATGGCGAGAACACGAATGAAGGAATATGACAGGATTATTTTCACTACAGATATCGGCAGCGTCATTCTCACAACTACAGAGTCAAAACGACAGTTAGAGATATGTAGATATACAGTTCAGTTTCAGAATGACGTCACCTTTGCCTTTCATGTGTATGGCCTTTGTCATTATAAATATCAACAATTCAATTTCAAATCTACAACGTCATTATTCATGTCCAGGATGACTTTAATTATCCTCAATTCAAGGCTTTGTGATATGCAAGTTTGAGACCACTGATCTGGAGAGATACTACCAAGTAACTATCTTCACAAATGTGGTGTATTCATGCATTGTTGGGCTATTTTGTTCCAAACACCAGATGGTGGTCAAAGCATTATCCTACTGCTGGCTATGTTGGTGCACAAGATAACGATCAATATAAGTATAACATGGATATTTTAGGGGACCTGGGAGTTTGAGGCCCAGATGCAACTGCCTGGGTTACAACTAAATGAAGTGAATATGAGCAGCGCTACAGTCAAAACAACTCAGTGATCATTAACACTTTTAATTCTAATTACTACTTTGATTGGTGGATTGAAATAACAGGAAGTATTAAAATACTCATTACAATATCTCATATTGATGACATCGACAAATATGGTTTTGTTTCAAAAACAACAGTCTCATTATTCAAATTTACAATGAGAGAATACGGAGAAACCAATGTCTATATGTTGTTTTTGAACCTCAATACAATCAAGTATTTTTTCTGCAGCAGCAACACAAGCCAAACTTTACTGTTCATACATCTTTTAATGACAAACTACACGTAAATGAAATGTTTAAAAAAAAACAAAAAAAAACATGAAATAAAAAAGGAGTCGAACAGATTGTACTTGCTAAAAAATGTGTGTGTGACTGGATGAGGGGGGGTTACATTCACCTATCCTGCCACTTTCCACTAGTGCAAAGAATTAAATCTGCTAAATGCCATACACTGTTTTTGTTGTATGTTTGCATTATTTAAGACTATAATTATTGCATGCCTTCAGTGGCCATTTGAGGTATACAAAACACAACACATTGTTCCGATAGTTACATACAGTACATCTAACATGGTCTAAGCACTCTGAAGGAAACCTACCAACGAAACAGCATAATTTAATCGTATGTTAGAATATGAATCAAAAATTAATAAACTGTCAACCAAAATAACCAAATAACGAAAGACCATCACCACCAATTATACATTTGTTTTCCTGTTAATTTACTGCCGATTTAATCTTGTAATTATTCGCTTGTTTTCAAGCCTTACTGCATAAATATAAAAAAAAAAAAGAACTGTGCATTCACAATTCATAATGTAGAGCAAGAAACTGGCTCCTTTGCTTAATGTGGTCTCTTAACTGCATCATCTTTACATAGTGGGAGTGTTTGGATCAAAAACCTGAGAAAACACAAAAGCCGGCACTCTAGTATTTTCATCCTCGCAGTAACATAGATGACGAGTTTTTGGACGAGCCAGATAACATGATCCAATTCAAGTGTTTTCCTGACCTTTTTAAGAGAAACAAACATGAGAAACATAAAGTGGAGTCTACCGTTAAGTAAGATGCCTATTTGTTTCCAGTCAAACATTTACATATATGTATGTGTTTATACATCTCAGAGGAATAACTCACAAATGTCAAGTTTGATTGGCTCTGAAACAAGAATAAAATATTCATAACTTTGAATTTCTTTCATTTTTCCAAGGCACAGCATACTGAAAGATATGCAGGTCAAAGTAAATTAAATGAGCCGACAAACTCTTTGGAGTTTTCAGTCTGTATATTATTTGTGTAGATGGCTTATATCTATGTCGAGTGCGTAGGCCACCTCACAGCCTAAAATCCAGTTCTGTCTCAGTTTCTAAACCAGTGAGATCGAAGCAGGCTGGAGGAGTCACTCGACAGGAATTCAAACTGCCACCAATTGGTCGCATTCTTAGACTGAGATAAGACAGAGCTTGGTTTAGAACACAAGAGGTTTGAAGTGTTTCGGAAACATGACTCCAACCCAACAACCACAACCGCAGATGGACCTTCACTCGAGCCTCCTCAGTCAACTATCCGGTCAATATTTTCCAGATAGTGACAGAGTGAAGTAAAACCTCAGAATGGTTGCTGGGTCATTAACTCGGAGTAAACTAGTCCCTCCGCTGAGATTGCGTCCCCAAGTCCAACTGTCCGGAGTGGCTGTTTGCAAACCAGCACTGGTGTGAGGTGGAAGGTGATGTTACCTCGTCGCCACACTGTAACAGGCTCTGCTGGGTTCAGGGTCAGCTTCTCTCGCGGCTCAAAGTGTGAGCTGTGAAACTCCAGCTGGAGTTTGAGCTCCACTTTGCTGACATCAACAGACTGGAGACCACAGGCCTGGCTGCTCGCCACTCTTGCACCAGCCATCACGGCTGCTGCCTGGTTCCCCCAGTATCCGTCCACTGTAGCCAGGACATGGTAGGCCAGTGTGTGGAAGTGAATGCGAGTGAGGTCCGCCTCCGATGATGGCTCAATGCGGCCGTGCTCCTCCAGGACCCAGTGGAGAATGTCCGTGACCTGGCCCACGTCTGGGACGCCTTTCCAGGCAGCCAAGTCTGAATGAGGCCCTTCACCGGCCTGAGAGAGGAAGAGCAGCTCCTGCTCATTCAGCCCAATGGAGCTGACAATGGGCATAACCTGCTAACAGGAAACACAGGGAAAACTTTAGTGATTAATAAGGTTTGTGAATTGCCATACTACTCTGTGAAATTGACTTAATTTAAAGCCCTGTCAATTCTTTTTCACGTGTACCTCCTGCATGATACTGTTCATGTAGTCTTTGTCGGTCAAGCTGGCCAACTCCAGGTGGATGGGGATATCTTTGCGGATGTCAGCGATGGCCGACACAGCCTGCAAACAGGAAGCAAATCAATTTGAAACCATGTGATCATGTAAACCTACAATTGAAACCAATCATACAAGTAAAACAGTTGTTAATGGTGACTTTGAGCAAATGTCACCCCAGACTGTGTGCAAGAGATTACTGATGATCTCAGTACGTGACATGCATTTTCTATTGTTGTGGTTAAATTGTGTATGTGGTTGCTGTAATAGAGTGAGACAGTTTGATATATTGTGCCTGGAAACCAAAATTAAAACACATCACATCCATGTGCTTTGCAGTAAAAGGACAGCGTTCAGACACTAACCTCCTTCAGTCGCTCCTCCCACAGCTGTCTGCCCTGACCCTCCATCATGTGGAGCCCTGACAGGACGACCAGCTTGGGCTGAAACTCCTCCAGACTCGCCACGAATGTCTCCAGTGAGCTCATCTCCCCGTTGGAGACATCGTGAGAGAAGATGAAGCGGTTTGCTTGTGGCGCCTGAGTCGAGCCCCATTGTTCTCCTAAAAAGGCACAGAAGGCACAAACATACCGTAGCTGTTCACAGTTCACGTCTCAGCCGACGACAGGGGTTCAGTTTAATGCTGCAGATCATGTAGAAGCTGTCTTCCTTTTACCAGCTTTATATTCCAGGATGAGGTGAAACTCATCTGTCTCTTGCAGCGAGTCTGGGGGAACGAGTATCTGCTCATCCAGCATCTCATGAAGTTTAGGACCAACTGGCCCACATAACAAGACCTGTGGTGTAAGACAAACATCATGAACACTACAAATAAACCATAATCACTACATTATTAACACGTCGGTATTGAACTGCTCCCCAGGGAGTACCTTGTCTCTTCCCAATGTTATGATATTCTTAGTCCAGGGATTCTAAATGATCTGGGTAGCTAAAATCTTTAAATCTTTTAATATTTAATAGATCAGTAATTGCTTATATATACATATATATATATAGAGAGAGAAATACAATCATACTACTCTACCGTTAAATCAGGATAGGAGGCGAGCTTCTGGCCAATAAGAGCAGCATTTCCTCCCACGTACAACTGGAAGACAAAAGGAAAGTTCATCAGAATAGGAAGATTATTAAAAAGAAAAGCGCCTTAAATAAGGAAATGAAAGTAAGGTAGCCTTGCCTTCGCACCGGGGTATTCTGCTGCTGCGCGAGCAATCCACTGAAAGGCCTCTCTGTCACTGAAGAAGCGCTCGGCAGCTGCTCCACGGCCCATGTAATGGATGAAGGCTTCCTTCAAGTCATCTTTAGAGTGCAAAACTTCATGATCCAGGCCGGTGCCAGGATCCACGGCCAAAGCCTGCAGCAGTCCCACTCCAGAAACGACCACATCTACACACGCATTCACACTGAAAGTTGGAGAGAAACACTAATTACTGATTTACATTCAATTCATAAAATGTATTGAGTCTGCTGTTAGCCTCACACTAATTACACTAAATTTGTATTATTTTAACCAAATTTTCTATGGATTCACCAAATTAAAGTGAAAATTAAATGCATGGATTAATTACATTACTTCTATTACACTTTTATTATCATTAATAATAATAATAATAATAATAATAATGCATTATATTTGAAGGCGCCTTTCAAGACACTCAAGGTCCCTTCCTGCTGCAAGACCTGTATAAGCAGCAGAACAGGAATGGATTAACCATTCTAACTAAAATAAATAAATGCTTAAGCCTCTCGTGAACCACACGTGCATATTGCCTTTCACTGTAAATGTAGGAGGAGTTTCACTGTGACGGGGAAGCAACTTTCTGTATACAATTCAAATAACATTTTTTCGATTGGCAGAAACAATACGTCTCTCCCTCTGTTGGGCGGTCCTTCAAATCTGGTGTGTGAGATAACTCTAAAGCAGCCAGGGGCTATGGGTTAGGTAGAGACTAGGGATGGGCATAATGCTACTAATATTCATTGGGTAACATGCAGTGACTTTTTACTTGCCCATCCCTAGCACAGACTGCAATGTTGATTGGAACACTCCTTCAATACTGCAACTACGGCATTCCTTCTCTCAAAAGCCTCAGCGTGCGTCACGGTACAGCAGATGCACAATAACAACTACAGGTGAGAGTTTTTGGCCTAAAGAAAAACATACATTTCGTCCAGTGAACTGTTTGAGTTGAACTCCGAGACTCACCCAACAGCCACTCTGCTCCACTGGCGTGTCGGTAAAGTTATGAGAGTTTCCCAGGCGGTCGAGATCACCTGCTCCACGCCACCGTTTTGGCTGTCGGGACTGGGAAATGAGTGAAATATTGGCAGGCTGATATACTGAGAAATCTGCTCGGGCAAGTTCAGCCTGCCATTATAGAAATATCCAACAGCTACCGCCAGCAGGACCGCTGCTGAAGCCTTCCTCCACATGATGCTCCCACACACTCCTGCAACAAAGAAAATCCCTCCCAGAATTTATCATCACAGTTAAAAAAGAGATCATTAGCCATTATATAAAACTTATGAGCAAAACATGCATTGTTTCTCAAGTAGGTTTCATTTACAAGCCAAGACTGTTGGAAAGTCACTACAATAAGTTAGCAATTTGGCCAAGAAGGCAGCACAACAGTCACAAATTACAACAACCATCAAACACATCAAATGAAAAACACACAGCATCCAACCATCAAGAATAAAACCAGGTATGATACAGGTGTACAATGTCTAAAATGAGCTAGAATCCACAGATCCACTACAGATTGGGATGCTGGTGGTATCACAATAAAACGGACTTTGGACATTTAAAGCACATTTAATTAATATATCAAAATGTTACAGCTAATATTGCGTCTTCAACAAATATTACTATACTATTTAAAAGTATTAATTTGTGTCCACAATGTCCCCCCCCCCTGACCCCTTGTGGGGGGGGGGGGGACATCCCCCTGCCGCCCCCCGGGATGTACGCCTCTGAATTATTGGGTTTGACGTGAGACAAACAACAGAATTAGCTACAAAAGGCTTAGACACGTCAACATGTGCAGATAAAACAACAGGAGACTGAAGTGTTCGTGTTTCCCAGCCCTTCACTGACCACCCTCATCACATAATACAAGGCTCAGTCCCTGCTAACGTGGACACAGTCTGTTAGCTCACGTGCTAACACTAACGGGGTGTATCTGTGTGGCTTCAGTAAATTAAAGCTAATCTGACAGCAGCTTTAGGCAGAGCCGCTTTCAATGCTAATTTAAAGAGCCTGACTTTGCACGCACGACATTTATTTAGACCTCCGGTTCAATTACACACACACAGCGATGGTTAGAAGTAGCTTCATAGTTTGGTTACATGAGCAGGACGTACCGACAGAGTGCAGGTTTCGAGGAAGTTAGTCCGACGACAAGAGGATTTCACACACGGAACATAGCGTTTGCGGAGAGTTGCTGGTACAGGGAGAAGTGAAGTGAGAGATGGGAGTGTGTGTGTAAGTCATTGAAGGAGCAGCGACGAGCTAAATTCACGCGCACACACACACACACATATACACACGGCGACTTCCGCTGACCGCCCTGCACATGCGTAGACCACATTTCTCTGTTTTCATGACCTTACAGTTCATCATTTAATATGTATATCAGTCTCCTCAGTCCATGACATCACCGTCTCAGCCACAAACAAACAAACTGTCTGAAATGTTATATTAGGTGTGTGGCTTCATCACTTCCAGACTTGTCCAGCAGGAGGCAGTGTATGACTATGACCTCAGCCCAATTCAGTTTTGAGGACATAGCTCAAGTACAGAAATATAGGAAAGAAATCCACTTTAGAACGATTTACTCTTACAATATATATTTATAAGACATAAGAATATTGTGGGGTTTTTTTGGCACATTTTTTTGTGACTATATTATTTAATTTCAAGCAACTTTTACTCCACAACATTTATTCTAACTGTGTTTGTTACTCGTTACTACCAAATAAAATCAGAATAAAAAGATTTGGTAATGATCTGTGTTTATATAACCCTTTTATAGTCTTTATGAGCTGCATTACACTACAGTTTTGCTATTCACCCATTCACACACTTCAACTTCAACATGGGGTTAACTGCCTTGCTCAAGAACACTTATTCAGAGCCAGGAATTGAACCCACAACCAACCCTGCCAGTGGGCTACCATTGCACAATTACTCCTCACTTTAAAAAAAATAAATAAATAATAATAATAATAATAATAAAGCACATACTTTTACTTCTTAAACGTATGTACATTTTATTAAGTTTAGGTTCAGCAAATGTCTTTTACTGAAGTAGTATTATTATTATTTTTTTTAAAGTTATTCTAGTAATTTTCTGGTAAGATTTATGTCATGATATATACTGTACGTCCTCTGTCCTCCGGAGCACTAGGTGGCGGTAATACACAGATTGCCGGATGTCACCCGCCGCAAAACAGGAAAACAAAGAAGAAGAATGTCAGAAATTCCGAACCCGCTGAAATTCAAAGTTAGAGGAGGAGGAGACTGAAAGTTTAGAATAACTAACTAGAAAGTTGTTTCTCACATTCCGTCAGTTAGCGTCACTCTGTTCTCAGGTAAGACACGCGGCTTAATTTGGCACAATACTCTCTATTGACGCAGTTGGTTTCTGTTGAAATGAGCTCGCCTTTCTTTTAAGTAGGTCAACGTTCTGGAAAAGATAGCTTGGCGAGACGAGCACTGTTGCTAACATAATAGCTAATGTAGCTCGGTTTATCGACTGTTAATGCTTACAAACTGCGTCAGCAACAGCAAGGTGGCACTTAAGCGCGCAGCCAGCAACAACGAATGAGTTTGATTTTTAAAATTACCTGAAATCTTACATTTATGGGCGTTGTTGTGTTTCAGTTAATGTGAGATACGTGTTAAACTTGTTTGTGTAGTTGTGTGTGAGGTAGCCTGTGTCATTTTAGTCAAATATTTTTCTTTCCATAGTCAAGTATTTAATCCTGTATCAACAACAAAATATTACGGAGCCCCTAAAGGGACAGGAAAAAAAAAAAAAAAAACGTTTCAGGTGCTCACTTGATACGATCAGGTGCTCACCTGATACTTTCTGATACTTTAATTCTGATATGTTCATACTCAAAACGGACGGAGCAACCTTAGCTTAGCGTTTTTAAATATGTCATGTTTGTAGAGCTGTCAAACAGTTGCTTGCAAAGTTTGTGTTCCACTTTTTTACCGTCATCTATTTTTGAAAAATGCTGCCACACTGCTGATGTCTTTGACATGGATGTGACAGGAGGACTGACTGTAGCCTCAAATGAAAAGCTCAAAATTCACGTCTAATTAATGGCAACGCTAATCTGTGTCTGTCGCTCCGCTGAGCCACGGAGTGACAACAACCCTGATCGTATCAGGTGAGCACTGATACGATATTTTACATTGAATTCTCATTCAATGTAAAAAATATTATATACATTGAATGTGAATAGATTCCTCCCACCTGGTTGTACCTCTTGAGTTCTAGTCTTTGTAAGCAGGTGTCATTGTAGATTAAGCTGTCAGTTTTACTGCCGCTGCTGCTGCTGTACCTATCCCTCCCTGTTCAGTTACAAATATGAAACACATTCCAGGTCTGTAACATCACTGTGTTTGCAGCTCAGTATGGAAGCTGGGGAGGAAAACAATGGCAACGCCAGCTTGAAGCGACAGAGAGCACCTCTGTCAGATGTCTTCTCTTTATCAGGTAAGTTTGCACATGTATTAGTAATTTATTTTAAAAATCACCACCAAAACTGACATCAAACTCCATCCATCACACAACCAAAAACATAATGATGAGGTTGTCCACATATTTCAAGCTAACACTTGCAGTTTATTTCCTTTTTATAACACTTTTTTATTCTTATGTATCCCAGGGATGACTGATGGCCAGAAGCGGCGGCGTCTGGAGGCAGCAGGTCAGGAGAACCGAAGCCCCAAGCCGTCCAACTCTGGACGCTTGGCTGAACTTACGATAAAGCCAGATACACCAATGGTTCCTTCAGTCATCTCCCGAGTCCAGCAGTTCACCCAGAGAACAGAGGGTAATCCTAATCCTATCCAATTAGGTTCACAAAATAAGAAAAAATACTAGCCATCCTAAAGGTAGATTTTATTGCAGCGCTGTTGTAATAGATTGTATTTCATCAGAATACTTCATTAATCCCAGGGGAGAAATGTGTACCAGGTATTGCTAAAAAACTAACTGTACAGAATGTGAACAATTGAACTTAACACTGTTCACTTGTGATCAAGTCTGTCAGGATCAATGTCAATACCAGGTGTGAATGGGTTGGAGAATGACGTTTTAAAAAAATATTTTTCTTTCATTTTTTTTTGTAGACGCTCCACAGGCCCAGAGGTGCATGTCTGACCCTGGGGCTGACCGCTCCTATGCCGGCATCCCTGAGAAGGGCTTCAAAGAGCAACTCTTGGGTAAAAATGCATGCGAACACACGCATAACAAAAAAACTGAAGCATGCAAATGTGAATTATTTTACTGTATTATTGAAGTGACTCTTTTATTGGTACATAATGTTGTGTTGCACTGTATCAAATCGTTGCAACACTCAATTTTAATATTATTGTCACCTTTTAAAAGTAGATGTCATGTTTATCGTGTGTTGTTACAAATGTGTATCGTATGTATTACTGTATATATTTTTGTCTCTCCAGGTGAGGGAGAGTTCAGTCAGCGAGTGGAGCAGTTTGAAGTCTTCCAGGCTGGTCCCTCACCAAGCCCAGCTAGAGTCTGCCCTCAAACCCGCTCCAACTTTGTATCTGACATTCACCACAAACTCCACAGCGATACAACACCCAGCTCCAAGCAGGCTTCTCGTATACGCCAGGTGGGTTGAATGGCCCTTTGTCTGAAATCATTTAGATACCGAATACACACATCTGTCTTTATTTAAAGTATTCTTTAATGGTGGTCATCAAATATTTCAGTCTTTCTTAACAAAAGCTGTCAGCAGCTATTGTGCCCTTTTGAATGATTTGAATAAATGTAATGAATTTTCCATTTGTGTTTATTAAAGTAATTTAATTGTTAATCTGGAGAGGTTATGTCATCATCAGGAACGGGAGCAGGAGTTGCACCAGCTAACTTTCCAACCAATCAGTGAGAATGCCTGGCTAAAGAGAAGCAGCTCTGATCCCTCATTGACTCAGGTGGGTTTGTGATTGTGATCCTTTGCCTGGCTGGTATACCTCAAAATAAACTTACTTTTCATACTGTATGATTGAAACCTAATTTTTAACATGTTGCTATCCTTTTTATTTTTCTCTTTTACATTTTGATATTTTATACACACTTGTTTGTGTAAACATTAGCAGGGAATGACCCCTCCTGGCCCTTCATTTCCCTCCATGGTCCCTAGATCTAGAATGAAAATTCATTGGCCTCCTATGCAGCCCTTGGATGTGAGTCAGGGATTTAATATAAAACAACACACTGGTGGTGACTGTGTGCACACACGGGTAATACTCACATGAGGTGTGGGTGACTGGGAATATGGTGTATCACAAGATAAGAGACTTTCCATGACCTCAGAGAAACCTGTTCACCGCTCACTTGAATAGAGCAAATACACATTTTAAGTCTGTGGTGTCGCTCTAGGGAAGTGAGGTGGTATTTTCTCACTTTTCATCAGCCGTTTTATTTGGTGGTCAAACTACTTCTGGTGTAGTCTGTGTACTTAATCAGGTAATACTTTCATTTTCTTCTTAGCACTCTTCCTCCTTTTCCTTTCTCAGTTCATTTCCTACAGTGCATGTCCATGTGAGATTTGTGTTAGTTCAATAGCACATTTGGAACTTTATGTTCATCTCTTGTTTCAATTTTACTTATTTAATTCCAACAAACCACACATAAAACAGTGCTGTGCTTGTAACTCCTCTTCTCATTCTAATTTTGTCAGGATGAGGACAAGGAGATGAAAGATGGCAGCTTCACTGAAGCTCCTTCATCAGGTGCAGATAATCTACCTATTAATACAACAGGTGAGACCTCTGAAATGATGTTTTCCACCTTGATAGTGTTCTTTAATGGATTGTATAACTTAATTTTCTTTCTACAGTCTAAATAACCACACAGCTACACTTGTGTGGGCCATTTCATAGTGTGATATCTGAGCAATGTTTGCATCATGTAAGCTGAAGTAGCATAAAAAGACTCTTATTTATACCTTGCAGTTTAAGTGTAATATTCACTATATGAATAGTGTCTTTAGAGAATTTTACACTTGTTATGTGACTATTACAACACTGTGATTGAGTACAATCTTACCTCAGCCTTTGGACCATATAATATAATTGGCTTTACAGTGTAATGACTGATCCATCATTTACTGAGCACCTATTATCTGAAGGCATTTAGTGTTGAAGTGTAAGATTAATCTTTCAACAGGTAAAATGGCACACTGTGACTCTGAAGCCCCAGCAGCACCTGTAGCAGGGCAACTGCAAACCGAAGAGCAAAATACTCAACAGGGTGAAGACCTCAAAAAAGAGAGAGACCACAAGGCATTGATTGGGAATGAGGAAGAGCAGCTAGGGTCCCAAGAAGCACAGGCTGTTTTGAAGTTGTCTTTCAGTGAAGATCAGAAAGTGTCAAACTTGAACGAAGAGAGACTGCTTGAATTGACTCCTGCTGACGAGTCAAACAAGACAGAAACGGGTGGGTTTTCCACTGTCCCTGAGCAGAGCAGCCCAGAGGGATTTTTGTTTGAAGAAGACGAAGAAGAACCAATGGAGGATTCTTCGATCTTCAATGACGAGGATATTGAACCATCAACAGATGAGGAGTTTAAGATGTGGAAATATCCTCAGGACAAGGTGTGTAAAGGGGAAGAGTCTCTCTTGTCTGAGGAGATGCAGGAGGAGTTGTATGCTCAAGAGGAAGAAGGAGAGATGAAATCATATGTAAAGGAAGAGGAAAAGGCAGCCAGTGTTGCCAGTAATGATAGTGAATGTTTAGGCGAAGTCTCCTCTGAGATCACCAGTGCCTCTGGATTGCAGGAAGATGAGAAACCTAGAGCAGAAGAAAACCAGTCTATATTAAACAGTGATCAAGTGAACATGGAGTCATTTGAACCTCATAAGGAGGAAGCAGCTAGTGGAGATCCTGATCATTTTACGATACTGCAAGTTCAAAAAGACGCAGAGGGCTGTGTCCACAAGAAAGATGTATGTCGAGAGTCGAAAGACATCCAGACAGTTGATGATGAAGTGGAACCAGTTGATTTAGTGTCAAATGGCAAAGTGAAACAAATGGAGTCATGTCCTGTTGTAGATGTGGCTCAGGCATTCGGAACAGGCCTTCAGAGAGACACTGAAGATGTAGAGCAGCCATTAGACATTGATGCAAATGACACGGCTCTGGGTTTGACGGAGGCCAAGGTTTCAGAGCGTGTTTTGACAGAAAAAATGGAGCAAGAATCAGTGGATGAAAGAAAGGGTTGTTTGCATGAGCAGTCAGATGAAACTCACAAGGCAGAGGAAGGAGGAGAGGGCAGAAAGAAAGTTACTTTCATCCTGGAGCCTGAGCTGATCAATGACTCAGCACTGTCTCAGACCAGCACTTATGTGGAGCACATGGCAGAGACAAGCTTCTCAGGTAAGGCCGGTCAGAAAATGCACTGTACGTGTGAGCACTGGGCTGCCTGAGGAGAGGTGGAACACCGTGGTGAAGTTGTCGGTTGGGCAAAAATCCATCATCCTTGATAAACTGCCTCCTGAAACTATTACCGAATGTGGAAAAATACCTTTACACTCACAGGTGCACTTGAAGGAATTAAATGCAACATCACAACTGTGTATCTTTTAGATTTTAAATAACTTATTTCTCAAATTTCTCCAGCCCTGCCTTCCTATTATTAAAAATTGTCATCCATTTGCCTCTGAAATTAATTTTAGTACTTAGATAAGATAAAAAAATCTTTTGTTTCTCAGATGCCGAGCTGAGCTCTCATGATGAGACCAACACCGCTGAAATAATCGATCGGATGTTTGAGGAGGTGCTGGAATATGCTGGAAGGATGGAGGAGGAGAGGGGCGGCGACGAGGAGGCGGAGGATGGCGATGGCGATAGTGGCATTGGCGTTTTCTCCGGGGACAAAGATAAAATGGACACGGAGTCCGAGAAGGAGAAAAGTGAAGAAGAAGGAGAGGCAAAAGAGGAGTGTGATGAGAGCAAGAAGCTCGAGAGCAATGGCGATGACCTGCTCACTTTCCCTCCCAGTGGCATCCTATCCCCTCTCAGCAAGTCTGTGGAGGCTGTGGTCACACCTCTGGTAAATAAAAAACTTAAGTAAAACTGGGGATATGTTTCATATGAGGAGTGTTCTAGTACAAGTAAAGCTGGGGAAGCTATTAGATATAGAAACTGGGAAAATATTTCAAGTATTAATGCTACATATTTCACCAACAGCGGTTAGCAGCCAGCAAGGAATCAAATCCTCCATCTCTGCTTCTGACTCCTGGAGAGACCTCCACCCCTCCTGCTGAATCTGCTCCTCTGTACAGGTATAGCTCACTGCAGCAGCACAGCCATTACTAAAAAACTCTGTTTAGAATAATCCCAGATTGAATTCTCATTCTCAAATTGGTAGTCTTTTGTCCAGCAACATTCATATGTCTTTGTATTACAACATTGAAATCTTCACATAATAAAGTTATAAGAATGACTAGAGACCAATTCTGTGAATTCACGACAATGTATACTTTTTATTTCCACACAGTTCTATAAAACCGTAGGCCTGGAATAACTGTTGTAATTTGCTGAATGTGTGTATCTCACATGGGATGTTTCTGTGCCTGACAGTATTGATGCCTACCGCACACAAAGGCAGACTAAACCTCGCACCATTCAGAGCGTGACACCTGGGCCTCAGAGACGAGCTCCAGAGAAGTCACAGCCTCAAAGTTCTGTCGACACCAAGGAGAGGATCACGGTGTGTAGCACAGTGTTTGTATATTGATCAGATTATTCTCACACTGGATCTGTTTTTGTCTCCTGAGTAGATAAAGTGTTATGGGTCACTCAAAAAGTTTCTCCTAGATTTACTGAGACCAAAAGGAATGACCAAACACTCTACATTAGTCATATCTGTCAGAATATCGTTATTTAAGTGCTGCGTTAAATCTTAAACACATTTGTTTTGCTGTAACACCAGCTATAATTGTTCCGTGTCTTTGTAGGCTCTCAACGAAGAAGCAGGGAAACTGCAGACTGTGATCAACCAGACACTGCAGGCTCTGAGCTGCTGTACTGATGCGGAACACGGACGAGGCTCACTGGAGGAGGCTGAAGCAGAGAAACTACTGCTGGTGTCCTGTATGTAGACTGCAAGGCTTTATGTTTAAATGGTCTAATCTATGTTATGTATGTATTACACATATATACAAACAGTATATAGTAGGCATACACAAACTGTTCATATTATTCAGTATTGATTTAATACTGTTTTTTATTCTTTGGACATTTTTATATTCAGTCATTATATCTATTTTTATTCATTAGACTAGCAGCAGGACTAATAATAAAATACTTGTATCTGTTTTTTAAGGGTCTGCAACTAAAAATGATAAGGTGATTTTACCCCTTTGTTTCGTCTTCCTGTGATCGATCTGTTTGTATCAGGTGAGAAACGCTCTGCTCTACAGGCCGAGGTGTCCAGACTGAGGGCAGAGAGGAACTCCAAGACTGGAGAGTCGTCAAAGGAGGACGGGGAGCATATTTCTCAGCAGCCTTGTAGAGGGACCGTCGGCATCACAAACATCCAGCTGCCGCTGAAGGTTGAATTTGTCTGCTCCTCCCACAGCCGGACAGGTATGATGGCAAAGAGACCATTTCTATTATATACACAGCATTACACCTAACATTAAAACATGATTGAAGGTTCTACTAAGCTACTTTGCAAACAAGTCACTCAACTCGAAATCTAGAGAAACATCAACGGTCTCAGAACAAACCTGTAAATCACGTGTCAAACTCGGTGTTAAAATAGGTCTATGCTGCAATGGTGTGCATTGACCATAAATTACATTTCCCGCCACTAGATCGCAGTGTATCACTGTATATGCATCATGTGACGAGTGAAATTGAGATTGAGACTGTGATCGCAACAGAACATGTTCACAAAAGCCACAACCAAAAACGATGTGGCAGTGAAAGCTAGTTTTATTGTGGTTGAAGAAATGGCCCTTTGAGGGTAACCATTATGCTGATGTGGCCCTCAGTGAAAATGAGTTTGACACCCCTGCTGTATATGAAATATTTCCCAGCAAAGATCCTGTTAAACACGACTGTTTATTAACTGTTTAGGTCGCCCAAGTCATTACTTTTTCATCCTGATCCGTTACGGACCCTGCAACATCATCGCCACTCCACTTGCCACAGCTGCTGACGCTCAGAACGGAGACACCATCTCCTTCCCGACCTCTGTCACTCTGTAAGCTGTGCTTTATCTGCAAGTTGTTGTTTGTTTATCTGATGGATTCTCCTGGAATAATAGTGTGGCTTTCTTAATGGAAATTTATTTTTAAAATGTTGTTTTTTTGTGCCGGTTTCCTGTTGAGATTCTGAAATATGATGTGCTTCTTGATCTAATCAGTCTATTAAAACTGTGTTGTAGATTAAATCTTGTCTGGCTTTGTTCTTTTTCAGGAAGGACATCCGCTCAACTTTCGAGATCGATGTGGAAGTCTACAGCCTGGTGAGACAAAACACTGACACACTAATCTGAAGCTTTCTTTTGTGAACATTCATTTATATTTAGAAGATTCCTGTTGTCCTGTATATTCCTCAACACAAATGTGAGAGTAGGGGATGAGAGGAAGATACTGCTTACTGCTGTTGTCACTGCGTGTTTGACAAGGAGAAACCATGAAAGACCACCAAGATCTTTGAATTTATAATTTATTTTAGTTCATAATAAAAGGAACAGTGCTGTAAAAGTGGCAGCCACCACAGTGAGTCCCAATTTATTTTTCCCCAAATCCAAAGTTGTTAAATCCACATAACTCCGAGGTCTCAAACTCGTGGCCTCCTAATCAATCAGTTATTTTTGTCCCTTTTTTTGTATGTACAGAGGCATTTTGCATCATAAATAGTACGTTCTTCTAAACCATTCTATTAAATGTATTGCAGATAATATGGTCATATCGCTTCATTCCTACTGAAAAAGGTTTTTTTCCCCACTTCAATGGCCCAAGTGGCCTCCATGTCATTTCAGTTTGAGACCCCTGACTTAACTTTTTTTTTTGTGATATGTGGATTATTTGTTAAAAACATGCCTATTTTTGTATCATTTAGTCCCATACTTCCAGTGGTCACTGCAGCGTGGACCGGGCAACCACCAAGTCACGGGTAAGTGAGTGAATTTCTCACAAATAAAAACACATTTGTTCATTTATATCCATCTCACTTGTGGCTTCTTTTACCTCTTTAGGTTACACCAAGAAAGCTGCTGCACACTATCACAGTGAGTATACATTTTTATTTAATGCCCAAATATAGTTGTATCTGCCGTTTTTCTTTATTCAAAATCTTTTTTGTTTTCACACAGAGATCCAGTAATACTTTGGCAGGTTAGTCAAGTATATTTCAGTCAAAATTGGATGCAATGTTTCCCTCTTTTACCCAACAAGTAACTCTTTGTGTTTGTGTTGAGATTTCATTCTGTGCTTTATCGTTCTTCAGCTGCCGCACTGCCTGCGCTCAACCCCCGGCGCTCCAGTAACTTTAGTCTTGTAGGCTCCCATAAGCTCACCCTGACCTCACTGGGACACAGCAAGTTCCCTCTGGATAAGGTAACTAAGTGTGAGCTACTCACACATGGTCACATTGGGCCTGAAATCTCATTTAAATCATGTTAATAATAGGAAGGTACGACTCCTATCACACATTCGCTGTCACCCTTCTTTGCTGCTGAATATATTCTGTTTCTGATCATCAACACTGAATAAACACAGACACACATCGATCACAGCACAACGGTCCCTCTGTTTAGAAGTTAATTCACGTGGTGGGCTCACTGGTGATGTAATGTATCTGTCTCTCCCTTCCCTCCGTCTGTCCTGCTTCCTCCACTCAGATGAAACTCGAAGGCAAAATCAGGAGGCTGCTGGGAGATGAGTTTCAGGAAAAGGTGTCACTCTGTTTTTTGTTTTTTTTCAGCCACTTCACCTTCTACATTCTCACTCAGTCTCTGTTGCATTTTAAACACAAACACTCCAAAATCGACATGTTTTTCTTGTCAAAGTGAAGGCAGAGCATGTTGAAAGTAATGTCATCTAAATATTGTTTTGTGTTTCTGCATCTTAAACATTCATACCAGCTTGACGGTGTGATCCCCCTCTTCTTCTTCTCCTCCGGCCTCTAGGTGCCTTTTCTCTCTCCTCTAGAGGGCAACATCTACCTACGACTGGACAGCCAGAGTCATTCTAATGTGCAGCACCAAGGCTTCTTGGTCAGTGATGTTTTTTTAAAATATTATTATTTTATTTATTATAACACTTTCTCTTAAACTTATCACTGTGATTAAAAAAAAAAAAAAAAACGACAACAACTTTTTTTTAATTATGCTTGAGTGTTTGCCACTGGGATGATTTAAGACTCAAAGGAACTGTGGTCATTCTTATCCAAAAAACATATAGCATTTCCCCCCACAGTGTTGTGTTATGGTTAGGCTTATTGCAAATGTTCCCCCTTTTAAAGGTCCAATTTGTAAGAATTAGTGACCTCTCATGGTGAAACTTTTTGGTGTGTATCTGCGACATTACCTCGTTTATGAAGCCCTGAAGGTTTTTCTCCTGAACAGTGGATCCTGGTCAGGGCACACCCGGTTGCGTACACTGTACCGCAGAAGTAGAACAACGTCCGTTGTGGAGGTGTTTCACGAGCGACAGTGACTTCTGACTCTGGGTCTGACTACGGGTCAAAGTCATAAAAGGGGCTGCGGCAGGGAGTCATGACAAAACTATTTTTAAACATTGTTAAAACAATGTTTTGATAATGAGTAGCAGTGCATCCACTGTTCCAGAGGGGGGAGCTGCGCTTCTGAGAGCTGGTGTGCTAAAACAGTTGGGAAGACTCTACGCTGGCTGGCCAATCACAACACACTCTGTCTTCTGGGGGTGAGATAGATTTCAGTTTGAAACACCGCGACTGACGAGAGCTTCAGTAAGGAGAGATTTCTATCGGTTCATTTACAGCAACTAGGAGGTTTTTGACCATAAAAACAAGTTAATGTATGAAAGTAGACCTCCATAACTAACATGTGCAACAGGACCACTCTATGTGAGCTTTAAAGATGCAAGATGCATGGTTTGGCTGGTTTATCCATTGCTGTAGCAAGATGGCGGCCTCAGTAAAGTAAGGCCCTTTCTTTAAGTGAAAACCAAACTTTTACACTTATAGATAGGATAGAAACCAACTGTATTGATCCCTTTTGAAGCTTCACTCAGAGAAATTCAGGTTCCAGGGTACAGCAGCGCATCACCATAAGTTAGAGAAAAAAAACACATCTATATAGAATGTAAAAAATACAATGAGGTACAAATGGATATAAATACAAGTAGTGCAGACACAAATATGTGCCGATATGGGTATAAATATGAAGGGTGCAAATATGAAGGGTCACAGCTATGATGTAAAGATGAATACAGACATGAGTAGTGCATACAAACCCTCCTTGTTGTTAAACGGTGGACGTTTTAAAGCAAATGGTGTGAGATTTACACTCCGCTCCAGTGGGAATACAAAGCTTAACTCAGTGTTTTTCTTGTATTTAGCTGTAGACACTCACACGCCTCTGTTTTTCCTGGTCTTGTTCCCAGACGATGTTTGAGCTGATCAGTGGATACGGGGTGTGGCATCGCAGATATTTTGTCCTGGAGGGATGCAGCATGTTTTACTGGAACCACCCCAACGACAAAGAAACCAAGGTAGGTGTTAACAGACCGACAGGTGAAATGTGCAGATGACGTCATCAGGTTTGATTCTAAACTCTGTTTTTTTTTCTTTATTAATCTGTCAGGAAGCGGAGGGCTGCTTCCACCTGTCCAGCTCTCCCAGTCAGTGTGTCAGGCCGGTCAAGAGGGACTCGTGTGCTCGACCTTTTACCTTCGAGCTGGTGCGCAACATCCCACACCAGCAGCAGGACGACAGCCGGGAAGCCATGGCCAAGTAAGACAATAAAAATAGATATTTGGGAGTTAAGGAAGTGTACATTTCTGGATTTGGCTTTTTTTTGTGTGTTGTATGATTTACCTACTTCCCATGTATGAATGCACAGCACTGAGTGATGTCACTGTGGGCGTTGTACGTACAGCAGTTGACATGATGTCATAGTTGGGTTGTGGCTATAAGTTCAGTTCTGCAGTGTTCTTCCTCATCAGGCGACACACATTGATTTGCTTTGTTTGTGTGCCTTGCTCAGGTGTTGGTTTTCTGCTGACACTAAAGAGGAGAGACTGGACTGGATGGAGAAACTCAGCCAAGCCCTTTTGGACTTTCACACGTGGAACCGAACATCAGCGGCCAAAAGTGAAAGTCAGCAGTCAAACACGAGCAGTGGGAACCTGAGAGAGAGCATACTCTAAATACTCATTAATCAACCAGCACTCAGATTGTGATAGTGTCTGAAAGCAGCTTTTAAGTGTCTGGTAAATGACGACGAGATACTTCAGAGGCTCTGTTTCTCTGTGTGAAATGAAACGGCCAACTTTATGAATGTATAACCAGGCAGAATATTATGCCTCTAATGTTGAGTTATTGTTGGGAGATTTGAGGTTTTGTTTATTTCTTTAAATCTGAATCCAATCATTACTGTTGGTTTACACTTTTATTTTTCAAATGACAGTTGCCATTTGATTTTTTTGTTTGTTTTGTTTTCCTTTATTTTGATTTTGTCGATCGTTTTTATTTTATTTTTCCCAATGGCAATGAGCTGCTTTAGCCATCGTTGGCACTGATGTGTAGTCACTTTCAGGAGGTAATGGCTTATATATTTTTGGAATAATTAACACTAGTTTGTATTCAGATTCATATTCTATTTTGTATGACTTAAACTGGAAGAATAAACAAAGTTATATAGAAATGCTAATGATTATCAATGAAGGATAATACTATTAACTCTTATGTACTTGCTCATGCAAGAAATGAAGTAATATTAGTGCAGTAGTTGGAGCTGCGTAGTCATTTAGATTTACAGTATCTGCTTAACGTGTAGTGGAATAATAGGATTTTGTTCACTGACACAGTTAAACCATTCTATGTAGAAGTTAATTTGGGTTTTTGAAGCAACCCGTCACAAACTTGTCTGCTCGTATTGTTGACACAAAGTGTCACTGGTGTGTTGAGGTTGTATTTCCTCCCCAGTGTCCTGAAGTCTTCTCGATTTCCCGATCTAATTTGTGTTACTGCGCACATGAAGCCACAAACCATATTATCGATGAGAAGTCCGAGAAGGGACTGAGGTGATGCTGCACTAATGAATGTCGTCTGTTCTTGTCTGACGTCCTCTCCTTTTTTCATGTATTTCCACCTATCGGTCTGTCACTGTCGAAATGTTATACATGTTGACTCATTCTCTGCACCTATGAAATAAATGGTATAAAACGGCTACAAAAAAAAGTTTCACTTGATGAATCCTGCCAGTGGCGATGTAAGTAGCTGATACTTTACTTAGTCCAACATGTGTTCATCTCTCACTTATATCAAGTATTTCTCATCCCTTTGTACATTCTAGGTCGGGACATAGATCGTCTTTACATATGGAGCAGGAGAGAGTCTGGCAGGAAGGCAGCTCAGGTCAGGAATGTCATACAGGAAGTGGTCCAGAATTAGACATCCTGTTCTTCCCAGGGAACATGCTGGGTGGAGGTGCCGCTGGATGTTATGGAGCTTAAAGGTGATGACAACAAGGGGAGAAGGTTGACTGTTACTACCTATTGAGATGTGTGCACTGGGTGGTGACACGGAACACAGCCATGACCGGTTTATGCCGGAAATTTAAGTTCAGACCATGGGGTTAATGATGATTTACATACAGATATGTCTGCACTCACTGGCCACTTTATTAGGTACAACGGTTCAACCACTCATTCAGGCAAATGTAGACGAAGACATGGTCAAGATGACCTTCTGAAATTCCTAGAATACTAGGATTTTAATGCAACAAGCATTTAGAGAGTGGTCTGGAAAAAGATTATATATAGTTCTCTAGGTGAGAATGCCTTGTTGATGCCACAGGTCGAGGTCAAATGGCCGAACTTCAAACTTAGAAACACGTAGGATCCAGCAGGAGAGGACCACACCTGCCACTGTATGAGATACTCATGATACCTGAGGTAATGACATTACAGAGCTGACTACGTTCTGGGTGTCATGGGACTTTGTTATACTTTGCGTTTCAATAAAATCCTGTAAATGTTGGTGTTGGGGTGTGAGTGCATGAGTAGTAGGTAGCAGGTCAACATTGTCTATCAGCCAATGAGAAAGTACTTTTAGTGACATTATTAGACACATCTCTAAAAACCTCAACTTCATTTCTGCTGCCCGGCAACAGAATTTAACATATGAGGGATCAGGTTATGAAAAAGCATGTTAACATAGAGATGTAAACCAATAATAAACGACCTTTTTACCTTTAAACTTGTGATAGGTGGAGTGATGTTTTCAGCTCACTGTAGAAGCTAAAAATATCAGTTAAATAAAGAACACTGGAAGGATGACTCAGTATCACACCATGAATGCTCTTGACCAAATTATTCCCTTAAGGTTTTAAACTCCTCTTCCATGCTTCCAAATTTGAGTTTAAAATTCAATGTAGAAAACAGAAACAGGAAATTACATGGAAACATGGCCAAGGTTCTGGCTTCGGTCCCGGCACAAACAAGTGTTGTCCCACCCTTCCTATTATCTAAAATGTCTTATGAAATGTTGACCTTTAGGGGTCAGCTTTTACAACAGTGTATACTGAATGGGGCAGCTTGTTTCCACTGCCCCCAGGTGGCCAAAAGAGAAATCTGTATTCAAGTGGGTGTTCTTAAAAAAGTCTCTTTCACAAATCTGTGCCTTGAATTTGTTTTAAATGTAAAGGTCTGTGAGGCTTGGAGGCTTAAACATGGTGGTGGCTTTCAATGACACGATTTGTTTGATTGTTTTTCATTAAAAAAAAAAAAAAAAAAAACAAGAAACGGAGCCACAAGAGTTTATCTGCCTGATGTTCATGGAAGTGAAAGCCTAATGATTTGGCTAATCCAGTTATGAAGAGTCATGACTCCTGTTTGGTTTAAATCATCTGCGGCACCTGTAAAGTGCCTGAAAATGGAAGAGTAATGGCTCCATTAGTTCTTGGCTGTCCAATCCCATTTGACTTATGCATTATACATCGTCTCGTGGAGATTTTCTGACTCACAAAAGATTAGCCTCCCTTTCTGTCACCCTCTCTAGTCGTTAGTCTACTATATTCTAATTATCCTCTTTAGACACTTTATTTCATACACTTTTTAAAAATACTAATTATTGCACAAATGAAGTACAAATTTAGTTTTCAAAACTTTCAAAAAAACAAGGACCAAAATGATCATAAAGTTCCCTTACCCCCAGAAAACTGCTTGGAGTGAATAATGTCAAATTCTTCAACGCATGCCCTTCATGAGTGGTTTGCTCTGTTGTCATGGAAACAGAGCAGTTGACCTGCTAGCTCAGAGCAGTAAAGAATTCCTCCATGCCATGATTTTTGTCCTTTGAAAACAGCGTTGGCTAAAAGGTAAACGTTAAAGGAGCCACTGATACAACATTAATGCATCATTAATGACAGATGTGATGGTAGTGAGTTGTTATTTAGTTGGGATTGTTTTTTTGTTTTTTTTAAAAGGTGAATGTTGTCTTATTTACCATCATCTTCATATATGCCTGAATGCAGCATGTCTACCGGTACTCTCCCTGTCCCTGCTTCTTTCTCCCCTCCCCTTTCCCACCTCCCCTCCCTCAGGCATTATCCTCTTCCTCTTCTCTCTCCTCCACTAACCACCCTCTCTCTACCCCCCCTCCTCCTCAGCTCCCTCCCTTTCCTGCTGGCCTCTCAGCAGAGGATGTGTCTGGGTGAGAGAGAGAGAGTGTGTGTGTGTGTGTGTGTGTGTGTGTGTGTGCGTGAGGGGGAAAAGAGGGAAAGCCGTCAGTAGAATGGATTTGTGCCCTCTTTCCTCCACCCTTTCTTCTCCTCTCCTCCATCTCATCTGTCCTCCTTCGCCCTCCTCTTACAGTGTCGCACCCCGGGCGCCCACTGTGGGAAAGGAGACTGGTCCGGTGGATGGGCAGCCGAAAAGTGAACTTCAATGTCAGCAGGAGAGCAGAAGAATGGTGGTGACAAACCAGGAGGTAATGGGAAACACTCACTCACACACACACACACTTGATGGCCACTGGTGAAGGCCGACACCCACTTCCTCGTCTAAATCCATAACAAAGCTGTGCATGACTGTGTGTTGCTGCTTCTCTGTGAGAGAAATGAATGAATTCAATGTCCATGTCTTGAGTGACAGGCTGTTGTGCTTTGGATTTTGGATGTTGAAAAGCAAGCGAGGCAGAGTGATCTACCCTCAGTGTGACGGAGGTTCCTTCCTGTTTACATCCACTCACTGAACAGGCTGAAGAAGCTGTTAACTCTGACTTAACAAAGAGCTCTACTGTGTGTGTGTGTGTGTGTGTGTGTGTGTGTGTGTGTGTGTGTGTGTGTGTGTGTGTGTGTGTCCATCAGTCTGTTTGAAGAGAAACTTTTAGTATCCCCTGGTGGTTCAAACACAGTTAAGTCACCACCAGGTCCATTTAAGTGGTTATTGTCGTCTTCATGAGCAGAATTGTGCCTGTTTTACGACACATATTATAGACAATTAACACAAGGACAAGGACGCCATATAGAAACATTTTACTCACAGAACGATTGCTGTCATATGAAATGATGGCAAGCATGACAACACGTTCCAAAGGGAGTTTGGGAGGGTGAGACTTCCTCATCTGCTGTTAACAAAGCCAAGAATATATTTGGAGGTCAACATTTTAATGACTTCCCAAATCCTTAAAAAAAGAGGAAGGAAACTTAGCAGTATTATAACTACAAAGGGGGAATTGCTTTACTTTGGAGAACTCGACAACATGATGTCATACTGTAGATCCCTGACTTTTAGGGCATGGGATGGTTCAAGCTGGTTCAATGTGGACAAAATAGCAGCTCCCAAAAGTGAAGCTAAAATATGTGGCTCATCCCTTAGTGGCTGACAAAAATATTGAGAGTGAGACGTCAGCACTTACGGCTCAGATCGATGCATATAGATTTGAAATGAAAATGTAGTAATCCTCTCCTTTCAAGACAATAATTATTTGGGTACTACACATCAGGAATCGAATAGAATGATCATGTTGATGTGTCAGTAGTATTCACTTACGTCCAGTAGGCAGACGACATCTATCTTTACAAACTGACACATAATTCGATCAGGCAAACGATAAAATCTAAAAAAAAATACAACTCGTTATAGTTAAAAAATCACACAGATTTGTCAAAAAAAAAGTCTGACTGTGGATAAAAAAAACCTCTTGAATCTAGTAAAAATTGATTTGTATGGCTCATTCTTTTGATACTCTGCAGCCTGCTTTTGAAACTACTAATTTCTCTCTTTGACAGTAAAATTAATACACTAAAGCAAACCATTCGAGTTTAATAAAAGTAAGAAGCAGGATAAGTAAGGATTTTCTCTGCAGTGTTGCCTTCAAAGCTGCACACTGTTACAGCAGAGATGATCAGTGATGACCTGCTGTGTCGTCCTCAGTGCAGCTGTGGTGCTTTTTTTCTTTTCTTAATGTGCTGCGGCAGCACCAGCTTACACGACTCTCCTCACACTCCTGATCCTCGTCTTTTTTAAGTCTCGTAATCTTCCTCTGAGACAGACAGACGGACAGAATCCCTGCTTCTTGTGTGCGTGTCATTGTAATCCAGTCTACTGTGTGCTGGTGACCCAACGCTGCACATAATTCTCTGCTGAGTCACCAACCAGGTCATTATTCAGTTAAGTCTGATTCAGACGTGGAATTCACCTGGTCATGTGACACACGCTGACGACTGCTGAGCTGCCTCTGCTGCAGGCTGAGAGATGACAAATGATATCCTGTGTCCCAGAGTGACAGCCACTGTAAAAGAATCCCTCTCTCCATGAGGACACGGCGATGTGTGTTTGACTCAGAGTGTACAGCGTATCACGTGTCCTGAACATCAATATTGCTGCTAGTCAGCAAGTCGCTGAGCAGTGAAAGCATGAGAGAGCCGCACAAGCATTTGAGGACAGTGTATGAATGAGAAAGGAGAATGTTCTCACCTTGAAACAAAACTTGTCTTGCAGAACTATTAAGGATGCTGGTTGAGTAAGTTAAACCTCATGTGGTTGATAATTAGTTCCTGGGAAGGTTGTGCCTCAGTTGCAAAGGCAATTGCTTGAAAGTAACGACGGAAGAAATTGCAGTTTCTGCATCAGAGACTTCTGTTTCCACGCACAGAATGTACAGCCAGCGTAGCATGAGGCCAAAATAGCAGAACATACCTTTTCATGTGTACTATGTGTTGTGTTTTGGACTCTTTTATTTTCCATTTTATATATATATTTGCATGTACACATGTCAACATAACAACATGACATAAGGCAAGGCCTAAAAGACGAACCAAAATCCCACAATATGTGATTCCGATTAGTGATTGTTGCACATGGAGACCTGAGAGTGTCCCTTTGTCCAGTCACATGTGACATCTTGGGAAATCTGCTCGGGAATGTCTTTGTGCTAGAAAAATTATCTTCTCAAGAATGAGAGAGGGTCAATAGAGCACTTGTCTGTGGTGTTCTCTAGTGATTCTGAGAACCTAGGGATATGTAAGGGAGTGACGGAAACAGTCAGGCAGTCAAAGATGAACCTGGTTAGATTTTTGGGGTCAAATGTCATGGCCACTGTGGCCTCTTGCTGTGTGAATGTAATTTCATTAGTACGTATACATTCACTGAGAAACCTCACAACGTTTATAGCTCAATAATGAGCTCCATCTGACTGAATACAATATGTTTTTGTCAACTTTTTAAACGTCTTTACATTTGTACAATCTGTATGAAATGGATTTAATATTCAATTTTGTAAAGTAGGAAATCCACAAAGCAGCATGTAAGATTGTTTGGTCTTGGTCAGGTTTGTGATCCAGTTCCTTGTTTTCCTTCGTTTTAAAGGTCCAGTGTATACAATTTAGTCGAGTTTATTGGCAGACATTTAATATACGACTGCATCATCACTTAATAATGTTTTGGTTTTTGCAGCCTAAGATTATGCATTCGTATGGATTTTAAGTGTCCGTTTCTGGTTTCATAGGTCCATGACATGTTTCTTCGCTCTTCCTAACAGACACAGTGCCAGTGGCAGAGGTATGGCCAGAGGTGGAGAGGGCCGAGCGTTTGGCCCGCGGTGCTGCCCTGAAGTGGGCGTCGGGCGTTTTCTGTCGGCCTGAACATTTGGAGCGACTGAGCCACTACAAAAAGAGAGAGAGTCAGAGGACGACTTCCATACACACCAGGCTAAAGGTGACGAGATACAGCAGGGACGCGCACATGCATCAAAGGTTATCAAATGTGTTCATAAATGATGGCTAATATGCAAAAGAATCTATTTCTTCCTCCCAGTCCATGGTCCAGTCCTACCTGGAGGGCGTAGGCTGGGGTCTGGAGCAGCTCCAGGAGGCCAGATCAGAGCTGAAGGAGGTGTCACATGCTTTGAGGAAAGCAGGACTGGAATCAAATGTGAACGCAGAGGGAGTGAAGTCACTGGAGAGACTGAGAGAAGTGTCAGTCAACCACCGGCAGCTCCTCGCCGCTGTCAGCAACCTGCCTCGGCTTTACTCTGGTGAGACTCACACTGGGTTCACTTTTTCACATTTGATCAGCTGCACATAGTTGAATGTAGGATCTTATGATCTGGAAATGGAAATGGACAAGTCCAACTCTTAAACTGCCTGGAAACGACAAGTTTAGTGTACATTGTTGACAGTTTCCTGCTCCCCTTGACTTGACCTTTGCAGTGCGCGGCATGGTGTCGGAGACGGAGCGTCTGGTGGAATCCCGGCGGCTCCTGGAGGCTCACGCTCTGCTGATGGATCTGGAACAGTGGCAGGATGACATTCTTTGGCAGCTTCATGGAGCTTCTGGGACGACAGGAAGTGCACTCAGCGGCGAAGACAAAGAGCTGGTGGCCAAATATTTCTCTGGTGTTGGGCAGCTAGTGGAGGCCCTGGGTGAGGACACTTCACGGTTTACGCAGTCATTTGCATATAGTTGGATCATCGTAGTTGGAAACAAATTGAGGATTTTTGGACAATGTGAATTTCTGCAAGACTGCAATATCATTGCTGTTGTTTCTTTTCTATATCAAATACTTGCTGTTGCCTCTTAGTTTGAATATTGCCCTGCAATTTCAGTGATTTTGCGATTGTACAGCCCTAAACGCATGACAAAAAAAGCTGTGGGCCTGAGATTAAGTTAAGGTTGGGGGGATGATCCTTTGAGCTGCTGTTAATATGATAAATGTTGTGTGGTTGTGTGGTGCTTGAAATCAACTGACAGATAAAATGCATACAAACTCTTCAATAATGCTCCTGAACAAACCCTCATGATGTTGGTGATGGTTTTTCGGCTCAGTCAGATGCACTCAAGGCTTTGTAGAGGCTCTGTAAAACCTCTGCAGCCAATGTCTGTAGACGATTCCATATTGCTTCCGGTAATCCATGACTAGCTCTTCATACTTATTATTCTTTTTATTCTGCATCACTGTGAGACCAGGAGGACATCTGGCCTGGAGTAGCTGTAACTGTGCTGCTTTTTTTATGAAATTTTCACCTGGAATCTGATGAGATTTCTTGCCGCATGAAGTATTCTGCACTCAGCAATTATTAATATAGTCCTCATATCGAGTCTTTTTGGTACACCATCCCCAAAATCCACCCTGTAACTGCAGGTAAGGAGCTTTGGGCAGTGGTGAGCAGCGCTCTGGCTCTGGCCCGACAGAATCCCACACCGTTTGTATCAGCAGTGCGGATAGTGGAGCGGGAGGAAGCTCTGGACCAAGCTCTGCTGGAGGAGAGAGGCAGCACCGGGGGCAACAGCAGGCCTCTGCCTGCTGGACGACCTCGATGCTGGAGAGCGTGCTTCTTCCAGGTACAGTCATCTTTGACACAGTGTTTACTTCTGAGTGACTGATTGTGCGTCATAATTGATCCTTTCTCTCAACTACCCTCACCTTTCAGGTACTAGAGGAGGCAGTTTCAGCAAGGTTTCGTAGTGTTTCCTACCTGCACACGCGTGGTCCAGGTCTGGCAGGACACCTCTCTGCTCTCCAGCACGCCACAATGACTGACCTGGCCACTGTGCGCCACCTGCTGGAGCACTGTGTGCCGCCACATTATCGGCTAACAGGAGCCTACCTGAGGGCCAGCCATCGATGTTTACGTGCTCACCTCGCACAGGTGAGTGTTGTAAGAGAATTCTGCACCGATATTACCTTTGATATTGTTCATTAACATTCAAATTATCTCATGAAACAATAAACAATCCATTAATTATTATTAGTGGTAACATTTTTTAATGTTTCATCATTTGAAAGGACCTCACATATGCATGCATATTTAAGTGATATTTGTGGCCTAGGTTAGCAGCTGGGATCTGGAGAGCGGGGAAATATTTGCTGTGCTCAACTGGGTGCTACATATCTACAACAGGTGAGGTCTGCACAGATTCTGCTTCAATTCTTTGTGGCTTTGTGCAACACATAATGACGGTCTCAGTTATTGTCCAGTGGTGACTCTGGAGCATCTAAACAAATGAACAGGCTATAATTTGTATTCCCACTTCCCTTTTCTTTAATTAACACCTGAATGGCGCAGCTATGCTCTGTTGTGGAATCATCTTAAATTCAATTTCAGTGTTTCACACATAGACTAGACAAAAGAAAAACATATTTCAGTGCCACAGACGCCACAAAAGACACGGCAACACAACACATTAGATTTATGGTCCACATGACTAAAATTTTGCACAAACTTTTGTCATCTGCCATATCATCATTATTTTATGTATATATATTTATTTTAAATGTTATCTTGTTTCGGCAGCCCAGACATGATGGGTCACCCAGAGCTGGTGACTGAGCTGGAGAAAGAAGAGCTGGGACCTCTCATCTCCACTGAAGGCCTGGAGCAGCTGCAGGGGAAATATGTGCAGAGTGTTCGAGTGAGTCAACCACGGTCCCAGGTCCTGGTCTGAATATATAATACAGGACTACTTATTTTGCAATGGACACTCGTCAAAGCTAAGAGTTAGTTCGTGTGTAGAAGCACGATGCTGTCACTGACTGTGTGGTTATGTGTTGTCACTGTTACAGAAGAGCGTATCAGAGTGGATGCACAAAGCTCTACAGGTGGAGCTACAAGACTGGCAGAGAGACCAGGAACCAGATACAGACCATGAAGGCTTCTACCAAACCAGCCTGCCTACAATCATCACACAGGTTTGAAATAGGCAACAACACAACTGCATTCTATTCTACAACAGGGGTTCTTCCTCTACTTCAAGTTCAGCTGTTGATCAAAAACTGGTGGTCAAAATGGTAGAGCTTAAGAGTTTAGGCTGAAAAGTGAGAGTCATCCAGTCTAATCTAACATTTTAATCTCTGTCACTCCGCTCACTGTGATTATTGCTCCTTTAAGCTGATGCCATGGGTCATGTAACCTGTTCTACTCTACTGGTTTTGTGACAGATGCTGGAGGAGAATGCCCGCGTGGCCCGGATGATCGGGGATTCGCTGCGAGATCAGACGATACAAATGGGACTTTACGAGATGGAGAACCTATTGAACAGGTCGAGTGTGTTTGTGTTGTAGCTTGGCGACCACATTTAGGTAACTGCCTCCTCCTCGTCAACCTTTCACGTCTTTCTCATGTCTTCTTCATCTCTAGGTTTCGGGAAGCTTTGGTGGAATTTGGCAAAGAGCATCGCAGGGATCCGAGCAACAACAAAAACAAGTTCTACCTCCACTATTTGCTGGCCTCCATCTGCAACTGCATCATCCTCAAGTAAGGTTCTTTCTGGAATGTGAAAATCATCCTAGTTTCCTGACATGCTAGGAAAAGGGAGGGATGTATGGAAGTTCTGTTTGCTCCACTAATAACATAACACGCTAGACCTTTAGGAATGACAAAATCGGTAAATAATCTCAGGAACGTTCTAGATAAAAGCAGCAGGGAAATCTGAATGAAACCTTTAGCATGTGAACAGAACATTCACTGTGCTTTTGCGTGTACTGCAGAAGGTCCACAGAGAGCCTGCAGCAGCAGCAGTCGTCCCGCTCGGCTGGCCAGTTCTCTCGCACTCCTCCCAACCCGCTGGCAGCTCTGGACCGGGCGGTGAGACGAGCATGTCGCCTGGTGATGGATCAGCTCCTGCTGGACCTGCAGCCGCTCCTCCCGGGCCTGGTGACCCGAACTTGGCTCGTCCAGGGAGGCCCCACGCCCAAACTCTGCCACATCCTGGAGCACCACCTGGAGCTGTACGGCCGTGTCCGGCCGCCCTGCAGAGAGGTTAGTTTAACTGTAGTTATTTGGGTGAAACTGTGAGTGGAGCTCGAGGGTTGTGTGATAATAACACACTGAAGCCAAGATGTGAAGCAATAGAGGAATATGTGGAACACCTCTCCAATATTTGGTTTATTTGCTTAAAATCTTTACTTAAATCATGTATCTGTCCAATTATTTGGCTAACTCCTTTTAATCTGGTCTGCCACTGTTTGCTATAACAAAGTGTTAGAGTGACTTACTGTAGAAGTCAGGCCTATACTGAGTATTTTTGTGGAAGCTATGTAAATCGAACATTTATTTTAAGTATCAGGGCTTAAATTACTTTTAGAATTGTAATAAAACTCATTAAAACGTATTACATAATAATATAAATGGTTCACTGTATCCCAGTGTCACAGAAATACACGTCCATATTTTGTGTAATGAGTCAAACTGCTTTTATATATCCTTTATATCAGAGATGAATTAAATGTTAATGCTAAGGGAAGCTGCAGTGCGGTCTCTAAGGTATATTTGGCTTCAGAATCCTTTCACATTGACCCTATCAACACAACTTTAATGCACTCGATTAACTTATCACAAGTCCTCACAGGTACAGCTGAATCTTACCTCTGTGTGTGTGTGTGTGTGTGTTGCAGCGTCTGCAGGAGGAGGCCCAGTGGCTAATGGTGGTGGAGTACGTCAGAGCTGTGATGCAGAAGAGGCTGGTGTGTCGCAGCGCTGACGAGAGGAGGCAGCTCGCTCAGCAGATGGTTCAGGACGAACAGCTGCTCAGAGAAGTCCTCCACGGCTTGGTGAGAGACCTTTCCAGTGAAAACCTCGCAGCCTTTTGCAGATGAGAGACGTTTGGTGTGAATTATGTTTGGTCTCGTTCATCTCACGTCTCACTATTCAACATAAATATACATTAATATTTAAACTGTGGAGGTTTACAGACATGACATCGGTGCAAGAAAATGCAATGAATGAAAAAGACACAATCCCATAGTCGGTGAAGTTCAGGTGTATTGATAACCATTTGCCTGTGTAGGAGGGCGATGGCTCAGTCCCTGAAGTGAACCCTCTGGCTATACTTCCTGTCCTGGCCGAATTCATCCGACTCAAAGACCCCAGCATGCTCACTCTGGAAGTGTCTGGACTTGCAGCCAAATACCCAGACATCAGGTAACACCATGCTGCTACGCTCTGACCTCAAACTGATAGTACATGTCATTTTATTTTGGAAGTGTAGTTGTATGAGGTACTTATGTGCACACACCACTGTGGCTCTGCTAGGAAACCAGGCGTGCTGCCAGTGCCGGCACAGACATAAGGAAAAACATATTTTAGATGCTTAACAAGACACTCAGATGATAAAATATATGCCTCTTTAGGTCTACAGTATCTTGGATCAAGCACCTCCTTTGTGCCATGATGTAAAATCGCTGATTATCTCTATGGTTGATGCAAATATTTAATAGTATACAAAGCAATTTGAAACTTAAGTTTCCAGTTAAAAAAGAGTTCTGTATACTAGCAAAATAATACAGCACAAATCCATCCATTCTTCCATCTCCTACTGCTTTATCCTCCACATGAGGGTCGCATCACAGGACCACATGGAGACAAACAACCCTTCGAACCTTCACTCAATTTAGAGTGTTCATTTTCCAAAGCCTCAAATCTACATGTTTTTGGACAGTGGCAGGAAACCAGAGAACCTGGAGAAGACCCCCAAACACACGGGGAGAACCTGCAAACTCCAGCTGCAGAAGGGCACTTGTTCTGACCAGGTCGCGAACCAGAGTCTTAGTTTTAACAGAACAGTTTCACGATATTATAGACTTCAGCAAGTCCACATTTGTATTCTGTGACCCTGTAAGAGAGAGCAGACCCTCTGAGTCTCAGGCTACTTCCCAAAGTTAGCACTTACTGTGTGTCACAACCACAAAGATGCCGAGTTACTCACTCACATGTTTGTGTCTGCTCCCTCCCTCAGTGAAGAGCATGTGTCCGTTCTGCTGGACATCCGTGGCGATGTCTCCAGGGACATCAGAGGGGCCGTGCTGGACCTGCTGGAGGAGAGCGCCCCCCCTCTGCCGGCAGGATATCGACCTATCTTCACTGATATCCTGGTGCCTCCCTCCACCATGGCCTTCTGTCTACCCACTGCCAAGTGTGCATGACTACGACTGAGACTCAGAACGGACCCTGGAGTCTGTTCCTGCTTTGTTTTACATTTAACTGCAGTCATTAACATAACTGGCGAGCTACTTAGCAACTTACTTATGTTGTTTTTAATCTCCTCAATTGACCTTCACAGTCTTCCTTTGCTGCCCTCTGCAGCTGGTTTATGGTTGTTGCTCCCCCCCCTCCACCCCGCTACATCTACAGTTGACCACAAATTTGGACCTGTCCCTGCTGGTTCAGTTTCCACGAAAGCAATCAGTCTAAATCTACGAGCTACAACGACCGGTTGTTCAGCTGCTTTAACGCCTTAAAGAAACATTACGGGTAGAAGAGCTCTGTGAGCAGGTGTTCTGAGCTGTTCTGTTTAATGCAGCCTCAAACACCAAGAATATTGGAAGAATGTTGTGTTAAATTGGGTTGTTGCGGTGTCATCATCCTGAATTATCTATATTATGCCAAAGTATAAAAGAGTCAGATTCTTTACATCAAGCCATTTGTGTGCCTAAGACTTTTGCACAGGTTAAGTACAGTATGTAAACTGGATTCTAATGACTCCCCAAATCATGACCTTGAAATCTAACCTGAACATCTCCTTTACATTCATCTCTTTATCTATTTTTTATTTTTTATTTTCCACTGTGTGCCATTGTTAAGATTTGGTATTCTGTTTGATTTAAATATATTTATTGTATTTATGGATTTGTGTTCAAAGGCGTGTGTGGTTTGAGGCCGTATTGTGTAGTCTGTTGAATAAATGCTCACATAACTGCTTTGCAAATTATCATTTATTATATTATTATTATATTTTTGTTATAATTTGTTTTAATTTGGTCATATTTTCACTCTACGTGTCTTTTCTGTGCAGGTTTAAATGTGTCCGGTTTTACAAGAACCAACAGACGACAAACAAAGACTAGGAAAGAAGAAAAAGAGGAGAAAGCTCACCCAGCCCCACCCCACTCTCATAAGCAAAGGTACTATAACAAAAACCTGTTATAGTACCTGTATATGTGTATATATGTACACATATATACACATATACAGTATATATATATACGTGTGTAATATATATCTATATATGTAATATTTCATCATACTTTTCTTCTTAAAACACAATCTATCATGTTGTATTTATGTCAGTGATTCATGCACATTCCATGACCCTTTTATATTTGGTACTATAAATAATATATAATGGATATAATATCCATTATAGTAATTACTGTAGACAAGTGAAAGGTCAACAGCAGAACAACAGTTTCGTAACATAGTTATGTATATATGTATATATATGTTAAACAATGTTATGTAAATCATACTTTAATTCTTAAAACAGAGTCTATCACCACAACAGCCTGTTGTGGTAGTGTTAGGGTACTATAAATACTATAAAAACTATATAATATAATTCCATTATAGTAATTATACTACTGTAGATGAATGAAAGGTCAACCACAGAACAACAGTTGCGTACATCATTTTCTTTAATATTTCAACAGTACAAATTAAATCTGATTTAGGAAACATGACATGAGAAATACTTTGCTTCACATTTCTGAACATCATATTCATCGAGAACATTCCGGGCCACTGAGGAATCACCTGAGAGAACGAATTAGAAAAACTATTCAGTTTGATATGACGGACCTTTTTTTTTTTTTTTCTTGTCCACTACTACGGTGCCATGTGTGAGCTTTAAAACATCCACGGGAGGGAAATATATCGTCTCCTTCAGTCTCACCAGCTGCATTAGTAACACACCAGTATATACTGTACACTAATCACCAGCAAATATTAGAGCAAAGACCACTTTACACAAATATCATGTTTTTCGAGGGTGGGAGGAGGTCAAAATAAAACATCCAAAAATATTCAACATTTTACAACATAGTAAGAGCAGTGATAGTCATACAAAGTGTGCAAATTTCACCATACAGCCACGAGACGACTTCAAATGAAGGCACCATACTTTATTTTATCTTTTTTTTTTTTTTTTTTTAGTTTTATTAAAGTTCCCACTCCTACCCATAATATGCTAACATCCAGACTGAACTGCTGCTTCCAACCGATTCTCGCCGAGCGATTAAAAAAACTAAAGAACGTCACGTAAAACAAAATGAATTTGCATGATTTGTTGTGTAATGTTGGATTTTTAAATTCCTGAAAACGACTATCATTTCTTCTTTGTGCTGCAAATACACCTTCAAATTTTGCACAAGGTCATTTTGTCACAGAATAAGCTCAACAGCACAAGTACAGTTTAAGTTTTAGCTGCTGTTTCCATGTGGTTAAAAAGCAACGTTTCTACAAGAGAGGTTAGCTTGCATCGACCGAGGAAGACGGTAAACAAATTTAAAAAGGGATTGAGGCAAATTGTTAGTCAAGCAGAAACTTTTGAGGTGAAAAAGTTGTGACGTCGAAGTTTAAACACTCTGAACGTGAAAGAAATTTGTGCTAGAGGCGAAGTTTCAGGAACAAAAAAATGATTCACAGATTAATTCAGAGCTGAAAAAGTCAAACCAACTCCTGATTTTTACTACAGTAAAACAACTTCATCTTAGATGATTCAATTCATGAAATAACCATCTGTATTCATCTGCTTTCAGGTTTGATTATGTAACACAATTTGTACAACAGCAGCTAGAGCCTAACCTATGTGTGAATTAAAAGAAACAACAAATAATCAAACAATAGTTTAATTTAACTTGTTTGGACTAAACGTTTGCATAAATCTTTTTTTTAACCGCTCTGGGTTAATAAACAGCATTTTGTTTTGCAAATGATACGGTCCAGAAGATGACGACAAACGCAGCTCTTCATTTATTAAGTCATTAATGATTTAATTAATTAAATAATTATTTAATGAATTAATTAAACAAACAAACATGCAGCACAGACAGGAAGTGGAGAGACGAGGACATGGACCAGTGCAGATGTAATGTAATTAGAGCTTAACTGATGAGCACGTTCAATAAGTTGATTTATTTTCTTTCTCTCCAAGGATGCATTAAGAGCTGCAACTAACGATTTTCTCGATTCATCGTTTGGTCCAGAAAATGTAAAAAAAAACATTGATCAGTGTTTGTCAAACCTGGAAATGACGACGTTCTCAAATGTCTTTGTTTTGTCCACAAACTAAAATGATTCAGTTTGAATGATTTCTTTGATATACGGAGCAAAGAAATTAAGAAAATATTCACATTTAAGAAGCTAAAACAATCAGAAATCTTGTTTTAATCATGAAAAAAAAACCTCAGACCAATTATCAAAATAGTTGACGATTCATTTAGTAGTTCAATTTAGTTAATTGTTGCAGCTCTAGATGCATACTCATGTATGCAAACGTATCATATGATTATCAGACAATCCTTAGGTTATAAAAAATGTCACATCTTGGTTTTCTTAGGCCAGTTATGAATAAATTTGGTAAAACATAAACGTTTATCTATTTGGGAGTGTTAATGTTGAAAGCATTTTTAATATGCCCAGATCTTAAACTTGTTTTATGAGTTTTAGGAGCATGTAAACATGCTGTTAAACAGATATTAAAATAAAGAGAAACAATTAAACAATATTAAAATAATAATAATAATAATAATAAAAAAGGCAATGCTTGCATTGAACAACCCTGTGAGTAGTGCAAAAATCATCTCCCGCAGTGTAAAAACCCTGAATTGCAGTTCAGTGGCACCGATATACACTAATACTGAAAAAATTCACAGAGATACACAAACAGCCTCACTGCATACACCGAAGTTCAAATTCACAAAGCCACAGTCTGAGCACCACCAGAGACTGAATCCAACAAACTGTGGCTGATGATTGGGTGTGTGGGGGGGGGGCTACAGTCTTCCTCACAGAGGAGAAGTCGGAAAAAACATCCATCTTCCGTCGAGTATGACCTCGGAGAAAACACGCGCAGCGACGGCGTTAAAACCAAAGGTCACAATCAACAGAAGCCTAGTGGTAAATAGAAATTGTGTGTTTGTGTGCAAAGTTCCCTCTTGCGATAGAAGCGGATTAATCAGTGATAATATCCAGTTAGTGTTGATGAATCCAGTGGTGACAACTCACACATCAAGTCCTCCGATCTTCAGAGGGGCAGCGTTCGTTTTGTTTTTGTTTTTTTTGCAAAAAAAAAATGATTTTCAGAATTTATACCTTTTTAACCCACCGACTACAAACAACTAACCAGCACAACAGATGATTTAGGAAGAAAATCAAGCTGCGAAACAAATAATGACTAGCTAATTCGATGTCATCTTGTAGACTGTGTCTGTCTATATATGTATATGATATAGATCTAAGTTCACCACTGGAATAAAAACAATTAGGGATGCACGATATTGGACTTTTTGCCGATATCCGATATATCGGGAGGGCTTGGGCTACGTTCACGTCTTTCTTTTTGCCGAATTGCAGAGGTTATATAGTCTCTCCTGTCGTGAAATTAACATATGTCGCAGATGTGGATATAAATATCTTTTTTGAGAAAAATAAAAACATGTCAAAAAAATATTAGCTCTAGGGGGCGCTAGCATAGACGTCAAGTCGCTTTTTCAGCCTACTGTTTTAGTCAATAGTCGGCAGATCTTGGTGTGTTTTGACAGTAGCTAATACATTTTAAACCCAATATTGCGCCGATAATATCATACATCCCTAAAAAAATCCTAAAATGCATCTCGATTGGCAACTTGTATTTCGATTTCACTCCATGTTGAAGTTGGTTTACAAAAAATAAAATAAAACAGTAATTTATAACTTATATTCGATCAACACAAGGGGAGACTGCTGAATAACCAGTTTTTTTTTTTTTTTTTTACGAACAGTATAATTAGCTCCTGTAATTTTTTTTTAGACTTAAACTCACTCCAATCTTTCCAGTCGTCTCGCTTTACTAGCACAATGTTGCGGTTGCCTCCCTCTGTTCAGTCATAAAACAAATCACTTCCTGGTCCACGTACACAGCAGCGTGCAGACTCATTGGACTATGTTTTTTTTTAAATGTAAGAAATGTTTGTTTATATTTGAAAGTTACAAACTGCAGTTTCAAAGATTAACATGAACTTTCCTGCCATTTTTAATTCTGAATGGCAACCCGGAGGCTGCAGCCTTCTACAATGACCACATATCAATGCCGACTTGCAGCCCTCTTTGCTGTTATCTCGGCTCCTCAATCGCTCCCTCCTTCACGCCTAATCTGTCCTATTGTTTGAAAATCTGAAGTATAGCTTTAAATGCCACACACAGCTCACCAAGATGCATTTTATTTCCAAGTGTGAACGCAGCTGCAAATTTGTGTAATGAGTAATTTCCCACCCTGTACTGGAATGACATCAATTATCTCCTGAGAGCTCCCGTTAAGAATTTCCCCTGATATAAAACATCACCATGACGACGTGGCACAGAACTGAAGCAGGACTTTACAGCCATCACTATTACATCGTTTTACCATGAAGCTGTATACATTAGATTTGAGTCTATCGCGTTTACTGTTCTGTGGGTTGGCGCGGGGGATAGGGCATCACGGCCACATCACATTTATAGGTTTAAAGAGGAAACACATCAAGTTTTACAGATACTGAACTCAAGTGTGGACGATAATATCCAATAGATCAGTCTACGGGGGGGAAAGTTCAGCTGCCCATGTTGTTTTTAGGAAAATATGTAAATCCATGAGCAGCAGGTGAGCGAGTCTGAAAACACAAGTCAGGTCCACGCCACCTTACGAGAGATGGCCTGTTTGAAGCACTCGGGGTTGACGTTGCCTCCAGGACGCAGCGCCCTCTCCAGACTCACCAGCACGTTTTGGTGACACTCCCTGATGTTGACAGGGTACTTGGCCCTCAGCAGCTCATAGGCGGCGATCAGCCTCATGTTCTGCCTCACCATCAGGTACTGGATGATGCACGTCGGAGCCAGCGAGAACCCGTCCCGACAGTGCACAAGGACGCGCTTCCTCTTCTCCGTGGAGGCGTCGATGCACTCGTTGATGTCCTCGAAGCAGCGCTGCTTCAGGGCGGGGCCGTCGCCCAGAGCGTCCGGCACGTCTTCGATGTCCACCTTGAGGCGGGACCAGCTGTGGCGGGCGCCGCGGGAGCAGGTGCAGGGTATGAGGTTGAGACTGGGCCCCGGTTCTCCCGGCACACTGCTCATGTCGATGATGCTGTCAATGTTGTTGCGGCAGAGGGTGCGTCCATTGTACGCCGCATTCAGGTTGCCAACGTAGATGTAGTCCGTGACCTTAGAGATGACGGGTTCAGAGTACTGGAAGTGTTCAGGGCCGCTGGTTTTGGGCTCAGGTGTATCAGGGCTTCTGGCGCCCGCCGGCCCGGTGGCTGCTCTCCTGCTGTAGTTGCGCAACTTCTTCGACCCCGAACGCGATGGTGGGTTAGAGTCCGACTCAGAGCTGCTGTTCCAGGGCGGAGAGAAGAGAGAGAAGCGGCTGGAGGATTTGCTCTTGTTGAGGTTCTCCACTGGACTGGACAGGCCGGAGCTGGACGCTGTTGTGGAAGCTGAAGCACAGAACAGGGACGCTCGCTCCAGAGAACCTGTGCTGCTTGCGGCTCCAGCACTGTGGGCCTGCTCCATCTGCAAATACACAACAAATAAGATGAGCATCCCAGCTTTTATTGACTTTTATAAGTGACGATATCAAGTTGTTGAATGAATTTGAATTTTTTCCACTTTTACTTTTAGATTAAATGCATGGAGTGAGCTCTGTGATAACTATTCCTGGTCTGAGAGACGAACAGATGTGCTTGGAATAGGATTAAAACAAGTATGTTACATGAGTGGATTACTCGCCCCATAATTTAAGAAATTATCCTGCAGAAGCACACCGTGTCACGTTTGGCTGTACCTGAGCTTTGAGGTTGTTCTTCCACTCCTGCGTCTCCAGAGCTTTGAAGCGTCCACTGCTGTCGGAGGAGACCGACACGCAGAGGGGCCTGTGAGCTCTCGGGGGGAGCTGGGGGGTGAGGGCCACAGGGATGGGCCTCGCATCGGTGTGCTCGATCCTACTCATCATCAGATTTGGACAGGAGCCTGGGACATGGGGATAAATGATTATATCAGCGACATCTGCCTGTGATGACTTCATCACGTTGGGTCACTGCCACACAGCTGAATCTTTTCACAATGCATTTAGCTCTTGAGGAAGAAAATCTCTGAAATACTAAAGCAAAACCTTTACATGCCTTACAAAACTGCTATGAATTATGTAATTACATCCACAAGCAGCATTGACTATACATGTTATATTTGTGAAAATAACAACAGTAAAAGAAACAGAATGACCAAATATAATTAAAAAGATGGCTGGATTAAGGCTAGGCCTAATAATCCCTGACGTGAACCTAATTTCTACAGGTGGGAATTACAATTTGGTGATGATCCCTGGGACCTGTCAACTTTTAAGGGACATTTACAATCTTCATCTTTCAATGTTCACTTTTTCCAAGAAGATGATTTGAAAGACCCACAAAATTTTAGAAGAAACATCAGCATGGTCCACTTTTTTTTTTAACAAAGATTACTGGTAGCTTTTAGAACAAAAATGGGGCAGTTTCAACACTGCAGGAAACCACTACCAGCAAGTCAGTGTATAATGCATTCAATTTTACAGAGTTTTGTGGAGATCAGACTTTTCTGTACCTACCTGCACATTCTGAGCGGGTGATGGACTGAATCTGCAGTGTGTTCTGTGTTCTCAGCAGGCTGTGGAGAGTCCTCACTATGCCTGCAAGTGAGAGGTCACCTTGTTGTAAACATAACGAGCCTCCACAGCAGCATGGAAAACGTGACAGTGACGGTGTGCTGCAGAACAGTACCAAACATCGGCCTTACCAATCCCTCCATTCTGCCTGCGGAGCACTTTCTTATCCAGCAGTGTGTGCGCACTCAGCTCTTTGTTCCACTCTTCCTCGGCTTCCATGTTCCGCCTCCTGTAGACAGAGGCACAAAAACCCGGCTCAGGCGGCCCGTCATCTTCGGCAAGCCGAGCGACACTCAAGCTCCATGGGACGGACGTGGGTTTTCAACGGCGGGCGGCGTGGACGGAGTCTGCTGCTAGCATCACCGACTAAGTTAGCCGCTAACAGCAGCCTGCTAGCTCACTGCTGAGCGGGGGTCATGGTGCTGGAGCTGACGCGGACCCTAACCGTCCGTTATCACTGCACCGAGTGCAGAAGCAACACCGCGGCAAAGTAAAGCGTGCACATCGGAGGACTGAGCAAACATGACGACCCAAAGCGTTTTGGTTAACATTTGCTAAACGCAGGCGAGCTAGCCGCCGCTGGTAAACGCGTTTGCCCGCCGTTTGCAGCGATTGTACGGGTGCTTACGAGTCATCACGCCCTGACAACACGTACGACCACAACCTATGTGTTTATCGACAACCCATGTCGCGGACACACATCACATTTACGAGTATTATTGTGCAGCTCTGGTGACCAGGCTGCTCCAGAGCACAGCCAGTCGAGCTACATCACCCTCCAAAGTCACCAGCGGAGATTTGCTGTGAGTTTACTGTACCCTGCGCGAAGTCTTGTAGGCTGCGATGAAACCGAATTTCACGTCAGCGTAAACTAACCAAACGGATAATTTGATATTTTTTATTTCAAATAAGTGAGACGTGGCCGCGAGGGTAAGTGGGGTATGAAATAGGACAATTCGTGTGTACCTGAAGAGAAAATCTACCTGTAAGAACGAGTTGCGGGGAAAATTCAGGCTGTTTGGTGAATATACTTGCGTTTTTCAGACGGGCGGGGCTAGGCGAGTTTAACTTCAGCGACCTAGAGCACTGATTTAGATAACTAAAACAAACGCCTCTTCATTATGACCTAACTGCCGCTGAAGTTTTCCATGGCAACAGGACGCTAAACGCAAGCTCACATGTGGTAACATCACCTGTTTCAGCTTAAAAAGGATGATCTTAACTTTTCACTGTCATCTTCTTCTACACAGTAAATCTTGTAGTGTGAAAGTAACACTACAAGTGTCAAACTAACGCCAGTTCTGATTAGGACAAACATATATCAGGATTTGTGTTAAATTAAACCCATCAAGTGCTAACATAAGGCTAAGAGTTCATTATAAGACTGCTTTATTGTATGAATATCACCATAGTACTTGGAATTTAGGGCACCTACTGAGAAAAATTTAAAGGGCACCTAATGTGTGTTCACTTATGGTAGACATGTCCAAAGTGCGATCTGGGGCCATGCACATTATTGTTTGATTAATTTCTAGCACAGAGATGTGCCTTTTCTACACATCACTGAAGGTCACCCTTTGGGACACTGTCATGTAGGGACAGAAGGGAACTTCATACCCTTTTTGAAGGGAACTTTCTCATGTTTTTACCCCTCAAGGGGGCACTTTAGCACGCTGTGTTTCAGCCCATTAAGGAGCAAAAATGAGATGCAACAGTGTCCGTATTACCTAAATAATATTGCATGTAAAGAATTAGATTAACTGATATTTATTTATAGGCTAACAAAGACCTAAGTCAGTGTCAAACCATCATCATAATCCTGAACTAGAGTACTGTTGCTGCTTCCGCTTCTGCTCCGGAAGCTCCACCAACAATCATGATGGTGGCTCCAGTAGCAGCCTCCAGGAATACGGTAGATTATAATAATAATAGTAATGTTTTGACCCACAAAACTGACCCACCGTTTTATTATTATTATTAGTACAATTATGTACAGTTGTACACACCACATACTACTACTTCGATTTTCACAGAGGGTGATATTTTACAGTCAATGTTTAAACAACTGTATGAGCAATTTTGTGTAAAAAAAAAAAAAAAGAGTCAAAAAGGGACAGGCTTGATCACAAATAGTTAATTATTAACTAAATTAATATATAACTATATGAAACTCGCCCAAGACACTTTAAATATTTACATACATTAAATAAAAAACTTATGTTTACTTGAAAGTTTGCAGCATAATGAATTTAGACAGCCTGTTCATCTGCACTGCAAAAAAGTACAATATTGTCCATATTGTGACTGATGTTTTCCATTCAGGAAAATTCTTTATCACTTTACGGTTAGAAATGAATAATACAAGCACCAAGAATAAGAATAACAGCGGATTATTGGGTTCAATAGAATGAGTTCAAAGTTTAAATCAGACAAACTGCTCTTTGAACATTTTTTCATTTAGCAGTATTTATTATTGTTCTTCTTCTATTTCCTTTTAAGAACCATCTGACAAACAAAGTGACACGGTTTCATTCAGGGACTCACCTTTTGTGTGATGCTGCTGATGGTTGTTGGTTTGTTTCTCAGTGTGTCAGTGTGCTGCTGCTGCTGCTCTGTTTCAAAACAATTATCCAGGAGTTGATTTGGAGCCTGTGCTTTTTTTTTTTTTCATCTCCCCCCTTCATCGTCTTCTCTTTTTTTCTCTCTCTTCTTGTGTTTTAATTGGATGTCTGGATCTCTCTCTCCAGGTATCCTGGTAACACAGCCGAGCAGCTGATGTCACTGCTCTCCATAATGAAGAGTGAGTGTATCTGGCTGCCTTTGTCAATAAGCAGGCAGGGAAATTCACAGGAGATAAGGCCCACAACAAAGGCCACGTCTCCCATGATGTGATGAGAACACACTCAGCTCCTCTGGGTCCGAAATAATTAGCGTACGTAAGGTGATCTTGTGGATTATTTCCGTTATTTAAACCGCCTTAACATGTTGTCCATGAATGTATACGTTTATATTTCACATGTGCCCTGAAATCAAGGCCAGGATGCAATTTAAAAGCCAAATTATGATTCTTTTGTTTTCAATAGGTTAAAATAAGTTTGTCACACATGGTTACTAGTGATTAAGTTAACACATTAAAATTAAAAAAATATGGAGATAATGAATAATAAACCAAGTAAAAACATCAGCAGTGTAGTCATCTTTTATATATAACAGTCGGTTAAATTACATTTAATAACATAATATAATGTTATAATATTCTATTGTTATTATATGTGTCATGATCACTGGATATCTTTTAATATATCAGTCACAAGGTGATGCAATCATGGTTTTTCACAAGTGAAAACTCTTATTTTATTGGTTGTATTGACCCATTTTAATCTAAAATCACGGTTAAAACTCATTTCTTCTTACATAACCAGGCTCCTCATCCCATGTACAATATAAACAATATATAAACAATATAAACATATGATATCCCATGATCAATCTCTGTCTATAATGTAAATATCTAGTCCAGACTATATATATTCTGGAAATTATCTATTATGTACACTATACATTCTGTTCTATTTAACTCTATTAAACTTTTCTATATATAGTCTCAGTGTTAATATCTTTTTATATTGTATTTTTCTTGTTAATGCACGGTTATTATTTATTATCCTGATCCTTACTGTCTTTTCTGTTGTAACGCTGTAAAGTTTTCCCCACTGCAGGACGAATAAAGGACTCTCTTATCTTATCTCTTAACTTATCTTCTTAATTGAGTATTTGTCCTTTATGTGGTTAGCACATAAGCCAAGTGACACTGTGTTTACTGCTCAGTCAATAGTTCCTGTTTTTAGATTCCATACTTTTTCGAGATGAGGCTTTAAGTGGACATCTTCCCAATCCTCACAATAAATCCTCAAAATGCCACAGAAGGATGGTGTTTTATTGGTCAAGAGAGCGACAGAGAGCGAAATTGTGTGATGCAAAACTGTTGCATTGGTGGGCGGCACATTTGCATGTGAAAGAGCCTCCTCGAGGTCCTCAGCTCCGTCATTGAGAAGTTGCTGCCTCTGGTAAATCTCTCACTGAGGCAGCAGGTGCAGAACTGCAAGAGGACTGAACATCTGGTGGCCTCAGTGCCACACACACACACACACACACACACACACACACACACACACACACACACACACCAGAGAGCTGATGTGACATACGGTGGATGATGATCTTTCAAAAGGGCGTGCATGCGTTTTTTTTTCTCCTGTCGATGTGGCACCAGAGGAGATAACAGCAATGTTGTTGACTTTTAGACGCTGTCAGACTATGGGAAGTCTGCAGTTTTATCACATGTATCACTGTATCATGGTACACACATATACATACAGACAGACAGTGGTAACTGAAGGAGGACACACTTACATACAGTTGATAAATTGATAAACTTGTGTGTCTGGCAAAAGTCAGAAAGTAGTGGAAAAACGGCAGAATTGTATAATTTATTTTACAATCCCTTAATATTCATGATTTGGAAAGGAAATTGAATTGGGCCAACATTGAAATGTACTACATCATCAAATACTTAACTGATATTTAACTCAGGGAATTCTCTGTCAGTAGGCTATCCAACAAATGCACATTACATTTTTTAATGTTTCCTTTGTTTGATTGACATTATTTTTCCAGCTGTTCTAACCACCCATGATGGTTTAGAGTCACAAGGTGGCACTAAAGGCTCTACTCTAGAAATGACAGCTTTAATGACGTCACTAAAGAGCTCCAACTTTTCTGGAGCGTTTTTCTTTGTTGTAATACCTCTGTGTGCCACCAGGTGGGGCTCACTGCTTGTTGTCATCCAACTGGATCAACAGTCAAACTCACTTCATGCTGATATCACTCAGGTAACACTCTCTCCTCTATCATCTATCTTTTAATCGGAAATGTCACAGTTCAGAGTTAATTTTGACAAACTGTCATGTCATTTGACCTTAAAGCATAACCTCATGTGTTTTCATTACTCCATGGTAAAGTTTAATGTTTACATTAACGTCCTCACATTAAATGATTGCTCTTACATGACTGTTTTATCTTTGTTTTTAAGGCTTTTTCTTGATTTCTTTTTTTTAAATGTAAGCTCTATGATATTTAGAAATCATAGTCGTGAATTCTGAGAAAGAAGTCAGAAAGATAAAAAAAGTCAGAATTCTGAGATCAAAATCAGAATTCTGATATTAAAGTCAGAATTCTGAGATTAAAGTCAGAATTTTGAGATTACATTGAGAAAAAAGTCTAGAATTCTGAGATTAAAGTCAGAATTCTGAGACTAAAGTCAGAATTCTGAGATTAAAGTCAGAATTATAAGTCAATTATAAATCAGTTTTCAGAAAAAAGTCACACACGCATAATATTAATAATATAACAGTAATTTTAATCTCAGAATTCTGACTTAAATCCCAGAATTCCTACTTTGATCTTGAATTCTGACTTTAATTTCAGAATTCTTTCTCAGAATTCTGACTTTTTTTCCCCTCAGAATTCTGACTTTAATCTCACAATTTTTCCAATTTCAAGTCATTTTATTTTTTCTTTCTTTCAGTTTTGTTGTCCTAATACTCTACTGCAGTTATTGGATCCACAGCTATAGTTGTACTGTACTAAAAAGAGTATTGTAAGGTCACCGGTTTGACTGAGGGCCTTGTCTGTGTGGAGTTTGCATGTTTTTTCCTTGTGTGCGTGCATAGTATGGGTTTTGTCTGGGTACTCAGTCCAAAAACATGCAAAGATCATAGAATATTTTGACACTCTAAACTGACTGTGAGACTGAATGGTTGTTGTCTCCATGTGTTGTCCCTGTGATGGACAGAAGACCACCACCTCTCCAGGGTGGACCCCACCTTCACCTCAGATGACATTGTCTCCAGCTCCAGCGGTAGAAAAGTGATTAATTTCACTAATACTTTTTTCTTACTGCTTTTTGCAATTCATAACTACCTTGTCATGACGTCACCTCACAGCTGGTGCCTTGGAGAGGGCGTGGCTTGCTGACGCATTGCGGTTTCCTCCCGGTGCGTAAACGGAGCAGACACACGGTGGGGGCACGCACGCACGCACGCGTGTGTTTTAATCTGCGTATGTGTTTGTGTGTGTGCGCTGTGGCTATAGCGCACGCAGCAATGACTCGCGCAGCGGCAGCGACAGTACTCTGCATATGAAGTGAAGCATCCGGAGCGAACTGCGCAAAGATGCAGCGCACGTAGACGCTGCTGCCTCACCTCCACGCTCATGTCATGGTTAACAACGACGCTGAATGTCTTTTGTGTGCGCGTTAGTTTTCAAATGGCCGTGTTTAAGCGGAGGTGAGCGGCTCCGTTGCTCGGTGGAGTGCGCACTTATTTTCCTCCTCTCGCTGTTCTGCCACAGAGTGAGCAGCCGAGGCTGATAAATCCGCTTTTTGGGGGGGGGTTCCTTTCACTGCATGAGGAACCATGACGACGGGACAGGACGAGAGCACAGTCCGCGTGGCACTGAGGTAAGTCGAGAAGAATGTAAATATGTAAATGTAAATTTCCCATTAAGTGCGTGAATGTATATTTGTGACTTAATTAGCCGGTGCCACCTGTCAGTCAGCGCCGTGGGCCTAGAAAACACACCGCGGTCACCAGCAGCAGCAGCACCTGCTAACACACACACACAGGTTTGCGTAGCTATTGTTTTTATGATACAGCTAGCTTCATCCCACACCTTAACCAGATAATCCAAACCTAACCACAAGTTACATCTTAATCCCAAACATGACCATGGTCCGTACTAGGACTGCTGGTCCCGACAAGATCGGTGTTTATGCCAGAAAATGCCATGACCGTGTACACACAGCTATTCTTTTGAGGACACTGCATTGACTTACTTTAATTTGGACAGGTAAAACCAACACATTACCCTAATCTTAATCGTAATTCTAACTGCAATCAGATGCACATAAATGACTTGCTAGTAAGGAGCTTTGGTTGCCATGAGGACGACTGGTCCTGTGTTGATACCAGAAATGGTTCTGGAGACACTCACACATACACTGTATCTATAAATTATTATCCCCCTGTCAGTTTAGCAGCACTGTGACCCACTTCCACTGGACACCTCTTTTGCCGCTGCAGGCCTTTAGGGACACATCATTGGTCAGTTTGTTTGTGGGTCCCCTTGGCAAAGACTTGCACTTTCCTCATTGTGTGAGTGACTCACAGTATTATTTCTGTGTGCTGACAGAAAAACATGTGAAGCATCACACACTGAGCGGTGCACGGCACAGCATCTTCTCCACGCCGACATGTGCATGTGCAATGGCTGAGTGAGGATTCAGAGAAAGAAAGGGAGCGACGGTGTGGGATGGAGAGAGACAGCTTTTCTTCTCTAAAACCTTGGCTTCTTGTCAAAACCTCCTGCAGGGAAGCAGCTAATCAATGAAAGAGGAGCTTCTCTTTCAAGGAAAACGGGTAGATTACCATCAAGTCTGCTCTTTGTGGACATCCAGGAGATCCCTTTTAGCGGCCTTGTGCTATTGTGCTGAAGTGGGCTGTTGCCACCCATGTGCTGAGGTGGCACAGACATAATGGCTCTTGTCCATTTTTTTGCATCTTTGCCTGATCTCACATGCACACTTGTTCACTTCAGTGAATCATCGTTGGGTGTGAGGAGTCGGGTTAGCCCTGAAGCCTTTCTTTTACTAATTCCCTCTTGGGAGAAATCCATGTTTCGATGCTGCCTGTCATGCAGCTGACATTTATGGGCTGCCTTTGTGGTTTGGCAGGGAATATGTATTGTTAGAAAGGCAGTAAACTCTTTGTTGCACAATGTTGTGAGGGGAAATAAATGATTAGTAAATGGCACATTTTGGTGTCATGTTTGGTGTCACAAGGATGTTTGTGCCAAAGGCTGTCTAATATCACTTTATGACCTTATAATGTCATGTCAGTTTGTTTTTGGATTACAGGAGAACACGGTTGAGGGAAAGTAGAGCTGTCAGGTGTCACTTTCAATCAATCTGGGATGGTTGCGTAGATCCAGGAAATGAACTTTACGCTGTTATCACTGAACAGCAGCTGTACTGATGATACCAATAAATCTGAATCGCCTTGTAAAGGTCTCTGAAAGTTGACCTTGTTCAGGTGTGTGCTGAAAGGTGTAGTTGCTCCAATTGACCAGACTTGGAACATCTGACTATGTCTGCATCAGTTATTTTCCCTGTAGATATCGATTGTGTTCTCTTGCAAGCAAGTGAGACAGTTGGGGTCTAACAGGTCTGTTTCTTCAGATTAAGCCTTTAAGATTAAGAAAATATTTGCATTTCAGAATCTGGAGGTATAAAGTCTGTCTAAAGACTGTTGTATCTCAATTTTCCAGCTACATCCAGTTAGATCCAGCAGTCCAGCAGTAAATCCAACCATCATAAAGACTTCTGTGATTGTTTATGTTCCTCAGTTACTTGGCTAGTTGGATTGAACTAAAACAGAACACTTAAAACTCTCATGAAGTTGGTTGCAGTCAGGACTATGACACTGGCTTAGTTTCCACCAGTTGTTTTAGCTGTTCAACTGGTAGGTAAATGTATATTATGGAGTATACAAACAAACGGCCACAAAATCGTCCACAGAGCCAAAATAACTCCTCTGTCGCATGATTCATGGGTCGTGAGGAAAATTGCAAAGAAAAATCATAGTGAAACACACATGTCTCTATAATGTAAGCATGTGTTTTAAAAGGACTATTCCCACAATAGTCTTTAAGAGCCTTCACAGGTTGTTATTATTTCCACAAGAACCAGTCTAAACTGCCACAAAAAGTATGGATGGCATTCTTCCAGTGAGAGGTGGATATTTTGTGTTCTGGCTCGAGAAAAGCAAGATTACAGCTCTGATTTTAGCACACTGCCTTTCACTGTGTGGAAAACCAGTTTGAGAAAACTGAGGCACAGTTAATCTTTCTCAGTAAAAATGAATGGGGGGTAATTTTGAGCTTTGTTGCGTTCAGGCTGCAACAATGCCATTATAAGCGGTGTTGTTGTCACACGGAGGTTTTACACCTTGATTGTTTTCCCTCTCTGTGATGCCCGGCCTGATGCATCGGCATGTTTTAACTGCTGCCAGCTGGCAAAACAGTGTTGACATGTCTCACCGTGCACATGTGCAGCAGCTCAGATTGGGTGTGAGGGTTCATTCTCGCTGCTGCTGCAAATCCAAATGATCCCAAACTAGCTCCCAGATATTTGTGTATGCTTATGCTCTTGCTATGTGGAAAAACACCTGAGCCTCTCATGGAGACCAGCAGTGCAATGGTAGACCATGATGCCAGATCTTAAGAGTGCTTATTATCGTAATCATGGTGGTTTTTGTAATCAGTTTATGACCCTGGCTTATCTCAACAGAAGCTGCCCTGTTCTTTTAAAGGAGTGCAACATTCATAACATTGGTTTAGAATGTGCCTTTGCATTGTTAGTGCTTTGAGAAAGAATTGCTCCTCCTTGGCTACAGTATATATACTGTATATTGTACTCAAGTCAGCGTATTTGCTCAGTGCGTGACGTCATAATAGATAGGCTTAAATGGTAGGTGTACACATTGATGGGAAGGGCTAAGAAGTTGCTCAACCTGCCAGCTGAGGTAATTACTGCAACACCGCAAACACAAGGCAACTATCGTTTATTTTTAAGGTGGTGACAGATGAGCAGCTCGGATCAAAGTGAGGCGGAATGGCTTAGACCATGTTTATATCTAATGCTGTTACAACTGAAGTGTGTGGCTGCTGTTGCCAAGAGCATTAACCAGTGAATAATGTGAGGCAGCCTGCACAGTTAAAAGACGAATCACATCAATGAAATTCAGTCTCTCTTCCTTTTTCCCTGGTTGATTTTTGATCCTTAGCTCGAGGGCACAGCGATGATAATAATGAAGTTTAATGGGCCTCTAAACCTCTAAAGGCTTAAGTTTCAGGTGTTCTTAATCTAATGGCATGGAGACATGCAGTGACTGGTGTAAGTCACTCAGTGTAAGCCCAGCTTGTCGTTCGCGAGCCAAGTGTAGAGACGGGGTTAACAGTGGGAGAGAAAGCTTGTTACAATGAGCTGCATGATTAGAGCAGGTATCTACTATTACCTAAAGACCAGGACAGGCCATATCTGAAGCTGACAGGAGACGACAGCTGACCATGGCTGTGGGGGTTTACACTGCAAACAGAAGCTAAGAGCCAGAGAGCAGCTAAAAATGTGACAGTATAGTCATTTATATGTATTTACAATGAACAGCTTATCCCTTTGCTCAACAGCTATCTCTGTTTATAAATATTTTTGCAAACTAACATTTTGAGTGCAAAAATGTGATAGAATACCGTTTTAGTAGGACAGAACAAAAACATGGGCAGGGCCAGGAGAGTACTGACAGTGGGAGGACAGATATGGGACATTTAGGATGTGTGCTCATCACCCCTGGCAGCACCATGCAAACACAAAAGCCCCAGTGGAGTCTAAAGCCTCTCCAGACCTTGTGCTTTGTTCACATCCACTGAGCCAAGTCAGCCAGTTAGCCATGTACCCATGGTCCTGTGAATCTCTGTGTGTTTTGGTGTCTAGCTGTATCAATTTTTTTTTAATAACTCCCACTGTATTATCTCTATAATTACCATCCACGGTGTCAGAGATGTGACAATTCCCTGGGAATGTTTTTGAGCTAATTCCTTTTACCTGTTGATGTTATTGTGTTTTCTGCCAGTGCTCATGAACGCCTGTACACACACACTTTTCCATGATGCCATAAAAACCCACTTTGAACCCATTACTGCAAATAACACTGGTCCATTGCTTTATATGATGACATTATATTCCTGCGTTACTATGCAGTTAAAATTTGCAGGTAAATATGTACTGATGTTTGGAGGTGAAATGATTGTACTCTACTTCATGAGATACCCTTTACTTGAATGGAGTTGTTTTTCAAGCAATCATGATAAACATCGACTGGTTTCAAATTATCAGATGTGAGGATTTCCCATTTTCATGTATCATGTACAGTTGTGAAATTAATCTCTTTTGGTTTTGTAGCTTCTGAGACAAGACAAGCACTTTGTTTTCTGTTCTGACGATTTATAGATGATTAAATGAGGAATAAATCAGGAAATATTGAGTGACAATTTTATGGCATCTTTTTAAACGTTTAATGAAACGTATGCTTCCGCTAGTACTTAATATCTTCAGTCACCATCTTACATGCAACATTTATAGGTCTTCATTTTATGCATCGTGGCTAAGTAGTGAAGGAAAGTAATCGCATGTAATCATCTGTATTTTCTAAAAAAAGGCCCAGATCGAACCACTGTTCATTTTGGCTTTATGTGAACTGACGACCATATTAACCCCTAGTATTTATGCATTATACTTTATTTTGTATGGATCCATGTGTGACCTTTACATCCAGCTATTATTTATATATTATTTTTGATTTGTCTGTTGATTATTTTTCTCTATCAATGGATAAATTATTGGGTCCATAAATGGGTCCAAACATTGTCCAAAAATTCAGGTTATTATCAGCAACTATGAAGTAAGAAGCTAAAATCAGATCAGTTGGATTACTATTGAATTGGTGTAAACCTGCTCACATCACATTGGTTTTACATGCTACTTACATGCTAAGCGTTAGCCAAAGTGTTAAAGTAAGCATCAAGTGACACGGACGGAAGCTATGAATAAACACCCTACTTTGCCTGTCACTGCAAGAGAAGTGTGAGTGCGAGGAGCTTTTAATATACTCAGAATTCACTATGCTTTAAAGTAGCTGGATGTAAATCACTTGCGTTTAATGGCCCGGCAAATGGAGCACTCAGGCTGCCAGTCAATTTGGCTTTATAGTTCTGCAGTTATATTTAAGTGATAGACTTGTATATGTTGAGTTAATAATGCTGTGATAAACGGGTGACCCCGAGTCTACTGTCCTTTGTTCAAAATCCAAGATGGTTGCAATAATATTTGGGAAGCAGAGGATTCCATATCTGCTTTTTGCAGATGATGTGATCGTACTAGTTTCATAGAACAGCAAACTGTTCTGTGTCTATGCATTGACTTTGTATATAATCTTGTCATGTGACAAATTTGCATCGCGTCCGGTATGAACGCGCCATCAACCTGAGGCCAAGGTACTCAGCCGGACAAAGGTGGATTGCCCTCTTCAGGTCGGCAGAGAGTCACTTCCCTAAGTGGAAGAGTTTAAGTATCCCAGGGTCTTGTTCATTAGTGAGGGGAGAATGGAGTGAGAGATTGACAGGTGGTTGGAGGCAGCGTCAGCAGTGATGCGGACACTGTTCCGGGTCTATTGTGGTGAACGGGGAACTGAGTCGAAAGGCGACGCTCTCAATTTTCCAGACAAACCAATCCAACCCACACCTATGGTCTCAAACTGTGGGCAGTGAACGAGAACTTAATTGTGGATACATGTGGCCGAAATAAGTTTTCTACTTAAGCTGTCTGGGCTCACCCTAAAACATAGTAGTTTGAAGCCTCTTCTTTTGGGAAAAAGTTGAAGCTACTATAGACAAAAACATTGTCAAAACCATCCATAACAGTTCATAATTCTCATTATCTTTTGTGACCAACTATGTCAAGGTGACAGGCTTCCCTGTAATACAGTAATTTGAATGGAACCCTGATCCATTCCCAGTGTTGAGCCTTCATGACCTCTTTCCAGACTGGAGTCTTCTCCATTCCGAGATGATCCTAATCATAGCCTACAGTTCAACTCTTACTTCCTCTAGAATAGATTCATGACTTGGCCCCTGCCACTGCTGGAAGACTTCAGTTATCTTTATCACAGCCTCTAAGGAGTCAGCACATTTCTGCCAGACGCACTTGTTTCAACGCAGAGGGGCCTTCAACTGTGGAGCCGCATGTACCACATGTGGACATGTTTATGACATGGAATGGCCTCGCTCCCTCCATTTCCTCCTCCTCCTCATTATAAAGTATTTCAGAAACGTGCTTTTTGTGTGAAATTGATTGGATGCACATTGTAATTATAGAGTAACTTACATGCACACCACACCCAGTGCAATTATGTTGTTCTCTGTTCTTTTGGTATTTACTCTGTCCTCATTTTTTGGTATTTCTCTCCCTCCTCACTTCTACTCTAGATTTCAGTGCTTCTTGATGTTGGTCTTATCCTCTCTGCACAGACCTGTCCAGTTAAGGGCACAGGTCAAATGGCTAACGTCTAAATGTGGACCCGGTGCCGCAAATAAGATGTGGATGCAGCTTAACTTCCATCATTAAACTGCCAGCAAATCGTCACAAATATAGGCCTCAGACGGTCACAAATAGCTCTGTTTGCATAGTGTGCTGCCTCCTTGTTATTTATGTCAAGATGCTCTCTCTGCAGTTAATGGGAACGGATAGATTTGAGCGGATGTTCATGGATCATAGTACACAGAAATCTTACTCATTTCAGTGATCAGTAGATGATTTTAGCTCTAGCTTATAGACTGTATGTGTAGAAATTGATGTAATAACCTGCATCTGGTCACCTATTGGATGATACTCGCTGTCAGTCATTCTGGTGGTTAAACCTGCCAACATGGACATGCATTTCCTAGCCCCTTACCCTAACCTTAACTGTTGCAACTTAATGCCTAAACCTAACCTTTGACCTAACCAAAACATACTCTCAAGTCTAACCGTAAAAACCAAGTATTCCTCTTCAAAGAGCCCTTTAAAGTTTTGAGGACCAAATGTCTGCACAAGGTCAAAATGACCTCACAAAGATCCTACCATGCACACACGTGTGTGAGGTTCCTAGACACCTACATGTGTCAGACACAGTCTCGCACCTGAATGCAAGCATGTGTAAAAACGCTTGTGAAAGAAGCATCAGCCATCTGCACGGATCATGGAGCAGTCGTCTGAATCTGCATTTTCATGCAGTCAAAGTCATTTGAATTTTTCTGCAAGTGTGAATGTGGGTGTTTTTTTTTGTTTTTGGTGAAACATTGCAGTGTTGATTGGCCACCCACTGCCAAATAATGATTTTATATAGTTTTTTCTTCGTCTCCCTAAATAGATACAATTGCAAATGCTACAGAGATGCAAATGGTTAACTGCAGAAGCTGAACTGCTTTCCACTCGACCTTGACTGATATGTTTGTCTAACCTATTATCTGCTATCCGACTGCTCTGAAAGCTGCAGATGGCGGCGTGGCTTATGTCCACCTCACCCACCAGCACACACTCTTTCCACATTTTCAGGGGTGGTTTTTGTTTTCGTCTTTCTGGGTCCTGTTTAACACAGATTATTGGTCAAATGCCACCGATATTCATCTCTCTGATACATGCAGAGAAACTGAATCCTGACATTTCACCATGTTTTGATGTTATATTTACCTCGGTCTGGCAAAGTGGCATTTTACATTTAAAGAGCAAATATCAATCACTCAAAGTTACATTGACTGGGATGTTACCTGGTTTAACCTCCGATGACTGCTAGCTGCTGCTGTATGAGTGGGAATTTATTTGTGGGTCTATTTAATCCACATTAAACACTTGTCACATTAGGTTGAAAATGTACACGTGTGTATGTTTGGGTGAATGTCTCCACTCCTGAAAGGAATGCTTCCTTTTAAAGAACAGTGAATGTGTCCACGATCAATCGGCTCAGTCAGGCGAGGAAAAAAGAGGGAGGATTTTTTTTTAAAAGCCTGCAGCACCGTTGGTTTTCAGTAACATGATCCTTGAAACTGAAGTCTGTTCTTGTGTCTTTTCTGTGGCCGTCGTCACCACAGGCTTTGTTTGGACTTTATACACTTTGCTCAGATTTCTTCTGGCAGGTGGGAACAGGGTGACTGTTGAAATACACCATACTCTTCCTTCCATTTCATTTACTCTTATTGTGTAAATGAAATGATGCCTTCTCATTTATGTGCAGTTGCTGTGAGTCTATAAAACTGTTACTATGAGGAGGTTTAACAAAACATTGTGATGCTTTCAATTGTGACTGAAAACTGGGAATTGTGACTGAAACTGGGAAAAGCCACGGAAGTTTTCCCACCACTTAATCTAAATCTTTTGATAATCGATTAATCGCTTTGAAGCTTTTTGTCATGATTAAAACAAGATTTCTGATTGTTTCAGCTTCTTAAATGTGAATATTTCTTGGTTTCTTTGTTCCACATAACAAAGAAATCATTAAAAGGGAATCATTTTGGTTTGTGGACAACACAAGATGTTTGAGAACCTCCCCATTTCCGGGTTTGACAAACATTGATCAATGTTTTCTGACATTTTATGGACCAAACTATTACTCGATTAACCCGAGAAAATAATTGATCGTTGCAGCTCTAATTTAAATTAAATAGTTTATGTCTACTCTGCAAATAACAGGATCTCCAAGGATCTACAGTACGTCTCCCTCGAACACTGACGCTGCTCTGTTGACAGTGGTAGCTCTCCATGTTGACAGCTACCCATGATCCCTGGCTAACACCTTGTTGCCTAACCCCCCCTCCTCCCCTCCCCACCCCCGCTGATAATGATAGGGTGGTCTGCTCCTTGACCCCTGACCTTCAGGAAGCAGTGAAACCGTTATCGGCGTGCCACACGGACCCCGGCACAGCTTCGTTTTGTTTTTCTGAAAATATATTAATTTTCCATGATCGGTGCCATGTCCAGGCATATCCAGAGCTTTATTAGAGGAAGATGATCCATTAAGCTCAGGTCAGCTGCAGGGCATTACCAGCCCTCCTCTGAACGTATGAAAACACATGCACTGACTGCTCTTTGCCAGGGATCTGTGTGTTTGTTTTTAAAGCCTCATTTTAAAATATGTGGTGAAATAGTTCTCCCTGCAGTTGCTCTGTAACACACCCAGAAACAAGTCTGTGTTGACAAATAGTTAAATGCTGAGTTCATTTCCACTGTTGTTTGGTAATCAGGTGTTTAACAATGTTTAACAATTAAACAGGTCTTTTAGGGTTTGGCAGTGGTGTAATCGCGTGTCCTCTGGCTCCCTCCTTCAGTCTTTGATGACACGCAAGTCGGTCCATTGGAGACTCTAAAGTGACAGTTAGCTGTGAATAGTTGTTGCCTCTGTGTGCTGTGATGGGATGCTTGACCTGTCCAGAATGTACCCCACCCCTTTCCCCTCAGTGCCAGCTGGGATTGCCTCCAGCTCCACCTACAACCCCGTAACGGACAAAATCGTAGAGAATAAATGAAAACATTTGTTCAAGTCACATATTTTTATTTTTTTTATCTTGAAATGTGGACACAGTTCTTTCCACTGCTCTGAGGAGAATAAAGATGATTGTGCTCTGTATTGTGTCACGCTCAAGAGTTGTTGGAAGTGAAAGGTTGGCATTCTGAGGCCCATTTTCTCAATTCTATCATAATTCAGTGCAGCATCGGTCGCTGCACTGAGTTTTTCATGACAAAAATTCAGGGTTTTGTGCTCTGTTTTCTTGAGGGATGAGCCATTACTTGTTTTGGGATTAGTCCTAGCACTGATGTCAATACAACCTTTGTCAAATAGAAAAAAATGGCACTTCAGAGTTCGTGTTACAGGGTTACACAGGACATTTGCTTGCTTCAGGCTTGTGACATTTACATGTTTGACAGAGTAAAGGAGGCATCACTGTCTAATTGAGGGCCCTAAGGATAAGTTGACTTTTTTTTATGGTTCCTCTTCACTTTGAGTTTCAAACCTTTTGTTAAATTTATGCTGCTTATACACGTGATGCAGCCTGAAGTATGTACCACACTGTTAATGAACACCGATGATGTTTACATGGCAGCTTTGGTGGCTCTTTTTGTAATTAAGTGGCTGCACTTGAAAGCAGGATGCATCATCTCTGCGATTTAAGAGTAATTACATGATCGAGTCATAGGGATAAAAGCACTGAGGAAATGTTGGGATGGCATTCAATTGAACCTCCTCCTTAAGTCTTTGATGGGCAGCTGGTTTGGCAAAGCGAGTCGCTCTCATGATAATGCCCCCCCTCTCCTGGCACCGGTGAGTCGACCAGACCAGAATTATATCCTGCTGGGATCGTATTATGACTTTAATTCTTCAATTCGACTGCTTCTGCTATCCGTTGCCACGGCAACCTCATCCTTTTGTCGTGTGGAGCATGGTGTGTTTTAAGGGAAGCGCAGACAAAAAAGGAAGCTTTGAGACAGTTTTTTTCGGGGGGAAAACATGAAATTCCCGACAGATTTGAGGTAAAGCTTTTCTAAGTGATGGATTTGAGTTTGACTGTCACACACAGCTTGCATGTGCTTGTGGTTTTCCCTGCAGAGGGTTAGGGTTTCCTGCAGAGCTCTTTGTCTGCTGCTGTAGGTGGTCCCGCCTGGGCTGAATGGGGCTGACCATGAAACCACTTTTTGATACTAAAAATGTACCCTCTCATTCCACTGTGGGGTGACTTGAAAAGCATTCCTCTCCACTGAAGCTGCACAGGATCTTTGTCATGGATTTCTCTTGCACTTGTACTGCAAACAGTGATATTTTTTTTTCTGTCATGCATTTTTGCTCGGCATCTATTTTTGAGACCAAATTGCAGTAGTCAGCGAATGTGCTGTGAAAACCAGCACAATATATATTTATATCCACGTCTTCACAGTGACACAGTGCCTCATTTCCCTTAAATATATACTCTGGTTAGAAGTATTATCATTACAGTTGTCATTAGGCTGTTCTCTTTACTGTAAAACTGCACGCAATCCCCTTCTTTACACACATTAGCTGAGCTGTGTTGCACTTATCTAGAGCTGCAACTAACTATTATTTTCATAATCGATTCATCGTTTGCTCCATAAAATGTCAGAAGATGCTAAAAAATCTTGATCGGTGTTCGTCAAACCAGGAAATGATCATGTTCTGGAATGTCTTGATTTGTCCACAAACCAATATGATAATTTAATGATTTTTAATGATTTCTTTGTTATATGGACCAAAGAAACCAGGAAATGTTCACATTTAAGAAGCTAATGCAATCAGAAATCTTGTTTTAATCATGAAAAAAGCATCAAACTGATTAATTATATCCGCGAGAAACGCGCGCGGATATTATTCTCCCGCGTCCGCAGATTTTAGCCGTTAACGCGATAACTGGAAAGGCGTTTGAGATTAAATGTTATTATTTCTACAGGGGGTCACATACCCCCTGTAGATGATCCCTATTGATTTTGAGCTGTCTACCATTATTATTAATTAGTTAATTAATGATATAAAAAACATATTTTTGCCTGTATCTTCCAAAGAATGGAAGGTATTGGCTTCAAATGTTGCATGGGCATCACAAACCACCTGAGAATTATCCCTATCTTTGTAGCTTTATTATTATTTAGCAAATTAATTAATTTATTATGCTAAAAACACATTTTTCGGCTTTATCTTCCAGACTGATGGAGATATTGCCTTCAAATTGTGTACAATGATTCATGTAACAACTATCTACAAGTACAATCATTATTACTTTGGCTATGATTGGTAATAGTTACATTAGTGAACACAGAAAAAATAGTTAAGGCATTTTTTCTTTATTATTGAGCTCATTTGGACACATTGAGGATATCATGGGTTTATGTAGCACTTATTCATAATATTTATTACATTATAATATAAATGTATTAATTATCATTTAAAAAATAGTTAAGCCTCCATTTCTTTATTAATGCATTGAATGGAAAGTTTGAACATATTGTAGCTTTTTCATGAAATTCAATAAACATAGTGTATGCTTTTTCATGACATTTGGACACTTTGAAGATATGGCAGGTGTGGTTAGCATTTTAATATTCATAATATTTAACAAGGTATAATAGGTTAACTAGTTTTATTAAAAACTAGAGAGGAATTTATGAGTTCAGGTATTCTGTGTTCAATATGGAGTTTATATGAATACTTTGAACATGTATAAAGTGTAGTCAGCATTATATCATAATATTTATTTAGTTATTTTGTTGAATTTATTAATAATTAATTAAAACAGTTAGTGGCAGATGCGAGTGCGTATACTTTGGGTATATTGGAAAGTTGAGGATTAGACAAGTTCGCGGATATACCCCTTGCTGTCGGCCCCCGACAGCGTAGGCTAGTTGATTATCAAAATAGTTGACAATTATTTTAGTAATTGATTAATTGTTTCAGCTCTACATTTATACCTTTCCTGTACTCTGTGCTGAAAGTCTTTACATTAATAGCTTATACAGTATATTACATTAATATACAGTAAAGTTATGATTCTGCGTGTACAATAATAGCAGAACAGTATTGCAACAGAAAGTGCAATACTGTTTTCTTTTCAGAGTTTTAATGGTGAATTTTCTCTATTTTCTGACCTAGTGAATGAATATTGATAATAAAGGCAATTGTTTGAGGTAAAGCTGTATTTTTACATTTGCAGTTTTTACAGCTTATCAGTTACACTCCCATTATTTGTAAATAAAGCTGAATGATCCTGATGTAACTTGCAGTGAGTGTAAGATGAGAAAGGAAGTTTCAAAGCAATCACCTCCTGCAATGTAGCCTCAATTCAGCCTGAAGGAAAAGACATGTAGACGTCTGCCTGCAACATCTGGCAACAAGCCGTGTGTGTGTGTGTGTGTGAGACGAGGACATGCTGCACACTTGTCTGCTTAATACCCTTTCTCTTGTGTACATACTCTTTCTGTTCCATGTCCTCTGCAAAACCGTATCATGTCCTCTGTGAAGGACAGTGAGTAGTTGCACTTTAAGTTGAGTGAACAGCACAGCGGTGACGTCGGCTGCAGCAGCCAGACTGTTTCCCTCAGCAAATCTCCACACACAAAGATGAGATCTGGTGCTTTTACTCTCCTCTCTGCAGAAACCACAGGGAGGGGAGCTTCACTAATGTGTGTGTGTGTGGCTTTGATTTTTGGCTGTGTGCATGAACAAAGGTTGTTCTTGAGTCTTATTTTCCATCTTCTTCTCTCTATCTTGGAACGAGCTTTGTTTTCTGGTGCACAGGTCACTATCTGCAAAAACCAAATAAGACATAGAGTTGGTAAAATGTATTTATTATAATTGTTTGAAATACTAAACTGAAACAACAGTTACATTCTTGTGAAACACATTACTTTCAGAAGTATTATTATTTTTTTTCTGACTTTTTTGTCAAATTTTGGACCATATACTGCGGTATGACTTTTTTTTTCAAATTTTGGACAAAAAAAATCTTTTGGGACTTTTTTTTGTAAAATTCTGGACAAACATTTTTTTTTTTCCTTTTTTTTCTACTCTTTGTCAGATTTTGGACAACATACAACATATTACTTATGATATGATAACATATGATATGACTTTTTTGTCAAATTTTGGACAAACATTTTTGACTTTTTTTCAGATTCTGGACAAAAGTGTAAACTGGACACATAATGTTTTTAAGATGCAAGCATTAGAACTACAACAAATTAGTCAATTCATTAAATAAGCAGCAGAAAATAAACCTTATTCACAACTTAAGAATTGCTGAAGAAGCCTGTACAGTCAACAGATACAGTAAGATATACTGTATATATACATATACAGTATATATATGCCTTTTTTTTTTTTACAAGGTATATATACCTTGACAGCTGAATAGGAACTACAGCCTCAGATTAAAGTGTACACGTGGCGGTCTCACACAGACACACACACCCTTCCCTTTCAATTATTTGCAGCCCTTGCAGTGCTGTATCGAGTGCAGTAAGGGAGGTGGTTTTTATGGGGATGTTGCGGTTGCGTGTTGCACGTGTGCTGGCTGCCCCACAGCTAAATTTGACTGGAGATGTGTGATTACAAAATGTCTTTAACTTTGTATTAGAAAGGAAGGACGAGATGCATGGACGCAAGGATGCAAGGAGCAGATCCTCTAATTATAGACGTTCACTTTAATGATCACATGCAGGACAGAATCTGTGAGTGTGACTCAAAATGGCTTAACTGTACAGCTACAACCAATGTTATTTTGTGTAGAAAATATACACCCTATAAAGATTCCTTCAAAAATATTGACAGTATATCCGTCTTACTCATGCATATCAAATCATTTTTTAGTTCCTGGGTGTGCAAGTACTGTGGGAGAGCGCTGAAATAGACAGGATTACACACCCAATTAGTGTGCTAATCATCTTAAACAAAGAAACCTCCCCTGTGGGGTAACTGCAGAGCGTTGGAGAACGTTCTTGCAGGACAGGCACAACAAAAAATGGGGATTTTTTTTATTTTTATAGGAGGGATAATTTGTTAAATAGGAAACACAAGTTCTAAAGACTGAGGAACATAGAAGACCAGATGTGGTTTGTTTCTTTGTGTAATCTCTTTAACTCGGGTTTATTAAATTTCTGAGCATTTACGACTTATCGTTCAAACAAACTGCTTAGTGTTGGTACAGTTGGTGTATTGTGTTGCCACTCAGCAGCTTGACTGCAGCAGGTGTTTTCCTAGACCACCTGTATGGAATGACCTGCAGCTGGCAAAAGTGAGATTAAGCTTTAGAGGATGGTACTCTTCTCCACTCTATTGCACTTATGCAAACCATAGATTTGTAATACTCTAATATCCTATATATCAAGAAAAAGCTGATTTCTGGACATGATGATTTTTGCTACATTGTTATGTTCAATAGTCTTCGTGCCCTGTGCCCTTCGCACAATAATCAGACAAGTTTATTTATTGTACATCCATGTTTACGAGCTTGACATCTTTTTTCCTCTGCCTTTGGGTGTTGTATTGCTGCTGCTTTTTCTGCCACCATCACTTTAGTGTCATAAAAAGAAAAGAGGATGTAATATACAAACAAACTGAAGTCCCACATGCTCAAAATGTGTCCATGTGGCAAAAGTACCAGTTCCAGTGGGTCACCTTGTAGCTCACCTGATCCCATCAGTCAGTGTTATTAATACCTGTGCTTTTTCATATGTAGTTTTGCGTGGAACATCCTGCACTGACCAAGTCTACAACACAGATGAATATTTAATTAAAAGGCCTCAATCATCAGTAAGGAAGTGTCTTGATGAGCTGGGAGTAACAGATTTCTCTGAATTATAGTTCATTACAGTGCTGAATTTTAAGGCCTTTCCTTTAATCTCTGACCCAAATCTCTGACCATAATCCTTGGATATGTCATGACCCCCACACACAGGACATTACCTCTCCTCCCTCGTCTGCGCTCAGCTGTGTAATCCTTCAGCCGTGGCGTCGGTGTCAGCGCTGGGATCCAGTGTCATTCTGATGAACACAATGGCCACACTGTACTCCGCTCACAGTATTGTTCTCCTCCAAACTTTGGGGGCACAATGAGGCCTTTATATCCACATGGGATGGAGAGATTTGCAGGGCCCCGCTGTCAGGTGTTTTTCTTTTAAGCTTCTTTGTGAGGCTGTGCCCATGAGGAGACTTCTCGTTTAATGTGATGCAATGAAAAGACCGGTCCACTTTTGTCACAGTGACTGAGGAGAACATGGAGGTTCAGGTGATTTGTTTGCAGCTGTGTTCAATGCAGACTGGACAGTAAAGAAAGAGGAAAGATGCCAAGTCATCTGATGAATCTTTGTATTGGTTCAACAGTAAAATTCTTGTCAGCAGCTACAGTAACTGATCATCCTGTTCTAACACGGTGTTTGTGCAGGCACACACATCTCATAATCTATAATATACTGTACTATTTTGTAAATATACGTTTTAAACATTTTTAAACACTTTTAAAAGCATTTTGTTTTAATGCAATTTGGCACCTGCCTGCCTACTGTTTCTATTTTGATTATTTATTTATCCATTGTTTTGACGCGTGTTAGGGTGGAAGCCATACATATAATTTCACTGTACTGAGTATAATGACAATAATGAAAATTAAGCTTTGGATATTGCTTTCAGTTTTATGTTTTGAAAGCAATAAAAATCAACCTATAACAAGAAATATATTTTATAGCAAAAAATATATAATAATTATAGACTGACTACTTTACTACTACAGAAAATATCAGTGTATTGACACTGACTCCTTGTTTTTTTTGTTTTTTTAGATTGATTATGGATAAAAGTACAAATTAAACAGAATTACTATGCTGATCTGCGTTTTTTTTTTTTCATTTTGTTGAATTAAGCTGTAATGAAATATTGTCAAATATCTGCTGATTTGTATTATATCCTGATTTATAGAACAGAAACATGTTTCTTGGTTTGTATTCCAGGCATTGAACAGTGTAATTTGCACTTAAAATACAAACAAATCACACTAAGACCAGGACATATGGACACAATAAAATCAACAATTGCATCCAATTTGGCAGAACTTAAATCATATTGATTCAATATTTTATTGTTATGGAATTGTTTAACCTCATGTATTCTCCTCTTATTTTTTTTATTTCCTAATATGTACACCAACATTAACCTTCATCCCTTTCTTCTGTGTTGGCTGCAGGATTCGTCCTCAGTTGGCCAGAGAGAAGATCGAAGGATGTCACATCTGCACGTGTGTGATGCCCGGGGAGCCTCAGGTGATCCTGGGCAAAGACAAGTCCTTCACCTACGACTACGTGTTCGACATGGACTCGCAGCAGGAAGACATCTACGGCAAGTGCACCGAGAAGCTGATCGAAGGCTGCTTCGAAGGCTACAACGCCACTGTGTTTGCATACGGACAGGTGAGTCTTTGTGTTTGCTCTCTCTCAGGCCTGCACGACGGTGCGACGGTGCTTTATAGCTGTGTGGACGGAGAGAGTTGGTTGGAATAAAGAAGTGGTATCAAAGAGAAGTTTGGGGGAAAAAGGAGACGAGAGGAAGGAGTTAAAGAATACAAAACTCTGACCATATTATTAAGCAACAATTAGACCTTGAGTTTGAAGCTGCCTGTAACTCGGCAAAAAGACTGATTCTGGTCATTGACAGAGTTTTATTGTGTATGAGAGTTGTATTTTACCTTCTCAAGTCCCAGCTACAAAGCAATCGAGCTCAAGGCTTTGACAATATAGCCAAACATATTATCTTGTTAAAAAGGAAGAATGGGCAAATCTGGAGTGAAATATCTTAAAGCAGTTGTGTCCGTTTTAAAGTAGCTTTTGTGCAATTCAACTGAATTAAAAACCTGAATCATTATCTCTGTCAAAGAGGTTGTGGGGCATGATTAAAGAAAGAAACCACTGGAACTGATCTGATTTAGATGTGAGATACAGGATCTTGTTTATTAGGGAGGTTTTACATGTTTTTTTGTAAACTTAATATGATCATTCTCTGCCTGTTTGGCCATCATAACCTCACCCTCTGCTCAGTTCCGTCTTAATCCACGTCTCCCAGGTTTACTGTTTCTGTGACAGTTGGCCTACTTCTGACAGTATGTCCTAGATGAGATTGGTGTTCCTCTGTGGCTTTATTGGGACTAATCTAGATTTAGACCGATCCACTTGGCTTCATCACAAGAACGCAGCCCACATAAACACAACTCAAAATAAATCTTCTATCTTATCAAAAGTTTGTTCTAAGCACAGATGTGGGTGATGATGAAAAATATTGCTTCTTTTGTTTTATTATTTTGTGCAAAACTTGCCATATAATGTCTACTCTCTGAAGTTCTGAAGCCACCATGCTGCACACTTTTTCTGAAGAGATGCGAGTCGCACATTTTGTCATGACTAGAAAAACTTGCTCCCCAACTGTATCTGTAGCCTCCAGGTAAATACACTTAAGTCATACTGTACATATACTGTTTTGTAGGGGATGTGAAAAGGAATAGAAAACAAAAGATTTGAGAAAATAAAGAGGACTGAGGAAATGTGTATAAAGCAAAAAAGGAAAAAAAGCCCCACTCTTTCACCAAGTTCAAATCAATTCAGTCCAGTAGTTCAATTAAAACCTTGTTGGCATATTAATGAAATTAAATGTTTATGTACATTTACAATGTGCCCTGATGCTTATTCTCATGTCCTCACACAGACAGGTTCAGGGAAGACCTACACTATGGGGACGGGCTTCGACGTCAACATTGCAGACGAAGAACTGGGCATCATCCCCCGCGCCGTCCATCACCTTTTTAAAAGCATTGAGCAACGGCGCGAGGCCGCCCAGGAGCAGGGACGCCCCATGCCCGAGTTTAAGATCAACGCCCAGTTCCTCGAGGTAGACGATAACGTTCTCTTATTTTAGCTGCTTTTTACCTCAGGCTTTATAGAGCTGTCATGGGTCAAGCTTATATTACTGACATGTTTCTTGGATTAATTGAACCTTTTCTGAAATGCCAGTATTTTTTTTCCACTTTTCCTCCAGATAAAAGCTTCTAATAGACAAACATTTAAATGATCCCTAGATACTTGAGAGTACAGACTCTAAGACTGTGGTGAATGTACAAATAAGAACAGTTGTCTTTGTGAGTTTGTGAGAACAGACAGCACAGCGCTTCAAGGTCGTCTGTGCAGTAGTTCAGGGTAAAGGAGTTAGTGTTTGGTTGGTTAGACAGAGGTGGGAGTCTGCTGATACCAGGCACAGAGACGAACAATGGAACATTGAGGGAAAAGTTAAGACCCATTATTGTTGCAGGTATATGCAGATAGCAGATTGTACTGCAATTTTCTATTCCACTTCTAAAATAAAAGCTTTACTGTATATAAAATAGCCTAGATATAGTTCATGCTCTTATTTTAACACCATAAACTAAACACTTTTCCTTCTGAATGTCTACAGACACATTAGGGTTATGACAAGAATTTTAAGTTTAGCATTTTTCAAAATTACACATTTCTCATCCTTGTTGTTTGCTTGAGGTTTTGGTCCTAAATGCATTTAATGGTCATTAGCTCAGAAGGTTGTCTTTGAAATGTGCCTAATTTAGTCCAGTATTTAAAGTAATCTGTCTTTTTTGTGTGTGTGTGTGTGTGTGTGTGTGATTTGCCTCCATGAAGCTTTATAACGAGGAGGTTCTGGACCTGTTTGACTCCACAAGAGACATGAAGCAGAAATCTCACATTAAGATCCACGAAGACGCCACGGGAGGAATCTACACGGTCGGTGTGACCACACGCACCGTGTCCTCAGAGGCTGAGGTATGACTGGAAGATCATGCGTGTGTCAGAATCAGTGTCATGCGCACCAACCGCTTGAATCTAAATAGTGAATGCATGTTTGATTATGACACTTTCATTAGATTTTACAGCCGATTATTGTGATCAAGGCTTTTTACAAATACACTTTATTTATTATTCATATATCATTTATTACTGCACTCAATGTTTACTCTTCTAAATGCCAGAGAGTGTTTTGTTATCTGTAAGCTGACTTCAGGCAGCATAAATGTTACATTCAACACTTTTTCCCCCCCGCTCTGTTCAGATGATGCAATGCCTGAAACTGGGCGCTCTGTCTCGCACCACAGCCAGCACTCAGATGAACGTCCAGAGCTCTCGATCACACGCCATCTTCACCATCCACCTGTGCCAAGTCCGCGTTTGTGCCTCTGACAATGTTAGTGCACTCTCACACTATTATAAATGTACCTTTTATGCCGTTTTAATCAAAACATACAGAGAAATTGATCCAGGTTAATTTTGACTGCCTCAGCTTGTTTGCAGTTGTCAGAATTAAATAATTAAGTCATTGTATCTTGATTTAATTCATTTAGTCTTCTTTAAAGTGCTTCAATATACACTTTTATTGTGGGAAAAATGTTTAAATGTTGAATGAAAGCTTTTTCTTACAATCAGTTACTTTGTCCGACGTAGGGAAACACTAACAGGGTTTGTGTGCGCGCGTGTCATTGTCACTCAGCAAGAAAACGAGACCGATAACAGAGTCTCCAACGGAAATTCCGAGATGGACGAGTACGAGACGCTGACGGCCAAGTTTCACTTTGTCGACCTGGCCGGTTCTGAGAGGCTGAAAAGAACCGGAGCGACAGGCGATCGAGCCAAAGAGGGCATCTCCATCAACTGTGGACTGGTGAGCTTCTCCCTCCTCTGCCTGGCTGCTGGAGGACTTTGATATTCTAGAGTTGTACTGCCATCTAGTGGCCGGATTGTGTAGTTATTATAAATTCCCACAAGTTTTATTGTTTCACCAACAAAAAAAATAGAACATAGAAGCCTTAAGTGTGGAATGCTACATTTACTAATGCAATTTAGTCCATGTATTCTGATTGTGAGGAACTTAATGAATTAAGATTAATTTAGTTATTGATTTATGTGTGGTTTTGCTTCATAAGAAAACAAAGCATTTAAATCATTAAATAGGATTTTATTATTAATATCATTTCTGTCATAGCAACAGTTCTAAATCTTTGGTACTTTGACTTATTTATTGTTTGATCAAACTTTGCTGACCTGCCTTCAGGGTTTGACCAAAAAAAAGGGGGGTTAGGTTATGTAAATGTGCTTATATATTAAAGACTCTTGTTCTGCAAACACCTGTATCAACCTGAAACCCTTCTTCGGCCCTCTCTTTTGCCGCAGCTTGCTCTGGGGAATGTAATCAGTGCTTTGGGTGACCGGAGCAAGCGGTCATCACACGTGCCTTACAGAGACTCCAAACTGACCCGGCTTCTGCAGGACTCATTAGGAGGAAACAGGTTTCTCATTTCATGAAGAACTTATTTAAGAATAGGATATTATGATGGAAGTGGAAAAGAAAGAATGTCCAGCAACACTAGCAATATTGCTATTCTAAAATAGCAATGAAATCCAACCTGTGAAAGCATGCAGCCTGTAGTCAGTTATCATAGAAGTAACATTGCTCAGTTAAAGAATGATACTGACGTCCCCCTCCTTTTTGTTTCAGCCAAACAGTGATGATAGCGTGTATCAGCCCGTCTGATCGTGACTTCATGGAGACGCTGAACACGTTGAAATATGCCAACCGCGCTCGCAACATCAAGAACAAGGTCATGGTGAACCAGGACAAGGCCAGCCAGCAGATCAGCGCTCTGAGGACGGAAATAGCTCGACTGCAGATGGAGCTGATGGAGTACAAGGCGGTGAGCAGTATAGTGGTTATTTTTTTGACTTAACAGTTGAACCATTGCATGCTGATATCTGTTTATAAAAATCCTCTCCCTCCCCTGTAGGGTAAACGCATGGTGGGCGAGGATGGTATGGAGAGCTTCAGTGACATGTTCCATGAGAACACCATGCTGCACACAGAGAACAGCAACCTGAGGGTGAGGGTGAAGGCCATGCAGGAGACCATCGACGCTCAGAGGGCACGGCTCACTCAGTTGCTTAGCGACCAAGCCAACCAAGTCCTCGCCAGAGCGGGTAAGGGTTCAGAAGTGCACTCCTAATCCTCGTTTCCACCAAGCAGAACCAGTGTGGAACAGTACAACAGTGTTATTTTGTAGTTCTAAATATGAAGCCATTGTGCTTTTCACCTACCTCATCTGATTTTTTTTTTCCCCCAGGTGAAGGAGGTACAGAGGAGATTGGAAACATGATTCAGAGTTACATCAAAGAGATTGAAGACCTCAGGTAGACATCTCTGACTGTAGAGAGAGAGAGAGGAATGTGTGTTGTCATTCTGTCCCAGAGCTGTTATTCCTCAGTCTGCTCAAAAGTGATGAAGTCTCCACAGTGTTCTGTACATCAGTCTGAAGTGCAAATGTATGACAGCTCTCTTATCTTAAGATAAACGACAGAGAAATCTCAAACTTGTATAAGCACGTTTGTCCAACACTCACACTTGTTGCGTGAGTGTTGGACAAACGTGCTTATACAAACCTGGATCTGACGTGAACGTTGTCTTGCGTGTGTCCCCTCGGATTTCATCCCTAGAGCCAAACTCCTGGAGAGTGAAGCCGTGAATGAAAATCTGAGGAAGAATCTGTCTCGTGCCTCCAACCGTCAGTCCCTCTATGGAGGCTCCGGCTCCTTTTCCTCCTCGCTGCTGGCCCCTGAGAAGGAGACGTCTGATATCATTGAACTGGCCAAGAAAGACTTGGAGAAACTGAAGAAACGAGAGAAAAAGAAAAAGAAGAGGTAATAACATTAGCGGAGGGGAATTGTCATCAATAAAAAACATGTGTTCTAAGGTTGCTGTTGCATCTTGTTGCATACTGTGCTGCCTTTACATCCGAGTAAGTTTCAAACTTCAAGAAATACTAGGACTTGAATGACAATACTAGGTGGAACTAGTAGTTCATGTGCACATCTGGAAAAAAAATAATTTCCCACCATCTGCATTTTTGGCCTGTTTTAGTTGTGTTCAGTTCCTGTAAATCTAAGGAAGTTAAATGGAATTCAGCCCTCGTTAACCATGCAGATCTTCTGCTGTGATTAAAGCCCATAATCCACTGTGATTATTAAGATTAATGTCTGTTGAAGAAGTTGCCTGTGATCACTCGGCTCACACTGAGCAGAAGTAATCAGATTAATGTTAAATGCTGCGGGGGATGAAGTTTGGGGCTGACCAGTACAGAGCTTTCTCTGACCATTCTTCCCTCCATTCTTCCTTCCTTCGTTCATCTCTTGCTTCCTTCTCTCGTTCGATCCTTCACCTCTCCCTGAAGACTCCAGCAGCTCTTGGAAGAGAGAGAGATGGAGGAAAGGGAGGAGGAGGATGTGGTGGTGGTGGAAGAGGTTGAGGATGCCAGGTTTGTCAGAGCTTCCACCCTCCGTTTGCCTCTTCCATTCTTTTGCTTCCCCCTAACTCAGCATTTTATTTTACTCTATATGTTTTTGGCAGGTACTTTTTCTGCACCTGGAGTGACACATGCCTCTGTAGCAGCGATTCACTCCCGCAAAATAAACCTTATTCTTCTCTCTTTAGATCTTCTGTGTGAAAACCCCTTTGATCCATCATGCTACATCCCCTGCTTCTTTGTGTCTTTTGCTGACTTTTGTTATATGCAGTGAAAACATCTTGGAACTTTTCAACAGGTGTCTATTCTGAGAAATTTCACAACACAATATAATCAATATTGTATCATATTATTGAATATTATAAGTGCCTTATGGTGGAGCACACAGGCAAAAAGTGTGTCTCAGTAATTTCTGACAAATAAGTTTAAAATTAAATGTATCAGAACATGGTTAAATTGGATGACAAATCCCTCATTTCTTTTTTGGGTGTTAATGTTTTTATTATCATTATTTGCTTTTGTTTGAAACATCACCATGGCTTTCCAAACCCCCTGCGTTTGGATAAAGATATTTATCCAACAGATCTGCTTCAAGGATTTGGTTCACAAATGTTTTTTTTGCGGCATTTTCCCTCCTTCCATTTTCTTTTGGCTTTGTTCAAACTCCCTTTGTTAGAAAATTACACTTAAAAAAAAACAAAAAATCTCTGTCCCATTGTGTTTTTGTTTACATATAACACATTTTATGTTTGCCAAAAAAGCCTTAAAATTGTATGGTACCAACTTAAAAATGCCATTGACCTCAAATTAACTTGCATTATGTGTTACAGTAACCTTAAAAGATGCACTTAAAGTACACTTAAAAAAACAAACAAAAAAAAAAAACATTCATGGCAGGTGTATGATGTCTTTGACTCTTCGTTATGTCCAAATGTTTCAGTGCCAACAAGGAAGAAATTCCCGACAACGAGCAAGAGAAGGGCATTGAGAAGGAGACGACGGAGCGAGTCAGTGAGGACGCAGAGATGGTACGACCTGAGGTCTAATACTTCGTCTTTGTATCGATTTTTTTTTTTTTTTAAATGCATCAAAATACATTCAGTTTATTTGACATATAGGACATCCAGGAGGCCAGCGATCATGAGGAAGGAGAGGAGGAAGAAGAGGAAGAAGAGGAAGAGATGGACGTGGAAGAGAGCTCTGATGATTCTGACTCGGAGTCGGATGAAAAGGGTATATAAACCAATGTCCTACTTCCTGTTCTCCCTCTTTGTGTTAGAAGCGTCTGCTGCAGTTTGTCCACATGGGGGAGCTGTGTTGATGCAAACCCATACTGTTTCTGCAATAGAAAGAAAGGTTTTGAACATACAAACATATATTTTTAAGTTGAATTGTTGGGCATGTAGTGAATAATTAAAACAGAACAGATGGACTACATGGAAAATACTGATTCTACCTATAATCTGTGGGCACTACTGTGATACTTCAATCTAAGTGGTGTCTAATGCAACGTGGCTCCTCATGCTAAGGAAATGGACAAATAAGAATGTCATAATGAAAGTACATCACAATTCTAATTCTAAATATGGCCTGAAACACAGATGCACCATTGTTCATGAGGAATAGGAAGATCCATAATAGCAGTAATAGAAGGTGCAGTCAGTTTACATAAGCGATCGATCAGACACAGTGAAATGCACTCAATTTGTCAATTTTGTATGGAGTTTATTCTCAAAAGCCTTAGCAAATGGAAGGTTAAAATCATTTCCCAAAGATGTATAGAAAGTGCTTAGAGAGAGCACAGTCCTCCACTGATGCATTCTGTAAAATCTATTGTTAAAGGAAGTCGATTACTTCTCCAGTTTTTTAGTAAATGGTGAGTAATCATTTTTTTTGTCTTGGTCCCACAGAGAACTTCCAAGCAGACCTGGCCAACATCACCTGTGAGATCGCCATCAAGCAGAAGCTGATCGATGAGCTGGAAAACAGCCAGCGGCGTCTCCACACACTCAAACAGCAGTATGAGCAGAAGCTGATGATGCTGCAGTGCAAGATCAAGGACACCCAGCTGGAGAGGGACCGTGTCCTCCAAAACATGAGTAAGATATTAAAAAAATATGCAAAATGTAACAATAATTGATTTGGTAAATATCAGAGTTGTCCATGATTGATTGATTGTGTTCCATTCTTTTAGATTCAGTAGAAAGTGGCACAGAGGACAAGACTCGCAAAATCAAGGCTGAGTATGAGAAGAAGCTGAGTGTCATGAACAAGGAGCTTCATAAGCTCCAGTCTGCTCAGAAGGAGCACGCCCGCCTGCTGAAGAACCAGTCGCAGTACGAGAGACAGCTGAAGAAGCTTCAGGTGGATGTGGCAGAAATGAAGAAGACAAAGGTACGATCGGTACTCTGTACTGTGTGGCCACTAAAGATTTGATTATCATTATTCTAGATGGTAGAATTTGGTACAATGTGTAGCTGTTGTGTGTCGTCTGACAGTCTTTACTCAGCTGGGTTTTAAACACAAACGATACAAACTTCCTCTAGAGCGTTCTAATTATTAAGAAGACATAATGAAAGCAGAATCTCTGTGTATGCAATCTATTCGTCATCTTTGATTGGACCAGGTCCGTCTCATGAAGCAGATGAAGGAGCAGCAGGAGAAGAACAGGATGAACGAATCTCGCAGAAACCGGGAAATCGCTACTTTGAAGAAAGACCAACGCAAGCAAGAGGTTAGTGGCAGGAAGGTCCCCCACTGCCTCATGTGCTTTAAGTGGCAACTACACTACGTAGTTCAGGTCTTTTATTGATGCTTATCGATCATTTTCTTTGTCAGCATCAACTTAAGTTACTGGAGGCTCAGAAGAGACAGCAGGAGCTCATTCTGAGGAGAAAGACTGAGGAGGTGAGCACATTTATTCACACTAAAAGTACATTTTCACTCTTACAGAAGCATATGGTCTGGTTTAAAAGACAAAAATGAATTCATAAAGTTAAATGGCAAATACGGCTTTTATCTCTTATCATTTTAATGTCTATTTTAATTTGTGTGTGTGTCTCAGGTGACCGCTCTGAGGAGGCAGGCCAGGCCCACCTCTGGTAAAGTCATCAGGAAAGTCAGTCTACCAGAACCATCAGTGCAGGACTCGGCCCACAGACCCCCGTCTGGCCGCATGTACTCCTCCGGCAATGCAGCTCCGAATGGAAACCGGTGAGTCTGTGTGGATTTTACACATTCATTTAGGAATTGTCGAAATAAATAGCGTTCCTGCATAACACACGAAATATCCTCAGGAGTTTCATCCATGTTGTCTCTAAATGAGCATTGGTGGTTTGAAATCATTCATTATTACATAACATTATTGACTTATTCTGTGTGTGTGTACAGTTCGTACTACAGGCGCACAGCGGGGATTTACTCCACCAGAGTTGCTCGTAATAAATGGCAGTGCCTTGAGCGACGGATCTGTGACATCATCATGCAGAGGATGACCATCTCAAATATGGAGGCCGACATGAACCGCCTCCTCAAGGTAAAGTCCTGCTGCAGTGCACAGGTGGAAGCACAAGCCTAGAGCTGAAGAAGGCAGTCGAGCAGTTAAATTCTTGAAAACTAAGATTAGCAGGGGGAATATGTATTAATGGTGTCATGTGACCTTGACTACACATGCATTGTATTTGAGGTTTTAATCCGGAATATTGTTCTCTCCCCATTTACCAGAGTATCTTCTCAATTAAATACAAATTTTCCCAACTGATTTAGGTATTTTGTTTCAGTCAATGGCTTCCCCCACTAAATCCAGATCCAGTCCTCAAACAATGCTGGATTTATGCACAGTCTGTTTGGTGGTTTGGCACAAAGAGTAGGGTTAATCATCTGGTGGATGTCTGTGTGTTAGAGCTTGCTGCTGTGGATAGAAACTGCCAGCATAGTATTAAATCTATTGTCAAATTGACTTTCTTTCCTGAGGTGGAAACCTGCAGGGACAATCAATGGGTTTCAAACACAAATCTAAGAATAAAAACATCCTCTCCTATCCGTCTGTGATTGCAGCAACGAGAAGAACTGACCAAACGTAAGGAGAAGGTTCTCAGAAAGAAGGACCGTCTGGCCAGGGAGGGGGCAGAGGCCGAGGCAGAGAAGGCAGTGCCTCCCCTCAACGAAGAAGTGGACGCGTTGGCGGCCAACATCGACTACATCAATGACAGCATCGCAGATTGTCAGGCCAACATAATGCAGATGGAGGAAACCAAGGTGAGAAAGCATGATGATGATAGTTAAAGTATTAAAAATGTTTATCTAGCTGTACAATACGGTCAAATTAATAAAGAAAGCTTCTAATTTACACTTAATGACTCCATAAATGTACTCTTTGCTTCCAGGAGGAGGGCGACACAGTGGACATCTCTGCCGTGATATGTTCATGTACTCTGGGAGAGTCTCGTTTCCTTCTCGACCACTTCATGACGATGGCCATAAATAAGGTAAATTAGTGTTAATAATGAGCAGGTTATCAGAGAAAGTGTATGCAGTGCATGCCCACTGTACTGTAGCATAATGGCTATGTTATATAAATGACAAAGTAGATAATGAGCAAATAACCGCACCGTATAAACACTGCTCTGCATAGATAAGCTGTGTGCCAAATGTAGTATAGACTGTAGTTTGTGCAGCTGACTCTTTTCTGCAGCTGGACAAACTAGAGTAGAGATTTTGTTGAAATAAAGGTATAAATGTGGATTTTTATCAGTTAAAGTTCAGAAAAACACACCAGTCTCCAACAGATATGAAAATGTGGTAATTGAGATGTATTGGTGCAGTTGAAGTACTAACATGTTGAATTTGAAAGGGTTAACACACTAACTGTGTGTTCTGACCACTTCAGGGTCTGCAGGCGGCGCAGAAAGAGTCCCAGGTGAAGGTGATGGAGGGCAGGCTGAAGCAGACGGAGATCACCAGTGCCACACAGAATCAGCTGCTCTTCCACATGCTGAAGGAGAAAGCAGAGTTCAACCCGGAGCTGGACGCTCTGCTGGGGAATGCTCTGCAAGGTTAGGAAAACAACAGCAGTTTGGTTTGTGTGAGGAGAAGAAGAAGAAGAACATACAAAGACCCCGTCTTAACTCAGTCCACATCCTGGGAGCATTGCTAGTATCACATCAAGTGAAATTCATCAGATTCTTACTCTGGGGATGACCGTACTGTTAATAAAGTTTTTTTCAAAAGTCAGCTACAAAGCATTTTGCCTTTCAGAAAGTGAACTGGGTTAATGGTCAGTTGCATGATCGGGGCGTATTGAGATTCTCTTGCCTGTTGCCTTCGGCTGAATAGAAGCTGACCTAATATCATTCAGAATTAATTCCACTGTTATAATGAGGCAAAAAGTCTGTAATTAACCAAAATGTTTACATTACGAAGAATTTTTTGCAAGCTTTTGTTCTGCAGGATGCACCGTTTTACAGTAGATGCACCATTTATTATTATTTTATATTCATTTGTTTTAGAATTTTTGGGGGAATGTGTTCTTGATTTTTTGCATTGCCTTTTTCTGTTCCCCCATTTTTTTTCTTTTTCTTTCTTTTTTGTTTTTGTTTTCTGATGTTTTCACAGAGCTAGGTAACATCCCAGCTGGTAAGTGATATCATATTAGACTCCTTACAGTGTAACGATGCATGGTTCCTCTTCCCTCTGCTTTGAAAACTAACGAAACATAACATTAACAGGTTGCATGAGTTGCAATGCGACCCGGCTTCTCTCCATCTGTCTGATGACCCCTCACTTCCCTTCATCTGGACACACACTCTTCCTCCTCCTCTTTCTCCAAGCTCTCCATGTGCTACAGCTTCTATGCTTTAGCACCCTGATAAACCGAGACCCTTCCACAGGAGCCGTACAACGTGGATATTTTAGCTCTGTCAGACCCTGTAGGTCAGCTGACCCATCCAGAGCCTGACTGCTGTCTCACCTTTTTCAACCCATCCAGTCACATTGAGCTCACAGAGGAAGTTTGTTTGTCGATTTAAAAACGGCATGGCACTGCACTGATATTGCCCCTCATCTGCTTCCCTCGTTCGTCTTCTCTACATCCAGTTTGGGCAGTAAATCCCAGATTATTGAAGAGTATTTTGTCCTGTGGTGAAACGCTATAAATGTTTTAGTCTTTTAGGTGAAGTGAATTTGACTTAGAAAGTGATTAGGCATCGTCTTGTTCTCATTAGCCAAGAGTTTTTTTTTAATTCTAACAGTATTCAATGATGTCATTTGACAGAAAATGGGGACGACAGCAGCAGTGATGAGTCTGCTCAGAGCCCTTCAGCAGAGGGAACGTAAGTACATTTTCATAAAAATTAGCAATGATCACATGCTCTGTCACGATATAATGTATATGTATATATGCGTATGTGTGATCATGTATGTGTATATATATATATATATACACGTGTGTATATATATACACGTGTGTATATATATATATATGTGTGTATATGCATATATATGTGTGTGTATATATATATATATATATATATAGTAGTATAGTAATGGATTAATAATCCAGTAATTGTTTCAGTTGTACACCAGATAATAAATATAAATATAAATAAAATGATCGTATGTGTATCGACACTATAACCATATATGCCTTTCCCTTTCAGCACTTTAGCGTCAGACCTCATGAAACTATGTGGAGAAACCAAAACCAGGAATAAGGTATTACAACTACAGTATACAGTGTTTATGTCATCCCCCCCCCCCCCACATAAACACTTGTCTGACACAGGTCTTCGTGTCTGTGCTCTGCAGGCTCGCAGGAGGACCACCACTCAGATGGAGCTGCTGTATGCAAATTCTGACTCCGTCCCTGAGGCGGCGACCACAGACTTCTCCAGTCCGATGCTGCTGTTGGCAGAAACACCAGATGGAGGAGGAGACATGGACACGTCAGGCTCATCAGTCAGGGACTACACAGCTCTCTCCCCTGGCTTTTCCTCTAAAATGGGCAGCATGTAAGTCCAGGCCTGGCACTCTTTGCTAACATATTTATTGGCACTTCCTTGTTGCATGAACCTTTGCTGCTACATCCTCTGCTTTATTTAAGTTCGGTTCACGTTATCCATTAGCCACCCTACGTCTCTTAGCTATGCCTTCCTGCACCTGATGAGACCTATGAGTTAAAAGCATGAAACTTCAGAGTTATTATCCAGTGCATAAACCTCTTTTCTAATCCCTTATTCCAGCTGACTTACATATTGCATACAAACTTACTAACCTGACCACTGGTTTATGAAAAGCCATGCTTCAAACGTGAGTGTACATTGACTTGTTTGTTAAAGAGCCTTGGCTGAATTATTTTTGAGTTTGAGAATTGCACAAAAGCTTCAGTGTCCTCAGTAGTTAGACATGAGCTTGTTGAAGAACCGTCACTGTTTTGGGACTTTAAATCACCAGGTAACTGTGTTTCTGAATGTTCTGCATGCTCCTGTCTAATTGTTGCATTATTCTTTTTTTGTTTTAGTTTAAAAATCCATCAGTTGTTTCTTATTATTTCTGTACATTGTCTTTTTGTTGTTGTTTGTGAATGACTCCCATGACATTTGAATGGTCAGTTCTGGCTCCAGAACTTCACCCGCGTTGGAAAGGCGAACTCCGGAGCCTTCCCCACTCTCTCGCAGGAAGACGTATGACAGGGCGCATGCAGCCGCCGACAGGGCAAAGGTCAAGGAGATTAAACAGTAAGAGCTTGCTGCCGACACTGTGGTTGCAAAAGCCGAGAGAAAGAGAAAAGAAATAACTTTAGCTCTACTAATCCTCCTTTTCTCGGTTTCCTGCTTTGAAGACGCATGTGGTCTCAACTGAATCAGAAACGTTCAATGCCTGCTGTGATAACCTTTCACCTGCCAACTTTTCTACTGGATTTAAGTACACAATTTTATTAATTCTGCGTCTTTTGACTCAAATTCAGTGCTGAACTTGCTCATGAATCTCTCTGCTGAAATTTTTTGATTGAGAAAATCACCAGCCTTTCTCTCTCTCATTCTTGGGAGTGAATTGTTGTGAGGGATGCAGAATGTGCTTGGTGAACTCTTATTATAAAGCAGAATGTGTGTCTGCAAATGGTCACATGATGGCAGCTTGTATTAATAATGCACGATAGAAAATAGTAGAACAGTTACACAGTTGATGCATTATTCTATTTCAGTGTAATTATAATAATAGTCCCCTTATTAAGTCTGGTTTTTTTTTTTTACTTTTGTTGGCATGAACTCGGCTGTTGCGAGCTACACTGTTTGGCCACTAGGGCACCACACCACACCACACCATTGAATGAATCCTTAATGCTACTACACAGTCTTTACTCCACACAAACACCCTGAGGCTAAACATGACATTTACATTTTTTTCTTGTGTGGCATAAGCATTCAAATTTTTTCACATGCTTGGCTGTTATTACAAAATGCATTATTATTATTATTTTATACAAATTGCTTTCTATAGATTTTTCTCTTGTTACTCGTAGAGGCTACAGAACAAATGCTGCAGGTTGACAAATTCAAAGGATGGCGGCGTGTAGAGGCGTGAATTTAAACTGAATGTAAAAGCCTTTTTATCTTTGCATTTCTCACTATTGTGGTGTTCACTGGAGCTTTAAGTTTACTTTAAATAATAACTACTATTTACTATTGTAGGAGGTCTGACACAGGACCGTCAATACCTTTCACAGAACAGTGTTGTTCTGAAAATGTAAAACTGATGAACACTTGGCAGCTATGTTGTCCTGTCAGTTGCTCTTCTTTGACATGAGTGCAGCATATGAATCTCCCGTCTGTCATCACACAGTCCTCCCACACTTCCACCGCCAGTGTGTAAACAGCTTAGCACACACTTTAATTATGCCGCAGCTTAATTGGCAGCCCCGCTGTCTTCCATCACAGCTTCGCCCTCAGGAACCTCAGGACGACGAGCAGCCCCACCATTTCCTCTTCCCCTTCCTCCTCCGCCGCTTGTCCCCGAAACCACATGTTTAGCCATATGACGGCGTTATCTGTGCTGCACAGCAGGTCCTACAGGACAAGTGGGAATGAAAGTTAAGTTAACGTTGGCTTGACAGAGGATCAGATTGTTGCTGAAAAGAGAATCTAAGCATGAACAGCAGGGATTTCCGCTCTAAAATAAGTCAGTTTGTCAAATGATGGCCAATACTGCATTCCCACGGTTACAGTGTAGTTTCACATTTGAGTACAGATTATTATTATTATTTTGTTAAATATTACATGGCTCCAGGTACTGACAGACTTGCAGACAAGGAAAGGGCTGTGCATCGGTCCATAGCAGGCATGACAGGCTAATCTCTCAGTCCCTCTGGCCCTGTCCAAGTAGGCAAGGAATGGCTCCCAAGTAGATGAGAATTTCTTTATTAATTTGGTTATTAAAAGTCTGACTTTTTCCATCTGTATGAGCAATGTTATTTCTGCCTTCCACCTCTGAAAGAAGGGGGAGAAGGTGACTTCTATTCTCTCAGAATCAGGCCATTTTATAGGCCTCAAAATCCAGTCAGTGAAAGGTGGGACCAAAAAGAGTTGGTGCAGGCTGCCCTCCAAGACTTTACATCCGTCACATGTTGGTGAAAGAGAGGAGTACACTTAATGAAATCTGGATTTACACTAGTGGAGACGGTAAATAACTTTAAATTGAAATCAGTTGGTGTCTGCTGTTAGCAGAACAGACATGGATTATAGGCGAGGCCTTGTCCCAATCGAAGATAGACAGTCATATACCCACCTCTTCCTCCTGTCTCTCCCTAATACTCTCTGTGGTGACGATATTAAAACCAAACTGACTTAGATGAGACACCTGGAGTCAGGAGGGTTATTTAAGGCGTCAAAGAAGTCATGTTTCCAAGAAAGAGTTTCAAAATGATGAATCTGAGTTGAGACTTAGTGTCTCAAATCATCCTGCTATGTATACATCCTGAATGAAACTAAGCCCTTCTGTCTCCAGGTGTGATAAGTTAAATCTGACCAAAAAGGATGAAAGGAATGATTTAAAGAAAAGTGTGTCTGCACAAATGCCTCCGTGCTAATTAGATTTTGAATCCTAACAGAGTTCTTTAAGACTAAACTCAGACCAGGCATAGTCCTCGGCTTCTCCAACGTTGACAACAGTTCAGCTGTCAGTGAAGAATGGAATGGATTTCATTTTACAGCCACAAGGGGGCACCAGGGGCCAAATAACCTGAAGAATCCAATTGCCAAAACATTATCTGCCTTCCCTCTATATTGTTGTTGTTGTTGTTGTTGTTGTTGTTGTTGTTGTTGTTGTTGTTGTTGTTGTTGTTGTTGTTGTTGTTGTTGTTGTTGTTGTTGTTGCCTTATCATTTGTCCTATTGATTCATAAAAGAGCAGTATTTTCAAAGTAAGAGGTCTCTGCTTTGCAAATGGATTCCTGTTGTTTGCTGTATTGTGTCTAAAATCACTAACTTTCTCGCTGTAATTAACATACACATTGACTTTGTATTGTAGTATAGTATGCTCATTTAAACCTTGGACACTTGGTATCATCATTATCAGTATTTACACTCCACACCACAATTTACAGCATTATACTGTGGTATTTCAAGCACTAGATGTGCTCTGTGTGTGTGTATATATATATACGCCATGGACACTAGTTTATCATCGCATATAGGAAATTCTTGAGGGCACTACAGTATTTGGGGCACACACTCTATATTTCACAGCCATAAATAAAATGGCAGAGCTAAATATAGCAAGCTGGATTGCAGATGAGTGACAGCAGCAAAACTTTTGTTGCATAAAAGGTAGAAAATATTAAAGCCAAGACATTTGTTATGTATTACAGGACTAAAGCTGCAGGATTATTGTATTTTTGTAGCTGTTGATAGAAATAAGTATTTTGATGAAGAGGTAATCATCTCTCCGTTATATCAGATGTTGTTTTCTACTCCAGGAAGAATGGATGTCTCCACTCGTCCTCCGGCCGCTTACACCAAGTTGTTTCACATCCTCTCACCGACCCAACAAAGTACTTGTGTTTATTGTTTTTTATCATATGGCCCTCTAAGGCTTTCACCTGTGGTGTTTTGGGGCAAAAGGTGATGATGAAACACAGATGAACTTGTGGATTGCACCCTTTTCTCAACACAACCTACATTTTTTATTTTCCCCCTGCGGTTGTACAGCAGAGCTTGGGTTCGTGCGACCGTCTGCTAATCCGTAGTTTAGTTACACACAGCTGTAGTGATGGCGCTGTTGTCCGAGAGCCAGTTAATATGGTAGAAAAACAAAGGATGACTATCCTGGGATGTCTGGCATCAATAGATAGTGACAGTAACCCAGACGTTGTGTAATCTCGTTAAGCTTATTACTGCTATTGAGCCAGAATCTTCAATAATCCCCTGTTCATCAGTCACTTTTCGTTTCTTTTCTTTTTTCACGCTGCAGACCTCTTTCATGCACAACTCCTGAATATTGATGTCTTCTTCTGTGGTACAGCACCTGCTCCTACTCCTCTGATACAATAGATGCACACGTTAAAGAGAAGTGATTGTATTGATTCTGCCGTCAGTTGCCACTTTGTCAGAATGACCGGCAAATTAGCGATTGAGCGGGTTTGTGAAACGATATTGAACCTTTGACCCCCTCATCAGAGGCGCAGCTTGTGAACAGGCAAGGCAGGCAACTGCTTGAGGCCCCGACACTTGGAGCCTGAGGGCTGTTTTTTACTCATTTTATATGTTTTTTTCAGTTATTTACAGTATTTTATTGTTCTTTATATTTATATTGCTTTATAATGTGGGTTCTTTACAGTGTAATGTGTATATATAGTGTAATAGTTTCTTAAAAGCTATTTAAAGTATTTTATTGTTATTTACATTTATAGTTTCACATACTTTTTAATTACAAGGTTTTTTCCATGTTATTTCATTCGTTTCGGAAAAAAAAAAATATTTTGCACTCATACGTTTTTCATTGATGTCAGATTATTTATAACATAATGGTGATGAACACTGGTTGGAAGGGCCCCCTGGGAATTTTTGCTTAGGGCCCCTACAGACTCTAGAATCGCCTCTGCCCCTGATGATCCAGCACTGCCGCTCTCTGAGTGAGCGTCTGTCAAAAGAGAATTATGTGAAGGTGTCGGGTACTCGTGGGATCATTCTCTTTCTTCTCTTCAGCACAAAATGGTGACAGTGATCTCTTTCCTTTCCTTTGGACTTGGACATCTGTCTATTTTTTTTTGATTTACAGCATCATACTAATCATCCGTAAGAGCAGCATGTGGCGCATTTGACGACTTTTGTTGAATGTGTTTGGGCTTATGAGCTGATGCTACAGGGTGATAATGAGTGCATTTTTTTCCAGGGGCGTCATTAACCCTGTGCCGTCCACCAAGAGCAGCCGCTCGGCGACGCTGCAGTGTGTCCACGTGGCAGAGGGACACAGCAAAGCTGTTCTCTGTGTGGACTGCACTGATGACCTCCTCTTCACTGGATCCAAAGGTGAACCACCCACAGTCGTCTTCTCTCTCTCTCTGTCCTCATCAGTATTCCATGTATATAAATCCTCATTACACACTCGCAGACTTTATTACTTTCTCACATGCAGTTATGTAATTGCAAATAAAACTCGACGGGGCTCAATTGTCACATGCGCGGTATGCAAATGAGGTGATGAAATAAAATAATGTACTGGTAAAAACTCAATGAGTTTTTAAGCATTATAAATTGAGGTAATTATGTGGGTAGATCCCGTTAGCTTCCATAGTGGTGCTTGATAATATTCCCTGGGTCCACATAAAATATGCATTTACAACTGAACAGTTACAATTCTTGATTCTTGATTAACAATCCTTCATCCAGAACTTGATAACACAACATCTGGCACCAACCTTTAAAGTAGAGATAGACCGATATGTTTTTTTCAGGGCTGATACCTATTATTAGAAGTCATGGATGCCGATATCCAATATTTGTAGCTATATCGGATCAACAAAAAGGCCATGATTCGTACAGCTGTCTTGATTTGTTCTGTTTATTTTCTCCTCTTTCGCTGTCGACACCAAGAAATCATAAGCCACCGTGATAAACTATAAATACAAAACATAAAAGTCCATAAGAGTCTTCTGAGACTTATTTTAACAAATAAATAAAGTACGATTACCGTGTGCACCTCTTGAACACAGTGCAGAAAAACTTCATAACTTCTTGCCTCCATGACAGTGGTCCCACACAATCCCTCAGTTCAACCTCAAACTGACCCCAGTCATGTGACCATGCACTTCAAAATAAAATGACCTCACCTCAAGGTAGTGAAGTGACAATAAAAATCATTTTACTGACATGTTCTAATTCAGTTATGTATAAATGCAAACCCCCTCTGGTTTCCTATTTATTCATTTTCAACCACTTAATGAACACGCAACGGCTACAATATTGGTGTCAATTTTGAATAATACCAACACTTAAAGGTGCATTATGTAATAAATCTAAAGCAACTGGCCATAAAATCCTCCTAATATGTCACAGAGACTCAGGAATAATGTTCATATAACAAACTGAACTCTCCAACAACAACAGTACAGACAAAATATTTGCATTAAAAAAATGATTTTGAAATCATGTTTTGTCATGTGGCGCCACCTACCACCGTTTACCAATCATTGCAGTCGGTAGAGTCTCAGCTGCCGAGCAACCACAGGTTGCCAGGTACGTCTGAGCTGCAATGACGTAAAATGAAAACCTAAAAGACCTCGGTATATTGAGTTTGAGTGTAGTAACCGTTTTTGGCCACATTCTTACATATGGCGCCTTTAACTTTAACATTTAAATGCCTTTAAGCGTATGTTTATTAAACAGCTTTTCAGATTTGCAACATGTTAAATAGACATCTTTGTTTTAAAATTCTAACAAAACGTGCAGGAAGCTCCCAGGTTCAGCAGCATGTATTATAAAGTTAAATGAAATTTTAAATAAATAAATTGATCTCTTATTGGCTGTGTGTCGCCCTGCAGACCGCACGTGTAAGGTGTGGAACCTGGTGACCGGGCAGGAGATAATGTCCCTTGCTGGTCACCCTAACAACGTGGTGTCGGTGCGCTACAGCTCCAGTTTAGTCTTCACTGTGTCCACCTCCTGCATCAAAGTCTGGGACATCCGTGACTCGGCCAAGTGCATCCGCACACTGACGTGAGTCTGACTTTTTAACAGATAACCCTTTTGTTGTCATCACTACTAACGAAACAGGATGCACCTTTATATTTTACATACATTATGATATAATGTATCATGTATTCGTATATGTTGCATCCGTGTGTTTCTTCAGGTCTTCTGGTCAGGTAAACGTCGGGGACAACTCTGGGTCGAACACCAGCCGAACTGTCACCATCCCACCAGGCGAGAACCAGATCAACGAGATTGCTCTCAACCCCAACGGATCGGTCCTGTACGCGGCTGCTGGAAACTCGGTCAGAGTCTGGGATCTGAGAAGGTAAACTCGGTTTTTAAATACACTTCTCGTATTGATAATTACAAAGGTTCCTGCAAATGTAGAAATGAGAAAAAAGACAGAAAACAAGTCAAACAAATGTGAGTGAAGTATAATTGAGATTTATTTTAAGAGATTGGTAGAGTGACTGAACACTCTTTAATATTCCTCATAAGTGGCTGCATTCAAAGGCTGCAACGATTACAGTCATTGTCAACTATTTAGATCATGGATTATTCGTTTTTAGAGGGTTTTCTTTATAATTATAACACACTCTCTTATTTATCAGCTTCTTAAATGTTATTTTTTTGTTTGTGGATACAGGTTTGGGATACACCGAGCAACACTTTTCACAATTATCTGACAGTTTATGGACCAAACCAATACTGAATACTATGAAAACAATCATATTTTCATATAATAGACATATAGCTGTTTTAGTCGACAAGTCTCGTCCAGAAATTTGACCAAAATGATCTGATGGACTGTGAGGACTTCCCCTTGTCTACTTCTATGGAACCACGACAGGCTGCCTTTAAACTACATGAGAGAATTCCAGTGCAAATGCTGATAAATAAAAAACATGCTCAGTGTTAATTTAAATTCCATTTTATAACATTTAAGCTTTGAGACTGGTCATAGAGTTGGGAGTCATACATCTCTGTCACCGCCTCACCTCACTTTGTTAAATCAAGGATAATGAATTTATTATTTACTCGAGTCTAACACCACTTTTTCACAATTTTTCATAAGTCAATATTTGCAAGGTCATGAAAAAGGAGGACTGATATGAACCCTGCTTATCATTTGTATTCATTTCTTCTTGACTTTGATACACTGCACTGTTTTTAGATGCTTAACACACAAACACACACACACATACATATGTACACACCTCGCTGTTTGCCTCTCTGCTGTGGAGTTGGAAGATTGAGTGTGACAGATATACAATCTATACCTGTCATTCATCACTGTCACTCAGCTGTGGTTAGGCTCAGCTGCCGTTTGTCTTGATGAATTTCCTCTTTAATCCTGTTAGAGAATAAAAACAGTCGATAGAGGAAGTGGGAAAGATTAAATCAACTTTGAGTCGATGTGAGCTGCACAAACACCGAGATTGAACACTCAAACTCCAGACACACTTTGTTCACATAAATGAAAGGGGGTTTTGTTGTTGGAATATTTCATTCACTTCATGTCACTGAACAAATTATGTCATGAAGGCTGGAACTCTTTTTTATGACGTCATCCTTTTTCTCCCCCACATTAGATTTGCATCCACTGGTAAACTCACTGGTCATCTTGGCCCCGTCATGTGTCTGACCGTGGATCAGTCCGGAAGCAACCAAGACCTGGTGATCACGGGGTCCAAAGATCATTACATTAAGGTGAGTTAACGGTGTGTATGAGCTCCTGGGAGAAAAAAAGCCACATGTTTTATTCAATATAGGCACAAGATGTAGCCCACAAGATTAACTGGAGTCCCTGGAGCGCAATAAAAGTAAAATATTATACATACACAGTGTATACAAAGAGGCACTACAGCCATTATAGAGTGCTATATGATGATCTATGATTCCACAACAATATTTTTTTCCATGCGTCCTTGCTGTTGCAGCTGTTTGAAGTGAGCGAGGGCTCGTTGGGGAGCATCGGCCCGACACACAACTTTGAGCCACCGCATTATGACGGCATCGAGTCACTGGTGGTGCAAGGGGACTTTTTCTTCAGCGGCTCTCGAGACAACGGCATCAAGAAGTGGGACCTGGACCGAAAAGACCTGCTGCAGGTTAGCCATGTTAATATAAAGATGAGATGAGATTAGACTGAGGAGACAATGAAACATCTTGGAGGTTTGATAATGAATTTGACCTCTAGTGGAATAAAACGGAACATAATCATTGACTTATGTATTTCATTATCATTAAAAATTTATCTTTTTAGCGCATTTTATTCATTAGGGTGTATGGAAATATTCTTGACGGTGGTTTTGTGTTGTATTGAAGACTGACCACTCATTAGCATCAAGCTTAATAGCTTTAAAAGCTTTTACTCTTTCCTCACCATTCCTCTGCCTGCACATAGAAAACTGTATTGTTAATACATAATAATAATAATATTGATATTTTTACATTTTCTTTCTTAAAATAGAGTATGTTTGGAGGGGGAATCTCAATACATCTTCATCTCCTTGCCTTAAGTATTATGATACATCACATTGTATTGTTATTTTGTTTTAATTTTTGTTTCAACAGTGTTCTTAAATGTTACTATCTTGGTATGTTTGCAAGAATAGACACTAAAATAGTCTAAAATCTCAGCGGCAGACGTGCTCAATAGAAAGCTTTCTATCATAACAGAAACAAACTTACACGATAACAGATTGTGTAATTTCTCATGCAAATCTAAATGTAAGCCTTTCTTTACAGCACATTAACAAGATACAGTATTTCATTAGATTGCACAAATAATTGGCAGTAAATAGATTTTTATCACACACTCACACAGTGAAGAGAGTCGGTCCCCTGACGTTTGAGATTTTCACTCATTTATGACAAAGTGTTGAGAGATGGCGTGTGTGTGTGTGTGTGTGTGTGTGCAACAACTCCTCAACTCCGTCTGTGACATTCTCTCTCTCCATCAGCAAGTCCCTAACGCTCATCGTGACTGGGTGTGTGCGCTCGGAGTGGTTCCCGGCTCTCCGGCCCTGCTCAGCGGCTGCAGAGGAGGCGTGCTCAAGCTGTGGCACACGGACACGTTAGGGGCGCTGGGCGAGCTCAAGGGTCACGAGAGTCCGATCAACAGCATCGCGACCAACAGCAGCCACCTGTTCACTGCATCAGAGTAAGACTCACACACGCACACACGACCAGCCAAGTATATAAAATTTGTTATAAGATTTCATTGCGTTAGATTCTAGTTTTACTACGTGGTAAATGTATTTGTTGACTTGCCCTCACAGACTCTCTGCGAGTCACAAAGTCAGCAAAGCTGTTCTCTGCTGTTCTGGAGCCAAAAGAGTGGATTTCGCTCTCACTCTCTGAATCTTGAGAGAAGCAGCTGAACCATATGGACCTTGTCGCCTGTGTCTCAGTGTATTTATAGACTCACGTTGGCTCATTTGAATGCATACGATGCATTCAGACTGACGTGCAAGTATCAAGCGGTGCACTATATGTATTTGGACTGCGCAATTCAACAAAGGTCATAAAAACAAGGAGAACTTCTTACTCGAGTCAAGTGTTTTTTTGATGCACGGCAAAAAGGGCAGAGAAATCTGGTAAACTCTGCAGATTATTATAGTTATTGCATTCCAAATCAGGATATATGACTATATATATATCCATATATCATGTAAACAAATGAAGGTTCATGTTCACACTATATGTGTGCCTTACATTCCATTATCTTCTGTGTTTCTCCCTCAGTGACCGGACCGTGAAGATCTGGCGTGCGCGTGGTGGGCTGGACAGCACCTTAGAGGTGGCTGACAATGCGGATGAGGTGGCGAGCAATTGAACACGGCGCGCCTCCTCTGGAAAAACACTCGCAGCATCCTCTGATGCTGCTTCCCTGCACTTTGACCCCATAAACCAAACCAAACCAAACCACTGAAGCCCCCCCCCCCAACTCTCACTTTTTCAACACACACGCCTTCATTTTGCTCTGTAACCTTTTCTGACAGGAGGAAACTAATGTCGTCTCAAACTAACTCTGTATTCTCAGAGGGATTCACTATAATCACGTTTAGTCCTCTGTGCCGTTAGTGAGTCTTTGCAGTAGGAAATGTTTTCTCTCTTTTCCACTGCAGACAGGAACATTTATGTAGGTGTTTAACACGACTTCCCTGTGCATTAGGTGCTATGCCAGGAATCTACACATTTATAAATGCACATTAATGTGTTAGATTAGGAAAAAGTAAAACTGGAGGACGTTAAGTGTAGAGGAGAAAAAGGTGGCAGCGCTAACAGGTTGGTAGCTGGTCTTCACAACCCAGTTCTCCAGTGTCTTGGGTATTGTTTCTGGACACTTGAAGCAGGACCAATGTCTCCACGGCCCCTTTTTCCCCCTTTAACTATCAAGTGTCTTCATGTGGAAAAAGATAAAATCACCATTCCCCTGAACTTCCCCTTCCTCACTTGTAGTCCTCACTGTCCTGCACACACTTACAAGTTAACTGCACCACATTTTTGCTTTTTCTCGCCGACTGTGAGACGAGAAGATTATTACTACGCTCATATATCTGTCACGTGTCAGTGTGGTAAATGTACGAGAACGGCCTGAGCTTAGCATGGAGAAAGCAGCTAGCTAGCCTGTTGACACTGAATGTCTTTTCAGCGTAAATTTGTATGAAAACCTGTGTTAGAAATTATGTAAGCACATGAATTATTTTCCCCACTCTGTTTACTCTGTTTTTTGGTCTGAAATTTATGGATTTTAATTTATGCTAGGCTAATTGGCTGTCGGCTATAGCTGTATTGTCTTAGCTAGCTATCAGGAAGTAACCACTGTATTTCCTTGAACTCGACAAGATCAGTATTTGACACGTAATCAGATTTCAGGTTGAGATTTTGAGAATGTTCTACAGTTGTCTACACATGTTTGACCACATATAAAAATGTACGTTTGCTGTTAACACTCACTGAACTTACACTTCCTGTGTCACTGTCTAACTTCCTATGCTGCTAAGTCATGTGCTCGCCTCCTTCCACCCTTTAAGAGGGCTTCTAGTTGTGGACTCCAGGAGAAGTCCGCCTGCTACTGTAGCAGTGTGTGTGTGTGTGTGTATGTGTATATACAATTTTAATGTCTTTCGAGAGGCAGCGCTGTCGGATTCAGTCTGATTTGTGAGTCCTGACCGCGTCGACTGACATCTGTCTCCCAGTGCCGATCCTTGCGGGGCCTTTTCTGGAGACGCTCACAGTCTCCCTCGTCTAACTGATCCGTCAGGAATTGTGTACTGTCACTTTTGAATGTTCTGTGAAACAGCGGCTATAGGAATTTTTTCAAATACATAATTAATGTATGTAAACAAAAGAAACCTGACTGAATGGGAGCTTTGTGGGACCACTGATCTGAACACGGCCTCTTCTGAGAGCCGCTAGGACCGGGACTGACAGGAGGACTGACGAGCAGCATCTTTAATGTTTCGATGGCCTACGGTTATTATAATTATAATGATTATTATTATTATTATTATTATTATTATTTTTGCGTTGTTTTGTTTGTTGTGCTGTTACCCTGTTACACAGCGAGGGCTTTCCCCTGTGGAATTTTGGTAGCCACTCACAAGTGGCAGGCTGTAGCGATTCTAATGTCAGATGCCTGGTGAGAATAAATGTCATCTGTCAAAAACAACTGTGTAGTTTTTGATATGATTTTTCTGCAGGTAATTGCAGGCGAGTTGAGTTAACCTACATTTGTAGTTGTTTTGGATCGTTTATAGATACCATGATGGGTTGGTGATTCAGGCTGGACCTTTTTGTGTGCTTTTTTTCCCCAATTTCTGTGGGCTTTCTTCAGGTAATACACCTTCCATGGTCCAAACGCATATTACAGATTGAGATTAGCTTGACTGGAGGCTTTAAATTGCCTGTAGGTGCAAGCGTGACTGGTTGTTTGTATGTTTACCGTGTGATTAGCTGTGACTGTCCAGAGTTTACGCAGCTGGCCTCTCGTTAGTGCCTGCTGGGATTTGATCCAGCTCAGAGTAAATGTTATAGATAATGGACTTCCAGTCCCTTTTATCTTACGATGTTGTGCATGAAACTGCTAAACTAAACTGAATTGTCGTTGGAACAAGGCAATCGGAGATGGCAGACTTCACCCCGTTCACGCAAACAAGCCTATGGCGGCCTCTGTTGGTCATATTGGCAAGTGCAAGTGTGGAAGCACAAACAGACAAACACACGGAGCCACTGAAAAACAATACTTCACTCCCAATCCATGGGGTGAAGTGACTAGCTCTGAATTCAACATAGCCACCGCTTCCACACCTCTTCATCAAGTAAAACAACATCACAGGAGACTTACAGTGACTATTCTCGCACTGTTTTTATTTAAACTCTCTGTTAACTTAATGTTTCTCAGTTTCTCAATTATTTGCTCAGTTATGCTTAAAGTCAACATAAAGTGAATCAATGTACTGTATATGCTGTACAAACACTTATTTGTGCTACAGTGTCTAACACACACACAGAGGTGTGATGTTGTTGGAACAAACTCAAACTTGTGTTCAGCTGCTTAATGAACAACACAGGAGTCCTTCAGTGTTCGCCATCAGAAATCTGCAGGACCGACTGACAAGCGGCGCCAATCACCGGCCACCTGATGTGATGTTGCAGTGATGAGAGCGTGAGGATGTCACTGAAGTTATGGTGAGTTCAATTTAACACAGAAAACTTCAGATTTTTTTTTTTTTTTTTTTAACCATGACCTTCATTTATAAAGACTTTAAACTCCAAAGGCTGTTATAAACGACTTAGTTTAACAAAGCCTTCAGTGCTCCACATAGTTTCTGTTGATATGTTTAATATATAGCTGGATTGTGCACATAAAACACAGGTGGTCAGTGGTCAGCAGCCTTGTCCTTTGATGCAAGTGGATTAATCCTCATTAAAGAAAAAAAATATTGCACAACCAGCTGTTTCCCAAGATGCAAAGATGTGCAAATTTTCACTCTGCCCTGCTGCTGCTGCTGCTCACTGCTGTTCAGATCTCTGGCCCTTAGAGAAAGATTGTTTTAACCTGCCTCAGCACAAACTAGGCTTGAAACAGCCTTTAGAACTGTACGCAGCAACATCGGAGTGAGTGATTTTACTGAGACTGCTGAAAAATCTTCCTTAATGAGGCTTTAGTTGTTCAGAAAAGCATATTAATCAGCAATGGTAAGTCACTGAAGTAAAGTTAATACTACGGTTTATGGTCCAAAATGTTGTAACTTACACTGGAAATAAACTTTATTGTATAATTACTAGAACTGCAACCATGGTTAAAGTTCATGAGGTGTCACTTTTGCTGAAAATCACTGTTTAGTTTTTTGTTTTTTTTTTCAAGTAAAACTGCACAAATGACAGTTTTGGCAGCTGTAATCTTAAAATACACATTTTTCTGTCGGGATCAAGCAAACGTTTTAGCTGATTTTGGATGTTTTAGAGCAGGGGTTCTCAAAGTTTTGATACCTGAGGGCCAATTTAGGAACCCAACATTGGACTGAGGGCCGCCAAAGGAAAAAAAACAGAAAGAAATCCTGTTAATAATAATTGATTTATTTTAATAAATATGAATAATTGTAATGACCAGATTGCAGTTCTACAATTTACACTTATTGATCTGTATCCAGTAATGTCCAATAAACATTAACAAGCTTAGTAGCTCCTGGATTAAAAGTATCAACTGTTATTCATTGGGGGTCACCAGAAATGTTTCTGCGGGCCTCCATTGGCCCACGGGCCGCACTTTGAGAACCAATGTTTTAGAAGCACAAATGATTGATCAGTCAATCCTATTATCTATTATATGGACATAACTGGTATATTTTGCGATCCTGGAGTCTGTAGCTCAAACGCAAAGTTGTGTGTCTTTGCCTGCACATCATTAGGTTCTAATGTATTGAGCCGTCGGGCAGGGGCAGAGGAGGATAATGCAGTTTAGAAGAGCTCGACACATCTATCACAGTAAGACGATTTGGCTAATCAACGGAAAAGGAAGACTGAAGAGACCGTGATTAGGAGCAGCCACAGCGCCTCCACATTCTGATCATTTTGAAATCTGCTTGTGACTCTGGGGCATGAAAACAATACAACTCTGGAAATGAAAAGATTAAAAACCTTAAGCCCCTTTTCAGTGTCGAGGAGTTAAACACAAACTTTATGTTATGCACACATTTTAATAGGACTGAAACTCAAACTTCAGATGCAATAATAACGAATAAGCGCCAAAAAAGGCGACGCGTTTGCCGTACAATAAAGTTGTTTTGATCAAATATAAAACCCTCCGTGGTTTTTCATAACCAGCGTGAATTGCCAAAGAACTCATTTCAAAGCAATGATGTGAAATTAATTTAGGGGCCGAGTACAAGCAGTGATGAAAAAGTTCTCCTGTAATAAAGCTCATTTATTAAGAAACCACATGGAGGGCTTTGACACAGTCATCGCTAAATCGCCGGGCAACCTTTTATTATTACAAATGATCCAAATGACCTCCCCGAGGATCAGTCCCTCTGCTGCAGTATCAGCGAACATGGAGCAAACGGTGAGGTGAAATGAATCGGGCAACATCGCTCCCTACAGAAGTGAAACAGACGGACCGCAGCCGTGCTGCTATATGTGAGCTTCTGCCATGTTCACATGCTGTACGACAAATACTACAATGTACAGAGTTAAAGCTCCAGAGTGTAACTTTCATTACCAAAAAACACTTGGTAGAGTCTCAGTCCCCCAGATTTACTGCACGCTGTAAAAATAGAAAGTTGAGAAAACTCAAAATTTCAAGGCAACTTAATGCAATAATTTTTTATATCATTATTTCATACGGTTTACAGCAAAACAAAAGATCTCGAGTTTTAAAAAAGTTCCATCAACTAATATTATTTTGTTAGACAAACTTATAAGTTAGTGTTTTCGCAACTCAAAATTCTGTTTTCAAACAGTTTGGCTCATCTTTTGTTCAGATAGTTTTAAAAATTAAATTAAAACATATAATGATATATTTTGAATTTAAGTTAAACTTTGTCGCACAAAATAATATTAGTTGATTGAACTTTTTTAAAAATTGAGATCTTTTGTGGGCTGTAAACTCAAAACGCATTTGATTGCAGTAAGTTGCCTTGAAATTTTGAGTTTTCTCAACGTTTTATTTTTTTTTACAGTGCATGCCTCCGCCGAGGCTCCAGAGCTTCCTGAAATGACGACTCTATCCATGTTCGTATTTCAACTGTTCTCTGGTTTCAGGATTTGTTTCGCTCCTGTTTTCAAAGGACTGGGGTTGACTCGGTGGAATAGCGGTTAGCATGAATGCCTCGCAGCATGCAGGTGTTTTGAGTTTAATTCCCAGGCTGGGACCTCTCTGTGTGGAGTGTGCATGCGTGGGTTTCCTTCCAGGTTCTCCATTTTCTTCCCACCATCAAAACATTAATGTTAGACACACTCGGTTAGGTTGGTCCCTTGTGGCAGCGTCTTTTCCTTTCCTTTGTTTTACGTCACTCATGTTCCAGAGAGCGTAACGTCATTCTTTAACCTAAAGTTTCCTGCCGTCTCGCTCTTGCTATTGTAGCTGTTGCTTCTGCCTTCCCTCCATCAGTCATGAATGATGTAAAATGAATCACAGTGTCATCCCACACACACACACGTTAGGTTTTCCTGACTTCAGAGGACATTGCATTGACTTGCATTCATTTCCTGGAGACTGACTCTAACCTAAACCATAATTCCTACTGCCCTAATCCTAACCCTGTAACCCACAGTCAAACTCGAGGCCCGCCACATGATTTTATGTGGCCCGCGAGTGATTAATTGGTCTTAAAATCTGTGTTAAAATAGGTCTATGCAGCTTTAAGGAGTGCGTTGACCATAAACTACATTTCCCACAATGCATGGAGACAGTATCACCATCGCGGACCGGGCTACATCATACCTATAATGCAACATATTTGTAACTTGAATAAGTAATAAATACAGAAGGTTATTTAGCAATATGTTACAGAGTAATTACCTTTATTTTACATTATATTTGATTACATTTAGTTACATTTATTGTCCAGATTTTTACCGGCTGCTTCTTACAGCTCAATAAACTACCCTCTGGAAAGGGCGACCAGAACAAGTATGGCGGACAACTCGAGTGTCTTTAAGAGGTTTTATTCTAAACACAACTCAATACACTACTTAATAGGTTGTAAACCGGCAAAGCATACAGGTTCTGATGATCAGTTACAGATGAAAACACACAAATAAGGGGTTGGTTATATATAAGAAGTGCCTTGGATGTTAAGGCTTTGATTGCGATTGCTTTGATGACGATCCCACTCTGATTCCGTACAGAATGCGCTGAATAACTGCTAGAAAGTTCTACACCTCCCACTTGGCTTCCTGGTTCTTGAACCCAAGTAAGCCACAACAACAATCTAGACAGTTTTAGAGATTACAGATTACAGTTAATCCATCAATGATACTACATGCTACCTACACCAACACATTTCACATTTCACTCTACGTGCACAATTAAAGGTTTGTCCATAGACAACATACATTGATTACATGCCGATTAATCCAGGATGAACTGGTGTCCTCATGGTGTCTTGGTGGCGATGGTTTACTTCTGCTCCTCCACTGGTAGCAGGACTACCAGCCGCCTGACATCCCTGTGGAGGGTGGTGGAGAGATGGCTTTCCACCCCCTGACTCCTCTTGCGACGTCCATCGGAGACTGGACAACTCTGGCAGGTTTTCACCTTTGCGTCCCGTACCACGCCTTTCGCATCGGGAAACCTCCACCAGTACACCACAACCACCGAAACCCAGCACTGCCCCTGTCAACTCCAGTATAAGACAAGAAAGTGGTGCACCACATGGTTCCTGCATGTCCTGGACTGGAACCCCAGTACAGCGGGACTGTCCCCTTGGCAAATCACACCACTTACAAAAAGTGACAACAAGCAGGGCGGTGAGGGCGGCGGCTATCAAAGTCGAAGAACACTCCACAGGGAAGACGAGAGAAAAGGGCAGTGAGGAAGTCCGAACATCCAGACAAAGGCAGCAGTCGCAGGGACCGACTGGACTTGGGTGCTTCACCCAGCTGACTCCCCACACCGAAATGGAGCAGCCGAAGCAGGTCTGGACATATAACCTGGTTATATGTCCAGATTTTTATCGGCTGCTTCTTACAGCTCAATAAACTACCCTCTGGAAAGGGCGACCAGAACAAGTATGGCGGACAACTCGAGTGTCTTTAAGAGGTTTTATTCTAAACACAACTCAATACACTACTTAATAGCTTGTAAACCGGCAAAGCATACAGGTTCTGATGATCAGTTACAGATGAAAACACACAAATAAGGGGTTGGTTATATATAAGAAGTGCCTTGGATGTTAAGGCTTTGATTGCGATTGCTTTGATGACGATCCCACTCTGATTCCGTACAGAATGCGCTGAATAACTGCTAGAAAGTTCTACACCTCCCACTTGGCTTCCTGGTTCTTGAACCCAAGTAAGCCACAACAACAATCTAGACAGTTTTAGAGATTACAGATTACAGTTAATCCATCAATGATACTACATGCTACTACCTACACCAACACATTTCACTCTACGTGCACAATTAAAGGTTTGTCCATAGACAACATACATTGATTACATGCCGATTAATCCAGGATGAACTGGTGTCCTCATGGTGTCTTGGTGGCGATGGTTTACTTCTGCTCCTCCACTGGTAGCAGGACTACCAGCCGCCTGACATCCCTGTGGAGGGTGGTGGAGAGATGGCTTTCCACCCCCTGACTCCTCTTGCGACGTCCATCGGAGACTGGACAACTCTGGCAGGTTTTCACCTTTGCGTCCCGTACCACGCCTTATGCATTGGGAAACCTCCACCAGTACACCACAACCACCGAAACCCAGCACTGCCCCTGTCAACTCCAGTATAAGACAAGAAAGTGGTGCACCACATGGTTCCTGCATGTCCTGGACTGGAACCCCAGTACAGCGGGACTGTCCCCTTGGCAAATCACACCACTTACAAAAAGTGACAACAAGCAGGGCGGTGGCTATCAAAGTCGAAGAACACTCCACAGGGAAGACGAGAGAAAAGGGCAGTGAGGAAGTCCGAACATCCAGACAAAGGCAGCAGTCGCAGGGACCGACTGGACTTGGGTGCTTCACCCAGCTGACTCCCCACACCGAAATGGAGCAGCCGAAGCAGGTCTGGACATATAACCTGGTTATATGTCCAGATTTTTATCGGCTGCTTCTTACAGCTCAATAAACTACCCTCTGGAAAGGGCGACCAGAACAAGTATGGCGGACAACTCGAGTGTCTTTAAGAGGTTTTATTCTAAACACAACTCAATACACTACTTAATAGCTTGTAAACCGGCAAAGCATACAGGTTCTGATGATCAGTTACAGATGAAAACACACAAATAAGGGGTTGGTTATATATAAGAAGTGCCTTGGATGTTAAGGCTTTGATTGCGATTGCTTTGATGACGATCCCACTCTGATTCCGTACAGAATGCGCTGAATAACCGCTAGAAAGTTCTACACCTCCCACTTGGCTTCCTGGTTCTTGAACCCAAGTAAGCCACAACAACAATCTAGACAGTTTTAGAGATTACAGATTACAGTTAATCCATCAATGATACTACATGCTACCTACATCAACACATTTCACATTTCACTCTACGTGCACAATTAAAGGTTTGTCCATAGACAACATACATTGATTACATGCCGATTAATCCAGGATGAACTGGTGTCCTCATGGCGTCTTGGTGGCGATGGTTTACTTCTGCTCTTCCACTGGTAGCAGGACTACCAGCCGCCTGACATCCCTGTGGAGGGTGGTGGAGAGATGGCTTTCCACCCCCTGACTCCTCTTGCGACGTCCATCGGAGACTGGACAACTCTGGCAGGTTTTCACCTTTGCGTCTCGTACCACGCCTTTCGCATCGGGATATACCTCCACGACTCGACCCAGCCTGAATCGGCCCCTCAATGCGTTCTGGTCTGCCAACCACACTAAGTCTCCGACTGCAATATTCCTGGTGAGCGTATGCCACTTTTGTCGGATGAAAAGGCTCGGGCCCGCCAGCTGGCTCCACCGCTTCCAGAACTCATTGACTTCAATTTGAATCGCCCTCAGTCTTACGACAGGGTAGGTTGGGTACTCGAATCCTTGAGTGTCCCCGCTAGGCCCAGAATGGCCAAGCAGGAGTGTGTTAGGGGTGATAACCCCGACTAGTTCGTCCCGCACCTGAGCCCTGGCACCGACGGGCCTCTCGTTGGACAAGTTGGCTGCTATGTAGAGGAGGGTTTGGAACTCCAGTGCTGTCAAGTTACCCTCTTCGCCAACGTTACTCAGTGCCCTCTTGAGTACGCGGACTGCTGCTTCGGCTGCTCCGTTTCGGTGTGGGGAGTCAGCTGGGTGAAGCACCCAAGTCCAGTCGGTCCCTGCGACTGCTGCCTTTGTCTGGATTTGGTCCTTGTCAATAGTATTTAGGAACCTATAAAGCTCCTTCAGCACTGGCCTGGCACCTAAAAAATTGGTCCCTTGGTCTGACCAAAGCTTTCTCGGGTGGCCCCTGAGAGCTGTGAAGCGCTGGTATGTCTTCAGGAACCCTTCTGTTGACAAGTCTTCTACGATGTCGGCGTGTATCGCCCTTGATGCCATACAGCTAAACACTACACCCCACACCTTCATCTTTGTTCTCCGTCTAACAGTATCTCTGATGGTGTAAGGGCCAAAGAGGTCAAGCGCTGTCAACTCGAAGGGTGAGGCTGGTTCGGTTCGTTCAAGGGGGAGGTCGCTCATCATTTGTTCGCACGTCCTTGCTTTGGCTTTACGGCAATGCACGCAAGAATCGATGATCTTTCTGACGACCCTCGGCCCCTGTACTACCCAAGCCCTGGACCTTACCCGGAGTAGTGTTCCGGCAACGCCCTCGTGGTTGATTTTGTGGGCTTCCTGCGCGAGAAGGGTGCTGAGCCAGGCATTGTAGGGAACTAAGGGTACCCCGAGGGGAAAGCCGAGCTCTCCTTGGCTGAAACTCTGAACTCTGCCGTAGCACTGCAGTAATCCAGAGGCTTTGTCCTTGCTAACAACGAGCCTGTTAAGTGTTGTTACAGGGAATGTGATTCCTTGTTGGGTGGCCAGGCATAGGTCTAGGAACGCGGCTTTGAGTTCTCCTACTGTCAGTGTTGCCTCCCACTTTACTGGAGTAGGGGCTCTCCCTGAACAGACTAGCCACTTCCTCACGGCTCTCCGAACGTAACTAATTACCTTACAGAGTTTGGTCAAGGAGCTATACCTCTTTGGGTCCACCTGTTCCACGAGCGCAGCCCCCCACAGCGCCCCATCTTCCACGGTTTCAGGGGTTGGTTTCACGGTTCCTTGTCCTCTTTTTACTTGAGCCCTGGTAAGAACCGCGGTGAAGGCTTTCCTCTGGAGTTTGTTGACTGTTTCCCTGGCTTCGGCTGCCACCATCGCGGCGGATTTCATGGGCCACTCTTCGACTGGACTGGATAGAAACTTGGGTCCTTTTTGCCACACGGAGTTGCTATTGAGCCCTTCAGGCGAGCACCCCCTTGTGACTAGGTCGGCGACATTGACTTCGCCCGGGATCCACCACCAGTCAGTTACAGGTCCAGCCTTTTGAATCTCCCCGACTCTGTTTGCGAAGAACGTCTGGAACCCATAGCTTTCCCTCTGAATGGCTCCTAGCACTGTCTGGCTGTCGACGAAGTGGAACCATTTCTCTACGCCTAACCTTCCATGCTTCAGTACATACTCTTTCAGGCGGGTGGCAAAGACGGCCCCACAAACTTCTGTTTTAACTGCGTCGCCCTTCTGGTCGAGGGGGGTTAACTTGGCTTTCGATTCCACCAGGCGAGTGACTATACCGTTTGAAGTTTCCCAGCGAAAGTATAATGCAGCACCGTAGGATTCACTGCTCCCATCAGAGAACGTAATCCCCCAAGGTTTGCCCCTCCAGTTGGGGGGTGTGAGGCTCCTGCAGAATTTGACACGGCTCAGACGGGTGTATTCTTTGAATAGTTCTACAGCGCTTGCTCGGAGCTCTTCGGAGAGGGGCTCATCCCAAGTGTCTTTGGTGAGTTTACCAGCTTCCTGGAAGGCTTTCCTCACTAGGATCACGCCTTTCTGCTTCACAGGTGTTACTAGGCCGATGGGGTCGTACAACCCAGCGACCTGGCTCAGTAGATTACGGCGAGTTAATGGGTTTGGTGTTTTTGTGTCCACCTCTTCCTCGGTGAGGTCAATGCCGGTCCTCATTTTCTTCTTTCTCTTTGAGAAATTAATAGAGGCCATCGCAAAAAGCTTGTCGTCCAGTACGAGGTAGCCAACTCCTAGGGCTTTGTTGTCTTCTTCCTTTAGTTGGTTTGGTAACACCATGGTCACCAAGGTGGGTTTCGACTCGTCCTTCCTCCCACTTTGACCTGACCGGACCCAAGGCTTAAGGTAAAAGCCCCCGACTTCCAGGATCTTTTCTACTCCTTTCAGGATTTCATCTAGGCGTTGTAGGTTATTGTGGGAGACGAGAAGGTCGTCGACGTAGGCGTTTTCTTCGATGACTTCCTTGGCTTCCCTCATGCCGGCGAACTGGGGCAATTGCGCGGTCTTGCGCATGGCTACTTGTGCGATGCATCCGGCGGGTTTGTCCCCCGTGTTCACTCTTACGACGGCATAGTCCTCAATTTCGTCCGTTGGTGAGTCCCTCCACAGGAATCGATGCACGTGGACCTCTTGTTCTCCCAGCCACACCGAGTTGTACATTTTTTTGATGTCTCCAATGGCCGCGTGCCTTCCCTCCCTGAATCTGAGGAGAACCGCTCTAATGGGGTTGAGGACGTCAGGGCCCTTGAGTAGGATGTTGTTCAAGCTCGCTCCTCTGAATTCTTGGCTGCCATTCCAAACAAGGCGTACTGGCGTGGTTGCCGAATGGGGGTTTGGTGCGACCAGGTGACTTATCCACCATACTGCTCCCTTCCAACCATTTATCATCTCCTGATTGAGTTTGACAGCGGCCCCTCTACTCAGCAAGTCGTGGACTTGCCTTGAGTACGTTTCTTTCCACAAGGGGTCTTTCATGAGCTGTTTCTCTGTTCTTAAGAACGTTGCTTCCACGGCCTTCCTGTTATTGGGGAGGGATGCTGGGTCCTCCCTCCAGGAGTACTTAGCGTCCCAGTGAGACAGGTTGCTGTGAGCATCACTCTCCTTGAAGGTCAATCCCGCCTTTATTATCTCAAGTTCTTTTTCATCGGCCAAGGACATTTCTTTTCCTCCAGGTGAGCACTTTCCGCAACGACACCCTCCGCATGCAGGAATGCAGGCGGCTCCGATGCTGTCCCACTTGAGCCACTCAAGGACCTCCGAGCTGCATGCTGCTGTCCTAAAGCTTCTCAGATATTTTTCTAATTCCACGTCCTCGAAAAGGGCGGGGTGGGTTCCACTCACGATCTTGCCTAGGGGACCGTCCGATAGTACTAGGTTGCCAACTTTTTGTAAGGTGTGGGGGGCAATAGCCCCTTCTCTCACACTGATCAGTAGGTCGATTTTCTTCGGGCGTGTCAGATCCTCCAGCTTGACGCCTGGGAAGAACTGCTGTAGGCGTTCCGGCGTTATTACGTGCCTCACTTCGCATATAGTGTCCAGTCCATAGCAAATCAGTTGGTGGTGCCTCAGTGTTCCCCTTGGGGTCCGTGTCTCTATTGTCACACGGTACCTCTTGGTTCCCTTCTTTTTCCTCACCTTCATCTTATCGACTCCGCAGATGGTTATTAAGGCTGGTGTGCCGACCAACCCAAGCTTCCTGGCCGCTTGGTGTGTGATGTAATTGGTGTCAGAACCGGGATCTACGAAGGTCCCAAGACTGACTCCGCCCTCAGTTTTGGCAGACACGAACATAAAAAGGCCTGGGTGTTCTTTCAAGTTGTCTGGGTCACTTTGTCCTGCTTGGTATACGCTCAATGCCGCTTTGCCTGTAAATGCTTTAAAGGTCTTGTTGAGGGTTTCTAGTTGATTGGATATGTCTTCTGGCAAGGTTTGTTTTTTCTCTTCACCTTTTTCTTTTCCAGTAGCGAGTTTAGCTGTTGGTTTTTTGGGGCACAGGAGGTAGTGGTGATCCGCTGGGGCGTTTCTTCTTTTGCATTCTTCCTTCCTGCAGAGGAACCTAGGAGTGCAAAGGCCGTCGGCCTCGTGATCCCCAAGACACTTTGTGCACGCCTTTGCGCTTCTTACATGAGTCGTCTTTTCTGAGAGGGTGGCTTTCCTGAAGGTCACGCAACGGTACAGTTCGTGTCGTCCACCGCACATTGTGCATGTCTCCTCCGTTCCGATGGTTGTTGCGCCGGCGAAGGACCTCTTTACGTTTTTTCGGCCTACCGTCCCCTCGTAGTTTCTGGGCCCCTCGTAGTTTCTGGGCCCCTCATGCTTATTGGCAAGGGATGACAACTTCGTCACAGTCATATCTTGGAGTAGGAAGGACTTACGTCCCTTTAAGAATTCCAGGAGATAGTCCATACGGTTGTCTATACAGACTTGGCGGTGAGGTTTGCTAGCGTATGCAAACCAGTCCATTCGCATACTGTGAGGGAGTTTGCATTCCAACGACCTGGTTATCAAAGGGTGGTTCATGGTGCTTTCGCACTTCAATTCCGCGAGGTCTGTCATTGCTCTTTCCACAGCCGTGATTAACTCCAACGTCCCCGCCGCTTGGCCCTCTCGTACATCTGGCCGGGTTAGTATATCCTCCAGGATTTCTGTTGCTGTGATGCCAATGTCTCCATAATAGCACTCCAGTATCCCAAAGATGTCCCCCGCATCCTTGGAATGTCCTAGGTCGAGTTTGTCCCTCACGTCTTTACCCAAGCTCTCTAGTAAATTATGTTTTTTGACGTTTTCTAATCCTGTCGAGTTCGCCTGTGCTTCCGTATTTGCCCATTCTTTCTTCCAACGCCAATAGTCTCTTCTTCTCCCGTTGAACTTTGGTAATGTTACCTGGGTGTATTTAACGTTGGATTGGGTACACATCGAGCTGGTTTCCCCCCTGGTGTTCGTACCGAAAAGCCCCCCACTACTGTGTTCCACACCAGGGTCTACAAAGGGTCTTGGTGATCTTGGTGTGCTGGTGAGGATCGGAGGGTGGGTTGCACTTTGTGCTTGCTCTATGTCAAGGTCAAACGTGGTTAAGGGTTTGCTGTCAGTGTCTTGTTCTGCACTAAAGGCGGTTGGTAGGGCCCGTTGGTATATGGTGATTTCACTGTCACGATCTTCGTCTTTGTCCCATTGATGTTTCCATCCTTTCATCAGGTCTTCCTTGTCGTCTTGTAATGACGAAAAGAATCTCCATTTCTTTTTTCCATGTGGTTGGTAGTCTTTCCAGGTACTCACGGCGTTTCTAATTTTATCGAGTTTTTGGTCAAGTTTGGTACTTTGGTGCTCCTGCCGTGTTCGCGGTATTGTTTTGTCTTTACTGAGTGCCTCAGTCTTGTCAAAAATTGATTTAAACTCCGTAATGAAAGCGTCTATGTCAGGTTCTGCTTGCGTAAACCACAGTGTTTCTACTGTGGTGTGGTACTCTCGTATGGTGGTGTTTTTCTTTGCTAGGGCGTTGCCCTGTCGCCTCTTGAACTCATCCTCATCCATTGAGTCTTCCATCTCCTCTAGTGTTGCGGCATATTTAAGGCTTGTGCTAAGGAAGTTTTTGTAATCGATGAACAGTGTTTCTATACTTCTTTCGACCGGTTCACTCCCTGGTAAACTGGTCGTGGCGATGAGAAGGTGCATGTTTGTTGTGAGGACGTTTCTCGCTCTGGACCACTCCTGTTCCTGGTCCTCCAATCCTAGTTCGTTGCCAGCCATCTTACTTTTCTCTTGGCTCTCGATCAGTTTAACTGAAAAGATCAAAGGCGGTTAGCAGTTGGGCCTCGGTAACAACGATAAACGATACAGCCGCCCTGCGACGTCGATTCTTTTGATGTCGTGGTAGCAGTGGCGTTGAGTCTCAGCAGCGTTGGCTAGTCTCCTTTGACGGCCAAGCGTTGACTCTTTGGTGGTTTGTTCGGTAACTATTGGCTCCTTTACCAGTAGTTGACACAGTTCCACTTTACTTTGCTCAGTAACTATTGGCTCCTTTACCAGTAGTTGGCGCAGCTCCACTTTACTTGCAGCTGCGGTACTTCTTTTGCCTTCAACGGCCCCGTTAGCTCGCCCTCGGTTGCTCCGTCGCGGTGGCTGCTTTAGCCCTTTGACGGCCCTGTTGGCTCTAAGCTTTTTGCTCGTTGTGGTGGCGTTTTTGGTGGCCCCGACGATGTTCTTCAACGACGGGCGTTCCCCGCTCGGCACCGTGTTCTTCGACAACGATCCCTACCACGGTTTACAACTGTCCAGATTTTTACCGGCTGCTTCTTACAGCTCAATAAACTACCCTCTGGAAAGGGCGACCAGAACAAGTATGGCGGACAACTCGAGTGTCTTTAAGAGGTTTTATTATAAACACAACTCAATACACTACTTAATAGCTTGTAAACCGGCAAAGCATACAGGTTCTGATGATCAGTTACAGATGAAAACACACAAATAAGGGGTTGGTTATATATAAGAAGTGCCTTGGATGTTAAGGCTTTGATTGCGATTGCTTTGATGACGATCCCACTCTGATTCCGTACAGAATGCGCTGAATAACTGCTAGAAAGTTCTACATTTATTCTGTATGACAGTTACATCTGGCCCTTTGAGGGTAACCATTATGCTGATGTGACCCTCAGTGAAAATGTGTTTGGCACCCCTGCTGTCCACCTATGATCTATCATCTCACTCAAAACGACCAGTATCAGCTCTATGGGAGAAATCAGGGGAATCGTCAAGAGCTATTTGTAGACGTGAGCTGAGACGACTGAGAATGGGCGTCAGGGTGTGCGGCAGAAATGTCCACGAGAGCAGAAACACATCGATTAAGTTAATGTTTACTGCATGGACTGCATGTAAATTTTTGACCACTTCTGGAAAACGTCCACAGTGACATTTGTGGACATTTTGCGTTCTCACATACAGGCTCTCCAGAAGATTGTAGGTGAATGTCCAGAGCTTTAATAGATAACCTTTTGTTTATTATCTCGACATATATTCATTCATTTTCTACTGCTTTATCCTCACTCACACCTACGGTCAATTTGTCCAAAGTGTCCAATGAACCTAATTTCTAGGACTTCATGCACAGAGAACATGCAAACTCCACACAGAAATCAAACCAGGATCTGCACTGCTGACCTTCTTGCTCTACACCTGTGTCATAATGATGTTAAAACCTATCTCACGGTGTGAAAGAGACGGATGAAAGTCGTTATATTGGTCATTGTCTTCTCCACCTGGACAGAGGTTTTTGCAGAAAAAAACACAACAATGGAAAGAATAGTGTTTACTCAGTATCTTCCCTGTTTTCCCCACATAACAAAAATGCTTATTATGACACTTCTGCACCTCTGCAAGGGAAAAAAAAAAAAACACAACAATAGCCGTGTCTTTTAGTGGCATCTTGCTCCTGCTGCATCTTAATGACAGTCAACAAACACAGAGGTCGTCTGTAGGACTCGGCATCTGCGTATGCCGTAAATATTTGTACCACATGGCAGTCGCTTCAGAAGTTGTTGTTGTTGTTGTTGTTGTTGTTGCTGTTGTGATCTTTTCTGTCTGATTGAATGAACGACAGATCAACACTTATGTTCCTACGCACAGTTGGTTAATTTCTTATAACACGATAAACTGAGCGAGCGGTATATGATGCATCTGAACGTCTATAATACGTCTAAGGTTCAGAGGGTCTACACACAAGAACAACACTTAAGAGGTGTTTGTACGCAGGCGGTTATTCGTACCTTTATTTTCTTGCATTCTTAGCAGTCCTTCATTTGAACACAGTGTACCTGTCAATGACAGCAATCTGGAAGAAACGCAATTAAACGTGTGAAGCTGTTTTTTGCACTTAGGTTTTCAAACGACTCGCTGTTCCTCTGGCTTTGACGCAGAACCAGAATTCTTTTTTTTTTTCATTTTAAAAAGTAATTCGCTGATGTCAATTCTCTCTGAATACAATTAGAGGGAGAAAAGTATGTGATGTTGTCGGAACATCTCAGGCTCGTTTCTTGCTTGTGCAAATTGGCAGGTGCTGCATTCAGGTGTAGATGAATGTGTGCGTCTGGTGTAAACAGACTTTACATTTAACCCGGAATGTTTCTGGAAATTTTGGAAGCAACGTTGAGCTTTCTCATCTAAAATGACTTGGGACAGGAATCTTTGAAACTACCATGAAGAGAGGAGAAACTCAATGAACCTTTTCATGGTTTGGTCTAATTTTTCTATTGAAAGGATGGAATTTGGGTTACGTATCAATAATTATTCATAAGTTTGGCTATATAATGATTTAAAAATGCTGAAAAGGTAGGAATGTACTATAAAAAAAAATCACTTTTTAATCAGTATAGCAATAAAAAATGACATCATCAAAATACACCTCATCTTTAAACAGGATTATGTGATTTGTTCGGGATGGCAATTGATATCGATTGCTATCGGTCCGATACTGGGTTGTCAAATCTGACACAATCCAAAAAATTCCTATATCTCACATTTCACTAAGCACCGACTGTAAAAATGTTCATTTGAGAACAATATCTGTGACACAGTTGGAGAATTGTGTCTTTGAAATGACTCGGCACAAATGTGTTAACGGCTTCATAGTTCATAATGGTCTAAGATGACTGTATCGGACTAATAAATATCAGTATCGGTAGATACTCGAGTTTGTGATATTGGTATCGTATCGTCCCATCCCTAACTAGAAAAGCACTCGGAGAGCGCAGACCTCCGCCAAGTCAGCTCAGTGCCTACAAAATAGCGATTAAAAAATAGTGCTTGCGTCTACGGATCACGGCCAAAGTTTAAAAAATGGACCTAAAGTACGTATGAGTGGACACCACTGTGACTGAAAGCTGATATAGTCCAATAAGAGCTTGGTTGCAGAATTTCCGGTTGCAAAACCTCAATGTGGTTTCGGCTAAATTGCAAAATCTGAAGACGTCTGTCGACGTTTATCTGATGAAGAAAAGCTCAGGATGCAGGAGCTGCAGCCCTGCCTATACTGAAGCTTTGGAGATGTAAGAAATGTAAATGTTTAATTCTCATCAGAATCATGTTTCTGTCTCGAGTAGCTGTTGGTTCGTCCACTTTGGTCTGAACTGAAATATCTCAGCAATTATTGGATAAATACTAGTATAGTATGCATTTAGCGAGTATACCTATACTCCACTCTAGCTCTGGCTCCCCTGACAGGTGTTTGACGTTACAGAATCAACCTAACGTCTTTTTCTTCCAGACTAACTGAAGCTGACACGCTCGTGGCTATTTTTAGCTCGGCGGTTCATGCCAGTCTGTTTAATTGAATTTGTTTTGCTCAGGTGGTTTTTGTCGTCTGCGCTCAGTGTGACACTTTATACTCTGCCGTCCGATCGCGACGTTATCAAGACAAACTTCTCAGGTTTGACCGTCTGACACCAGCTCAGACAGCTGTCGAGGAAAACATTTACAATTTTAGTTCATTCGTTAATCCAGAGTTAGTTTTATTCGTATAAAGTCGTGCTTTGGCACTTACTGCACGACTCTGAAGAAAGCAATTATTTTCATAGAGGGTTAGAGAGAACACCAATTTACATTTTCTTCTATCCTGATTTCTTCTTTTTAATATAATGCCTGTGGTTGATGTTATAGGTCAATCTCATCAGCGTGATTACAGAGGCTTGCATTAAGCAAATAAAGTCATCAAATAAGAAAATAGCAGATTGTTTTTTTACTGCTGAGAACAGAGGGTGGAAGAGTCTCTTCACCTCTAGTAACCTACTGTTTTAGTTTGATTAAAATTCATATTTAAAGGGTGGTTTTGCCCATTTATTTCCCCATATGGTCAAATGAAGAATGAAGTTAAAATCACTCGGGTTAAATTTGACCCGTTTTTTTTCTTATTTATTTGATTTTTTCACATCTTTTACTCATAAAATTTGACCAAAACACAAAAAAATGTGTAGGGCAGTGTGGGGCTTTTATTTTCTTGGAAGGAAGTGACCTTGGTTGTGGAATGTTGTTGTGGAAATGAGACGGGTATCTCAGATCCACTGTCTGATCATCGAATACTTTTATGAAATGAGTGAAAAACTGAATATTTTTGGGTGACGCTGCCCTTTAATAGCGATGACCATCCTAAATTAACTAACTATCTACTTATTGACCTTTAAATGTAGTTTCCCCTCAGGTTTTCACACTTGTAAAGACATTACATTGACCTTCATTCACTGCCTGCAGGTTTATATCAATCTTAACCATAGACATAATTTAAAGCCAATCATAAAGAAGAGACGTGTCGCCTCCAGGCTGCGTTACCTCAAACAAGAAATCACTTCACCCTTCAACAACAATCCTGACCCATCCAGACATGAACTTCACTCGAGCTCTCCAGCTTTATACTCTGGTATTTGGCGATGAGAAGCCGTTAGGAGCAAATCTTTTAAGTCCTGTAAGTTGCAAAGTGGGACCTTGATGGATCGGACTTGTTTTCCTCCAGCACATCACACACACACGCCTGATTGGATTTGAGATCAGGAGAATGTGGAGGCAATTCAACACCTCAGACTCATTGTAGTGTTCATCAAACCTGTTCTAAACAACTATTTTTGTAGAGAAGCAGGGGACGGTATCCTCCTGTCGTCCGGTAATAATGTTTCCATGGAGGGTTTGCACTCTTAGAAATAAGGGTTCCAAAAGGGTCCTTCTACAAGGGCTGAGGTTCTACTATTTGGGTTCTTGGTAACACTAATGGTTCCAGTAAGAACCATTTTGATCCAGAGAACCCTTTAAAACCCATTTCCTGAATAAAGGATTTTAAAAAGGTTCTTGGTGGAACCCTCCAAAAGGTTTCCAGGAGGGTTTTCCTATGAGGACAAGCCGAAGCACCTTATATGGTTCTACTTAGCACTTTTAGTTCTAAGAGTGTACAATGTTTATGTTGAAGGTACAGAGACGAATATAGAGAAGAAGAAGATGATTTCCCAGATATTCCACATTTAAAAAGTAATTTTGAACAGCTAGAGTTGTATCTTTAACAGATACTTCAACTGCTCTTCTGTCTCTACCTCACGTCTCCTCTGTCCCCCATCTTTCCTTTCACCCCAACCGGTCGAGGCACATGGCCACACATCTTTGAATCTGGTTCTCCTCTCTTCTGAAGCCCAGTGCTTGCTTGTTGTGTGAATCGTTGTTTCTCTTCTCTCTCTGCTATCGCGAAGGTTACTGCCTTTACAATATTTATGGTCCTTGAGATAATGTTTGTTGCAATTTGGCGCAAACACAAATAAAACTGAATTGAATTGAAGACCGGGAATGTCCCCCTGAGAGCTGCAGTTAGATGATATGAACCATTCTCTCCCAGTATTTCTGCTTCCAATGCATCAACAAACGTTATTATATATTATATAATATTATATTATAGCTGACAATGTAGTGGATTGTGAAGGAGGCAAATACGAACAAGGAAGATGCAATATTTGAAAGTAATTGCAGAATCAATCATGTGGAAATCTTAACTCTAAATAAAGCCATTTGGTCCTAGATTCTCTCCCTCGCACGTGTGTGTGAGAGTGCGTCCTCTCCAGCGTCCTCTCGCTGTTGCGCACACGCGCGCACACACACACACACACACACACACACACACACACACACACACACCGACTCGTCTCTGACGTTCTGCAGCTGCAGCTCCGTGTCCACGCGCCCTCTCTCCGCCGCCTCACACGGCAAACAGCTCGTCGTCTCCTCGTCACTCGGATTTCCTCGCTCATCCATCCACCCCCTCCAACCATCCATCCACCCATCCATCGCTTCCTCCTCCTCCTCCTCCTCCTCTTCCCTCGGTTCCTCTCATGCCGCCGTCGCGGCGCTGGATACGCGGTTGTTTGTGATCGACCAAGCATCAGCATCAGCATCAGCAGCAGTAAGATCATCCTCATCATCAGCATAAGCAGCAGCAGCAGCAGCAGCAGGGACTGAGTGAATATGGCGTGCATCGGGGACCCAGACCCTTTCACCGCTGCCATACCCGCGACTAAAGTTGAACTTACGGTGTCTTGTAGGTGAGTACAAACTAAAGCTCGCTGCTTTACGCACACACGCACTGACACTGGGTGACTAGAGATGGATGAATGGATGCTGTAGTGGACATGAAACGCGCCAGTGGCTTCCTTTTTGTTCTAAAAAAATAGAAAAAAGCATTGATATTTTAGAATGAACATGATCATGTCACTCTGAGATCCCTGGGGATCGGAGGAGACTGACACGGAGCTGGAGCTCTGTTGGCAACAGTTTGGATGGATGAGGTCAAAGGTGATTCAGCCCTGTTTTAAAATGTACTGGTTTTTTTTTGGTTTTTAAAAGGAAGCTTCATTTGTTGCGCATGGATGACGTGTTTGCTTCTATGTGTGGCAGTTTTGCACCTGCAGCAGCAGCAGCAGCAGCAGCATTTCCAGAGAGTAGAGAGGGAAACACTGGTGTAAATGGAAAGTAAAGAGGAAAGAGAAGCAGGAGCTGTGTGATGAGACTCAGCAGCAGCTTTTCTATAAAGAGTTTGCTGTTTTTTTATTTATTTATTGTTGTATACCTTAAAATTGGTGGGTTTTTACTTTGTTTAGTCTTGGACGCAATGAAGCAGAGCAAATATCACATTTTCTGGACGGTTTGATGGAGCAATAACATGACATGAAGGATATGAACCAAGCTACAATAAGTGAATATCAGGACCTCGCTGTAAATACTCTTTGAAATAAGTAATTTTTTTCTCCATATTGTCCGTCCATATTTTGCTTCGAAATTGATTCTTCAACCCCCAATATTTTCTCTATCGTTAATGTTAATTAATGAGATGCATGTTTAACTTTCAGATTAATGACTTCCACCTACATATATCTACATGCACATTTGGAATGGTGACAAATGAAGGTAATATGGGCAGGTGTTGATCCACCACCACAAGATTCCATCCGTCCAGCCAAGTACCCACTCTATTCTTATTATCTATCTTATTTTTTGCTGTCAGTAAGTGCACACAGGTCTTTAAGTTTTGATTTTGATGAAGTGATCAAATAATATTAAAAAAGCAAGTGTGTGCTGAGCGAGAGTATTTGCACAATTGCCACTGATTAATTTTCTGATGATCAACCTGATAATTTGATTGAAGTGTTCTAAAACTGCATCCATGCTCCTTGGGAAGAGATTATTGAGCTCGTTTGTTGTTTTTTGGCATTATATTGTTATTTTGAGTCCTGAAATGTGCTTTGAAGATATTATTGTTATTCTTTTTTTGTGGTAAAGTGGAGAATAATGAAGGGTTAAACTGTATATTAAAAGGTCCAGTGGCGTCTTCTCTCCCATGAAACCATCTGCGCTCATTCTGTTCTCCCTTTAATTCATCAGCATATCATATAATTAATATATGGCCTCTGGTAATAATGCATAATATTAAATTTTTCGCTGTACTTTTTCACTGACCATTTGTAACCCCCGATACAAACGGTCGTTTTTTTAAATTTCTTGTGTTATCCAAAGTTTTCATCATTGATTTATCTGGTTACACTTTACATGATAGTAAGTGCAGTGACAATATGGTAATAGCGTCAGTATAATTTGTAAAAGATAGATAATATTATGGTCATACCAACCAATTTCCAGCTTGGTAATACCAAGCGTAATAGTGTGGAAATAAAGAGATAATATCACAGATGTACTTTATTTCCAAACTAATATTCACCATTCACTATCTTAATAGTGTGAATTACTTTTTATTGACGTGAAAATGATTATGAATCCAAATTGATAATTGTTGAAATTCATTCTCACTTATGTTCCACACACTTTTCCCACCAAGCCGTACTCGGTGTTTACGAGAGAAATAAGATGACGTGTGCGTGATATTATTTCCCCCATGACAAATATGTTACCATGGCATTGTGTTATCAGTTCATCAATTGATAAAAATGTCCAACACTACAGCTCAAATATTCAAATAACTAATTTTGTCTTATGAATACTCCCAAAATACCCAAATAATACCACTTAATAAATATCATTTATTATATAAGAGGAAGAGAAAAACAGTTACAGGAACCACTACCATGGCCACGCCCACTGACCACAACACCTGCACACCCAGAAAGGTATAACTTAGCCAATGTATATCTTCTTATAGTGACAAAAATCATATCCCACACCCAGACAGACATACATATGTCCAGGATTAACATTGGGTTGGACATGCTGGAGGATATTGATCGCAAGGACTTCAAATCAAATTAAAACATTTTTACAATGTCAACCAGTAGAATATGTTCAGGGTGCGATTGGAGAATATGATGCCGAGCCCTTATGTCTTTAAGAGTCTTTGTAGTATATGCATGAGAAACTAGCAGACGCTGATAGAGAAGCTGAGAAAAGGAGCCTCAAGTTCATGATGCATGATGCGTCACAAGAACGAAGGAGAGGAGAGAGGGGGGGGCGGATATTTCAGATTATATATATATATATATATATATATATATATGTACAGTTCCATTAATTCTGTTATTCACCCATCATCCGGCGGGATAAAATAAGAACCTAGTAGACACATCCTTGAGGAACCACAGTCTCACTTTACACTACATCAGCGAGAAACCCGTCACCATCTACCAAGAACCCTCCATGATGACGGAGTTCTGCAGAGAAACACATGGTGGTGTCTGCGGTGTGTCCACATGCCAGATCGCCCACCACCCTACGGACAGTCTGGGCTCTGGAGTCGACTTCAAGTAAGAGACGGAGGAAACTCTTTGTTTGGATCAGCCGGAGAAGAATGAAGAGTGACGACCGGCCAACGCCCACGCTGACGCTGACTTCCAATTACTGGGCGGCGCTGAGACGGATGATAATGCTGTTCACTACATCTGTGGGAGGGAGTGGACATGTGGGGATGAATCTGAGGAAACCGCTTCTCCACAAACTAAGTGGGTGAAACCCCCCCCCCCCCCAAAGAACGGGACAGATCCTGTACTCTTCAACGGCTTTTAGCTTCAACGCCGTATGGGAGTCGGTGGTTTTTACATGTCAGCGTCCATGCTCCTCTGGAGGTAAAGGAAGGATCGGGAGGACATTATCTTGGACTGTTTCAATTCTGATTGTGGCGTTTTTCTGACTTTTATATCCCTGCAACTGGCCGCTTAGATGGTCTTTCGCAACAGGATCAAGTGAAAAAATATTCTACCTTTTTAGCAACCGCTCCTCTCTCACTCTCACAACAACACGTTATAAATACCGATTGCCTGGGACTGGGAGAAATCAAAGACATTGCAAGTATCGTGAGACATTGTAAGACTTGCAGACTAGCAGGTCAACCCTTCAACCCAGACGCCTACGAACCACTTCTCACCTCCACCACTGCCGCCTCTCTCAATCGACAAGAAGGACTCTGGATTTGGGGGCTCTTCAACGCCGCCACAGCAGCAACATCCCTGACCGTCCCCTCTCGTTTGCATTTTCAGAGGCGACAGATGAATGGGATGGGTTGCTGACTTTGTCCGTGCTTCATCTGCTATTTAAACGTCTGCTGCGGATGGCGGCAATAGTCAAAAATCACTGCAGAGATTCTGCTGCAGGAACGGAAATCGGTTAATCCGATCGATCGTCTTATCGGTGAAATGTACCAATACTGTATCTGATGACACAGTGCTGCTACGGCGGCGCAGATGACCTTTAATGATTGGGTTAGCCTGAAGTCGTCAATGCAACGTAAATGTAAAGGGTAATTACTGGAGGAAATTGGTGAGGGCTGTCGGGGATCATGTAGTCATTTGTCAGTTTGTACAGTCAGTCGATAGAGATGAGGAAATCCAACGACTAGAAAGCGTTTTTGCTAAAGTGAGGGCTCATTGTGTTCATACACCATGTGGTCAGGGGGCGTGGCCGCTTCATGACCCCGTCGTCAAATTAAATTTTGACAGAAGGGTGTTCGTCACCAAATATCTTTGATGTTATAATCACAGATAGATGTTGGTTATTCAAGGCTAGTGGGAAATATTGTGTTATTTATTCTGGCCACAGTTTTTTTAATGCAACTGTTTTATAGTTTCAAACAAAAAGTGTTGCTTTGTGCCAGTAGAACAAAGAGTTTGGAGACAATTATGTTTCCTCTGACCCCTAAAATCAGCCAGCTGATGCCAGGGAACGAGCCTCTGTTTGCTGTTTTATGTTGCTCTGATGTAAAAGCCTCATAATTGCTCAGTCAGTCTGGTAATGACCGTAAGAAGTTTGAGATCAGAGGGTCGTTTTTCTTTCAAAACAACGCCGCATATTTAATAATAACAAATACTACCTGAAAACTTTAACATTTATTTCTCCAGGCTGTATTTTATGTCTGCACTGCAGTGCATTTGAATATTTTTAATAAAGGCAATGATTTAACACACGAAGCAGTGTTTATTCGTCTGTTTTCTCGTAAATGCAGACTTAGGCGTTGAAATGAGGCACCAACATTCGCTGTGGCCGCATCATAATCGAACCAAGTTTACTGTAAAAACATGTATCCATGGAAACGTCGGCGTGTATCTCCCCATGTGTCGTCATGTCGCCTCACTGCATCTCGAGACTGTGATGCAACAACATCCTCTGTGGCCTTATCTTCGCCGGTGATTAAAGCATTAATGGTGTAAAGCCCATTAGCTGCTTTCATACTCTTATTATCCGACTTACGGCTTGTCTTTTTGCTTCTTCCGGTAAGGCGAATTAAAACGGAAGTGACCTGTCAGATTTGGTCACATAATACTCTTACAATGTCAATTTGCCTTAGAAATAATGATAATAATCAAAAAGAATCCTTAATATTGTTGACATTTGTGCTTTACTTAAAAACAAGAGTATTTTTTACATAAATGAACAGAAGACGATTAATAGAATAGAATAGAATAGCCAACAGTGAACCGTGAGGGAGTAATATAACGTTTGGGGATCCAAGAACGATCCCTCTTCAGCACCTCAGATGTTTTCAGCTTATCTCTGACAATCACTTGTCAGCTAAACGTCCTAATTGTGACAACCCTTCATTCACCCTGAAGCCTCGTATGTACGTTCCCTCCGTTTGACAGACGCGTCCGTCGCTTCGCCGCTGAGTGTGCTTCTGTTTTTAAACATTATGACTGGAGAATAAAGATAACCGCAGCTCTGACACCTTCAAAGAGAATTTCCCTGAGCCGTCGCGAGGACGGTGTGATTCCCCCCCCACTTTAGTGTCTCTGCTTGTCAGCGAAGCTACTGAAGCGTTCAATCCTGAGCGCCCATCATTCAGCCAGAGCCCTCCTTCACTCAATATATAAGCCCAAACTCCTCACACGTGCAGTCAGACAGAGGACGTGACAGATTGATTAACTCGAGTCCAATATCGTGCATCGGTGAGAAGGAGAATCCCGCAGCCTTTTAACGGAGTGATAACTGTTGATCGGTAAGAGAAGACGCAGCTTGTTGTGCGAGGCCTGCAGCTGAATTCCACAGCTGGTCACTCGGCGAAGAACGCTTCGGCACAAAGATGTCAGTGTCGTCTGATCTGAGCGCTCTGCTGTAGGAAGGATGGTCGTGACCTTTGGGCACAAAAGGTACCAAGTGTATCACGCCAAAGGGAATCGATGTGTTGTGATGTGGCTCTATAGAAGCCGGACGCTGACCCGCTGAGCGACCAGTCGATGTGTCAGAGCTGATTTTTGCACTCTCTCCGCGAGGAAGGTGAACAAAAAGACAGAAAGACTTGTTGTAGCACAGAAGGAGTATCCTGTTGTGTGTGTTTTGTCGGATTTCAGGGTATATAAATTTAAAAATGTCAGGGTCACGGTGGAATTATCTTCAGTGACAGCGTTTTTTAAAGCACAACTAATAATCGTCATTGTGTGTGGAATACATATTATTTGCTTAAAAATATGCAATAAAATGTAAAAGTATTGATTTAATATTTTCCGCCCATAGACCGGAAGTTCCAAATAACATTGTTTTTTGGTGTGTATCTGCGCCATTACCTCATTAATGAAGCCCTAAAAAACAGTCTGAAAAAGCCTGGAATCGTTATGTAAGGATCCCGTCTCAGCGGATCCTCCTGCTCCAGCACTAGTCCAGGCACATCCGGTTGCGTACATTGAACTGCAGAAGAAGAATAACGTCTGTTGTGGAGGTGTCTTCTAACCCTGGGTCTGACTCCCGGTCAAAGTCATAAAAGGGACTGCGGCGGGGAGTTGTGACGAAACTATTTTTAAACATTGTTAAAACAATGTTTTGATAATGAGTAGCAGTGCATCCGCCGTTCCAGAGGGGGCACTACGCTTCTGAGAGCTGGCATGCTAATTATGTCACTTCCAGGTATTGGCCAATCACAAGACAGTTGGGAAGGCTCTACGTTGGCTGGCCAATCACAAGACAGTTTTGTCTTCTGGGTGTGAGATTTCAGTCTGAAACAGCGCGACTGACGAGAGCTTCAGTGAGGAGAGATTTGGATCGGCTGGTTTACAGCAACTAGGAGGTTTTTGACCATAAAAACAAGTTAATGTATGTAAGTAGACCACATATATGTGAGTTATGGCGACAGGACCACTCTATGGGAGCGTTAACTATTATTTTTCTCTTTTTCAATATTTTGCGTCCAACTGGTCCTCATCCAACCAAATGTGTTAATAATGTGACCTTAAAAATATAAAAATAAGCAAATGTACACAGTTTACAAACAAACAACCATTCCTTATATCTTCAAACAGAGCGAGAGTCGTCCTAAAGTCGTCTCTGAAGCAGTGAAGTGGTAGAGTTTCCTCTGTCGTCGTGTACTGTATATACCCAGGTATTTCTTTTCAGCTCATCAATGCCAGATGCTGACTCCATCTGTTTGTTCCTGTGAAGTGATTTTCTCTCCTGGTACTTATAATTTATTCAGTTAATCACGACGTGAAGTCTTGGATGTGAATAGGGACGGTGCTTTGAAATTCACCTCTTCATTTCTTTCTCTGTTCATTCTGTTCATTCACATCGCTGTTGATGTGCAGTTTATTGGTTTGCTCTGTGGATTTAGTTCACCAATAACTAGAACTCCTTCCCTGTTCCATTAGTGTGATTGCTGCTGCTAACTGCGTTAAAACCCTCCCGTTTGTCCTTTCCATGCTATTTCTCGTTCTATCACAGCAAAGATTCTAAAGCCAACAGATGAAGTTGGTCTCAGGTGGGCAGGATCAAACTGCAGGCTCTGCTAATGAGTTTTTGAAGGAGTTGTTTAACCTTATTAAAGCACCAGTCAGCCACCTACACTCACCTGGTTACCTCAGAGAATTGACGTGGCTCCACCACTTCACTAATCACCCTCCCCTTCTGCACACATCATCTTTTCCTCCATCTCTATGATTACTGTGGACACTTTGGAGACATCATGTTGATAAATTGACCTGGTCATCTGTCCAGAGTGCACCTCTCCCCCCTCCTTGCACCTAGATTTAGCTGTAACCAGCAATGATTTCCATTTAATTTACTTTTTGTTTATATTTTTTTAAACACCTTGGACATCATGGTCACTTTCAGCTGCATTTACAGCTTTGACAGAGACATGTAAGAATATTGCTTATTCATTTTGCTCAAATCCACAAAAGTCACATTCACTGACCCGTAAAATTAAGCCTCACATCAGCGGCATTTTTGTTTGTTGTTATCTGGCAGTATAAAGTGATTGATAGCACGAGGAACAAACAGCAAATGGCTCGTGTCCTCTTTATTTCTGGAAATCCAATTTTATTTGAATGTCATGTTTCAGGAAATCTCAGGACATAACCGCCGAGTGACGAGCGATACATCAAACTTTCATTTTCTGCTCTGATATGAAAATGTGGAATAAGCACGTCCCTAAAGACTACCTGCAGCACCAGGAATTAGAGACAAATAAATGTCATTTTCATGCACCTGTGATTTTACACATTGGCTGATAAAAACTGAAAAAAATTAACTGACACACACAGGGACTAATGAAAAGTGAATGTAAGATATATTATTATATTCTCCTTTACCTTGTGCTTGATCTTACATCAGTTTCTGCAGTCTTACATACAGTTAGACACAGTTAAATAATGTTAGAATTAATCTGCATAACTCCACTGAAATACATAGAATTTTACTAAAATAAAGTAATGTTAACATGAGTATTATAGGTAATAAATAACATGGCTTCAGTTAACAAAAAACAAATCAGCCTATTGGGGTTGTAATAGAAATATTAATGCACTTAACCCAAAGTAGCGCAAATCACATTACAAACTGTTTCCTTCCACATAACATTTATTTATTTATTTTAATATATTACAATAATGACGTATAGTTCACAAAACCATGTGTCGAAATGGATTTGACATTATGATGAGGACATCCATTTTTGTTCTTACTTTTCATGTTGTATATTGAAAAAAATATATATTTAGAAAAAACATGATGACAAAAACCTGACATTTAAAGGGTTAAACAGGTTAAATGCATTTGACATTTTTTGGGCTTTGTGGCGCAAGTGTGATTATTAGAACCAGCCTGAAGGGAGAGGTAGAGAAGCCATAATCTTCTCCAACACTCTTAGAAATAAAAGTGCTAAGTAGAACCATATAAGGTTCTTTGGCTTGTCCTCATAGGAGAACCCTTTTAAAACCCTTTATTCAGGAAAGGGGTTTTAAAGGGTTCTCCGGATCAAAATGGTATCTTACTGGAACCATTAGTGTTACCAAGAACCCTTGAAAAACCCTCTCTTCAGGAAACATTTTTTCAGAAGCAAATGGTTCCAGGCAGAACCTCAGCCCTCACTAGATGGACCCTTATGGAACCCTTATTTCTAAGAGTGTATAGACATAAACGTGTGTCTTTTGCACTTAAACCTAACCACAGGTTACTCATTATACTTAAACCCAGCCCCTGTTTACATGTAAATCATAACGAGAACTGATGGCTCTACATGCAGGAATGGATGAAACATGCAGAAAGCGGTTCCAACATCAGTGATTTTCATTGTCTTTATTTGGTCAAATGTGTTGTGATAAATGGCGTGTTCTTGTCAGTAAAACAGGATTCCTTTTGTTCATTATCAGAACACAGCGTTTTCCCCCCTGAACACAAACACACAGAGAAAATCATTGTGAGTTGAGAGAAAGCTTCAAGCTTCAGGCTTCTTCAAATGTGGATTGATTGTAAAAGCTCAGAGGTTGTTTTTTTTTCTGACACTCCTTTGACCTTATTGATCTGCTGTTATCCTCCCAGCAGGACTCACTTGTGCTGTTCATTACTGTGACTTGGTTAGGCCTCTTGATGAGTTAGTTTATTGCTTCACAGTCAAGGGCTGCTGCACTAACACTGCGCACAAATCTGCTCAATGGCTCCAGGGGCTAAATGTCAACCTTGTGTACTTGTGAGCTTTGAGTGACCACCGTTGCTGTTGTCTGGAGACAGGAAGGTGCTGTGTGAAAGATAGAGATATAGATATATATATGACCTGTTCTCCATGATGTCTGGTTGAGTACCAAGAATATTCAGTGTTGCCTTTTTTCCCCAAGAACACTTCTTGCAAATTTGAATCTCAATGGCTCCCTCTTTTCTCCTCCTCTCCCTTCCCTCACACACAGGTATTTAAAGCCCCTGCTGCCATGTTTAGGCACTCGTGATGTAACTGGTGGGATTTCAAATGTAATTCTGTTGTCGGGGAGGGACCGTTTTCATCAATGTTTGATGAGCCATGAGGCTCTCTGCCCGGACCGCTCCAGACGCTTCCCAGGCTGCCTGCGGTGGAAAGGGCTTTTTAAAGGAGGTTGCCTTTCTCTGTCACGACCAGGTGGAAGCCCTGGAGTGCACATGAATCAGGAGGAGGTTACCTTATCCAAGGGTTTGCACTCTCCTGTCTGTAGTCACTCACTGTTTTTCATACACTCTTTACAGTTCTTTGTTTGTCTGTGTTTAAGGGGGCATCCTCTGTCAAAAAGGTTTTCTCGGTGGATGTACAGTAATGACTAATTTTAGACTTTTTGCTTATTTTAAAGGCGCCATATGTAAGAATGTGGCCAAAAACAGTTACTACATTAAAATTCAAAATACCGAGGTCTTTCAGGTTTCGTTTTCTGACATAACTGGCAACCCGTGGTTGCTCGGCAGCTGAGACTCTACTGACTGCAATGATAGACGGCAGTAGGTGGCGCCACATGCCAAACATGATTTTAAAACATAAACATGATTTGCAGTCTGCAAAATATTTTTTTTAATGCAAATATTTTGGCTGTACTGTTGTTGTTGGTGAGTTCAGTTTTTTTTATATGAACATCATAACTCAGTCTCTGTGACATATTAAGAGGATTTTATGGCCAGTTGCTTTAGAATTATTACATAATGCACCTTTAACCATAAAAGGGCCAACAAATGTGCTTTTGTACATTTTTTCAGATAACCTTCAATATCTGACAGTTATTTACAATTTAATGCATGTTTAAATACTGTATTAACAATTTAAAATGACGAAAAACAAAAAGGTTTTATTAAAAATAAATACATTAAAAAAATTGCATGCTAAAAGGGCCAAAAAACGGAAACTATTCACAGGCATTTTACACATTTTCCCTTACTGGCTTCCTGCAACAGCCTGGGTAAAATTACTTAAAACCCAAATGTTGGCTTGTTGGCTCGCACAAACCGTTGCATAATTACGGTAATGCAAAGTGCACGTGTCTTCTGCGATATGCTCGGTGTTAAAGGGTTAAAAGAAATCTCCATATCTCGTTATAAATGAAACTGTAACTCCATTTAGATTCATTACAGCACTGCGCTTTTGCAAAAAAACAGCTTTAATCCTCATTGTCACACAGAGCATATATTCACCACGAGTAAATTCATACCTTCTGTCTTCATGTCTTGACCTTGTTAAGCTTCAGATGCTGCGTTCGTGTTCACATCAACACGTCTCTAAAAAAATACATGTGAATCTGACACAGGTCAGGTAAATGAAAGAGGATTACACATTTGTGTGCTTGTGAATCAAATGTGAGGCTGGAGGAGGACGCAGTTGACACTTTTCAGTATAATTTATAAATGTCTGTTCATAACAAAAGCCTGTAGGTCTTTACTTTCACACTTGCACGCTCAGTTAAACAGGAACAGTTTGCTGATGAAGTGTCCCACTGTCTCGTCATTCATGGTAGACAGGCAGTTACCTACTGTCTTCTTATCTCATTTAGGTAAATGATTCTACTTTGATTAAAAACTATATTGATTATGTTTACATCCCCTGTTTTAAGTATTTCCCTCCTTTGAGTTGCAACACACTTGTTTATGTGGTTTATGTAGGTTCCAAACTTTGAATGGTGCTTTTCCATGCACATTAAAGCACACAATAACACTATTAATTTTCATTTTATTTTTTAATGTAATGTAAAGATACTGTCTGGTAGTAGCTGTATTTTAGCAAATACGAAAACCTAATGCAAGTGTTTGGTGATTGAAAAAAAAAAAAAAAAAAACCTTAAAAAAAGTCCCAACTAAAAACAGCTTTAGTACCAACAGGTATGTTATTGACATCACCACAAAAAAACCTATTCAAACTGGATTAACTATGATGTGTTACAGCTAGTTTCTGGTCTTTCTGTGTCCTGCCTAGTTCACTTCCTGTTTTATTTTGAAATGTTTCGCCCATCTCATTTCACTTCCCCCCTGATTACCCACACCTGCTCCTAATTGTTTTCACCTGTGGCTTGTCTTGTGCTGTCCTCCTCTCTGCCTCGTGGTAAGCTTTATGTTTATATTTTTCCCCTGTGTATGTAAGTCTTTTTTTTTTTTAATAAACTCTCTTAAACTTAATTTTCCTGTGTGTAATTCTATGTTTTTGTACCCGTGTACTAAAACAAGTTGTCTTATTAGCGCTTAGCTTAGAAGTGTCCTGCTTTTGGATGTTACAGAGCCAGTTTTTTTCCTTGAATGGTTGTAAACAAATCTGCTTGTGTGTGACCATTTTAACTGCACCTGCAGTAAGAGACAGGATAGTTTATGCTAAGGTAAGCTGTTTAGAACCGGGCCTATACCAGAGTTAGCTAAATAGCTAGCTAAATAGATAGTTAGCTAACATTAGATACAATATCAACAACAAGACAACAACATTACAGAGAAAACATCATTCAAAACATAATAAATTTGGTGTTCTACATACAAGATCACATGATTGATTCTCTTTCAGCCATGTCTTCAGAGAAAGTGTGAACTGAACCATACTGAATTGTTAAATTGGATAGTCATTCAACCTGGAGTAAATAGCCATAACCCATAGACTAATGCATTTTAAAAATACAATAAATGTGATATTGGTAGGGTTAGTACGAGCTGATTCCTGTACCTCGTCCTCAGACCTGGACACTGTAAGCAAATGACACGATGAAAAGGAAAAAGGGCCCACCGCTGCTGACGTAACAGCCTGGGTCTCCCTTTTTTCCGAGATCAAGCTGCTCCTCGTGGTCTTTCTTCTGCTGCAGCTGTAACTTGTCATCTTTGCATGAATCTTTCAGAGCTGTTTAACGGCGGAGTATACCTCGGTGGCACCAAGCATCTGCTCTGCGGTGGGACACTTCTGTGCATTTATCCTTCTCTCCCATGCAATGTGGAGTGGAGGGGAGAGCAGAGTGTCATGTAAATTTCATGGCAGCCTCCGCTGTTGTGTTGCTCGCTCCCAGGGAGTGCAAAAGAGTGAAAAACTAGGTCTTTTCCGCTGTTTTCTCTGTGCTTTTGAATTATAAATGGCCTCTGCTTTAAGCTCACTTTTATAGGCTGTTTAATATTGCTGCCTCAATGACTATCGCACAGGAGGTATATGCTTTTTTATTTATTCTTTTTTGACGAATGCTTACTTTAATGTCTTTGTTTTTTTATTTTTTTCAGAAATCTTCTGGACAGAGACACATTCTCCAAGTCTGATCCAAGTAAGTTCCCATCACAGACACATACAACCAAATACATCGTCTATGTACAAAAACAAACATCTTTAACCGCACACACTCACTCTGCCTCGCTAGTGTGAATCAGACAACATTTGCATATGTCAGGGGCCGTATTCGTCACTGATATCGGCTCCCGACGTGAGGGAAGCCAGATCCTCCTCGTCTCTTCTCTCTCCGACAGATTAAAGGACACCCACGCAAAACCCACACACTTTTCTCTCCCTTGACATCAGGGGCTTAATGTCACTGGTCACTGGTCCAGTCCACTGTTGACTGTCATTATTGTCTGCGAAGAGAAATTTAAAATGTGGAATTCTAGACATTTTTTCTGACTGTTCTTGTTTCACATGTTTTGTGTTTTAGCTTACATTCAAACATGAGGGCTAAGTGTGAAATCTTTAGCATTCAATTAGGCCTAAACACATTCATAACCATGTGTTTTGCCAGGATCACACAGCCTTAGGGTTTGGATGAACAATTTGTTCAGTGCTAATTGCCTAAGTACATTCATTACATCAATTGTTTATTACTGTTTAGTATCTCACAGGAGCTGTAAAAACTCCACAATGTATTGAACTCAATTGTCTACATGAGAGAGTGGGAAATATGATGGTGAACTCTTGTAAACGTCTATTCTGATGGTTTGACATTCTTTAGACAGTAGATCAATATTTAAATGATTCCAGTTTTGTTCTTGTATCTTTACTTTATTTTGTTAAATTGAAGAGCTTTAACATTTTTTAAAGGAATAACGTATAAATAAATAACAAAGGACAATCCCCCCCATCAGCCCCATTGTTGTAAATGTAAAATACGTTGATAGATTGTAGAGTAGTACCTGCACACTTGTTTTTCTGGAATGGACTTTTGATGTTTCTGTTTTAAAAGGAGTCATGATAAAGTCAAAATAATAATTTTATGTATTCAGCAGTTTACATGTAGCTGTGCTTTCGTTAACCCTTTAACACCTAACGCTTAAAATGTCCGGACATTTTTGTTGTTGTTGCTAATTTTAACCATGAAAGGACCAGATAATGTCCTGTAAGTAAGTGCTTTTGGCCATTTTTCCAGAGTAACTTCACAATATCTGGCATTTATTTAACTTACTGTATGTTAAAATACTATTTTAACAAAACAAAAAGGTTTATTGTGAAAAACACAACAGATTGTCGATTTGAAATAGTATAAAACACATTTATTTACAGTAACATTTTTTGAGTTTGCTTCCCACTCTCTCCTCTCTTTCGACAGAGATGCTAATTCGAGTTAGATTTGTTGTGGAAATTCTCTGCTGCTGGTGAATAATGAAATAGAGACTACTGCCGACCGACAAGGTTTTATTTTCTTTGCAAAGTAAAGGTCAATCTACACACGAGTGGTCATAGCTGGAAAAAGACCAAGAGCAAAGTGAGCCGGAAACATTTATACCGAAGCATCTCCCCTATTGCATTCCTCCAATAGACAAAGGAGTCTGCCTTTCCAGGCCACGTTTTCACACCTCTTTGTATACTGCATTTATCGGGGAGCCGACCCCCTGCGTTTGGTGGAATTCTTCCGACAGCACTAAACGTTGTGTAACTACAGTAATGCAAAGTGCGCTTGTGCAAATGTGTATGTATTTTATTAACCAGATTATCGTGTGTGAGCTCAATAATAAGCGATTAGCTGCACGAATCGCATATCAGAGCTTTGAGTATCAGACAGCAGGAGAAGTCGTATGAGCATCCTTACCCATCCCAACATTTATGCAAGGAGGCACTTGTGCTGCGCCCATGTCTGAGCTCTGCTGACAGCACTCGGCCCAGTCACACAGCATTAGATCGCCTCAGCAGAGCCACACATGTACGCACACACAAAAAGTGCACACATCGACGGCCTCGGGCGAGCTCATGGACCATATTCATATTAGCTTAAGAAGCTGGACAATCCAGTGTTATATGTGCATGTGTGTGTGCAGTGTAACTGTTGTCGCTGATGATATCCTTTGATCATTGTGCTTCAGCAGATTGGAAAAGGACATTAAGCAGAGACATCATCATAGTATGAACTGTCTATATCTATGTATGTATCTATATATGTCATTGTATTGTCAAATTTCTGTCCTAGTCATCAGCATAATGAAAAAGAGTTCAAAGTGCGTATGTGCTCGCATGGATGTGAGGACCCATCACTATTTATAGGTGTGTGATTGCTATATCTCTTTCCCCCCCGACACACAATAATGCAGAGACCATGTGTCATCAGATGCTTCATGGCAAGATTAAAGCAAAGCTTTATATTCAAGCAGCTGAGCCCCGTCCTGCTGTACATCACCCACAATGCAACACACACCCCTTTCGTCCCATCCCCACTGACAATCTGCCAAAACAAAACAAGTGGACTCCTGCCACCGCACCTGACACAGAACACTGAAAGATATTTATTCTCAACAGCCTGACAATTTAAAAAGGTGAACGAGTCGGTAAAGAACAATGCTCTGCTACATATTAATCATAATATACAACAGTGTTTTGAGGGCAAAATAATTCCCTGGTATATTTTGGCTGAATGGAGATAAACAGTACTATATCCTAAAAATGGTGACCTGATCCTGTGGACGCCACTTCCACTTGGAGCTGTGAGAGCAGATGCTCCCTCATCATTCTCTTCCTCACACATGCTTCACATGGTGTGGCATGCTCTGCTCACACGTCCCCTCTTAAAAAGACTCAAACTGCTTCATAGCAATGGCCAGAGTTTGTGACCTATACTTTAACTAGCCTGTGACCTATACTTTAACTAGCCCTTGACTGGTACAGGCTACTTTCTGAGAAGAAAAACATGAGGAATTGATCAGACAGCCCCGGTGAGTTTCACCCACAATCACAAGCCTAAATGAGACCATAATTAAATTCAAAAATTAAGTCTGTTCATCAGTCGCAGTTGCATCATACATGAGGCATATTTAATGCAGTAATTAATGATATGCTTGTCGCTGCGGTGGAAGTTGTCAGCTTCATAATCAAGTGTCACAGGATCAGCTGTAGCTGTTCTTTTAAAAAAAAAAGTTATTTAGCATCTGGAGATGGTGTAAAAGGTTAAATTATTATTAAAATATAATCTTTCCAATAGGTTTTTCAGTAAAAGTGGTTCAGTTGATTATAATAATATATAACATTGCTGCAAAGAAAACGTGAATAAATATCAATAAATAGTGTATAAGCATAAAAATCAATTAGTTTAGCTTCAAAGTTTTTTTTTATTTTTATTTTTTTATTAAATCCTGTCCTCAATCCAGGCAGGATTGATATTAATCAAATCAGATCAATAACTTTTATCCATTCAAATTGTTCCAGAAGTTTTCGAAAATGGGTTGTACCATTTTAAAAAAACAACAAATTCATTGATTTGAACTTGAAACAAATAGTATTTATTGCATATGAAAAACATGACTTGGAACATGAGATTTTAAATTAACCTTTTGAAAATACCTTACAATAAATATAAAATATTGTATATACGCTGCATGTTTAACCCAGGGATTCCACTGAACGCCTGGGTTAAATTTTTGCTGTATGACGAGCGAGACAGGAAGTCAAACACTATTACAACATTAAAAGCGTAATAATTTTCAGAATAAAAGCCCCCATTTTGTTGTAATTTACTGATTTAGAGATTTACTGTATTGCATTTATTCAGGTCCAGTGTGTAGTGACATCTATAGATGAGACAAGTGGACTCCTCTACTTGCCTTCCCTTCTCTAAATTCTCTAAACACACTGGACTTATAATAATAATCTAATCTAATTTAGATAAATATATCTTTTGCCATGGAGAAGAAATCATAATTTGTCAAATAACCTAAAGATTTTACCAGTTAGAGCAGATTCACACGCCTCTCATCCTATCGGTTACTAGAATGCAAATTAAATGTCATTTTAGTGCCAGATGGTCGGCCCGCTGTGCTGTTGCTTGGGGTCCATCATCAGAAAACACTCCCAAGTCTCTCTCAGATGGATATGCTGGGATGTCAATATGAAGGCCATTCTTCCAATCACACCATCATCTCCACCCTCCCTGTCCCTCCCTCCTCCTCCTCTGAAATATCATCATGCTGCAAGGCAAAGCTTTTGGTGACATTTAATCTTTTTTTCTCTCTTTTATGTTGGTGTCTGGGAAAGCAACAAGCTCTCAGATTCTGTTTTCTGCTGTTAAATAATATTCTTCCATCAGTCTAACCTTCTCCTCTCTCTGACTCAACAGTTTGTGTGCTCTACACTCAAGGAATAGTCAACAGGGAATGGAGAGAGGTGAGTACTGGCGCGGGGGGGAATTATTGACAACCAGAAATGCTTCCAAGATTTTTAAATGGCAGCAGTGTAGCATCATGTAATTCCTACTGAATGAATGTGTTTAGACATTGGCAGCGTGGCCTGTATACTGGCTTTTTTTCTTATCTTGGAAATGCCAAATCCCTGCTGGTTCAGTGTGTTGATTTGAATTTGTTGCACAGCTTTTGTTAATGTTTAATAGTTTTGTGCTGTGCTGCTTAACAATGACATGCAGACATTTCTTTCCAGGGAGTGTACAAGTCTTAAATTACAGTGTTGTATTATGCATGATTTATGTGTTAAAAGGAGTCTGTGTCGCAAACGTATACACGATTGGTAGTAGTGCTTAAATGTAAATCACAAATTGTAATCTACAGGTTTATTTTTGGCCCGTGACTCTTGATTGGACACAGCAGATTAATTTGCAGAATGCTCACAGCTCTGATTTACTCGTGTTTGCTGTATTAAGCATTGTTTTTACCATTTTACGGTGCAACTAGAATGACACTCAGTCGAGTGCACATTTCCACAAAATTATTAGGTCTTATGGTAGGAAAATATACACATACATACAAACATAACCACATCAAATTATCACATCAATTGCAAATCTTAGCCTTTAAGGTTAATTTGTGGAAGTGTAAAAAGAAACCTCTTATAATAATGGTTTTATCCTCTTTTAGGACATCACATAATTGGCTCATCAACTAAAGCTTAGGTGAACTTGGATCAGCTCTGCTTTATTCTAACATACTAACAAGTAGCATGCACATGTGAACTGGTAGAAGTCAAACATGATATTGAATATTTAAGCTTATTCTGCAGCACGTACTGTCAATAAATCAGGGTGTTTTTGTTAATTGGTGTTAATTGGAGTCTTTTTTGAAAACAATAGTGCATTGAATGGTGCAAAAACTAACTTTTGCTTTAAATTGTTTATATATTATTAAAGTATCTTGGGTGTAAAAATCGATTGTCCTCTGTTTTTTTTCTCCAGTTCGGCAGGACAGAAGTCATAGACAACACCCTCAACCCCGACTTTGTCCGCAAGTTCATCGTGGACTATTTCTTTGAGGAGCGGCAGAATCTCCGCTTTGACCTGTGAGTTAATTTGTTTGTTTTGGTGTGTATTTATGTGCGTTGAGGCGTGGGAGAGAGAGAGTGTGCTGTTCTCTCTGGAGCAGAGTTAAGACTGAAATATTTATGGTCTGTGCAGGAGGAGATGCTGCAAGTCTTGTCCTCATTAAATAAAAGTTTCCGTGCCACACTTTCACGAACAAACAATGCATTGAGACAAAACGGGGTCAGATAACCACAGTGAGTCATGTTGTGTTCAGTTCACCTCCAGTATCCAGTGAAATGCTCAATTTTCTCTTTTTTATTTATAATGGTGTGCTGATCAAATCTGCCCTTAAGATGGTGTAACCTTATTTCAGTTGCAAAGAACATTGCTTTTTAAACCTAAGTGTGTTTTTTGCCACATTTGAACATACGACTGTAATTCGCAGCCTTAAGCTCCGTATGTTTGTGTCAGCAGAAACTATTCTTGGACTTCTTGGAAGCTAAAGATTTGTTTTAGCTTCCACAGCAAATACCTACAAATGTCTCTCTGAGCTCCTTTTTGTTTTGTAATGAAATCTGAAAAGATAGTTTATCAGTACACTAATGCATTAAACTGGTTTCCAGTGTATATTTCAAACAATTACAGGCGATCCTGGTGCCAGAATAAAATAATTACAACAAAGTAATTAACCATTTACCCATTTTTAAAATCAAATACATTAACCACAGCTCCAAAACCAAGAAGAAACAGTATTTGTGTTATTGATGTGTCCAAATCTGCATGAACTGCTTTATTATACTAATTATCACTGAAAATAAGTCAATTACTATCATTTAAATGCTGCCATTCATTTATTTGTGGACTTGAGTTGTATTTATAAAATATGTTTAATGTGACATAAAATGTGTGCTGAAGGTTCCCAAACACTTTTACATCACTGTATCCGTTTGTCAAATGGGGAACAATCCACGTATGAATCTGAGTGAACTGTCATGTGGCAAAAGAACTGTCCTGATTGGTTCACTGCATTATGGAGTTCTAAAAGATGACCTTTCCAAATAATTAATGATTATCTGGATTTGTCTATGTTCGGGCCTCGTGCACTTGCTGTATTTTGTTTATTTTTGAATTTTTTTTGGCCATGATAGCTCATGAAATATGGAACAAGGCTTTAGTTTGTTTACTTGTTGACTTGTCAACAAGACCTCATGCTGTTTACCTGACTGTGGGAGGCTGTAGTGAAGGTCAAGGAGATGCTAGCTGTTGTGTGTGTGTGTGTATATATGTATATTACCCATTTGTGGGTGTATAAATATGAATATATGAATTGCTTCCTGCTCTCAAAGCAAACCATTCTTTATATGCAATGTTTAAACCAGAAACAAATTTTCTAACTCTGCTCTAAATAAGTGTGTTTTCTTGGGGTTTTGGTTTCTTGCCAAGACCAGAAAGTAAAGTCAATAAGAGCCAGGAACAACTGCAGTCTTAACTACCCAGACTCAGATTCAACACGTTTTTAAAGCAAAAACCACATCATTTACATTTGAATTGTTGAAAATCTGGCTTTGTGTACAATCATTAGTCATCGTCGCTCAGTTATAACCACGAATTGAGCTGCCGCACCCCCCAGCCCTTACTCCCCTTCTAAAAGCAGACAGCAAGCACACGACCAAGAGAAAGCCTGTCTGGCACTTTGCCAGTGCAGACTGATGTCATCCATGTAAACACACTCCCATCCAGTGACACACAGCAACCGTGCACTCACGTGTCATCACACTGACGGACCCGGTTTGTATCATCTTGAAACGCACACTCTTCTCTTCTATGTTTGTGTGACTTAACATTTGCAGCCTAATCAACCATTACACACACATCACTATGTTATTTTTTTTCTTTAGCTCTCCTCCTATTCCCCTGAGGTCTCTCATTATTAAATAAGATTAAATTAATCTTTAATGAAGATTTGGGAGTGATAAAGGCGAGGGCAGCGAATAGAACATGAAGCACACCTGTGCATTTAGCCAGCGGCACGTTGCGTAACCGCAGTGTGTTTCCTTGCTCTTATGGAATTGCATTAGTAAAAGCACTGTACTGGAGCCTCCACCCACCCCCCTCCTGGAGTGACGCACAGCAGTCTCCCAGTTTTGTCAGCAGGCGCCTCATTGTACATGGCACGCTGCCTGCAGAAACACAGGCTCTCCCATTTCGTCACTACACTAAGTGCATGTGCGCGCACACACATGCACGCACACCTGAGATGACTAATTGACCTGCTTGGGGAAGTGTGAAGAAAAAAAAATTGACATTGTGCAGCAATGTTTCTTTGTTTTCTCATGATTTCTTGTAACGGTTGTTTAACTTTTTAAAATCAGCAACAAATAGGGGAACAGGAACCTCAGTCTGAAGACAATGATGAATCAAAGATGTTTGGGAACAAATGTTTGAGGCTCTGTACGACTCAACATCTGTGGCACAGCTTGAGGGTGGAGGCAGACAACATCTGCACAATGTGTGTTTACAAGTATAGAATAATGTGACTTCAGGGTCTTTGTCCTATGTATGTTTTTATGTTTTATTTATCTGTATTATGGTGTAAACATTGTCCATTGTAATATTGCATCAATCAATGACAGAAAGCATGTTAAATATTTGTCTGGTTAATTGGAAAATTCACCAATTTGTCGCATTAACAAAGTGCTAGACGTTTATAAAATAGAGGCACGTTTTAAAATGTGTGATATAAATCAAACTGTATATTAAATAGACATAAAGGGCATACATGTCCTCTTTGACAAACTGTTCTCAGTGAAGCTGCAGTGATTGATTTTCTAATAACATCTATGTTTTATTTTCATTTATGTTTAATGTCAGTCATGCCAGTCTCCCTGAAATACTTAATAGTATACTTATAATAAATAATGACATAGGAACATCTGCTACTAAAATATCAAGCCTGATTCAATCATTGTAAAAGTTTTAAATGCGATAAGATTTTCACGTGATAGTATTTCACCATACTGAGAATCCAAGTGAATCTTTTGCTGCTGCATCATTGAGCCTTATTTAAAGCTGACTGTAATGACCTCTCTTTTAGTGATAAGTGGTCAAGTGCATATTATTAATGAAAGGTGACAAAGGGAAAGAAAAGCTTGTCAGTGACTAATCTGTGTTTTATGAGCAGCCTTTCGTGCTCCACTCCACTCCTGTGTCATCTCTGCTCTCTTCTCTGCAGGTACGACTTGGACTGCAAGAGCGACAACCTCTCCAAACACGTGAGTGTCACGTTCACCTTTCGCTATTTAACAATCAATCATGCATTCACGGAGATATTATTCAGCCACGTTTACCCCCCCCTCTTGTACAATAGCAGTGTGATTTGAATCTGAATGTCAGCACAGAGTCTGTGCAGAGTCTCATTCATCCAGGTCATCGTCATCCTAAACACATTGAGTCAGTGAGTGAGAGAGGCCAATCCCACCGCTGACATTCAAGAGTGGTCTAGTGGGAACAATGTGATGTGGTATTTGTGTTTTTCTGACCTGATCCAATGAAATTTAAAAGCTTTGAAACCTGTAGAACAAGACAATGAGGTATGAAACAAAAGACTCCCAATACTGTTACCATAATATCAGTATTTCTAATTTATGGTCAACTGCATGGGATTGTTTTTAAATGTGATATAGTGTCATAGTTTAAATTAACATTTCTATTAACTCCTAGAACACAGAGCATTTTGGATGCTTTTTTTCCATTCTTATGTTAAAATGTACAGTATATACAGAGGCCATAAGAATGTTCAATATATACTGTCGCCTTATAGGATTTCTTTCAGCAAAACATAGGCAATCTGATGAAAAATGTATTTCATTTGTAAAAGTTTTAAAATCATATTAAATTTGTGAAATTTGGAAATACATCACAGTTCAAATTCACTTGGCTTGTTTTTATAAACGAAAAGAAGAGAAAAAAAAAACTTTGACTTCTGCACAATTATTGCTACTTTATTTCACTACTAAAAATGAGATATAAAATGAATTTGACTCAACAACACATCAGAAGAAAACGAAAAAAACACATTTTAAAAAAAACCTGAATATGTGATCTATAAACACACACACACCCAGGATGTCCATATAAGGAGTTGTGTATTATTCCCACGGCAAGCAGCACCCGAATACCATGACCCCCTTCCTGACCCTTCCAGCCCATTCTAATTCTAAGAGCGCTGGTGTACTGTAGCTCTGTCACGTCCTTCAGCGTCGCTTACAGACGCATAGGGCTCATCACTCAGACAGACTGATATCACATCTTTAAAAACCCCTGTGTGTTTTGAGATCTCTGGCTGGGAGAGACCTCACTGATGTAGTATAAAACTATACCCTGTGTCTTGTTGCTGACATGGTGTAATTGTATGACCTGAGTGACATGACACTGTCTTTCATCACCTCACTCACCTTGGTAGCACAAGGTCTGGCTGTTCCTCAGCATGTTTTTAGCCTCCTACACAAGCTGTTTCAGACAATGACCGTCTTTCAGCCTACATGTGTACATGATGATCATTAGCATATGTGTAGTATAATTGGCTAATCATATGTCTTACTTTACAGCATATCCCCTACACCTGCCTAAAACTATTCAATGTTACTGTATTTCTTAAATCTGTATTTGAGCAACTTGTAAAAATGATTAATTTACCTAATTACAACCCTGGTTATCTGTATCTCACAAGTTTTGTTTTATTTGACAAACTTCAGATTTGGTAGAAAGATATTAAAATGATCGCAATAGGCATTTTTTAACAGATTTCCCACTACTAGGTTTTTCCTTCAAACCTTCAGCTCCAGATCAGTCGTACAGGCTCATGTCAGCTTCATTTTAAAGAGTATTTTCAGCAGAATATATGCTCTGTCTATAACCTGGGCTCAATCTCCACCCCCAGCCCAATTTCCTGTTATCAGCCTCATGCTCATTGCCAACTGCAGGCAGTTTCCCCCACCCTTCGCCCCAACCCCAGCATGCCCCTGGGCTTCTTCTCAGAGCACTAAGCAATGTGAGCACAGTGACCCACTCTCAGCATGAAGACTGGGGATGCTTGGGTGCGTTCTGTCGTAGTGGAAGATGTGTGAGATTGAAGATCTGGCACACAGTGACAGTCCATTGTTCAGGGGAAGTCTATCACCACTCACGTGTCTGTAAATAACACAAAATGGCAAATTCTCGTTCTCACGAGTATTAGTATCCCAAATGACAATGCCAGTGACAGCATCTGAGGATGAATCCTTCTTCATATCATAGATGTTTTTCCCTCTGCCATATACTGTGCATACCTTGTGCATCTATATTATGGCTGGAGGGCAGCATCAACCTCCATATAGTAGGTCTTTTTTTCATTCATTAATGATTCCACAGCCCTGTGCACATTTCAAAACTATCTTTATTTTTTGGTAACATACAGCCTTTCTATTGAAGAAAAAAAATATGATCTAATTTTAAAGTATTTGTTGTTTTAAAGCTTAAATAGCTCAACATATCGTACTATAAAAAAATTGTATCACGCAGTGCAGTGAGGCTAAAGAAACAATGCTAAGTAGTGTTTATATCCATCCGTATAAGCCTTGCTTTCACTTTTATTCTCTTTGCTTATTAAGACGCAACACCAGCTCTAAAGGAATGTACTTATCCTTAAGTATCCTTAAGTCTCAACTATCCAACGTCTTGCTACTGTTGTGTCTTAATGGCGGAACCCAAACATGGAACTGCTAGATACGTGAAAGTCATCTTGTGCTTCTTTAGATTTGACAATCAGCAGATGAAGTCAGGCGTGAAAATGGCATCTGCTTTTCCACGTAGTTAAGTTAACTAGCTATGTGTTCTCTCACAAATGCAAAAGAGTTTTGCGACAAACATTTAATTCCTTTTGAAAATGTGGTAATGTACTGTTGCTAGGCAGATGTATCTGCATTGTTGATGCTATGTTTTTGTCCTGTCATGTTAATAGACTGAAAAAATACCAGAAAATGAACTCTGAGCATTTCTGGCACTAAAACAGTGAGTGGTTTGTAAAGCACTTAAAAGGTTATCTGAGATCTTATTCATTTTATTAGCATATTATTACATTACATAGATAGGATTTTAACCACCATTACACACATTAATTGAAAATTAGAACAAGAATGTAACAGCTGCAACAGCCACAGGCTTATCCCGTGAACTGCTGTGTAATAATGTATCTGACTGAACACTTGTTTGAGATGATTTATTGATTCACACATTTGTTCATTTATTCTGCAGCTGTGTAACTTTGTATCATGAGTAAAAGTTACCACTACTTACTTTGATGATTGAAATGTATCTTAAGAATACTTTCTTCAGAATTAGACTAGTGAGGCCCAGTGTCTAGGAATGAAAAAACAATATTGATGCTATGAACAGAGCAGTGATCACTTTACTTGAAGATACTCATCTAACCAATTTCCCACTGTCACGATTAAGAGGAGGGATCTTGTCAGCACTGGCACAGATCTTGCAGAGCGGCTTTTGCACCTACAGGATTGGACTCAGCTCATCTGTGAGGCACATGACACAAAAACTTGCGTAGATGCTTACTCATTCACACACACAAACATGATCTGTTAGAGGGAAACCTCCAAGTCAGTGCATGAAACAATCAGACCAGGCTCTGGAGAATATGACTATTAATGCCCTTTATTTCTTGGCTTTGTACCGTTTTGTGTTTCTCCTGAGAGTTCAGATGTCAACATACAGCACTTGAATGTAATAGAGAAGAATATACACTGTATAATTTGAAATTGGATGCAAAAAATGAGCAACATCAACTACATATAATATATCTAGAAAACTCTAAACGCATAAAAACAGACACACAAATAGTAGACATTTCACAGCATTGGGTGTGTTTATGGCTCTGTACCTCATTCTGTTTGTCCAGGGTGGGATTTGTCTTTTTGAGCAGGAACTTCACAACTGCTAGCAGCTTAACTAAGCCTTGTGTTCTTTGGTAAATTTGACCATCTTACTCTTCTTTTCAACCTGTATGATGTCTGATCCCTCAAATTTAAGTGACAGCCAATCACACGACTGACTCTGCTTTGTTTCTCTTGGTTGACAAAAAGATAAGACATGGAATGTTAATATAGTTGTCTTACTGCGTCATTATTTTACCCTGTTTTGATGTTGCATGCTTAATGAGAGTAACTCTCTTAATGATAGTGTCTTTGTTCCTAACCTGCTTCATATCCATGTCTTCATGCATACAGGACTTCCTGGGCCAGGCCTTCTGCACACTGGGTGAAATTGTTGGCTCCCTTGGAAGTCGCTTGGAAAAACCTTTGATGTAAGTGGCACACGTTTGCACACACACGCGCGCCGACAGGAGAGCACACACAAGCTCACACGATATGTCTTAACGCTATTTTAATGAGGTAACTGAAAGGTGCAAAATGCTGGCAGACTAAATTTCTCTAATCAGGGAGTTGGGTGCCACACAGAAGCTGTTTGTGCTCATGCTTGGATTTCAGGCGATGATGATGTTGATGAAAGTGAACACTGTCTCCATCAGCTAAATGAGATGGAGAGTTCAAACAGCAGCAGGCCTAATGACAGACTGTAAACATGTTGAGGTGGTAAACGGCGTGAAGTTAAAATGAATAGTTCATCATTGACGAAGAAGCTTTAACTGAACAAACAATCTGGCATATTTTTCTGACTAAATGTGTTTTACCTCATGTTGGTGAAATGTTTCTCTGTGTAAGGGTTTTAAACCAAACTTAACTGGTTTTCAACTTTACCCAATAGCAAAATTCAATCTTAACTTCTAGTGACCATATTTTGACATTGCTGATCTCTTTTGGTTCTTTTACGGGGCACTATAATAAAGCAGTGAGTAGCATGCAGCCAGCTCATGGAAGATTTCACATATGCTGCTCTGTGTGTGCTTGGTCTTGGTTTGTAAACCTCCTCTTCCGCTCAGGATGTGTTCTCTCTCATACTGTACCATGTTTGGAATCAGTCATGACTGCAGTGGTAGGAGAAGCTCTCTCTCCATTTCAGTTTGTTATAAGAGCCATAACTCTTAGAATATAACCCCAAAAACCTAGGAATGGGATGAAACTTTTCTGTGCCTGATACCGATATGAAAAACTTGAGTATCTCCCAAAACTTTTTAGATGGTTTTAGACCATTTATGAACCATGAAGCTGTTGACATTCTGCTGAGTCATTTCAAAGACATAATTCTCCAACTATGTTACAAATATTGTTCTCCCAAACAGCGCAAACATGACTCAGCTAAAATGCTTTTGATGATTTTTGTGCATTGTGAAGCATGTGATATATAGGATGGTTGGATCGTATCGGATTCTACATGTTTATCTGTCTGATATCTGATCCAGTGATTTTGACCAGTATCAAACTGAAAAAAACAAAAATTCAAGGTACAGACAAGAATACACAAAGCCATACACAAGCACATTCTATTAAATCCATCAAAGGCTTTAAAAAGACTCAGTACTTTTATGTTAAAGCACACTGATAAAACAGGGTTACACTGTATTCTATTATCTCAGCTGCACTTTAACTGTCACCCAACACGCTGAGCTGAACTGGAGCATCTTCTCGAGCTCAGTGAAAGAGAACAGTTGTTGCTTTTGTTTTTCCTCCTGAGGCAACGAGCCGTCAGTTTTCTGAACCTCCTCCCCCCCCGTCCTCTGTCCTGCAGTGGTGTGTCCTGTGTGTGTGTGTGTGTGTATGTCATGAATGTACTGACATGGACATCCATGACTGTCTCTGTCGATGTGTGTATATGGCAGGAGTTGGAGCTGAATGGGTCTGCTGAAGAATGACACACAAGAAATAATGATGTAAGAATGTGTTTCTGTCATGGGGGGTTATGTAATCACCTCAGCCTGCAGCCATTCACCGTTTCACATCTGTGTGTATGAGTCCATGCATATCTGTACTTTTGTGTGTGTATATGTTTGCATTCATTCCGCCGCCTCGGAAAAAAACAAAACAACTTCAGTCAAATGTACAAAGCAGTCACCAATACTGACAATGCTTTGTATGTTTCCTTAGTGACGAAGCAAACGTTTTACTGCAGATTTAGTCGGCGGAATTTGTGATTAAAATCATGTTGTCTCCTTAAGAAAACATGTTCAACAACCAAGTTTTTAGAAACTCCTTTAGTATTTGACAAAAGCTCAAACAAGTTACACATTTGATTCCATAAATAACCAGTTTTACCTTAAATATGTTATATTGCGCATAAGGGTAAATTAATAAATATTATCTGTAAGTTATCTGTTATGGCTGGATAGTCGGACATAATTGGTTTAAGAAATGTAAGCATTGAGCCAAATCTGCCCTTCCTCTTTCTGAATCAAGCCTGGAGACTGCGACACAAACATCACAGCTGAAATGACGCTTGGTGTAGTTGCATTATAATGATTTTTTTTTAAACTTTCAATCCACATCCATTGAAATGTATTTAGTCAAGCAGGCAAACCATGGGAGACACGTATTCCAGGTTAAGGTTTGAGTTTCTATTGTTCTATGGTTACAAAAAACACATTTCAGAATTGACTTGTTATTATGACAGCTGTCTTTTTTTTTTAAATGGAGATGTGCAGTCACTTTTTCAAGAAAAAAAGAACAGTTTCTATATTTCTACCTCGTGTTTGAGTGGTACATCTTTGCAAAACATGTTAAATGTTTAATACGACTCATACATTTGAGGGTGTTTGCACTACAATCATTGTAATTCATACATAGACATATTCAGTGTAAACACCAACACCAAACTGCTAACCCATGTACAAAAAGCTCCATGTATGGTTGAATGTTTGTCAATATATATATGAAAAGACAACAGAAGGTTTTAATATGAAAGGTTTAATGCAAATCGTTAAAATGGTACTCTTTGTTTCCCTGTGTCCTATATCTATGGATAAAATGATATCTATCACACAAAAATGTATTAAAAAACACAGATTTAAATTCCATTTTAACTGGCGACTTGAATGTATGTGAACTATCATGCTCCCTCTTGTTTTTAGTGGGATCCCTGGGAAGAAATGTGGCACCATCATAGTGAGAGCAGAGGAGCTGAGCAACTGCAGGGTAAGAGTTTTGTTTTTTTGTTAGATTCTTCTATAGGAGACGTTCACATGTCCCAGTGTCCTACTTCCTCGACTGTGACGAGTCTGACCCTTCTCATATTCCGCGTGGGTGAAACTAAAAACTGATTTTGTCGACCCAGATGTGGTTGAATTACCATAAATGTCTTCTCAAAGTGCTGTAATCGCCAACTTTATGTGACATTTTAACAAATAAATCCCACCTGTGCGTCATTAACTGTACATACATCATCACATTTGTTTGACATTTTCTCAAGTTGTCAGTCACAGTAAGAGAGCAAGCTGTCGGCTAAAACCACAGTGGACACTTTGACATTGTTACCAAAACAGCTGAAGCTATTTTGGTCATTTGGTCACATGTAGATGACACATAACTTCATGGCAGTGTGAGAGCACAGTTTTTTATGTGAGGTCCAAACATAGTTTTCTTTTCCTTCAAAATAAAAGAATGAAGAAAAGCAAAGACCCTGCATGGAAACAGAAGAATTTGCTTCAATGAGAACCACATCATTGTGTTTGAACACATCGTCTGCACATCATTCATTTGAATTTTAGATTATTTCAAGTTTAGATATCTATTTTGGATTGAATCCACATGCCTTGAGAGGATTTAATTAAGACAGATTAGCTTGATCCAATTTTGCTTCTCAATTTTGGGGCAAAGTGAAGATAAGAGAAGCATTTAAACACAAATACAAATGAATTCCATTCTTTTCCTTGATAGAGGAAAGGATTTTTTTTTTTTTCAATTTGAATTATTCTCCGGAATGTATCTTTCACTTAATAAGCATGGTGATGTGTTTCACGTGTCACTCACATGACGTCCTGAGGACATATTATACAAAATCATCTTTTTGATCATTTAAATCCTTATATATGGGACTCTGGAGGCCCTATGCGTCGGCAAAGTGTGAAAAAAGTGCGATGTCGACTTCCACACTCATTCGGTCGTCACAATGTGCTATATTCTTGGAATTGTTGTCTCACGGAGTTCCGCTTTGTCAGTAAAACACCCGAAGTCCGCAAAAAGTTCTATTCTTGGCTCCACAGTGCAGCACAGAGTTCTACACAAACTTCCAGCCTCAGAGAATTTATCTGTCCAGTGGATACATGTTATATATGACGGAATGTGCCTGCTAGAGCCTGCAAATGATCACTTTTCCAAATGCTAACTGCTGTTAGCTCCCAGTAGCCTCTGAGGCTGATGTCATTTCTTGTCCCTTAAGTTTCGTTTAACTTTTTTTTTAAGGTGGACCAAAGAGATACTACTAACAGAGCGTTCTTACAGGGCTGTTTTGACAGGGTGATTGAACTGCTGTGGTGCTTCATGCTTAAGGTATTTTGACCAAAGCTTGTCTCATTTCCAGGAGTCGGTGATGCTGCAGTTTTGTGGCAACAAGCTGGACAAGAAAGACTTCTTTGGGAAATCTGATCCATTCCTCGTCTTCTACCGCAGCAACGAAGACGGATCGTAAGTTGACATGCAGCTTCCCTTGTGCCTTCAATAGACATCAATTTTCTCAATAAACAACCGTGTTTTCCATCATTGTTGCACACAAAGATGCACATACATAGGATGTTAAGATGCTTGAAATGTATGTACGTCCTTAGTGTAATTTGTCATGCTCAAAAAAGCAGCCATGCACGGGATCTACGGTCTCGCTGATGTGCTGTTACGTAACGGTATACACAGTATGTGACAAATGCTGTCCGGCCATCAACAAGAGGAGGCGACGGCAGGAAAACTGAGCACAGTTAAAAGGACATTGTTGACAAGAGGAAAAATTATTGGAGAAAGGGATGAGTAAGATAGAGTTAATTGAAAACTGTGTGTGTGTGTGGACGCCACAGTTTCTTTGTCCCACAGATGCTTTTATTCAATTTGACTTCAGCATCTCGCACTTTACACATTCTCTATTTGTGCAGCTGGCTATTTACTGATGCAGCCTAAATGTTCAGCCCTGGGACATAAAAGCAAAGAGCTGCACACACTAAACAGAACAGGAAACAATGTTTTTTTTTTGTCAGACAAGAGCAAAGTTTAAGAAATACTTAGGAAAAATGTTTCCACACACAGGGTTTTGTTTGAATTTTAAAGCTGGTTTGCTATCTGCTAACAGTGTTTAATGTATGTTTCACAGCTATACCATTTGCCACAAAACAGAAGTGGTGAAGAACACTCTGGATCCAGTGTGGCAGGCTTTTAAAATTCCAGTCAGGGCACTGTGTAACGGAGACTATGACAGGTACAGTGAAGCACCGCAGGAGACATTTTCACGGTGGTGACGACTACTGGAGTTGAACCAAGAAAGATGTTCTTTTTACAGAGTTTAGAAAAGTGTAGAACATTCTCAGTGAAACGGCAGTTAGTCAGTTATAAAATGATTTAATCTGGAGTTGTTAAAATGACACATTTACTCAGACACATCAGGCCTTTAAAGGTGTAGTCTGTGATATGTGTCTGCTAAAGCTTGTGGCCGAGGTGCATTCATATATCAGTATGTAATGTAGCATATTAAACATTTATGATGACTTTGTACAAACAAATTTACAGAATTCCAATTGTTTTTTTGTTTTTTTTCTTCAGATAATAGTTTCTTGGGTCATGACAGAAAAAAATGGTGCGATCTACAAATTTGGTCCTTTTTTTGTTCTACTTCAGTTTAATGCCAACTTATGTTAACTGACAATACAGTGCAAGTTAATCTAACCCAAATAAATTATACTGGTGCCTCTGTGTTTATATTGATTTTTAAATATGTATATTTATCCAAGTATGTTCTGTTGTCTGTATGTTACATCAGGGTTTACTGATAATTACATTAAAATAAATCTTCTCTGCATCACATTGATCTCTGTCTTCGATGGCAAGTTTCTTGATTTTTAAGCAAAAAACAACTGTATATCATGTTGTTTTTTAATCTTCCTCTCTTTTATTTCTTTTCCCCTGCAGGAGCATTAAGGTGGAGGTGTATGACTGGGACAGAGATGGAGGGTGAGTCAACCGTGCTGGTTTTATTGACATCCTGCTGTATAAGCTGTCCCACATGTACTTGCAACAAGACCCCCGGAGCAGTTTGAATGTGTTAAATACCTTTGAGCTTGATATTATGATGTCCACACTCTAATTTCTGTATGTCCTACAACGCTTTTTCAAATAGCATGTCAACTGCCTGCTGTTGGTGTAGATGAAATATCACCACACGGCTTTCAGTCCACATCAAGAATTGATACGGTTTAAACGGTCTGAACGGATAACTTCACACGGAGAAATGGAGACTGTGTTAATCATTCAGAGTGAGGGAAGTCACGTTATTAACGGCCATGGTTTGCCCCTGCAGTTGCAGTTTGACATTGTTAATTTCACAGGCAATTTTTTTTTACATTTCAAGGGCGTTTTTGCCTCGAGCTCTCATTAAATCCTGACCCTGATCTCCATGTAATTATGAAATTAGACGCTGTGCCCTACACCCCTGGTAACCAAGGAGCCTTGTTAGTGACATTCCTTGATTTCTCCTGTACTAACACGACATGACAAAGGACTGAGCAACCACTTGTTCTTGATCGGGCAGCTTTACTGTTATTATGGGTTATTTTGCTTTTGTCTAAAATTGTTTTACGACAATATTGTTACACAGAACATGTGTTTTTATTTTTGACTATACTCTGTTCACAGCCACGACTTTATTGGCGAGTTCAGCACCAGCTACAGAGAAATGTCAAGAAACCAGTCACAGTTCCACATCTATGAGGTGATTTTCTTCATTCTTCATACACACACACACACACACACACACACACACACACACACACACACACACACACACACACACACACACACAGAGAGAGAGTTGTGGTTTTTTTGTGAGGAGTCTTAGCGAATTTGAACTTGACTGAAATTTTTTTTTTATTGTGCAAGAGACAACAGCTTAGATACTTTAAGAGATCAAAATGAAATGACAACTAGGTCATTAAGTCGTTCAACCTTCGGTACGAGTATCACTTTATAGTATGTTATATTGTGGTAACGATGAGCTTTTGTGTAATAATATAATAATAACACTGTACTCATGCGATAGAACATTGATATGTTATGCTTTAAATGTATCTGATCACATCACAACATGGTCACTAAGTTTTAATTTCTTTTAATATAAGAAAAGAAAATAAAGCAGATGATTTTGTTCTACTTGAGGGTAATTTCTCTCACATCCCTAACTAAATTCGCCTATAGCAGTTTGTTTTCTAGTATATTATGATTCACTTGTCCAACACACACTAAAACAAATGAATACATGAGTGATTATGAAAGATTATTTTAGAAGACTCTCCCATTCTCTCGTGCTCAGTGTACTTTATCCACCTCCATGAACTTCTGCAGCAGCTGTGTCTGAACCATAAATCACTGAAGGTCAACAGTCAGTAAAGCTGCTTATGAAGCACAGTCTGAATCACTTCAGTGAGGAGACAAGAAGGGCACTTTTTCCCCCCTCACTCTTATGTTGACTTTGCGTTTTTTTTCTAAGCTTTGCGCTGACTCTGAAGATTATCTTTTATGAAGAAAATTGAATTAGCACTTTTGATACACGCTGTGATCCCTCTGAAGCATTAAACGCTAATTTCCTGTTCAAACTAAACGTGGCGATAACATTTCTCTACGGGCCGATTTATTAAAAAAAGCATTTACTTTAATTTTACAGTCTTTGGTTTCTCCACAGGTGCTAAATCCAAAGAAAAAGGGGAAGAAGAAAAAAAAGTACCAAAACTCAGGCACGGTGAGTTGACAGCCTGCTTAAGAGTTTATTTGTTTACCAGAAGATATATAATTCCCACTGGGCAAGGAACCTGTTAATACCAGGTTTTTAGTGATCCTTTTCAAGTCTTGGGACAGCACGTGATGTTTTCTTTATCAACTGGATTATCTAAATGATTAATTCATAAAAAGACGTCAGAAAATATGTAAAATAGTAACCACTGAGGGCTCATTGTGCATCCTCTCTGATGTCACAATTCCAGCACAATTAATGCAGGGAGGCTTTTTAGTCCTAAGAGAAGCCTTTTAGTGAGTTTTGATTGAGGTAATTTTGAGATTGTCCATTAGTTTGTCTTCTAGGCAGTAGTAGAAAATATGTAAATGTGCTCTCAGCACTCAGTCTGTTAAACAAATTATTACGATGGATCTGAAAGTACATAGCGGGGGCCCTCTTTGAATATAATTATTAGATCATATCTGGATAATGGAGCACATGCATGAACTGTGTAATTATTGATCTGCACTTGCCTCCTATGTTATGTGTGGAGAGAATAACGAGGTGAGGATGGTGTTACTGTAAAATTGACTGTTGTCTAACTCCCACATGTCAGGTCACCCTCCTGTCCTGCCTGGTGGACACTGAGCTCTCCTTCCTGGACTACATCAGAGGCGGGTAAGTTCACTGTAAATGGCAGCATATGAGATTATGTGATTAAACGACAGCCTCACTCTTATCATATTTAATCCCGGCAGCGTAATCTCAGTGTACCTGCACCGTGTTTATCTCTTAGCTCCAATATATCCAGTATGTAGACGGACTGCTGTCGATAACCCGCTGATTAGTTGCTGTATGCTTTGAAACACGCTGTGGTATAATCTGGCGTGACTGATGATACTCCTCGTGATTATTTTCTCTCGTAGGACCCAGATTAATTTCACAGTGGCGATTGATTTCACGGCATCGAATGGTAAGTGTGTTCAAGCTTTGCTTTTTATCGCCATCAGTGCATGAAACTTTAATTTGATGAGACCTAACAAATTCCTCATCAGTTCATCTTTACTTGTACTAATGACACTCCTTTCATCCAGTTATAGACTTATATATTTGAATGTTATCTGTTGCTTTTAATGTTTCTGCCCAGTTTGTTTCTTACCAATAATCTTTTTTAAGGGACTACACTTAACAAAATGATGGATGTTTTTAATTCATGAAGAGATGATAACGATAATACACGCGATATGAAATAATTCATTGCAACATCACAGATGAGATGGGTGTATTTCCTTTCAATGGGTCTGAAACAATATATATATATATATATAAAGTATATATATTTTAATTCAGCTAATATTGAGCGAGATAAGAAAGATCACGTAACTGACATCTGCTGTTTAATTCCTCAGGGCATGTGTTTGACTGGGAGTGTGTTTTCTTTCCTCTGACAGATTCAGATTGTTATGCATGTGCTTCCTACAGAGCCACACATATGTCTAATATACAACAGAAGTCTGGCTCAGGGAAACATTGGTGTATTGAAAGTGTAGCACACAGCTCTGCAAGGCTTTCACATCATTTACTTTAGGGGACAGGGACATGCTGAAAATGTAAAGACTCCTGTTCATACACTGCTGCACTGAGACATTTTACCACACCAAAGCACTTTTCCTGAAGAAAAGGCAATTTCAAGAGCAAAGGGACGTTGCATAATTTGCTAAAATCCCATCAAACACATTGGCTTCATATTAAAGATAATGCTCGTGCTAGTCTGCACTTTCCTTAACAATGAAAGAACTATGAAAACACCAAATCTGGACCCTATTGTGCTGGGTTCCTCTCCCACATGCACTGTCCTGCTGCTGCTGTTGTAGCTCACCATACGTGTATTTATCTGCAGCTAAAAATAGTCCCCGACAAATGCACTATTTACTGTTCTCGCTTTTAGCAACATCTACTTGTAACCACTGAGCCCAGCTGTTTGAATACATTACTCAGTCTCTTTTAAGAAATAAAAAAAAACATGTCTATAGATTAAAAACAAAACAAAAGAATCGACTTGAAGTCTTATTTAAAGATGAACTAATAATAACTAGCACCAGCCTCTCAAATGGTGTCATTGTAGTCCCAGTTCTTTTGACGTCTTTATTTTTATCTGTTCTAATTTTTGAGTTTTATTGAGACTCACGATACAGGGAAAACAGGCGGTGTGTTGTTGATTTTATGTTGTACTGGAGCATTTTCTCATTCTCAGGTAACCCATCCCAGCCCACTTCACTCCATTACATGAGCCCGTACCAGCTGAACGACTACGCGATGGCATTGCGGGCGGTTGGAGAAATCATCCAGGACTACGACAGTGACAAGATGTTTCCTGCTCTGGGATTTGGTGCCAAGCTCCCCCCAGACGGGCGGGTGTCTCATGAGTTTGCTCTGGTGAGGAAAAAAGCTTTGTTTCAATCGTGGCACCATCAAACTATTACTACTTTACTATCGTCCTATGTAAAGTTACATACTGAACAAACACAGTTAAAATCCACCTGTGAATCCAACAAAACAAAGCCAAGAAAAAGATGACTCTCCCCTTCTTCATCCAACTGTATCCTAGTGTATTCAGTTCTTGATTTAATAAGTATTTCATTGGCATTAGTCAATTTAAAGGAGCACGTCTGTCAAAGCTAATATGACTTGTTTACTTGTTTGTGAAGCAAACATGTAACAGAGTTATAATTGAACATTGGAACACACATCCTCCCAACAGGCATTTGCATACACATTGGACCAATTACAGGCAACAGTCTATTGGTGGGTGGTGAACGCTGCCTTCCAAAAACATGAATAAATTCAGCCAACCAACCTGCGCACAAATGAAAGCCAAACGAGCTGTTAAGTCTCTGGCTGTAAACAAATCCTTCAGGCACACAAACCTCAACTCTTTTCACTTATTTATCTATTCTATACACTACTGTTCTGGAAAGCAATTTTCATCTTGGTTTTGAAGGTCTCTCGTATTATGGGAATCATAGATATCCTTTGTGGATACATCATCAGAACCTCTGCCCTTCATGCAACATTCAACCATGCACCCATTTAACCCTGAACACCATTCCATTATTGTGTTAAAACGTATATACAGAGGCTATACGAATGTGCACTATACAGTATGGTGTCTTCTATCCTTTTTTCAGCTCAACTGAGGCAATCTCTTGTTTCCGATGTTCACCAACTATATGAACACAGAATGTACTCCAATGTTTTCTTCTCAATCTCACAAAGTTTGCTTGGCTTGTTTTTATGAACAAAAAAACTATAAAATTAATGATAAATTTCACTCAACACATGAGGAGATGAAAAAACTTTTTTTCTAAAGTGACCATATACACTTCCATGATGTCCATATAAGGAGTGTATTATTCCCACTGCAATTTATCAAGGGTTAAACATCTGCCAATAGGTTTCTACCAACTGTAGAATAACCTACAGTGTCTTGGTGGTTCACGGTGGACAATCTAGACATGACTGGCTTATTCCAGATTCTATAATTCTTTTATTTAGGTCATTATAGATAAAAACATGACCATTGTTACTGCTAATCCTGCAGTCTGGTCCGTTCCTCAGCTTCCTATTATTCTCTCCTTGTTCTGCCACTTTCAGATGTTTTTCCATCCAGAGGTGGTAGAAACCATTACAGCTGCTTAGTGTTTAGTAACCGTCTCCCCTGAGGCTCCAAAGCTCGAGACGAGGCACATATGCATTAATGTAACCATTAAGGATTTGACTATGTCAGCTCCTCGGGAGGAAAGGCTCCAGCTGTGTTCGTTACAGTGGGAGAAGACCACCACTGGATCCGAATTATCTGTAATTATGTGAGATTCACGGCAAAAGGGTCTCATGTGCATCGTTTGTACTCATGGGCAACCGAGCAGAGTCACTCAAGATGCTTTCTTACCGAGATAATTAGAACACCCAGAACATATGGGTAGTGTAAATAATGCATTGTGTGCTGCTGCTTGATATAAAACCTAGTCAACCAGGCATCAATTTTAATTCTGCTCAAAGGATTTGTGGACTGCAGAAAAATAAAAAACACAGCAACTATATTTTGTTTCTCAAAACAGAAACTTACCAAAACATGAAGCCAGTGGATGAACTGAGCTTAAATGTGAGTCCCGGTGTCCAGTTTGTAACCTTGTGCAAACAAATTGCATCTCACTTGAATAGATTCTACCTAAATGTTTCTGTTGCTGATGTGAAACCGCCTCAGGGACAGTCTTTACAGAGATGCTGCAGCAGGGAAGATGTAACTGCCAACATTTTCCTAAAGTATGTGTAATATCTTTAATGTGAGATTGGATTGTACATCCTCAAGGGCTTGCAACCTTCGAGTGCCTATTATACTCGGTAATATATTTTTCTTTATAATATACGAATGCGATGCTGATGTTATGGCCATGAGGTGTCCAATTTGTGGCGTCTGAGTAGGCCTGTAATCCTGTTAGCCTCAACTTTTGCCAATAAAATGTAATGAGAGGGATATAAAATCTACTAATACTGTATATTTTTCTCCTTCAGGGTGATGTTTTTCTATGATTCATTTCAGCTGTGCTGTTTTGGAGAATCATAAAACAACTTAATTACATTTCTAACTTTGATGCATAGTTTGTAAAACATGTGGAGGGTCCCAGGTGTGCCAAACAAATATAATGGAAGCAAGTTATTGTAATTGTCCTTGAATATAATTAACACATTTTTCAAAATATTGGCCCACTGACATTAAATCAATGTAGACAAAACTGTATGTGAAACTAACAATTACCCGATGGTGGCTGAAGACGGCACATACTGCAGTGCACAATCTGTGGAGTTTTCAAGAGTTTCTCAAATGAAAGACCTCCTCAAATTATCTTTAATTAAAGAAGTAGTCGTTGTTTTTCAGTACCTGTTCAAAAGGGAGGTGTGATTATATCATCTAATTTACCATGGCTTCTACTGACATGGGAATTATCAGACAATGATGATCTGTAGATTTGCATTTAACTTAAAATACATACTAATGTTTATCCTTAAATACAGTTTGGATTTAGATCACATGGGATACTAAGGACCCTCATGCATAATAAGTGTCATAATGTATTTGCTTTTTTTCACTACTGTTTTTGTGCAGAATGGTAATCCTCAGAACCCGTACTGCAGTGGTATCGAGGGGGTGATGGAGGCCTATTACCAGAGTCTCAAATCTGTGCGTCTCTACGGACCAACCCACTTCTCCCCTGTTATTAACCATGTGGCCAGGTAGGTCCACTATAATCACAGCCAGAAATGTGGAACACGTGGGCAGACGCAAAATGCACACAAGCGCCGCTTTTTCAACAACAATGCGACGACAAGTGCAGCGCTGGATGTATGGGGGGAAAACTCCAGTGAGATCGATAGATTGTGGAAAATTGTGGCAGTTTGTGTGGGCCGCTGTGCAGTGATGTGGTATGCAGAGGCTGGGGGATTTGAATAAATGTACTCATACTGGTGTCATCTGAGTGCAGGCTAAATTTACAGGGGTGGTTTGAAGACCATCCTAGAGATTAATGGCTTGGGAAACTAAACATAACTGAAAATGCTCATGTACTAAATTCCCCTACAGAGACATTGCTGTAAATAAAATGTCACATCACGGTCAGTGAAGTAAAAAGCGCTCACTGGAGGATTTTTAAAGACCCAAACATAGTACAATTCCATTTTTACAGGCGCTAAAATCAGTCAATTTACACTACTAACATCTGATATGAAAGGTATACTCTCGTTTGTAGTATTTTCTGACCTCAGTCTGACCTCCATTGTCAGATCCTGTCATGATTTTGAAGATGCGGCCGTAACGAGCACTCTCTCCACCTTTCATTGTAGACTTTCAAATTCCATCTCTCGCTCTCTCTCTCTGTGTCTCTGAGTACCATCCGCCCACTCAGCCTGAGAATAGCTGCATTGTGCAACACTCACTCGTGTGGAGCATCGGACTAAAACCCAGGAATACAATGACACTGAATCACATTTCTAATGGTGTGTGTCTTGTGGAATCACATCAATATTTGTAATATGACTTTTTCAAATTAAGTGTAAGATTAAATAGATAAAGTGTAACATTTCTGCATAACAATATTTTTTAAAAGACGGTTAAATAAGACATTTTTGCGTAGTGCAGTAGCCAAAATATTTCCAACGCTCTTTAATTCTGTGGAAATCTGTCGTTCCATTAAATGTAACAAGCCATTACATTTGTCATTTGGTATGGTCTTTTTAATGAAGGCATCCACTTGACATAGCTGCTATTTCAAAGAGGGTTGTTCATAAATCGTTCATAAATAATACACTTTTAAATGCTGTAAATGCTCCTCAGTACCTGATAACATGTAAGAAAATATTTCACAATAAACGGCTTTAAAAAAAAAATAAAAAAAAAAATTGGGGGTATTTACTTTGAAATTGATGACAAATGCGTTTTTGACACACGACAGATAGCGGTGTTGGCGACCTGATGCTGCAGTTGGTACAGCTGAAATGAGGAGTTTGTCTGGCAATGTTGATTTGTTGGGTGGTGTAAAAAGGTGGCAACATCATTATTATTCTTCCTCATGTAAGCAGGTGTGCTTTTTTTAATGCCAAAACTGAACCAAGACCTGGAAACAAAAATGCTAAAAATGACTCCAGGCTTTAAACTGGACCACTCGTTCTCATAATAAAAGTCATAATTGTATTGTGTGTGTGTGTTCTCTGGTGGCTAAGCAACATGTGTAGTAAGGGAGTGGCTGAAGAAATCAATGGGAATTGAAACCTTGAAGCCATTGTCTCAATATTTTTGTTGAGTCACTTTACTGTAAGTGTGAAGACAGATGGAAACTATAGGTCAAAAAAGGTGTCACCCTTAAAAAGCAATTGGTATCTTTCAGTTTCACTCTCTCTTTCCCTTAAAGGTGAAGTAAGTAGTTTATAGTGCCATCTAGAGGAGAGGCTGAAATTTACAACAAAGTACTGCTCCTCTGCTCACCCCCTCCTTTCCCTGAGCGCTACGGTATCCTCAGCCGGTCAAATGTCGTCCTCGTCGTCTTTCTCCGTGTCAGCAGATGAGGTTCGTGAGGCAAGGGAGAGGGCGAGCTACCGCGACCGTAGCAGACGAAGCGGAGAGAGAGGAGGCGGGACTTCTGCTACAAATAAAGCGACGCTTGATTTGTTCTCTCGCGTTTGTCCTTACAGGCTCCGGTAGAAACATGGCGTCTCGCTGCTAACAGTGGCTATGCAACTGCGGCCCGCGACCATGTTATTTTACATGACTTTTTGAAACACAACGAAAATGAAACAAAAAAAACTATTATACAGCGACTAGACAATGCAGGAGCACATAATATGTATACAAAAGTGGATTTTGGGTTATATAAACCCATAAATACTACACAGTGTCCCTTTAAGTAAGCCATCATAAAGGAAAGAAAAGGGCAAATTGCACATTTTAGTAGTGGAATTAAATGAATGAATTTTCTTTCTTTCCGTGCCAGGTATGCGTCAGCAGTGACAGACGGCTCTCAGTACTTCATCCTGCTCATCATCTCTGACGGCGTGATCACGGACATGGCACAGACCAAGGAGTCTATAGTCAATGTACGGTATCACACTTAAACTCTACCTCTGTATGTATATATATATTATGTACTATATCTGAGCTTCAAGTGTGTTTTTAGTGCATTCAGGATTCCCAAATTAACTTTTTACTATGTTAACAACAGAGGAAAAAGACCACTGTGTTTCAAAGTGCTTGTACTGGAGGCTCTTAATTATTCATGGATGTACAGGAGCGTAACATGCAATAAACCAATCAGCGTGTCATCTCCCATTCCCTTTTAAAAGCCAAGTGCACTTGCAACTTGACACATTGCTATTATTATGGCCTTTTCCAGGAAGTAAGCGAGAGCACTTCTCTCCAGAGGGAGCCGGTTTGTTTAAACACCTACAGTATGATTATTGCCACAACTGATCATGTAATTAATCCGTTCTGCTCATTATTACTGCTGCATGAGGATATGCAGGATGTGCAACCGAGTAAAAGTCAAACGGACCACGTTCAGATTACCAGCCGCATTGTTCCAGCGTGATTCTTTACAGATCACATTTCAAGTTTCAATACACGTGTCTTGTTTCCGAAGATGACAGAACTTTTTGTGTGTATTTGTGAGAGGGATGTATGTAATATAAAATGTGCATGTAATGATTCCACTTGGGGAAAATCAGTTAAATAAACTTATCATAGCTCCCTCTGTTACTCATGTGGAGGATAAATCGGTAGAAAATGGATGGATGGAAACTTATCATAGCAAAATTGTGACTGAGATTTAACAATTCTCCTTCTCCGACATGAATTAAGATTTTTCCTATATAAGGTGTTAATACATGCTTAATATGTGTGGAAGGGGGAAAAAAAGCCCCATCCCTAATGTTTCCAAGACCATTTTCCAAAATGCCTTACAGTTGTTTACCAAAATGATTGTTAATATCAGCAGCAACGGCCGTGAATGTAACCGACTGACTTTATTCATGCAGTTAATTTACTGTTGACGATGTTAGGAGCCCTGGAGATCCAGCGGTGATTGAGCCAATAAGGGAAATTGTAATATAGCAACTGACAATATGAACGGGAGCATAATGAGAAACAGTCCATCAGGTGCCTTTCTCTTTTAATGCCTCACTCCCTCTCACGATGTGAGTGAGGGGAAGAGAGAGAGAGGTCTGGTTACTCCCCTGCACCCCCCATGATCACAGTCCATGTGTGTTACTATTTTGGGGGTGAGCTTGTGTATTTGGAGCGTCAGTCATTCGCGCTGTCTGCTCGTGCCCCCCCTCCCTACGCCCTCATGATGCAATGTTATTGTAAAGCAAGACTGGAGAGTAATTATTTACTCGTCTGCAGAGGATCCTCGCCCCTCACATCTCAGGCAATTTCAGCGTCCATCTAATAACCACGGTAACATTGGAAAACCATTCATCATTCGTCACTCAAACTGCACGTTGCCGTCCCGCTCGGCGAGAATTTAATAAACAATATTGTGATGTGGGTTGGCGGTTCATCTGCAGCTCAGGGCAGAGGGAAGAAATATTGAGTCATTTTTAGGATATCGAGCTTTGAGGGATGTAGACAAAGCCGTAGATGCATGAAATTAACTCTGGCTGGAATATAGGGTTTATAAAAGTGGCTACTGAGAGCAGGTGGACCTGGATTAATTATGTGTTGGTCTATTGAGCCTCTTTTCTAAGCCCTGTGAATGCACAGACTATAATCCACGGGGGTTATTTCACTGACAGCCTGCAGTGTTTAAGATGGCAAAAGGTGAAAAGAGTGAATGTTGCTTCTTCAGCAGCATTTAATTTGTCTGTTCTTTTTTTCCCACCCTTTGTAGGCTGCGTCTCTTCCCATGTCAATTATAATAGTCGGTGTTGGACCAGCGGAATTCGATGGTAAGCTGGGTGTAGTGTAGATGCTTTTGTGTGCGTTACATGTGTAGGTGTGTACGTATTTATTTTGCATGCCGTAATCCTTCGCCTCAGTTCTGCCTCCTATCTCACCTCCCACATGGTTCAGTTCTTCTCTGTGTAGATTCTTTTCTTCTCTCCTCCATTCGCCCTCACTTTTTCTTCATCTCCTCCCCTAAATCCAGGCTTTATAGTGGATATGAACATTCTTATTTTGTCAGGCCAGGGGGGGTGTTTTCTTTCCTTTCTTTTTAAATGAAAGGCCACATTCTCTCACCCCTCTCTCCTTTATTGTTGCAAAAGCATTCATGTTTTGGAGTAGTCCTCCATAAAAACAAGCACTCTCATGATGAGCAATTAGCCTGCAAAGTCAACAGGAATCAACAATTATCATGGTTGGGAAGTCTGTGTGCATGGTCGCATTGTGCCCCACTGTGCATTGTGTGCAGTGACTGTTATATATTATTGTACGTTTTCCCTATTTTTCCCATGTGTGCGACTTGCTCACATGGCTTCCACTCACATTCTGTGTACTCATGCCACGTTTGGCTTAGTCAACACTTAAAAGCAATGTCGCCCAGTGGATTTGGCAAATGATATTGCTTAAAGGGGACATTATGGGGATGTTATGCAAAATCAACTTTTTAATCATTTTAATACTAATATTTGGGACTCTGTGAATCATGTTTTTGTGGTCTGCCTCAGTCTAAGTACAGGAGATAATACATGCAATGTTGAATTCCACACTCACTGTTACGTCACAATGAGACATCCCTGGAATTGTCTCGTGGAGCTCCGCTTTGCCCCTAAAAAAATGTGAGGGTGCAGACGAGGCCAATAGTATCCGGAAGTGTTCTATTCTTGGCTGCACAGTGCAGCACAGAGTTCTACACAAACTTCCAGCCTCAGAGGATTTATTTGTCCAGTGGATACATTTTATATATGATGGGTATAGTCTGCAAATTTTTCACTTTCACTGCACTTTTCCAAAATGCTAACTGCTTTTAAAGAGACAGGCTGTTTTGGCAGGGTGATTGAACTGCTGTGGTACTTCATCCTTAAGGTATTTTGACCAAAGCATGTCACAGACATGTTCATTAGGACACCAGGGAACTAGGTTAACTTGGAGAAATAGGGTATATGTCTACTTTAAATTGCCAGTCATGTGACCATGTGTTTTGCTGTAGCTGGTGTAATGACAGATGGATTCTCCTGACATGGCTTGACTGATGTGCCTTCCCTCCTTCAGAAATGATCGAGCTGGACGGAGATGAGGAGAGGATCTCGTCCCAAGGAAGATACGCAGAGAGGGACATTGTTCAGGTACGGCTTCTGCTAAAGACATGGCTGAGTGGCTGTAAAGCTGTGCCTTCAGCGGAATGTTTTCAGAGGAATGACGCATTTATAATGAATGGGAAGAGGTTGTGGTGCTTGACCTGCTGTGCTCTTGTTCTCTAGCTGCCATTTTTCTGTCTCTCTTTCTTTTAATGTCCTTTTCACTCTTATATATAGGATATATGTTTTTTATTCCCCAGTTTTTCTCTCTTTCCCACATATCTGTATTACCTCTTTGTTTCCTCTCATGTTAATCTTACTTCCTCTTCCTTCCCTCTCCCCAGTTTGTTCCTTTCAGAGATTACATTGACCGGCGAGGAAACTACATTCTCAGCATGGCTCGCCTGGCGAAAGAAGTGCTTGCTGAAATTCCAGACCAGTTTTTGTCCTACATGAGGACAAGAGGCATCAAACCTGGGCCCTTGCCACCTCCTTACACTCCCTGTCCGCCACCAGCTATTCACCCGCTCCTCGCCAGACGGGTAAGCCGAATTTAAAAGGCGCGAGCCTAACTCCAAAGTCAGCCAGCCAAATCTGTTTGGTCTCTCCTATCGTCCTCTCTGCGTCTTCTTCTTCCTGCTCTTCACTGGAAGTTTTTTCTTCAAACAAGGTGAACTCTGCCCACTCTCTGAAGTTGCACTTTCAGGAATGTTTGGCCATGAGCGGTGACACAGATCACCCTGATGTGGCCACTGGCTTTCCACTTTTTAGAAGAATGGACTTTCCCCTTTCTGGAAAAAGAGTGTGTTTGATGGTTCACGGTGGTGGCTGGAGTGAGATCATCTAACTGCACCACAACGACTGACTCGGACAGTAACTGACCACTCGCAGCAGTCGGACTGAAAGAGTCCAAGCTGTGCCGGCCTTTTGGTTTTAAATCATCTTCTCGTCTGTTTGCTGTTTCTATTTCTACTTCCTCTGTTACTCAAACAAAATCCTGTCTTTCTCGGAAATGTAAATGTTTACAAAAGTGAGGTCAGGTTACGGAGGATTTTTTTCAGGATGAACTTTATACCAACCAATGTGAAAAACCTTTCAGATTCCTATTTTTAAGCTGCAGAACCTGGAGGTTGTGAATTTGTACAAACATATTTAGGCTCTGGTGCCACAATCTTCAATACTGAGTGTTTTTTTTTTTTTAACTATAAATGGAGCATGTGCTAGTTTAAGAAAAGCATGCACTCTTGTCCTGCACTCAGGGCATTGACCCTCCCACACAAACCCCCCACCATCACCACTGCCATGTCGCGTTAAGAACAAACCCATCAGCCGCTTGAAATCTTCCCACGCTCCTACCTTTTGCTCCATACACCTGCCTTGACTCAAAAGGAAGCAGTGCTTCCTGGGAGTCTGGTCAACTCGAATGCAGCAGGGACTTAAACCAGCCTTACTCTTTTGTCAGATAACATTAAACGGGAAACACTTTCATCCGTGGCTTCTGGAAATGTGGATCTCCAAGCCCAGAAGTCAAAAACACACATTTCACTACCGAACCTAACTGTGTGTTGACGTGTGGTTCTTTACTCTCTTCATGAAACGTTATTTAGCATCGTAGCATTTTGTTTTACGTCTCTCTACCTCTCACTTTCTTTGGTATTGCCAAAAAGTGTTGATAAATAACTAAATGTTGGTGTGTTTTTGTTAAATCTGTGGAGTTCACATCTCATCTCATTATTCACAAAAATCATTTGCCAAACTGTAGGCAGAGAATTACAGCACTTTGTTCGCTGTCGGATCAGGTGACTCACTCACATTTTGTGGCAGCATCACACTAATATATGTGTAATGTGCACAGAAAACCAGTGAAACAATGTTTACCCCACATGGATGAAATGAAGCACAGTTTAACGCCAGTTTTGGAAGCTAGTAATAATCAGTGGCCCCTGAGGTTTAGTAGCATTCAGCTAATCATATGTTAAAGGTCAAACTCTACAGAAAAGATGAGCCTTTAGTATCAAACACACAAGATGTGAACATTCTGAAGGCAGCTCTGAATAATTTCTACCTGAGATTTACAACCGTTACTTACAGTTTCTTGTGTTATGGCTAAGTATTGCGATCAATTACTTCTTTTTCAAAGAAGGAAAAATAACCAAGCTGTGTAGGTGGGGAAAAGAAGCAATGATTAATTGTGTTCCATTAAAAATGGACAAATAAGTCTTTGTTGTGTCTCGGCTGTTTCTGCTGAGCGTAGGGAAGGATGTTTGTCACACGGCAAAGTGTGAAGATAACAACACGAACACTGACCTAACAAAAGGTTTTCATTAGGAGCCACATTTGAAAAATTGCAATATTAAAAAAAATGGACGTCTCAGTTAAAATGGCTTCAGAATTGGCGACAAACACCGTTTAAATGAACACAGACACAGGCTGACTTTAGTTTCTATCATTTTAATGTTGTGCTTTTATTTTTGAAAAGAAAATGTGACCCATATACAGTTTATGCGCCACAGTTATTACAAATGTAAGTATTTAATTTAAATAACTAAAGTTAAAACAAAATTTTAATCAGCTTAAAGTTTGGATCTTTTAGCAACTACAACCTCAGGTTCAGTAATAGTTAAAAAAAAAAAAAGACGGTTTCTGATCTGCTTCCACTTCATCTATATGCTCTGACTATTTCAGTTCCAAAAACCAAGGATTTTCAGAGCTGCTCTTCAGTGTTTGATAATAAAAGCCTTCATTTCCAGTGGAGCTTTGTTTAAAAACAAAACAAAAATAACACTCTAAATTGCACATTTGTCACTTTTAGCCACGTTAACAGGGTGAAACCTCAACCCCTGTACACATGAAGACTTTGATACGACGTTACAAAAAAGCACAAATCATTTTTCTATCCATAGACATATATCCATAGATAGATTACATCTCATGGAAAATGTGTGAAGAACAATGTGAATTCATTTCACTCTAAACTCTACATGTTATCACTGCTTTCTTTGGGCCCTATATTCAGCCAAGAACTTGGCGTAAAATCATCACACAAATGCTATATTATTAATACACAGTATCTGCTTGTTATAACTGTTCTTAGGCATTTACTTTATACACTGTACAAACGTTTGCCTTTAGTGTATTGATCGATATACTATACGCGTGACGCTGCTTCTTTACTGCTGATAGAAGTATTACATTTTATACAGAGGCCTGTAATCATATTTAAATCATGACTAACAGGCCTTATTCGTGTGTTTATACATAATGTTATTCATATTTAAATCATGAATGACAGGCCTGTATTTTTTTATACGTCAACGGTTCGATAACAATGTTCCACGTGTGCGAGGTGTTTTTAAGTAGACCCATGGTGATCAAGTACAACTCCGTAGCAAGTTTTCTTCTGCCAAATTGAACCTATACCGTTAAGTGTAGCATCTCGCAGTTTGATTTTTGTGTGGGGGAGAGGTTGTCTGATAGATTTTTGTACTTTTTTGTGTGCTGTTGTTTCTTCTTGGGGCGACCCTGAACGGCAGCAGGGATGTTGAATTGCACAATGTAGCACTGGACATCAGACTGGAGCGAGAGCCAGCTGAGCTAGATCAGATCAGATCTGCGTCTCTGTAAATATCATGTCCTGTATATACTGTTTTCTGCTGGGACTCTGACTCCTGCAACACAAGGCAGGGCCTTTCATTTATTCATCACGACAAGACGTCCACTTTATATCACGCCCACCACACTCTCCCATATATACTGTGCATCCACTACATGTATTTGTATATGAAACATGCATGACACTTGTGTAACAAGGTGGTGGTGGTGGGGGGGGGGGGATTGAGTGAAGATTAAGGGTTTTTTCTTTCTTCCAACGAGAAACGAGGGTTTCGTAGATAAAGTATTTTTTAAAATGTATTTTAGCATCTAAACCCTTAAAGTCAAGCTTCCGAAACGATTTATACCCATTCAGACACATCAATCATCCAAACACGCATTGATAGACAATCGTAATCATATTTTGTATAATTTGCAGGGATTGAGGAGTGAGTAGCGACCACTACTGCCTGCAAGGTTAGTGACTGGGTAAGACGCATGGTGTAAGGGGGTTGTTGGTCAAATTGGATTTGTGCGAACAGTAATTGCCATACCTAGAAGCCCCGATATCTGTACCACGCTTCTCTTTAACGCTGGGTTCACAGAGATCCATCGAGTCAGCGTGTGGACGTCGGAACAGGCTCACAATCCATTCATCATCGCTGGCCAGCAGATCTTAAGTTGCTGGTGTCTGAAAATTCTCTCCCTCCTCCTCCTCCTCCTCCACAGCCTTCCATTTACCACACCCTCGAGCAGTGTCAGCCATTTTACGTTATTACTCTTACTTTGATACCCTTCCCATCTACAGGTGTGTGACAGTGAAGCTGATCATAAATGTTTTTATTTATAGTTTATTTGGACGGGACAGACTGCAGTCCTGCATCCTGATGACGTTAACAATAGCAATAATAATGATACAATTAATTTGTATAGTGTGTTATCTGAACACATTGGTGTTTTTTAGTGCATACACAAGCTTTATAAATGAGGCCCCCGGGAATGAGAGTTAACTAATTTTCCTGAGACTCTGTTTATCTTTAATTGGAACAGTTTAAAGCTGCAGTAGGCAGTTTGGCATTTGAATTTACATAGGAAATATTGGAAAAAAATGCCAACTAATGTACATCCCCAAATATTATACTGTAGACCTTCCATGTACACAGAGTCACGATGCATTTCTACTTGCATACAGTACATGCTTGTTTAGATGCATACTAAAATGAAAGTCTATCTCAATCTAGAATTCTACACGTGTACTTGATCTCACGTTGATCAATGGGTTGTACATGTGTGTGGGTACTACTAGCAAGCGTCAGTGGTTATCATCGTCTTTGTCATCTTCCTCCTCCGCCAACCTGGAGCATGAGAAGTCGCCGTGTACAGTTTGTGCCGCCACAACACAAAATGTAGGGTCTATGGACACAGACATCTGCGGAGAGCATGAATACAGCAGACATACGCCGAGATGTATTAGACGCCTGCTTAGCTAATGCGTACTACCATGGTATACTGTCAGCATGGGTTGCCAGACCAGCAGTGTTTTTAATGAAAACGACAGCCATTTCTACCCCGTATTTGCAAAAATGAGTATAACTGAGTATAATTTCTGTCAAAAACAGACACTACCGTTCAAAATGTTGGGGTCACTTATTTTAATGAATATAACATTCATGAATCATAAATACACTCTATACTGTTGATGTGGTAAATGACTATTCTGGCTGCAAATGTCTGGTTTTTAATGGAATATGTACATGTACAGGTGTATAGAGGCCCATTTCCAGTGTTCTAGTGGTACATTGTGTTTGCTAATCACGTTACAAGGCTATTGGATGATTAGAAAACCCTTGAAAACCCTTGTGCAATGATGTTAGCACAGCTGAAAACAGTTTTGCTGGTAAAAGGGAAAAATTATTTTGAATAAAAATCATTATTTCTAATATCAATGTCTTGACTATATTTTCTATTAATTTTGCAACTCTTTTGATAAATAAACGTGTGACTTTTAATGGAAAACAAAAGAAAATTGTATAGATGACCCCAAACTTTTGAACGAAAGTGTATGAATACCCATTTTTAAGTGGTTATACCAAAATGCTGGCCTTTTTGTAGTGGGTATACCTGCGTATCACGTAGACTACACCACTCCATACGACTACATGACGACTGTGTTCTATGATGAGCGTGTATAGGTTTGCCCTCAGGAAAAGGAGATGAAAGCTGTTTGTATAGGGACTCAGTGAAGTATAGGCTACAGATGCATCTGTCGCACGCGGCTGTAATGAGCGCAGAGTCGACTCGTCGGTGTAGGAGTAACAATCAAAAGCATTTATTGTGTTCGGAGACTGTAAGGCGAGGAGAAAAACCCCAACCTCTGGCTATAATGAAGTTGGCTCACACCTCGCTGCCTCCCACCACAGATCACTACATATATAGTATATAATGTCACTCTGCCAGTGTGGCACCATGTCAGCATGCCAGGCCACATGAACGCCCATGTAATCTTCACATGTGTTACAGGAAAGTTGTTTACTGTACCTTTTATGATATTAACAGAAGTGGTTTAGTTTGAATGCCTGTGATGATTCTCCTGTTTCATCCTGATGTTTTTATAGCATGCGTTGAGTTTTGCACGTGTCGGTTTTTTGTAAACGGAGATGCTCTAGTGGGTTTAACAATTGTAATATGACATCCTTGTGTGTTATTTTAAAAACAACAACAACAACAAACTGTTTTGCCTTAAAAATCTCACTGATCAGTCTTGGAATTGTGCAATGCCTTCAGATGTTTGTTTTGAAGACTGATTATTTTAGTTTTGGTGCTTCGATGCACAGCCACTCTGGGCTTCCTTATTCTCAGCAAAGAGATGGAATCGATCAGCCGAGAATAACGTTGTCCTCGCAACAACCACAGATCTGTAATCCCTGAAAACATCAACCCCACTGTTATTTGTTTCTCATTTTGTTTCTCAACAGAGATTTTCTGGGCTTTTGCATGATGCTTGTGATTTACACTAAAAGAACAATTAGAGATTTAAAGTTGTCCATTGATACAGTGACATTGACTAATCAGTTCTTTGGGTAAGTGATACTATGAGACGGCACAGGTTTTACTGTTGTAATTAGAAAACATAAAAGCCACAAATCATTGATCGAAAATGACTATTTCTGTAAGAATTAAAATCTTTCAATAAATATTCATATCAAACTGGGATTGCTGTTTATTTCAGGACTCGTTTTGGGTTCAGTTGGCACATGTATATGCAATTTTAAAGCTTTTCAGAGAAGGTTAATTAATACATATATAATTTATGTGTTCATCTGTTTGGGTGGGTTTTTGAAAAACTGACATCTTCCTTCCATAGGAGACGCTGCTGAAGAAATATCATCCTTAATGTGTTTTAATCTGGAGATTTGTGACAGGCTGTCCAAACAATCGGGGCTGAGAAATGCAGCCACCTCCTCCCTGAGTTTTGATGAGTTGTTGTGCACCGCCGTTAAAAAAAAATTGGAGTTTGTAATTTGTTTGTTGGAATCCTCTTAACATGCTGGAGTGTGGAATTCAAAAATAAAAAATAATCCAGTGTCTGCAGCCTTTGCAATGCTGGACAGAATATAATAACATGCTGGTGGACCTATAACAACATGCTTACCTTACATTTCCTTACAGGTGATTCAGACCTGACACAGTTGTCAATGACGCCGTCCCTCCTCTCTCCTGCTCTCTGCTGCTTCTTCTTGCAGTTTCAGGCAGTATTCATTTTTTTGTTTTGAGGGCATAGCTTTGATGACGGGGGAAGAGGAGACGTGACAATTATAGCCTGCTATTGTTAGCTTTTTCCAGACTTGGCCAGACTTTAAGGCTTTTCTGCATTGTTTTTTTTTTTTACTGAAAACTCATTATGAAACCCAAGTTAGTGCAAGGTTGGCCTAGATTGAATGGTGCTTGTCAGGTGGGAAAAGGGGAAAGTGTGTCGTTTTGGGAATGGCTGGTGTAAGATGTTGCACTGTGCGACTTGTGGTTTCATAATGATGCTTTTTGAGGGTGCGGGGATTTGAAATTGTATGGACTTGTACTTGAAGTGTCTGCACATCATTTTCATAGACCAAACTGAGGACTCTCAAAAAACGTCTCTTTCTGATCACATACAAGTTGTATTCTGCATCTTTTTATTATTAGACACCATGAGTGAGGTTTTGTAATGAATCATGAAGCTGAATCTAATGGCTGATATTTCAACCCCGTAGACGGTTTTCTTTTGGGTGTGAATATGGGCGCTTATTTCAGTTTTTATCCATCCTGAATGAATCGCAGCGCATGCAGAAGCATTCAGTCGTAAAGCCACCAAATGTCAGAGTAGATCTGGGAACTGCAGACAGCAGTGAAACACGGCAAATGCACAATAATGCAAGAGACGAGCAAAAACATTGGTTCAAGTTTTTAGTTTCAGGTCACAATAATACAACAACAAACATTAACCTGCATATTTTTGTGACACAAGTCGACTTTAAAATAATGCTAATTTAGCCACATTTTAATTAACAGACTCCCTCAAAAAATCAAGAGATACATGAACCATTTAATTATCCTTTATAATTAAATACCATCAAGACTCACTTTGACGTACGTGGGCAATATAAATGTGATGTTGCCGTGGAGGATTTCTCCAGGCTCTGTTTTTAGAGCTTTATCTTGGAGTAGAAACATAACTTTAGCAAAGGTGTCATTTCGGTGTGATTTGATTCCGTTACGACAAAGCTGATGGTATAACCCCAGCGCTGCAGTTCAGTTTGTGTTTGTACAATTTGGGGAATAAAAACGAGAAATAAGACACAAGATGTACCCTCAACATCTCACTGCTGCAGCAACTAATCAAAACAAGTCTATAGTGTGACTCTGCAAGAGTTTTGAAAGATGTGTTTGGGTTCATAAAGTTTCCATATGACAATAACAGCACTCAGATGTTGGACAACGAGAACTTTCCTCTATCTCTCTCGTTGAGCCGCATGGTGTTTACAGCTGAAGGATTCCGCATAGGACATTTTATACAGTCCCATTTCCTAGAGTCTCTACTTTATTATTTATGAGTACCACGAAGAAGCTGGAGACAAAACAAGTGCATTACTTTTTCTTGAGCGCGGTAATAACAGAACATTGTGGAATCATCTGCTTCAAGGAAATTACGTCATCTCATTCTCAGCTCCCTGTCTTTGAAAAAAAAAATGGATTAGGGCCATGGAGGAAAAAAATATTTGAGTTCTGAGTTTAAAGTCAGAATTCTCAGTGTAAAGTCAGAATTCTGACTTAACTAAGAATTCTGACTTTACACTGCGAATTCTGACTTTAGTCAGACTAAACTCAGGATTCAGATTTCTGAGATTAAAGTCAGAATTCTGAGAATTAAGTCAGAATTCTCAAAATAAAGTTAGACATTCTGAGATTAAAGTCAGAATTCTGAGTTTGGTCTTTTGAGATTTGTCAGAAATTCTGAGAATAAAGTCAGAATTCTGAGATTAAAGTCAGAATTCTGAGAATAAATCCTCTTCCTAAGTTCCTCTATCAAATCTGGCAATTTTTCTGTGTCATTATCAGGCAAAGTTGTTCCACGCTTTAACTCAAATGTCCCGTGACAGATCCACATAATGTCCAAACGGTTGGAGACGAGACTTGGTTTGCCTTGTGCTCTTCAGAGCAGCAGCAAAACAATGTGTGGATGCTGTGGGCAAAGTGATCTGACATGCTACGAGCGTGGGCTGCTTTGTAACAAGTGACAGTGTGCTAATTACAGCCAGGAGAATTTTATCTCTTCTTTGTTCCAATCTTGTCCAAAGATTTTAATGAGCGATCATTTCCATCTCGGCTTCGCATGTTTATCTGCGTATACGACTTAACTTCGCGACGGGTTATTATCAAAGTTGCCTCCCACTTGAAGCTGTAATCAAAAAAAAAAATTAATTGGCACTGTAAGACACACACACACACACACACACACACACACACACACACACACACACACACACACACACACACACACACACACACACACACACACACACACACACACACACACACACACACACACACACACACACACACGTTACGTATCATTGTCAGAACTAGTCATTTTTGCAGATGGTGGGCATAACATTTGCTGGAAGGGTTCCAGGAAAAGTGTTTTAGTGATTAATAGCATTTATTTGTTTATCTAAAAAAAAATGCTGCCAAGAATAATAATAATAAAACAAAACAATTCCCATTAAAGTGAAAAGATCCAGTGATGGCAAGTGAAACAGGAACAATGTAAATATTTAAATCAGCTGCAATCAATGCTTATATGTGATAAGCTGACCACTTTGCAGAGATTATCTATATTATGAGGTATACTGCAATTGTTTTAGTATTAGTTTCCACATTAATGAAGTTTTTAGGTCCAGTTTGTTACAGTAGTTGATCTCTAACAGTGACACTGATCACCTTACCTCTCCCTTTTTTCCAATTGCACTCTTATAAACTTGGAAAATAAACTTCCACTCCAAAAAAGCAAGTCTGTAAAAACATGTTTTTTCTTTTTTAGATCTAGTATGCTACTTATATATGTTACTAAGCACCTAGTTAATGGTGAATATGTGTTCCCTATCTAATCTGTTACTAAAGGGTTTATTCTAAGGCTATGTCTTTTTTTTTTAGTTCCCTAAGATAATGGTCAGTCAGGGCAGGTCGTTTTGGACTCTTAGTTATTGTCAACATTGTCTCTGGGAGCCGTTTCCTGACACTGTGTGTAACCGGGGGAATAATTAAGAAAATCATCAACATGACAATCAGTTCTGAATTTATTTTTAGCCGCTGCTCTTTTGCCTCCCTCGACGCTTAAGACCCATAAACCAGGGCTACACTATTCAACAGTGACTGCAGATTTGCTTCCCCGTCTTTGCGTGTGTCCGTCTCTTAATTTTCAGAACATATTTAAGCCTCAGCTTTTCTTCATCAGACCAAAAAAAAAAAAGTGCTTTTTAATATACACCTCTGGGAATCACAAGTCCTAGTTTTTCCTCACTTCGGGGACCGCCTTCAAGAAGTGTTGAGACTCAAAAAGCAATAAAGCAGACTTGAACAAGCTCAGCATGAATATAATATCACTTGAGCTGTACGGGGAGCTATACTTGTGTCTCCTCGCCCGCCGTCTCCTCCAGTTTTATTTCCCCTCGCTCCCCTTTATAAGCTCATCAGCTGCATGATGCCTGCGTGCTGAAATAGATGGTGATTAGTAAAGGAACAGTGTCTAAAATATTGATGACACACGCGCCCGAAAAAACCCAGCAGCCAGCACACAAACATACACACCAACCCTGCGGTGCACAGGGATAGAAATGTCCAGGCGAGTGCACAGTCTTCGGAAGAATATGAAGTGCAGCCTTTTGCTATTTTTAGAGACGGAGAAGCGCGCTGCTAAAAATAGCCAGATCATTTTGTGCCTTCCGTGCTATTTTTATACGAGCTGAGGCCTTTCTGGGCTGTTGTGGTCTTTTTTTAGACCGTTACATAACGGAGAAATCTAAAGACACCGTACTGTATTTCACTGTACAATTAAAAGTGTCACGATAAAGGATAAGAGACGGGGTTTAAAGTGATTTGATTTGAACCTGGACAGGGTTAAACAGCCCAAGGGACAATTTGTCAGTTCCCTACTAATTCAGTGTGTTTGACGCGGAGGGGGAAGTGAGTTGGTTCTTCCGGGAGACATGTCATCTTGAGTATGTAAGAGTGACGACACAAAAGATGGGGGGAAAAAATCCTGATATTCAGCATTAAAATACACATGCCTCAGGACAGTGAAGACTCACTGCTTATTCTCGCAAAACAAGGGTCGGCAGAGCCTCGGCCTGTCCACCGTGCGTCTGTGATAGCACGCAGATGTAGGACTCCATCACGTCTCAACTGGCAAAAGTAGTGAATGTACTCTGTGACAGTGCCATAGAGGATTGTCTCCAGACGTGGTTCTTTTTTCTCAGCGCATATATAATGATAACAGAGTATAGACGCCTGAATGCACGCGTATATATAACTATCCTTTTAAGATTTCACTCTCAGTTCTGACAGAGCCACACATACAGTAAAAGGCTTCTGATTTGCTTGTTTTTGACTGCTTTATTTGATCAATGCGCTCCTTTATCACTTGAAATGATACTGTTCTATACCTGTGGGACATATTGGCCTGCATGGGTGTCTTTATCTGAGTCTTTCACACAACTTTGATAATTTAATGCTTGAAAAACCTTCCATAATCTCTCAACTTGTGTAAAACTGTTCAAAACATCATCTCAACAGAATATGATTAGATTGGCCTTGTCTTACTCTTGCCTTTGCAACAAGAAGACCCAGGTTTGTGACTTGGTCAGAACAAGGGTCTTTCTGCATGGAGTTTGCATGTTCTCCTCGTGTGTGTGTGCGTTTTATCCATGGATTAGGTCAATTGGACACCAGTGTGAGTGTGGGCAGTTGTTTGTCTCTGTGTCCCTGTGATGGACTGGCGATCTGTCCAGAGTGTGACCTCGCCTATCGCCCCATGTCAGCTGAGATTGGCACAGCACTGCCCGTGACCCTCATGTGGAGGATAAAGCGGTAGAAGATGGATGGATGTATGGCCTTGTCTCTGAGAACAGAAGTTGGAGAACAAGTGTTCTATAGACAATGGACAATATTCAATTTCCATTTAGCCAGGAGATTGTTTTTATCTGCTATATGACAGTCATAGTTAAAATAATGTGTATCCGTCTGTTATTATCTGATCAAGAGCTCAGGACAAAGAGCAAAGATCCCAAAAGTCAAGTATTTTAATAAATTGCTGATGATATTAAACAATCAATTACTTTCCCAGCCATCCTGCCTATGCACATTTAATGCCCTCTTGGCCAGGTGTACTTCATACAAGAGATGTTAATTACCTGTTTAAATTAGGAATATCATTAATGTTAAGGTATTCTGTTCTGCCAGATGAGCTCCTCAGTGTTTGCTTCTCCAGACAAAGAGTGTCACCCATGACACTCAGAAAAGCCTGTGAGTTTCCCTCCCAGAACCAAATAGCAGAGAAATGTCATAAACAAACATGTTCTAGTTACAGCGTTCTCATTATAACTCATTATGACACAGTCGTGTCTCTTACTTTTATATAGGTCTGCCATAAAATCCTCTTAATATGTCACAGAGACTCTGGAATAATGTTCATATAACAAACTGAACTCACCAACAACAACAGTACAGCCAAAATATTTGCATTAAAAAGATATTTTTCAGACTGCAAATCATGTTTATGTTTTGAAATCATGTTTTGGCGTCATGTGGCGCCACCTACAGCCGTCTACCAATCATTGCAGCCAGTAGAGTCTCGGCTGCCGAGCAACCACGGGTTGCCAGTTACGTCAGAAAACGAAAGCTAAAAGACCTCGGTATTTTGAATTTGAATGTAGTAACCGCTTTTGGCCACATTCTTACATATGGCACCTTTAAGCATTAATAAATATTAAATCCATCATTTATAACGCATGCATACTCATTTGTATGTAGTTTATTGGAGGTGGATGCTGATTCGTTTATAACTGTGTTTATAAACTACATACTAATGAGTATTCATGTGTTATAAATGACAAATTCAATATTTATTAATGCTTCACTAATGCTAATAGTGTGTACTTATTATAAAGTTTACCGATATTGCCAGCTCTGATGCAACATGCCGGGATTGTTAGTGATTGGTATCCATCAGCAGTCTAAGACGCACAAGAGAATGTATATATGAGGATGTCACAATGCATTTTAAATCAGATGTCGACTTTTTTTTTTTTGACTGACACAGAACCTGTTATCTCCTCAGTCTCACTCGTTCACACCTGCTGTCGAACACCGTCGCGCTGTACGTTGAGTGGAATGAGGGAAAGTAGTTCTAAAGTAGAATAGCGTGACTTGTTCATTATAAGGAGTCCGCAGACTGGAGGTAATCTTTACGGTGCTGTCGAATCAGAGGACACACACATGTCACAGGTGATCAAGTTCTCTCGGACTGAGTCAGCAGACCCAGGACACGGGGACACGAGCAGGAAGCGATCAGGTGACACACAAGTCTGGTCACTGACGGACGTCAGTCACAAAACACCAGAATTGAAATGCTCTGGTGTTTACCAAAATAATACCAATACAATATGTCATTTTGGCAAAATGCTCTACAATATCGACACATTATGTACTGCGTAATAAATGATTAATGGTCAATTTACTGTTGGGCCTCTGAAATATTGAGAGAGAGCTCAGCCATGAAATGCAATGTAAATTGATCTATTTATAGTGGAGCAGAGGAAGTCATGCGGAACAGGCCAGTCAGAGGTGCCTTGTTCATATAGCTTTTAGAGGCAAATGACGGGCAAGAAAAGAGAGGGAAACCGACGCACGACACCCACATTTGCATGTAAAGCCACTTTTCATGAGGACGTGAAAACTTTTAGGCCTTCACAGCAGGAATATGGCGATAAATAATTTCATCAGTGAGGGGAAAAAAATGGAAAGCCCCAGCTCAACTCCCACGCCTATTAAACCCCCTTCACCCCCACTTTGTCTCGTGGGATTGTTTGGGAATGAAAAGGGAAGGGAAGTGACACGTTAAAACCTTTTTATTAATTCTGAGGGAAGGAGGGGAGGCTTTGGCAGGCTGTCACAGCAGCTGATGAGAGCGAGGGAGGCTGTGAGATGTGATATCAACCAGCAGATAGCAGGAGGAATAACTTCACACCAACCTTAAATCCTCTGCTAACGCTAATAAAATATGACGACTGGAGTTTGGGTGAATATGATCGTGTTGAAGATGTGCAGTTTTTACTGTAGATATTCTGACAAGTAACAAAAAGGGAATAATGGATGAATTCCATTTAGCTGCTTCACTTCCATGGTCCTGGTTTACAGACTGACTTATTGACTTATTGAACTCCTTTACTCACTCTCTTTATCATGGAGGTTTCCTCTTATGAGTTTACCTGCATCATCCAGACTGGTGCCTCTTTGCTCCCAGTGTTCAGTACCATCATATTTGTAGTTTTTTAACATCTGGTGTTTGAGAGTGGAGTTTGCTCTTTATTTTTTTTATTCTTGGATATTTTTTCCTCCCACATACAAGTCATTGACAGGGCTCTTGTTGTCTGACACACTCCACTCTCGCACTTTTTGGTCCTCATTTTGTTGACTTGTTGTTGTTCGAGGTTGGCGTTTTGTTTTGACAGCTCGCTGCTCGGGGAAAAACCCGGTGGTGTAAATAAATGAATGATGGCTGAGTTCAGGGTTCGTTGCTGACTTACTGTCACACTGTCCTGGCCTCTCATGAACTAAGCATTTGTTATTGTCTTCAATAAATCAATAACACCTTAGCTTTTGGTGCTAGAAATGTGTCAGAATTTGCCGTGCGAAGAGTGCAATAATCCAATAATATTTACTATCAATAATGCCATATACTACACAATGTATTTTGTTGAATGAATGCTGTATTTGAAGTGTGGTATTGCACTGCCACCTACTGGCATTTGTGTCCACTTGCAAGAGTTTCTTCTCATCTCTGAGCCTCGTGCTGCAGGAATGTTGAATGTAGAACCCATAAACAGCCGTTAATTTCACTGACATTATTGCCCCCCCCTCATTCTTCTCAAAGCATCCAGCTTTGAACCAGATTTTCAAAGCCGTTCAGTCAGAAAGCCCCGGCTCATTCTCAGTGTTCCAGTTCATGCCACAAGGTGACGAGGTTGAGGTTAGGACACGAAGGGTTTCTTTATGCTAATGGCTTTAGACATGGGAAAGTCGTGGACCTTGGAAGTATGTGTAACTGCAGATGCAGGTGTAAAAGAGGTACATTCATTCTTGCTCTCTGGTCTATTAATATCTGATGTGTTCAAAACCACTGTCTCCATCTATATTATTCCCTTTATCATCTGAAACAGCTACATGCTACAACAAACGAAGAAAAACGCACTTTGTATTTTACTCACAAAAAGTCGATTTAAAAGAGATTCTGTCAACCAGCGATATTCTTTATAATCATGTAGCTGGGATTTCTTTGGTGTAAGGGTTATTATTTCAAGGTAAAACAAGATATTGCAGTTTCGATCACAACACTTAAACTGCAATTTAAAAAAAACCTCATTCTGGTCCACTCTCATCATCTGCCTTAGCTGTAGTGTAGGAACATTTTTCAAAAACACATACTTTCAGCTCGTGCTGAGATCCCTCTTTGCAGACTCACAACAAAGCTCTTCACACTGCAGTCCTATTTCTGAAACAATGGATAGAAGAAACTGAACGCCAGAGCAGATTAGACTGTAATCTGTCCCTAAACAGACATCATGAATGAACAGATTATTGTTAGGGGTAAAAAGCAGGGTGGTCCTAACCAGCCCTTCAAACAAGGCTGAAATAATATCATAAATGAATGAACAAATGCTTTAAGAAATTCACCTTTGAAATATCACTCTCCACTGAGCTAAATCACATTTAACTCTGTGTGTGTTTAATGTTCATTGAACAAATACTTGTGTAGATGATCAATCAGACAAATCACTCTGAAGTTGGTATCTAAAATGATTTACTGTATTTATACAGTGCTTTCCACTTTCACATGGTGTATCAACACGTGTGTTCATGTGTTCAATCACACATCCATCACAGCCATTCTCACACTGCCGCCATAGCTGCCAATACGGGGTTAAGTGTTTTGCCCCCCCCAGTGACACATAGCAATGTAGGCCAGTGTAGCTGGGAATTGAACCCTGACCTTACTGTAGGAAGACAATCTGCTCTGCCACTGACCCCACGGTTGTCTCCACGCCCGTCCCACAGTGCTTTTCACTCAGGGACCGTCAATAAACGCATCAATTGTTTAAAAAGCTGGCGACAGCAGGCTGCATTTAGAGTGAAAACAAGTTCACCACTGTTGTAAATCTCTCACTAAAGTATGTTTCTCAAGGAACATTTTCACCACAGCTGATAGAGGCTGAAAAATACACTATTCACAATTACTCACACATTTTAGAATGCGACTAAAATGCATTATAATCTTTACAGGTGAACTTAAAGGTGCATTATGTAATAAATCTAAAGCAACTGGCCATAAAATCCTCCTAATATGTCACAGAGACTCAGGAATAATGTTCATATAACAAACTGAACTCACCAACAACAACAGTACAGACAAAATATTTACATTAAAAAATATATGTTGCAGACTGCAAATCATGTTTTGTCATGTGGCGCCACCTACTGCCGTCTGCCGATCATTGCAGTCTCTAGAGTCTCGGCTGCCGAGCAACCACGGGTTGCCAGTTACGTCAGAAACCGAAACCTAAAAGACCTCAGTATTTTGAATTTGAATGTAGTAACCGTTTTTGGCCACACTCTTACATATGGCACCTTTAAGTTAACCTTCTGTAAACTTTTGAATGCACATGTCCAATTGTTCAGTGTTTCAGACGTTATCGAGTAACATGTTGTTCTCCAACAAGGTGATTAACTGCAAAAATCACAACTGTCTGATGTAGTGGTTCAAATGTTATTCTTATTCAAATGTTGACATCATGAGACCAAGACAACACTTTAAAATTGATCAAGTTATTGAGACATTGAGGTTTTTTGTGTGTGGTATTGTCACCACCGTTGTTGGCTTTTGTTTGAGATAAAGAAATGACCATTGCACCTTTCTACTTAAATGCCCTGCTTTCATGGTAGAATATCACTGTAGCATGAACTTTTCATACTCTTCATACTTTCATACCTAACTTTGAGTAGCCTTTCAATGTGACCCGTCTGTGACACATCTGTGCACTAAACTCGATTCATTAACGGCATCTTCTGATGTGTAACACCAACAAACAGAATGGAGAACATCTGGGACAGATAATCCCGTTTGTTTGCGCTGACGAAGAAGAGAAAACAAAGCATCGTCGTGTTTATATTTATGTGAAGTGCGGCTCTTCACAGTCCGTTTGTTGAGCCGATGAGCTCTTGATGATAAACCGAAGAGGTGTCCGAAAGGGTCACAACTGTTTCAAACGTCTACAAGGTTTTTAACAATAATTATAATGAAAGGCTGAGTCACAGCATGTGAACACAAACACCACTTCCTTCTGTTTCCTGTGAGAACTGCCCTTTAACCCCTACATCTTGCTCCCAGCATTGAGTCAGACACATGAGGGTCCTCCGGGAGCTCATGCTCGAGAAGGTTCCTGCTTGCCTTCGCTTGATTCTCTGTATATTTTTTAACTCTTAAAATCTAAAAATACACTGGAGTGCGGATGTTGCTGCCGCGTTACATAAGCTTGTGAGATTGAAGTGTCAGGAATGAGAGGTTGTACAGAAACTTTCTGGATCTTCGTTTCCCACAAAGTAAACAAATGGGGAAGAAAAGAGCAGTTTCCTGGAACAGCTTCACAGATTAAAATCTACACAGAATTAACTACGAGCTCCATGTTTTGGTCTGGTTTTATTACACTTTACGTCACAAGTTTTCTGAGCTCCGCTCTAAAAGTTAATACTAAACAGCGATGAAGTCAATTACTCAAACTGTATTTAGTCTCTATTCCAGGGTTTTATGTTCTAAAGCAGTGATTCTTACAGAAAAGAAGAGAGAGCCCTCAAATGTGCGGAAATGAATCATGGGTTCTGTCACCCTCTCTCACTTAATTCATATAAATGAGTTGTATATCATCATCTCATGACACGTTACATTGCAAATTTGAGATATACATTATAAAGAACCCCAATATATAATCAACAGCTGTCAACTTGAGGGATTGTAACACCAAGTCCACCAGTTCACCGTCATTTAAGGTTTTATTCATGTTTTCTTTTCTTGTCCCATGGCCTCATTTATTAAATTGTGTGTAAATAAACTATTCCCGAAATGATGTGCACACAAAGGGCACAATTTACCCCGAAGTGACACGAGGGAATTTTTTTTTACAAAAATAAAAAAGACGGAAAAAAAACACCTCCAAATCTCGAGTTTCAAAAAAAAAAAATGACAGAAAAGGAAAATTGACAGAAAAAAATGTTCATCATTGTTTTAAAGTCTAGAGCTTGACGGAATTTTTTTTCCGTCAATTGCGTCAATCTCAAAGCCGACATCTCGCAATGCTTTTTTTTTTCTCATGTAAATTTTTTTTTCGTGATTTTTTTTCTCATGTCACTTCGTAGGCTCCGTAAAAAATAGCTTTAAAGTAAAAACATAATCGGATTAATCACTAAATCAGACAATTGCATATTGTCTATGCTTGTGCGCAAATGTCCTTTTATTAATCAGTCAACTTAAATGTTATTGATTCACATAACAACTGCCATAATTATCCATCAGAAACATTTCTACAGGTTTTGGTATTGTAAGTATTAAAAGTGATAGCAAAAAATGCAGATGTTTGAAAACTATATTGTGATGTTGCTGTTGGGTTTGTTTTGAATGTTATTCTGTACTATTGTGCTTGGTTTCTGACTGCATGTCTGTGTGTGCAGAAATACACTTAAATTGTTTTAAAAAATGGCTAAATAAGAAAAGGGTGGCCCACTTATATGCCAAACATGACTTTGCCCTCTCTGTAACCTACATATTCTACATACTGTGTCTTGTTTAGCTGCTGAAAACAGTGGAAACACAGCGCTGAACCCTCATCTGTCAGGAGCTTCCTGTTACTTATTTTTATGCACTTTAAGGGTCGTTCAGTTTTGGCAGCAAACACAGCAGGCTGATAATGTGTTGTCCCCCCATTAATACAATTTTCTTCTAGGGAATTTTAGATGCAAAAACCAAAACCCTGTTTACTCCAATGAATCTTGCCTTAATGGACGAGTGGCTGCCCAGCAGTGGTGAGGTAAGTGTCCAGGTAACTGCATCAATACACAATCTGCTTGTTTCATATTAACATACAATTGTTGCGATTATACAACCAAAGTAAAATGTTTTTTTCTAAATAGAAAATGTTTGTTGTGCTCTTATAATCGCTATGATTTTATCATTTTGGTATTGATCAAACATAAGCAAGTTATAAAGCAAAGCAAGCTGTTCTAGTCTGGCCTAGTCTTAAGTGAATCATTTTTTTTAATAAGGTTTTTTGAAGTTTTACACACACACACTTGCAGGGCCACTGGAATCTTTTCAAACACCACAATCATGAAATAGAACGTTTAGAAGGACTCATATTATACCCTATTTCTGCAAGTTAACCTAGTTCCCTGGTGTCCTGATGAACATGTCTGTGACATGCTTTGGTCAAAATACCTTAAGGATGAAGCACCACAGCAGTTCAATCACCCTGCCAAAACAGCCCTGTTCAGAACGCTCGGTTTTTACTAACAGCAGTTAGCATTTGGAAAAGCCATCATTTGCAGACTCTAGCCGGCATATTGTCGTCATATATACAATGTATCCACTGGACACTTAAATCCTCTGAGGCTGGAAGTTTGTGTAGAACTCTGTGCTGCACTGTGCATCCAAGAATAGAACACTTTGCCGACTTCCGCTCTTCCGGATGCTATTGCCCTCGCCTGCACTTTCGCGTTATTTACGGACAAAGCGGAGCTCCGCGAGACAACAATTCCAGGAATGTCTCATTGTGACGTAACAATGAGTGTGGAAGTCAACATCGCGTGTTTTATCTCCTATATTGAGACTGAGGAGGACCACAGAAACATGAGTGAGTCATCTTTTTTCCCACTTTGCCTACTCATAGGACCTCCAGAGTCCCAAATTTAAATATTACAATGATTAAAAAGTTGATTTTGCATAATATTTCCCATTTAAACAGTGGAACATTGAGTTTCCAGGCGGAAGAGGCTGTCTAATGGTTAAATAAATCAGAAAACACATTCTGAAATTAACTTCATTTAATCTGATGTAGATTTTTTTTTTTTTTTTTATCAAGGGATGCTTTTGTTTCATGGCTAAAAATCGTCTTTTCTGATGTCCCTCTTATGTTTCTCTGAGTTCACACCCTCCTGGTCTCCTCCTGCTTCTCAGCACAGAGTGAGCACACACACACCTAGATGTAAGACACCAACTTCATACTGGTAGAAATATCACTTTAACACACTCGCTCAGCTGTGGAGAAAGAGGTGCGTGTAAAATGCACTGCTCACTGGTGTAGCCTTGTCTCCTTATACTGTAATAATACATATTCTGTTTAGATGCTGCCTCTTCTTTCTTCGAAACCCATGAATCAATTCACTCTGGAGCTTTATATCATGTCTCTCATACACATAAACAACCTTGTGCTGACTTATGACTCTTGTTTGGGCATGTTTAGAGTTTGTAAGCCATATAATGCATCACTCGTGACCTTGTAGTAACTAGTAGCTACTGGCGGAGTGAGTGAGTGTGTATGTGGGGGTCGCAGGGGGGGGGGTGATTGGCTGTATATTGGGGTGGTCGATCTTGTAGTGATTACAGTGGAGCAGAGACAGAGAGAGAGAGAGAGAGAGGTTCATCAGAGTTTTATCGTCGCCTAAGTTTAGATCTTGGCTCTGAGACGGCTTCTCGAGTAACAAGGCAGCGGGGCTCACTTCAGCCACTCCACACTGAGACAGAAACAGAGCTCCTCACAGAGCTTTAAAGGAAGGCAAAGCAAAGCCGCAGAAGAGTGGCAAGTCAGAAGAAAATAAGAGGAGAAGCAGGGGAGGGCCCCCCCCCCCCCCCAACACCAAACACTGTCATATAACAAGACGTTTCAAACAGAAGACACAGACGTAGAGAGAGAGAGAGAGAGAGAGGGAGAGCACAAAGTGGACTATTTAGTTTGCAACTGGTGGCTCTTCATCACATCAGTTTATCTCCATTTTCAAAACCGCAGGGATTGGAGAATGACAGAGGACGCAGAGGTGGAAGTCAACCTGTCGCCAACCTCCGAGACAACCGGGCAACAGGCTCCACATTTTCTACGAGATGTTATCTTCCACGGCAAGTTTAAGGTGAGGAGCAGCATGTGGACGGACGGAGATAAACAAGGCAAGAGAGAAAGAGAGGGGGGAAAGAAAGGAAACCAGCTATTCATCAGATACTTGTCACAATGTGTCAGAAAGGGCCTGTAAATGGAACTCAGCCATCATTCATTTGGTATTATCATTATTTTTTTCTCCTGCTGTGCCAAAAATGCATATGTTGAATGATTTGAGCTTAGAGACACTTAGGGCAAGAGCAACTAATTTAGCTAAATTGTAAAACCTTTTAGTTTTATTGCTGTGCTAGTCCATAAATCTCAAAATGGGGGGATTGAAGTAGAGAGCTAAAACATTATAAAACAGGCTGATATATAATGAATTGACCTCTCAGTTGAGTTTATGAATGAATGAACAACACAGAGTATGGGATAATGGCATATAATAGCAGTCATAATTAAGTGCAACATGACTCACATGGTTTAAGATAACTATTACTCAAGATTTCCAATTAAATCTGACTAAACATGACTACAAATCCACTCCCATTTCCACTCCATCACTGCCAGGAAGAAGAAACCCAAACTTCCATATGATTATTGTCCTTAGCTGCCCTTTGCTGCCCAGATCTCCACTGTTTGTCACCTCACTGATGTTCTGAGCAGCAAAGAGCTTAGAAAAAGGAAAGAAGAGCTGGATCAGACTGCGACTCTGTGTGTGGAATCATGTTTTCCATATCATACTACAACGAAAATAACCAGACACCATGAGAACGTTTAATTATCACATAATCACCTACAGTTAATGCAGCTTGTTGTTACGTCTGTACGTGTTTGTTCAGCAGATGAGACTGAAAGTATAGATGCATTTCTGGAGTTGTTCTACTCATGCCCCCAGGGCATAAAATAAGTCACTATTTTTGGGCACACACAAATACGCAAAAGTAATTTGAGTTGCTAAATATCTGAGGTCTTGGCAGAGGAATGTTGTGCAGCGCTGCAGGTGTTTGGTCACTTGTGAATGTCCTGTGACCTCAGTTCTGTCGTCGGCAGATGTTTTACACCTCCAAAGATCAATGCACCCTCTCTGGGTGGCTCGTACTTTCCAACATTGGTGTCATGTTCATCCACACCCATGACCTTAAAGCTTAGATTCTTAGTGTATCTTGGTCGGGGGTTGACTGAAAGTAAAGGACTGATATGAATGAATTATCTGGAGATGTAGGTTTTGGACCTAGGAAGAAAATATTGACGTGATCCCGATACATATTGAGGATTTTTAAACTTTAACCTTATAAACACTATGGGAAACGGAGCAGAGTGGTGACTTGCACCCTCTTACTTGCTTTCTAGTCATTTGATGCTATTATTAATGACTGCCACGACATTTCACTGGCACATTTAACACATTCTCCTATACCTGCAGTTATAGGGTCAGTCAGACAGAGATTGGGCTCTGATTGGATTATTGCATAAAACACTTTTAATCAGGAACATGATATGGCATATCTCCTTTTTCTACCATTAAACTTACTCTAAATTTGGACCTTCAGCTCTTTAACATTTAATGAAATGTTGAGGATTTTGACTTCCTTTGTTTAAGAAAGAAAACATGTTGTAAAACTTGTTTAATCATTTGGTGCATTGTCATCATTCATTGTCATGTAGATTGCCACCAGTGTTTAATGCAATTGATTATTATTGCACTAATTGTGCTTGGATTATGAATTATAAAAAAGAATGGTCAAAGTCAAAGCAACTGATTTTTAATTTCATCCAGCACTAAATGCTGGATGGTACATTTCCTAGAATGCAACCAAGAGCAACTTCCCTATTTTCAATTTTATAAATGAGATCAGCAGCAGATTATACAGATGATTAAAGTAGCTGTATGTAAGATTATTATTTAAAGTTGCAGTCAGTGAAATTCTTCAGCTAACTTATGAGTTCAATGGTGTATTCTCACAGTTTCCACTAATCTAGATTGTTTCCTTAGTGACATTAATCTCTCAGTCCCAGGACTTAGAAAGTTTCCCAGTCTCCTACAAAACACTTTATCCAATCAGAAACCAGAACTCCTCGAAGACGCAGTCCTCTCTGCATGTGAGGTTTGGCTGTTTGTTGTTGAATCAGTGGCCCCCACATCTGCAGGCATCTTCATGAGATGACATGGGGAGGAGAAAGGGGAACGCTAATGTCAGCGAGCGACAGGAAGTGAGCTTAAATAGTCCTTATCATAATCTTATCTTCATTTTCTTAACCTGAGTGTTATTTTAATTCTGAAGGAGCAAAATGTAAACGCACCCAGTTTCTCCGCAGGGATTATTCATCTGATTCTGATATGTTTGTGTGAGATTAGGATTAGGTGAGTTGGGTATTTTCCAACCACAAACAGGGTCCAGCATTGACTCACCTCATTCCCACGTGTATGGGTTGAGTTACCCTTTAAGTATGAGTGTAGTTTGATCTGTAGACACCTTCCCTCAGATCTGCAGCCAGGCGTTCCAAGCACAAGATGGAAGAAATATTGTAAACTTGTGACGGCTCATCATTCATCCACTATTTATGTCTCACGTATACGTTTTTTTTTTACGATAGTGAACAAAGCAGATGCTACCCATTCCATCGCAAAAAGCACAACTGAAAAATCAAATATATCATCCTCTACAAGCATTCACTCACTTCATACAGCTGTTTGCCTGAAATAATGTCACAAGTTCAGAAGTCAGAGTGTTCACCACCAGGACAAAGACCCTGGAAACAGGGGAAACAGGGGAAACAGGGCAGTGAGCCAAGCACCAATTACACAGCTGCTTTCACACACAACGAGCCAGCCACCAGCTGACAGCCCTGCTGCATCTGGAGACCGGGGTGGACGTCAGAGCCTTCTGTGTGATGTGATGAGTGTAATTTAGTGTCGCTGTATTCATTAAAGTACATGAGATGAAGGTGCAGACTTTGTCTTTTAGACTTCAAGTCTAAAATGTGTTAAAGTTACATTGCTGAAATGAACGCTGGTCGTCAAACTGCACTTTGTGTTTTCAAAATCAAATACTTGGCTAGAAAACACGTATTCTGACCAGGTCAGAATCTGGTCCGTATCTGTGGGTTTATTGTTTTGTTGTGTTTTATCATGAAACCAGAGTCAGTGTTTTTAAAGTGAACATTAAGTGAAGATTCTTCTGAGCTGTGTCTGCATGATTGTGCAGATCTGCCAGATTAATCCTTCATGGAATAAGTTCATGGACAAGCCAGTCTAGGCTGTGTGTGTGTGTGTGTGTGTGTGTGTGTGTGTGTGTGTGTGTGCGTGTGTGCGTGCGTGCGTGCGTGCGTGTGTGCGTGTGTGTGCGTGTTCCTCAGTGAGTTGGGTGTTAACATTATGCATAATAACGATCATTTTCACCTGTCTTAATATCAATTTCTCTCTTAAATGACTTGATTTCTGATGATGTGTGTTTGGTGCCACGTCATCACAGTGTATAATCATATCTGTGAATGCCATATTTTAATTTAAAGTGATAGTTTGGGATGTTTAGATGTTGTTTTCTAGATCACCTGCCTTGGTTGATGGCCACTTTTGGCCACAAAGTGAGAAAAAAGTGTAAACATATTGTTAAGTGCGTTTAATTTGAGGCAGATTTTTATCAGTTGAGTCTTGTCTTACAAGTGGTTAAAGTCTGTTTTTTTTACGATGTCAGCCATTGATTTAACACAGGAAGTGAGCAGAGCGCAAACTCCGCCATGAGAGAAAGAAAGTAATACATTCTCGCCTTCTCTTTGTTTTCTCAGCTGCTTAAGGCTTTAACTCCAGATGAAACCTCCCACTTTCGACAAGGCCTTTACTTCCAGGACGGTCAGCGGCGAATCGACTATGTCCTCACGTACAATGTGAAGAAGCCAGGTGCGGGGCGTTCGATGCGACATTCGACGTACCTGCTGACCGAGAATGCTGTGGCCCGTAGCTTGCGTCGCAGCCACTACAAGCGCGACAAAAGCGTCCGTCTTCACCAAGCACAGAAGGCCAAAGCACAGAAGGCCAATGCCCAGTTGTCGCCGCCATCGCCAACAGTGGCCAACGTGGAGCTGGGCTGCGCTGGAGAGACGCTCAACGGCCACGAGGACCACAAGGCCTTCAGGAGGGAGGAGTTTGAGGCTAAACTCAGAGAAATGGGACTCCTGCTGGAGAAAGATGAAGACGTGAGTTAACACATTTATGGATTTACTTTTTTACCAGGAACACTCCAACTGAACTCAAATCATGTAAGAAATGTATTGTGTCAAGTCATAAACCGACCATGATGTGTCATCATAAATTAAGGAAATATGGTCAATTTAAATACTGGCTTTAGTGATTTCAATGGTGCACTCATTATATTCACAATAAAAAATGGCATTTGTGGGATTAGCCTACCAACCAAAAAAATACAGCTCATATCAGTTGCAGCTATGGGTCAAAAACGTCTTATTTGATAAAACTTAACTTCCCATCTCGAAAAACATGTTGTGGAAATTCTCTGCTGCTGGTGAAGAATGAAATGGAAACTTCTGCCAGTCGATGAGGTTTTATTTTCTTTGCAAAGAAAAGGTAAATCTGCACAGGAGTGGTCGTAGCTGGAGAAAGACTCAAAGCATAGTGAGCCTGACACATTTATACCTAAGCAACTCCACTTTCGCATTCATCCAATAGACAAAGGAGTCTGCCTTTCCAGTACGTGTTTTCACACCTCTTTGTCTACTGCAGGTATCGGGGAGCCGACTCCCTGCAGATGTAGGAAGGTGAAAGTTCAGTCTGGACATCCTAATTTGAATACACAAAAGGACCTGGTACTCTGTGTTAGGAAAAGGGTGATGGCAGCTGTAGCTCTGAGACAAAGACATTGAATGCACCATTGCAAACAGCACCACTAGAATAGAAGAATAACCAAGGCCTGAAGTGGAAATGCGTTAAAATGTAGACAGACATGACATGTAGTAAATATTCTCTCAGACAGTGAAGCAGTTAGCCTAGCTAAGGATAGCTAATGCTTTCTCTCATATATATGCTGTTGGTGAGTATTTAACAAGTTTAATGTTACATTGCCTTGTCACCTCCTCTGATCATTTGTTATTTCTCAGCTGCTGTTGAGCAGACACACCTTTTACTGCTTTACTGCAATTCTCTGCCTGTTGCTGACATTTGAAGATGAATCAATAGGTTCACTGTTTACAGATATAAAACAGATGGTGGGACAGCTACGTGTGTGCATGCACATGAGCACGGTAAAAAATCCTGCTCTGTTTTTCTTTGTTCTGGGAAATTTGGCAACGCAAGCTCTACAACTGGGATTGCAGTAACCATTGTATACACTAAAGGTCGCTGGAGTACATACTGTATTTAGTATAAACAGTAAATGTAAGTTAAGCAAGAGAAATAAAAAAGCGTAATATTGCATACATGTAGAGAGTAGGTGAGTGTGGTTGTGTGTTACAGGTCACAATACTCGCAGTCCTTGCTTTGCACCACGTGCTCAGACCACAGCAGGTTTCATGTTACATGACTCTCACAGCGACTCTGACCAGTAAACAGGATCTAACCACCTGACGTGTGTTTCTGGGGGTTTTCAAATCTGAAATCTAAAAAAAAACACTCCAACAGATTGGAATAATTCTTCATGCATGTATGCATGATCCATGTCGACGGAAAAACAGACCATGAAACTAGAGTGGTAACAGCTACTATGCGTCAAATGACTTGAGTCCAGGAGGACGATGGTTTTCTCTGGTCGTAAATCCCGATGGTCTTCTTCAGCTGAATGTTTTGGATTAATTTCTGTCACTGCCCAGCGACTCCTTAAATGTTTTGCTCAAGAGCAGAGCTTTGTGAAATCTCGACAGTAAAGAGGGGTTGAGCAAATGACGAGGGATGGTGCAGATGTGTTCTGACGGTACTTGAACACAACATCTGTCCTTTACTATCAACATGTGTTTACATAGGTAATGTTTCATCATGTTAGGCTAACAAGATGGAGCACGGCCAAGTGGAAAGGGAACTTGGCCAATTCCCCACCAGGTCAAATTGCTGGGGTACCCCTACACAACCACCATTGATCCCCATTGCTCCTAATCCCAAGAAGATTCCTCATAGAGGATGGGGTAAATATAGAGGAAGAATGGGGGGGTTAATAAAGTATAAAAAAAGAATGCAGCATATTCCAAAACTCCAAATTACTCTCGGGATTCATGTCAGCAGCGTGTAAATTGTGTAAATGGTGTGCTATAGAAAGAAAGTGCTGCATGAATGTGCACCAAGTCGGCATTTGTACTATTTACTCCCTGTGACGGGTCACACCGTGAGAAGGTTTGCGTCCCTATCTGGGCTCTGGGTTTTCTTTCTTCAAGGTCTCCTCCGGTTTCCTCCCACATGTCCCAAAGCATGCAGAGGTTAATAGGACACTGTAAATTGTGTGGGTGTGTGAGTTTGTCCCTGCATTGAACTGCGGGCGACCCTGTCGTGGCTGCAAACCGCCTTTCTCCTTATGTCAGCTGGGATTGGCACCAGCAGCTCCGTGACCCTGATGTGGAGGATAAATGAATGAATGAATGAATGGGGGTTTCCTCTGTGTGCTCCAGCTTTCTCCCACAGTCCAAACACATGCAGATTAATTGCTGTCTCTGATGGGTGGGTATTACTCAAGTAAATGTAATCCCCGAGCTGGATTTTATGCTAGGGAGATTTGGTTGTTATAGTCCATCATCACCCTCTGCTAACGTCATATCCTCACCTGAGGACTGACGCGCTGCTACATCCTCACACACCTACAGTAACGCTCTTGCAGATACTGCAAACATGTAAATCACAGATGAAGTTACCTGGGCTCAGTGCCACTGCCCGCTCAAAGCTCTCCAGAGCATTTGTGTTAACACCCGCATGGGAGATGTGCGACTAATTTGTTAAGCTTTTCCACGGATCAGTGTAATCTGTGGAGCAGTTTTGACATGCATTAAGGTCATGTCACACACACACACACGTGTCCTCAAAGAGAGATAAAAATAGGATCTAGTCCAGTGCTTCCCTTCTGAAACCTGTGCTCCTAAATCTCCGTGCCACAATGTTTGACGTGTGGCTTTGAAACATAATAATAATAACATGCTGCAAGTGATGCATGAGGGAAACAAACTATCTATTAACATATCTATGAAGTTACAAACCCCTTTCTCCTTGCCTGTCATCAAATATGAGATAAGTAGAGCTGACAGATAGTATTTTCTAACCGTAATCCAATCCTCCAAGAAAGGTGGCTGCAGAGGCTAGGGAGAGATTAGGATGATAGAGCCAGTAAGATACGTTTAAAAGGTAAAAACACACTTTGTATTAACATTGGGGGATGGTCTAATCATTTAAGGATCTAACTAAGAACTTTTTCTCAGTGTTTTCCACAAAAAGGTTCATTGTTGAGATCAAATTAGATCAACGGGTTGAAGAAAATCCCAGGGATTTGTATGCTCTTTATTAACATTGACATGACATTAAATTTGTGACAATTGAAGAGCTGAAACAATTAATCGATTACTAAATTAATCGTCAACTACTTTGATAATCGATTAATCTGTTTGAAGATTAAAGGAGATTAAATTATAACATTTAAATTTAAAAGATTTCTGATTTAGTTTTAGCTTCTTAAATGTTAATATGTTCTTTGTTTCTTTGCTCTACATAACAAAGAAATCATTAAAACTGAATCATTTTGGTTTGTGCACAAAACAAGACATTCGAGAATATTCGTTTTTCAGCATTTTCTGACATTTCATGGATCAAACGATTAATTGTGAAAATAATCGACAGATTAATCCATTCTGAACATGCTCTGGACAATTGTGTTTCATTTGGTTTAGAGTAAAGCCCTGATCTTTAACCACAATACCCCACAATACCCCACAATACTTACAATCATATTAGTTGTTCATTATAACAGTAACAAAATACTAAACACTGACATATTTCATTCTGTCTGGTCATGCGTAGATTGTTGCTTTGATCCAGTTTAAAGATGCTTGTGTGAGCTCTCGGCTTCAGTTGCATCCCAACTTCTCAGTTCTCTTGAACTGCTCTCAGATTTCAGCTCTGGTTCTCAGAATTCTGTGAAAGTATCTTGTCAAGTATTCCTTTCTATAGAATGTCAGCGATGATGATGATGATGATGATGATGATGACCAATTACACCGCCGCTAACTCTTTGCCAACCGGCGCTTTTGCTGTTCCTTCTGACAGCGTTCCTGGCTGTTGAGCCATGGTTCTTTGGCTCTCTGTCAGCGTGGATCATATTTTATTTCAAGTGCTCTTTCCTTTCTATAGATATAATTGGTCACATGGTAATATGCTACACTTGGAGCCAGGTGTCCTTGACCACTGTCATCTGGGATCTTACTCACTAATGGATGGGATTTCATCTTTCTTTATTTCTGCTTGGTCTGTGGATGCCCTTCCCTGAATATTTACACATTTCCATAATTAACTTCAGTGCTGTTGATGCTTTAACAGCACACTTTGCATTACTGTAGTTACACGACGGTTTGTGCTATCGAAAGAATTCCAACAGTTTCAGAAAGCTGAGAAGTTGCATGTTAAAGTAAATATGTGGTTATTACAATATTTTCAATTTCACTGTTGAAGGAAGCCGGAAGATTAGCGTCTTTGTCACCAGAGGAGAGACTTGGAAATACGCCTGCAGTACATAGTTTCCATTTTTTGGCCTGTTTTTGGACATTGAGACAAAGACTCAAACAAATATCATCTTAAAGGTGCATCATGTAATAAATCTAAAGCAACTGGCCATAAAATCCTCCTAATATGTCACAGAGACTCAGGAATAATGTTCATATAACAAACTGAACTCACCAACAACAACAGTACAGACAAAATATTTGCATTAAAAAAATACTTTGCAGACTGCAAATCATGTTTATGTTTTGAAATCATTTTTTGGCATGTGGCGCCACCTACCGCCGTCTACCAATCATTGCAGTCAATAGAGTCTCAGCTGCCGAGCAACCACGGGTTGCCAGTTACGTCAGAAAACGAAAACTAAAAGACCTCGGTATTTTGAATTTGAATGTAGTAACTGTTCTTGGCCACATTCTTACATATGGCACCTTTAAATACAGTTTATACTGTTCAAATTTAAAATTTGACACGCAAAATGTGGTGTTTCTTTGTGTGTTAATACACTATGTTAACGTGCAGTAAATTGCAAATAATATACTGAAAGATATTCTGGAAAAATGGTGCAAAAACACTTATTCACAGGACATTTTCTGGCCCTTTTATGGTTAAAATAAGCAAAAAACCCTGACCATTTTCTCTGAAACACAGCCCATTTACCTTAGTGAAAGGGTTGAACACACTGATTATTTTATCTGGGCATTATATTATATGATGCTGCATAACTTTTACCTTTATGTGCAGGTCAAGTAGACACATTAATGTGCACAATTTGATTGAAATTGTCACCATTATGTGACGACATACTTTCTTCTGCCTTTGGCTCCACGTTAAAAAATGACTAAAACAAACAACTTTAAAAGAAAGACGATACAAAAAGGAAAGAATTGGAACAATTCTTCAAATTGATTTTAACTGTATAGAACGATAACCCTGGTTTACTTTAATTGTCTTGATTTAATTTGTGTTAATTCCATCTTTATTTGAACTGTGTGCACACGTTGGAGCAAAGTTAAATCAGTGGGTGTGGAAACTGTGGGGAATGTTTTATTTTACAGATCGTCATCGCTCATCTCTGCTTCCAAGTAAATTTGACAGCTCATTTTCCATTTCATTTCCATCCGTCCATCCGTTTTATCTAAATGAAGTGTTTGATTGTATGGTGAGATTTTTAAAAGTTATTATGAGTGGTTTTTACTGTTTTTTTCTAAATAAAAGCCAGTTTTTTCTATAAATATTTGACTATGAGTAGTTTGGCGACATCCGCTTCTCAGTGTCTTCAACCATTTTGGGAGGCAGCCAGATTGTGTGAAACTATGCCGCTGGGTTGCAGTTTTGATCCGTCATCCACGTAAAAGTGTAAACGGATATTGTGATATTCTGTATAAGGTGCCAGCATATAAATAGAAAATTAGCCTGTCTACAGCAGTGGCTGCAGTGCAGTGGCCACTGTAGACAGCAGTCACACTCTTTACACACAGGTGTTGATTCCTGGTTTCCTAAAGCTGTCATAAGGGAGCAAATGCAAATGGTCGTGTGTGGATGGATGGAGGGATGGATGGCATCATTAACAAGCACAAGGCAAACATGATTCAACATTAGCGTTTAATGTCTCATTAAAATGAACAGGATGACATAAACATCTGACATGTTATGTACGTTCTGTCTCTAAGGGCAAGATCCCAGGGTTGGGTTTCGTGAAGATTCACGCGCCGTGGAATGTTCTCTGTAGAGAGGCTGAGTTCATGAAGCTGAAAATGCCGACCAAGAAGGTAAAAGACTTTCCTGTCTGTCTGTTTGTCTTTGAGGAATGAAATGACCTTTTTCAACATACCTCAACTTTGATACAACCTGCATGTACCGAATGTGCAATACCATAGAAGAGATCTGCAGAAGTGTTACATATGTACTTTTCTGCTTTTAAACAGATATTTGCGCAGTATGTTGTACACTATTATTATTTGAATTAATTTAATGAGTCCTAGTTGTGCAGATTCAGTCCCTGAAGTCTTGAAAGAAGGAGTTGTTTCTGTTCCGTCTTCTGTTTTGTTTTGTTAATACAATTGCAAAAGTATGCACATGGATGTAAACCATTGATTGAGGTTTTGTTGGGGGAATTTCCAGGTGTATGAAGTGAAGCAGTCGAGCAGCGTCGTGGAGAAGATCAGCTCTCTGGTCAGCAAAGCTCTGGAGCCTTTACACCCTCATGTCGAGGAGCATCGACCCAAGAACATCAAACATCTGTCACACACTTTCACCAGGGAGAAATTACACCTGTAAGTGCACTTGAAGTTCAACTAAGCCGTGGTTCAGTTTGGAGTGGTTTTAGTTCTGCTTCAAAAAGTTTCTTTTATTTGCTCTTTGCCTTAGTTTTTTTTTTGATTATATATAAAATCAAACAAATGCTCCAGTTGCACTCTTATGTTTTCCTTATTATTAAGTCATATTATTATATAGGTTATTAAAACCCTTTTTAAAAGTATATTACTAAGAGTATTATTGTAGTTATTTCTACTTTTAGTATCTCAGTGAGTGAAAAATCTAGACTAAAAGTTAAAACACATAACTAAATATGTGTATATTATATCAATGTGTGTGTGTATGTGTGTGTTTTAATAGGTTTGACCTGTCGGACAAAGACGGCTTCTTCGACAGCAAAACCAGGAGCTCAATAGTAAGTCCGCTGAACGCCTGTGAGCTACATGAGGAAACCAACAAGTGATACCAAATTCAGTGGATAATTCATTATTGTACATTTTTCAACAAAAGCCAATATCATCATTTAAAGATTCTATTGTTTTTTTTCCTTTCTACAGAATGGTGAATAATTTTACTTCTCCTGTTTTTCCATTGCATTTTTAGGTTTTTGAAATACTGAAAAGAACAACATGCACGGCAAAGTACAACATGGGTAAGTGTGGATGTCTGCCTCTCCTTCAGCTTGATAATCGCACATAATCAAACCTGCTATGGAGTTAGATTTGTGTCTTTATTATTCAATCAAAAAAAAGTTTGCTTCAATCAAAAAAAATATTTTCAATAAAAAACATTCACTTCAAACCAAAAAAACATTCACTTCGATCAAAGAAAACATTTTCAATCAAAGAAAAACGGTGTTCAAATGCATTTTTTGAGTCTCAAATATATTTTTGCATTCAAACAAATTTTTTCTTTGATTTTTGATTGAAGTGAAGGTTTTTTTGATTGAAAATATTTTTTTTGATTGAATAATAAAGACATAAATCTATCTCCATAACCTGCTGGTACACATTAGCTGAGGTTGAACAAAAAAATAACTCTTATTGAATGTGACTTTCTCTCTGTAGGTATCACCAGTCTGCTTGGCAGCGGCGTCTACACGGCAGCGTACCCTCTTCATGATGTGAGTAAATCTCATTGTGATTATAGTGGATTACCTCAGATATCGGTGGTATTGGATGTACTTGAGTTTTCATGCTGATCAGTGTGCTTCTTTTCTTTCTTCCTCCAGGGAAATATTAATAAGGAAAGTCCAGAGTCCAGTGACAGAAAGGTGACTTTGAGCAAGTCGACACAGACACCTGCAAACACATAGAGCTAAACACACAAAGTATCTTGAACACCTTGTTCCACTATTAAATAAAATTTGGAAAGAGTGTGTAAGTGCTATTTGTGTAAATGAGCAAATTTGACTCAAGTCAGTGACAGAAAAGAGATGAAAAATAAACCTCGACAAGCTGTTGACGTGATTGTCAATGTACAACTGAACAAGTAATGTCATCAAATGCGTGTGATTGTTTCAATCAGCTTTTGTATGAAGAGTGGGCAAACTATGGTGTCTTCTACAAATACCAGCCCATTGGACTTGTGCGGTGAGTGTGATGATTTTATCTGCCCTTCATTTTCAATGGTAATAATAACTGTGATATCCTGTAGAACTGTCCTGGTCATACAAGTTACATATTGTGCTTATGTATATATGTATAACCTTATTTCTGAAGGACTGACTTAAAAGTCATCAACATTTGGCCATATTGGCCAGATCTTTCAAAGCTTCAAGTGAACTTTACTGTCACAAGTGTGTAGTTCATATACTGTTGCTTAATGTAGAGTTGTTTTCATCTGTGTGTGTTTTTGTCAATTTTTTTTTCAAATGTTGGACCAAAAATTTTGCATCAAATGTTTTGTCTTTTTTTTTTCAAATGTTGGACCAAAAATTTTGCATCAAATGTTTTGTCTTTTTTTTTTCAAATTTTGGACCAAACATTTTGGGTCCAATTTTTTTTTTCAAATTTTGGACCAAAAATTTTGCATATTTTTTTTTTCAAATTTTGGGTCAAATGTTTTTTTCTAATTTTGGATGACAGTATAGTATGACGTTTTTGTCAAATTTTGGGTCAAATTCTTTTTTCAAATTTTGGACCAAACATTTTGGGTCAAATATTATTTAGATTTATAAAGTGGAAATGCTGGTCCTTACTTTGTCAGCTCTTTTACCCTCAGTATGCAGCAAGTACAAGAATGTGTGTGTGTGTGTGTGTGTGTGTGTGTGTGTGTGTGTGTGTGTGTGTGTGTGTGTGTGGTGTAGGAAGTATTTTGGTGAGAAGATTGGTCTGTACTTTGCCTGGTTGGGCCTCTATACCCAGATGCTGATTCCTGCCTCCTTAGTGGGGGTCATAGTTTTTCTGTATGGATGTGCAACAGTTGACGACAACATACCAAGGTAAGCACATACATACACACGCACGCACACACACACACACACACACACACACACACACACACACACACACACACACACACACACACACACACACACACACACACACACACACACACACACACACACAAAGCAATTACTCCATCTCTGATCATCTCTGCCAGTACTGACACATTGCATTGTCTTATATTGCAAAGTAGTATGTGCAGCTCATCATCTCTTTGTCTGAAGTGCCCTGTGATTGGTCAACGTTTTCTACCCAGCTTTCCCAAGGTTCTCACTCAGATCACTTTTCTCAGATTTTAGTAAGAGCTTTTTATGGAAATATTGCTGAATAATGCAAAAATAAATGTTGCCTATCCCAGCTTTAATATGTGTTTAGGCATCAGTCTCATTGGTTGCACTTTTATTTTGTAAGAATGTCCAATATCTGGTCCAATGATATTAGACAGGAACATCTTTTAAATCTGATACAATACAAACATCCTATATATTGCTTTAAAGTAACTATAAAACTGAAAAAAATGCATTTTAGCTGAGTCATGTTTGGGCTTTTAATTTCATTTTTTGGGAGAGCAATATTTGGGAGCGCAATATTTGTTACACAGTTGGAGAATTTTGTCTTTGAAATGACTTAGCACAAATGTGTTGTTAACAGCTTTATAGTTCATAAATGGTCTAAAATAACTATATGGGACTAATATCGGTCGATGCTCCAGTTTTGTGACACTATCAGACACTAAAAAGTGGGATAGTCCCATCCTTAATTTTAAGTAAACTAGATATTAAGGCTCAATTGTAGGCAATAAAAGTCAGTAATATAAACTTTAAAAGTGTTAAGTATTCAGTAAAATCATTGATGATATAGAAATAAATAGAACTGAACAGTGAGGGGAGAGACAAAGGAAATGGTTTGATGGATGAGATGACGGAGAAAGTCCAGGGCCTCCTTTTGCTTCCTCCACCTGCTTCTTATCATCCACAGGATATTATGACACACACTGCCGGCACATATTTGCACTCAGTGCACCACACACACGCTCAGCACTAGTGTTAATATCAGAGCGTCACCGGGGCACACAATCACACGGTAAGACAAAGCAGACTCCACGTCTGTCTGCTACAGGACACAGGTCGGTGATTGTCTGAGGGAAATCGATGTGTGAGCATGAACATTTTGGGAGAAATAGCAGAATCCATAAAGAGAAATATTCAAATGAAAGAGATTACACAGATATGTACAAACACAGCACAGTGTGTACTTCATGGGCAGACAAGGTGGGGCCCATGCTGTAATGCAGATAGCGTCGTGTTAATGAACGTAAGCGGATCTCCTGTCACGGATTGTGTGTCCTGTTTTCCAGCATGGAGATCTGTCACCCAAGGAACAACATCACCATGTGCCCTCTGTGCGACAAAGTGTGCAGCTACTGGAGACTGAGCACGGCCTGTGGAACGGCTCGGGCCAGCCACCTGTTCGACAACCCTGCCACCGTTTTTTTCTCTATATTCATGGCACTGTGGGGTGAGAGAGTCTGCCCACTCAGAAATACACTAATACGATAAGTGTTCAGACTATGCCCTAGCTACATGTTGTGGTTATTTTTAACAGAACTGATCCTTCGTTAAAGCATGCTGTTGTAAAACCCCTGCACACTGTGCATACACTTCATAAATTGCAGTGTTTTTATCCTCTAAGAAAAGATCTGTGTGTTTTTCTAACACAAACCCTTTGCTTCAAAGCTGCCATGTTCATGGAGCAGTGGAAAAGAAGGCAGATGAGACTGAACTACGAGTGGGACCTGACTGGGTTTGAAGACGAGGAGGTGAGTGCTGCTGTAATAGGCAGCAGATAGAGACAGAACGACTGATTGAACTGTGAAAAACGTTGTCAAGGAAGAGGTTAGAGACACAATAGCTGCAGTAAAAGATATTACACTACCGTTCAAAAGTCTGGGGTCACTTAGTAATGTCCTTATTTATGAAGGAAAAGCACTTTTTTTCAATGAATATAACGTCTGGTTTTTAAAGGAATATGTACATAGGTGTATAGAGGCCCATTTCCAGTGTTCTAATGGTACATTGTGTTTGCTAATCGTGTTAGAAGACTATTGGATGATTAGAAAACCCTTGAAAACCCTTGTGCAATGATGTTAGTACAGCTGAAAACAGTTTTGCTGGTTCTTTGACGAAAGGGCAAAATTATTATTTTGAATAAAAAACATTATTTCTAATCTTGTCAATGTCTTGACTATGTTATCTATTCATTTTGTAACTCTTTTGATGAATAAAAGTGTGAGTTCTAATCAAAAACACTAACAAATTGTATAGGTGACCCCAAACTTTTGAACGGTAGTATACGTGCTGCATTGATTTTAGGCAACCCATGATATCAACATAAAAAAAAAGCTTTTTTAAATGTATAATATAAGTATGCTGAAATCTGAGACGCATTAAGAGATGTTCATGATTTATTATGTTTACTAACAGTGACAGCAACTAACCATGACCCCCTACCCCCCTCTCTCTCTGGGTTATTTTTCACAGGAAGCTCTCAAGGTTTGAATTAAACATTATTTCTAGATAAACTTATCACTTTCTTTCCCTTTTTCTTCTGCTGCTGCCACACTTTCATCATAATAACACAGCACACACAAAAAGGGGTTTTATCGTAATTTTGTTGTTGCAAATCTGAGTAGAAAATCATCAGAATTAGTTGGTTGCAAAAACGACCAAAATTCCAAGTCTAAGTCTAAACAAGTGCAAGGGACCATAAACTCAAAGTTAATTGGCAAAAATGCAGAAATTGAACAGAATCCTTATGTCTGTGAGTTTAATTGTATTCAGGTTATCGAGACTCAAATGAGCAGTGAAGTTCTTCAATAAAAAGTCCAGGCATACTAATATGGATGGCAGTTGGGCAGACCATAATAATCAAGGCGCTCAAAACTAAACCAGAGCGACATTAACTAAACACAGTGCGACAGAACTGACTGGTGAGCTAAATGATTAAAAGTGAAATATGTGAGGGCAAAGGAGGTAAAACAGGAAAAGACCGGAGAGAAAAGATAGAAGACACACAAGAAGAGAACGTACAAACTAAATGGAGGTTATACAAAGTGCAAAACCAAAGATTCAAACCAACTGAAATGAACAGGTTAATTTTTGTCAAGTTTGTCATAAGCTTTTACAGGAGGGTAGATCATGATGGTCAGACCTCAGCTCCAACACGTCTGTGTATATGTACGAGGTACAAACGTCCAGTTCACTTGTAAATATTTGGACAGTTGTACATGTTTTGATCTTCAGGTTCTGAGCTTTAATTTGAAAATGAAGTAATGGACACGACGTTAAAGTGCACAGTCTCAGCTTTGATGTGGGGAAGGTTTATGTGACAGTCAAAGTACTGTGTCCGAGACATTTTCCCCTTAACGGTCCAAAAGTAATGGACTCTTGGATGCGATGCAAAGTTCTTGTTGAATACTTTTAAAACACTCCAGGTATGAGAGATCACATTCATGGCGTGTTTCCACGCTACGGCACGGTTACGTTGCATTTCCACTAGCATAGTACTTTTTTTAGTACCTGCTCTGGCAGGGTTCCAAGCGAGCTGAGTCGCCACTATGCCTGACGTTGCCAGACCACTGATTGATCAGAGTGCCGTCACAGGAAGAGAAGTCAGACAGAATCTAAACCGAACTAGAACGAACCCTAACCCTAGATCAGTTAAAAAGACTTAACAATCCTTAAAAACGTGGATTAATCTCCAATAATTACAAGGGAAATGTCTAAAATCTTTAATAATTAACAAAGGAGTCTGGTGTTTTTACAAATAAGTATTTTCTTTGTTGATAGAGATATAAAATTTATGTTTTTACGATCTTTTGTCAAGTATAGATGACGTAAATGTGTTCTTCTTCTTCTTTTTTGGAGTTGACAGACTGGATGCAGCTTCCGCGTTATTCTGCCCCCCACAGTCTGAAGACATATCTGCATTTAAGGGGTGTCCCATTTCTAAGTGACAAAATAACCCTCAACACTTGGTTTTGAGGGCCAGTTAAGATTAAGGGTTGAGCTTGAGGGTTAAGATAGGAATTAGAATTGGCCCCAACTGCTTTACACTCGTTTGTGTGTCACATGTAAGACGAAGTCACGGCAGTTTCATGCAGCCGTGCAGCAATGACACCGCCCACGTTGAGTAGGTACTATTTTTGTAGTAGAAAACCAAGCTAGACCGTGTCGTTGTGAGCCGAGGCGAGCTGGGACCACAGGTGGAAAAGGGGCTTAAGGAACAAGGTGCTTCATGTTGGTTGACACTGCTCTGCTGCTTTTCTCTCTAACGCTGCTTTCACACAGTCACTGCGTCCACATTATTTTCCTGCAAGCCCTCAAGTAATAATTTCCAGAAAATACCCATGGAATTTGTCCTGCATGCTGCACACAGAGGCCACACCTCACATCTGAATGTCACAGAGATTGTTCTGCTGTTGTGAACGTGTGTGATCCCGACGATATCAGTTTCCTCCTGCCACTACACTTCACTACAAGCCTCATGATGACATTATTACTATTTTTCAGTACATTGTTGTACATGGTAACATCATCATCATCATACATAGAGCACATAGAATATGTGTCAAACACAGATATGGATAATTATTCTTAAAGTTGAAATGACGTATGAAGCTCTCTTTTTAATCCATATAGATGAAGGTATGTCCAAAGAAAGAATATAATCTATTCATGTTACCACAAACAAATCAATCCTCTGATCAGTACATGGTGGCCCATGACTCAGCCCTGGTTCACATGCGTGTGCTAACTTTAAACTGGTTTTCACTGTCATTTGTGTTTTGTGTCCTGATCACAGGATCATCCGAGGGCTGAATATGAATTCAAGGTGATGCAGAAATCTATGAGCAAAGATCAGAAAACGCAGCACAAGGTGATTACGTTCAGACATTTTTCAAACCTGCATTTCCCCACAATTATTATCATTAATATGCTATAATTACAGTATAGTGCAAAGACGAAGCACACTGTATGTCTGCAGATTTGTCTCACTGCTCGACGGCCTTTCCAGGCTGCAAACCGAGGCTCTTTGTTGCTTTGTAAAATGGCTCAATCCTAGCACCAAAGTCTGGCCTCATTTATGTTGCCTTGCTAAACCTGAGCAAGAGATTCAAACACAGAAATCACTCGACAATGACATAATTTGAACTAAGTGATGGAAACGACAGTGGGTCAGCAACTCATTAATTAAATCATGATGGACTTTTTGTGGGAGTTGAAGTCAGTTGCACACTTTAGCTTCCTCTTGGAAATGTCTGACAAATGTTAAAAGCAGCATAAAAGACATTTGCAGATTATTAAGTCTGAATTAAAACTTTTTTATTATTCCTTAAATGTTTTTTAATATCATGTCTGTTTTTGATATCAGGTCTCTTAGAGCTAGGTGTAATTTATTTTACTGTCTGTGTCTAGTTCTGTGTTTTGTGCTAAACACTGGATGCCAAGGCAAATTCCTGTGTGTCTATGATGCATTTGGCGAATAAAAGTGATTCTGATGAACATGTTTTCATCTGTTCTAAAGCTCACCTTTCGAGACCGCCTTCCTGCCTACATGACTACTGTTGTCATGATGTTGTTGATGGTAAGAAAAAACCCTCCTCGTGTGCATTGCACCTCGCTGAACACAGATTATTCCTTTGCCCTCACTCAGCCCGTGCATTCCCGCAGATTGGCATTACCTTTGCGATTGTGTTCGGAGTGATCCTTTACCGGATCTCCACCAAAGCCGCGCTCCATATGAGCGCCAATCCAGTCACACGGAGCCACGTTCAACTGACGGTCAAAACCACCGCAGCCATCATCAACCTGGTGGTCATCCTCATTCTGGACGAGGTGTACGGTGCTGTGGCACGATGGCTCACTGTGTTAGGTGAGGACTTTTCAACCTGCATCTTCTTATGTTTTCTGTTTCACCGAACAAACACTGTCATGTGCGAGGTTTGACTTCTGAAAGACATTGTTTAGAGACTGTGAGATTCACCCACCCTGGGTTTCTTATGTGGTCAAAGTGAGCCTCTTGTGGCCACAATTAGTATTACAGTACATCAAATGATCCTGACTAAAAACAATAAGTAATCTCAATTTCCTAAATGGAGTAACGTTTACTTTATTTTTCATTCAAACAAATAAAAGAGAACTGTGTTTACTTTTAGAGGTTCCTAAAACAGACAAGAGTTTTGAGGAGCGGCTCATCTTCAAGACCTTCATCCTCAAGTTTTTCAACGCTTTCACGCCTATCATCTACATTGCTTTCTTCAGGGGAAGGTTGGTCACCTCACATGTCACAAATACCTGACATTAAACTTGATCTGCATGTTCATTCATGTTTTTTACTTCTAGATTGGTTGGCAGACCAGGCAGCTACTGGTATGTGTTTGAATCCTACAGGATGGAAGAGGTCAGTTTACTATTTTACTAATTATGTGCAAACTAAACCCTGTGTAATCACACACTTGGATTAGAGTTGTTGTTCTATACTTTGGTTCTTCTGCCAACAATGTATTTGCCTGTGAGCAGCATAACTTGAAAAGGAAGACATGGATTTTGATGAGATTCTACAAATGTACTGTAATGTTATAGCACTTAGGAGAAAGACGAAGTCATCAACTGCGTCTATCTGTATGCACAATCATTTGATTGCTTAAGTTTTCTTTGTGTGACCGTATCATTTACCGATCCAAGTCTCTGTGTGACGCGTTTTGAAAATAATTCAAATATAATAATTTTGCCCTTTCGTCAAAGAACCAGCAAACCTGTTTTCAGCTGTACTAACATCATTGCACAAGGGTTTTCTTATCATTCAATAGTCTTCTAACGTGATTAACAAACACAACGTACCATTAGAACAGTGGAAATGGGCCTCTATACACCTATGTACATATTCCATTAAAAACCAGACATTTGCAGCTAGAATAGTTGTTTACCACATTAACAATGTATAGAGTGTATTTATGATTCATTTAATGTTATATTCATTGAAAAAAAAGTGATTTTCCTTAAAAAATGTCTAAGTGACCCAAAACTTTTGAACGGTAGTGTACATAACACACAGTTTCGTGCAGGACATCCCTTCAGGGAATCATCCAAGCAATATGTTTTTTTGTGGTCCTTGTAGCACTCATAACACAGGATGTGGGCTGTTTTCCAGTGTACTCATGGAGGCTGTCTGATGGAGCTGTGCATCCAGCTGAGCATCACCATGTTGGGAAAGCAGCTAATTCAGAACAACCTTTTTGAGATTGGAGTGCCGTAAGTATTCGTTACTCGCTCACATTGTTGGGATGCAAATCGCTGCCTCATCAGTAAGGAACAGGCTTTTTATTTAACCCCATCTATTCCTTGATTTTTTCATGTTGACACTTTTAAATAAAAAAGGATATCACTACAATTAAAATAACCTGATAAAAGAGTGTTCACATTTCTACTGTGTGTTTTGTGCGTGTTTCTCAGCAAACTAAAGAAGCTGATTCGCTACATTCGGTCAAAACAAGGTGGTTTTCAAGAAGAAGAGCGAAAGAAGAAGCTGCTGAGATATGAAACGGACCACTTCCTGGAGCCATTTGCTGGATTGACACCTGAATATATGGAAATGAGTGAGCACTGTCCTTGTTGATTTTCTATTTGTACATCCAGGACGGTGTAGGAACATTAATTTGCAATGCTACACACGAGGACGCACACACAAGCTTAAGGCGAAATATTCCCTGAATATGATGAAAATATATTGATTTTTGAATTTAAGAGCCATCAAAAGTAAATACAGTTAATATACTTGTTTACTTGTACTAAATGTTGGTCTGTCTTCCGCTCTGTCCAGTTATCCAGTTTGGGTTTGTTACACTGTTCGTGGCATCCTTCCCCCTGGCTCCGCTCTTCGCTCTGCTCAACAATATCATTGAAATACGACTCGATGCCAAGAAATTTGTGGCTGAGTTGCGGAGACCAGTGGCAGCACGAGCCAAAGACATCGGTGGGTTGCATTCAACATACTCCAGCCTTCATTGGCTGAAGAAATTCAGTAAAATCATGATGATCTTCTGCTGATGTCCTGTAAACTTGCAATTCAAAGCCAGGGTCTGTAATTCTGAAAAGCCTAAAAGTAGGCTGCACTTTCTTTGCAATTTGTTAATGATTTTGCTCAATGAGGTGTAGTTTTCAGAAGTGTATGTGTCTTACTGTTTATTTATTGATTGATATTGATCAGATTGTACTTTGGGAACACCTTATAAAAATAAAGTAAAAAAAAAAACAGTAGTTGATGCATAATTGTTATTTCTACAGGAATATGGTACGACATACTGAGAGCAGTAGCAAAGGTGGCTGTCATCATCAATGTAAGTAACACATTAATGTATGATTTATGCTCATATAAATTGTTACCATTAATCTGATGATTCCATAATTGAATAGGGGTTGGACTGATTGATCAAAATTGAATATTAGAACAGAAGTTAATCTCATATCAAAAAGCATACAGTGGAATGCACTATAGTCCATACATATAACATTAAAGCTGTACTAGGCAGAACTGCTGGAAAAACTGTTGAGTTATCATTTCTGTCCCTGATCTTTGAACCCCAAACCCTACTGTACCACTCTACTGTCCCCAGGCCTTTGTCATCTCCTTCACCTCAGACTTCATACCGCGCATGGTCTACCAGTACATGTACAGCCCAGACGGCTCCATGCATGGATTTGTGAACCACACAATGTCCTATTTTAATGTCAGCCACTTCCAGGACGGTAAAGAACCCATGGAGCCGTTGTACCTAGGATACCCCGTCGAGATTTGCAGGTGAGTAATCAATATCACAGTTGTCAATTTCAGGATTAAACATTTTAAATATACATCTACATTTCATGTTTAATATTGTAAATAATACAACTAATAAATGGACATGGAAGCAAATATTAGCATCCCATTATTTTGTAGCGTTTTCTTTTGAAGCCCTTGTAGCTTTTAATAAGACCATAGATGTCAGTTTGGCCCAACTCCTTATCAACTACAAATGTAATTTTATCTCCAAAGGTATAAGGACTACAGAGAACCTCCTTGGTCAGGGACTCCATATGAAATCTCCAAAGAGTTCTGGACAGTGCTGGCTGTGCGACTGGCCTTTGTCATTGTTTTCCAGGTGAGGTGATACATCATAGAGATTTCTTAATTATTATTATATTTAAAATTTTCAGGACTGTCAGTAATAGTTCCACATCATCCCTTGTTTTACTTTTTGTCTTTGCTCTTCCTCACGAGATGTATTCTTTGCAACTAAGCAACTAAAAGCAGAGAAGACAGACGACAGACTGTTTTCTGTTTACACAGTCAGATACACATGCCCGACAGTGGTGATTGTTCTAAGACAGCAAGCAAAAGGTCATCAAATATGTACTGTGTTGTATTTGCATTTCACTACTAAACTTGCGCTAGAAAAATGTGTCACTAGTTTGTTCAGAATCAGCTGTTTATTCCGGATGACTTTTGTATTCCCGTAGCAGCCTCTGCGTTAAAACTACTTGAAATTTCAACTGTTCACTATGGGACGACACAGAATAGGGTGTGGTAAAAACTTCCATTCCAGGGAAGCTGAGCTTCTCTGGGAGTCGATGCAGAAGCCCATGATTGGAGGATCTGTCTGAAAGGCGGAACCAGTTTTTGATTGACAGCCTTGCAGAAACATACATGACAGCGGAGCCATTAAAACTGGGCTTTAGCTGTTATGTCACTTATTGGGAGAAAATAAACACGCCTCTCTTTCGTTTATCTGTACCAGAACGTTGTGTTGCTGATGAACGACGTTGTAGACTGGCTAATCCCAGACATCCCTAAGGACATCAGCGTCCAGATCCACAAGGAGAAGATTCTACTGGTCGACCTGTTCATGAGAGAGGAGCGAGTCAAGAGCCACATCCTTGAGAGCAGAGCCTCAGCAGGAGGCCCTGCTTTCTGCAGCAGGAGCAACAACAACAACAATTACACATCAGCTCATCCGCGCTCTTCACTGCACACCAACAGCACCAAGAGCTTCTGATGCTTTTAACAGTGATTTTTCTTCTTTGGTTCACTCTTAGTTAGCAAGTCTTAGCTTGCTAGCAGCCTGCTTGCTCAGGCCAAGTTAAACTCTGTGATTTTGTTCTTGTTCAGAACATTCCAACAACTGGGAGAGCGGCTGGTTGACAATGCATGAAGAAAGTAAATGTTGGGCCAAATGTGTGTGGAGAGCAGCAAAGCTGTACAGCGATCTGTACACATTTGTGAAGGTGTACAAAGATCTCGATTTGTGACTGTGTATGGGAATCTTTGAACGTGTGTATTCAGGTTTTTATTCAAAATGTTTATTTAAAACAGTGTTAGATGACATACTAGCGATGTACATGTAGGAACATATGTCGCCAAGAAAGTAACAAAGGAGAAAACAGAAGGATAAAACACAGAGACAGACAAACATTCACACTCACAGGTATAGCTAGAATCACAGATTATTCTTCAGGTCTCCAGCTGTGGAAGAAAGCTGTATCACCCAGAGGAAAACCACACTCACCTGGAAACTTTGAATCCTGGTTTGACCAACCTGGATTCTTATCTCAGCAAACACATCCTGCATTTGTACAAAGTCTGTTGGTGAGGAAAAAGATTTTGGGATCCAAGGCGTCCTGGTTTCTGTGACTAGTTTGTTTGACCAAGCATTTTTTGAGTTTCTGTCTGCATGGAGAGCAAAAGACTGACTGACTGACATCTGTCAGCCATCATCTACTACATATTAACCCAAAAACTATTTATACTGGAAGTCCTGCAATATTGGCTGTTACTCCCAGAGGATAATTTGTAACCACACAAGAGCCAATGTATCAATGATTATCTGGACTGAGAATTTTCTTCTGCGATAAAGGCCCTGGTATACTTCCGCGAACCATGCGCATGACACAAAATTGTGTCAATGCACAGATTTTGGGTGCATGTGCAAACTTAATTTCCACCCCGCCAGTAGGTGGAGTATAAGCCTCACTCACCAGGCAGAAAAATAATTTCAACAACAGAAGAAACAGTCGCCAAGGATAGTCATCCGAGCCTCGACTTGGCGACCTTCGAACCGGCTGACACCCTGACTCCCCTGCCCGACGGGCATTTAAGCTGCGAGGCGCTTGAGTGAGCTGTAGCATCTTTCTCTTCTTCTTTGGTACGAATGCGTCCTATTCCCTGTGTCCAGACATGTACCGCTACCTGATGGTGAAGTAAGATACTACAGCACACTGACATGCGAGTATACCAGGGCCCACACAATGCAGTGCGCTATTCGGCATGTGGAAGTATACCAGATCCTTAAGGCCATCGTGTCTATCATAGCACCAATGAGTATTGTCTAAAGCATTAAAGGATATTTTACAACTATTTAAAGCAGTACCACCACTGGACACAAGGAGCATTCAAACCCCAAATAAAAATGTATTATCTGAGTGAAAAAAAGTGCCTTGTGCTACACTCCTGCTGTACCTGTGACAGCTGTGGTTGTTTTTGTGTGTTAGCACATCTGCGTGTCCGCAGACGTCCGTTACGGTTCGTAAGATGTAAATGTCCTCATTTATCCATATCCTCTGTAGTTTATGCTGACTGTGCAGACTGTACCCTCTGACTTTGCATGCTACCCGTACCACATCCACTTTCCACAGTAACCACGGAGGCGAGCTCGAGGAGATGCTTGAAGGTCAAGGTTTGTACCCACACATGTACAACCCATTGCTCGAATAATATAAGGAGATTTAAAAAGAGGGCGAACTCCTGGCAAGAAATCACCGCCATTGGTATGGAATACAAGATTGAGTCTGTGTCAATCGAGACTAATGTGAACCCTTGTGTTAGTATGACTGCAGCTTCCTACATGTTGCTATGGGGAGCATCCAAACCAAAGATGCAGAGCAACTGACTGTATATAACATGGGGAAACAGGCTTGGCCACATTTCCACGACTTCCCTCATCAGTGCTAACTTTATAACCTGCAGACCAGTGGCATGCACAGGTGGAGCAATCGCCCCCACATGACAGTGTCCCAAAGGATGTCTCTGTATAGGTATGAATGAACAGGTGTGCGAGAATGTGGGAAATTATATTCTAGTGGTGCCTTCTACATCGTTGTGCAGTAGGTGCCCTTTTAATCTTTGCCCCTGAACCTCCCAAATGTCTTTGCACACCACTGTGAAAAACTTTTTTTTTTGATTATCTACAAATTGGTAAAATAAAATAACATTAATGGATCATCAGTGTTGCTGAGTTTTCTTAATACATCTTTAACAGTAAGTTAAAAAAAAACAAAAAACTTTTATAAATACAATCGTATTTGCATGCTATGTATTGTGTTGGGGAAGCAGCTAGCTACTCCTGTTTCTTAGGCGCTGCTGCATGTTTGTTGTCATTTTCATTATTATCATTAATAGTATTATGATTATTATTATTATTTATTAAGTATTACAGTGTGCACGTTTAATATTATTTTTGAAACCTGCACCAGACTAATCCTCATTTACTGCATGTGGAACAGTCAGTGATAACCTTAGCATATGCTAAGCTGATGCTGAATATTTTATATAATTTAAGTGATGCATTTAGAGCCTGAAATAAATACATCACTAATTCTGTTTTCTATGTTCTAATCAAAGGGAACAACAAGGAACTGCAGTGTGAACCTTCACTGACACAACAGGTGAGAACAGACACTGGACACAAACTGCTCCATTAAGAACGTACAAGAACATCTTCTACCCTGTGTTTGAGTTTATTGTTTTCTGTCTATCACAGTTCTCTGTTATGTAAGAATGTAATTACGTTATCATCGCAATATTTCCATGTATGTCTATCAGTTACAGGAGCCACTGCCTAATCTGTCTTTCCACGCTGCTGTGACGTCAGCAGCAGCAGCAGCAGTGAGTTACTGAGACCTGCAGTTGCAGTGCACAATCACAATCTATTTTTAGGCGCTATCTTAAAATAAGAAGGCAATTTAGAATTGATTTAATATAAAATGCATTGAGAAGGCTTTCAATGTTGTATTACTCTATTAGTTTGCATATCGTGCAATGTCCTCTGAGCATTATTTCCTGTAATAATCTGAATAATTGCCAGATGTGCACCCAGTAATTAGCTGAATAAAAGACTCCGCAAAGAACTGCACGGCCATGAGATTGAACAGTGTTTTATCCCTCTATCATTTCAGGGTGTGACGTATTTACGGCAACAACAGCACAATGAAGGATGTGACTCATCCAATCTTCCAACTCTCCAAGTGCAAAATGTCATTTGGATCACAACCAGAGAAACTGGTAAATAGGCTGAGTACACTGTACATAGCAATCTCAAATTCTTAGCTATTATGGCTTAATATTTAATTTACATTTTCTAACATTAGCGGCATCATATAGATAGATTTTTTGGAGTGGCCAGTTTACCAGGATGTGAAGTGTAACAGTGTCTTTACGAACCATTTTGTTTCTCTTTACAACAGCCTTGACTTGATGAATAGACATTTACCACTTTGTGTAGTTTAGTTCTAAAGTATACATCTGTCAGTGTAAGCTCACCAACATCACTCCACACATATTGTCTGGTAGACAACATTTTCTTTTAAGAAAGTATTATAGCATATGTCATAGTCCACAAATCACAGAACAGGAAGTACAACCAACTTCATTCAGAGAAGAAAAAAAAGAAATTAGCAGAACATTTAAAATGATGTTTAAGTGAATGCATTATGTTAGGATACCATGTGTCAAGCCCTTATTTGTGTGTGAAAGCCATCATTTGTTATGTTGAATGGTGTCAAATACAGGGTTTATTTAATCAAACAACACCTTATAGGAGACCATGTAGGAGTCACAGTAGGCGTGTAGCATCTGGTCCACAGGGCTGTAGTTCAGCGAATTAATGTTGGCAGACATTTTTTTGAAGAAGATTCCGACGTTGAACTTCTCCTCCCCTGTCGCCGTGTCAAAGGAATAGAAGATCTCCTCCGTTTCTTTGTTGACATACCGCGTGGCGTAGAGCACGCCGCACATCATGAAAGTGTTGCTCGCGCTCATCTTGTAGAGCGAGGTGTGCCAGGTTTGGCCGAGCGTCGGCTGCTCCCCGTCGTCCACCTTTGTCAGCACCAGGTTGCCAAAGTCCTGTGTGGTGGTGTAGATCACCCACACGCCTGACTCGTCGGTTGCCAGGTCCAGGTCGGTAAAGGGGTAGCATTCATCGATTTGGCAGAAGTTTGACTTTGAGTTAAATCTGAAGAAACAGACACGGGGAATGACATTGGGTGAGTTATCTTGTTATGTTGGTTTCTCCTTAGATACAGTGGATTTTTTTGTTCTTACTTATCGACACGTAACTGTCATTGTATCCTGGTGTGATGTTTAACCCTTTACCACCCAACCATCTAAAAGTCCTGCTTATTTTAACCATAAAAGTGTAAGTAATTTTGACATTTTTCTTTATTTACAATTTACTACACGTTAAAATATTGTATTAAGAAAATGGAAATTGATTTTTAGAGAAAAAACACTGCAGATTTTGCAGTATAAAGCATATTTACAATAAAATACATTTGAGGCTTTGTCTCAATGTGCAAAAACAGGCTAATACATGCTAAATTTGTACAGGCATTTTTCCAACTCTCTCCTCTCTGGTGACAAAAACGCTTTCTTCTCCAGCTTCCTGAAACAGCGCGAATGGAATTACCATAATAAGCACATAAAGCTTTGATATGCAACTTCTCATCTTTCAGAAACTGTTTGGAATTTTACCGATAGCACAAACCGTCGCATAGCTCAGCGATTACATTGTAATGAAAAGCTATTTTATACTTACTGTATACTATACTAAGTACCAGGGCCGTTTCTAGCTGTTTGGGGGCCCTATGCGAGATACTATTTGGGGGCCCCTATTTTTTTCAAACTCGAGGTAGAGATTCCTAACTTTTTCTGATTACCCCACAGACACTTACATGCTTTGCAAATATATGCATAATAAATGCATCCAATACATGTAAATAAAGACAGGTACTTTTAATTCTCGGATTGAACTACAAGACAAAAATAAGCAGTTCACCTGGTGCCTTTGGGCAGCTGTGAGGTGGTCACGGTTTTACTGGTGAGGTTGAAGCGACAAACGTCCTCTTTATTATAACAGTTGTAGTACAACGCTCCTTCATACAGAACAGTGTTTGGCCCCTGGATGGTGTTGGTGGTCGGGTTAGAAGAATGAATCAAGACGTTACCTGAGAAAAAGAGGAAAAACAGAGTAAGTACTGTGCTTTCATTGTGCAGCCGAAGCCTGGTTACCTTATACCTCTGGAGCGCCATTGTCTAATCAAAAACATTAGTGAACCACACATGGTGTGCCAAAAGATGCAGGGGTCAATCGAGATATATAACACCCTTAATAATGACCTTCTGTAAGGTCCAGTATTTAGGAATCAATGATATCTAATGGTGAGACTGCAGAACAGGGTGGTCCAAAGCAAAGCTATTGCACAAAGAATAGGCTTATTCTAATTTACAAAAAAAGTCATTATACACATTCAAACTATGACACAGTGGTTTCTTACCTGGGACGCTCACCCCGACGATGAGAGAGCTCAGGCTGGCGTAGAGACGGACATAGTTGGAGTGTTTGTTGCCGGAGGTCAACACGACCATCCAGTACCAGTTCTCCTTCCCCATCTCTGGTTTGGGATCCCGACCCCATGCTCCGTACTTGTAGGAGCCAGGATACTCTCCTCCTGTGTACACTCTGGGCCCAGTGATGTTCACAAACTCACCATGTGGACACTTATCTGATGGGAACACATGGAAAGAAATCAAAGAGAATGAAACAAATGCTTTATACACCATACAAATGTACTGATTCTGTTGTAGTACCTGAAATAAAATGCTGAAGTAAAGCCATTTAAGTTTGTTTATATTGTAGAACTTAGGTAAGGTAAAACAAAATTTAAATCAAAACTTAACATGCTTGAGTGTTAAGGTTGTTTATTAGTGTATTACGTCTCCTTATCAAAATAGTGATTCTGAGACTCACCCAGTTGAGGCTGAGTGGGTTGAATAACGGGGTGGATTTCATTTTTGCACTGGTCCAGATCTCTCCGCAGACGCTGGTTGGCCTGCTGTTTCTTCACCACCTGCATCGTGTCGTACATTTCCAATGCGCCCAGCTCCGCTTTCAAGTTCTCCAGCTGAGAGACAACAGAACAACACAATATTTTTCTGTTCAAATGTAAATTACTGAGTTTCTCCGAAGAAAAACACACACAAACATTAAGACGGTGGTGCACTCTGTCGTAGCAGCTCCGAGCTCCCTCTGTAGAATATTTACTACATTTGCTTGTTTTGAATTTAACATTTTGACTCCAGTTTTTTATTTGTTAAATCACTTTTATGCACTTGCTATTTTTATGGGCTGTGCAGTTTGAGCTCTATAATTTCCATGGAAATCAAACCACTGACCCTCCCATGAGTGAACAGTGTGCTTCACTTCGTACCCTCTTTGGTTGAAATGTACCTGTGCAGCTGCAGCACTGGTGAGTTGTTGGTGTCCCGTGGTGGTTCTGTTGAGCTTGTCAATGAGCTGATTGATATCCTTCATTTCGTTCTCGATCACTTGCAGGGTGAGAACTCCATAAAGGTCTCCGTCGTCCTCCTTCGTCAGCGTTGACACGTCCTCCAGCAGCTGAGGCAGACGTCTCTCCAAGCCCAGCAGCAGACTCTCCAGCTCCAGAGTCTGCATCAATGAAGGCAAGGTTCCTTTATTATGATTGCACGCTATAGTCTAGTCTGAGTCAGATTTACAGCTAGACCAAGGGAGGACCAGTTCTCCAAATAACATGAGTTATTATTACCTTCTTGTCGGTGATCTTGTTGTTGCATTCTGCTGCATCACTCTCCACTCTGCTGAGTTTGTCTTGAGGGAACAGCTTCTGAGAGTTAGTCAGCTCACACGCACACTCAGATGATGAAGCTGCCTGAAAACAAGAATATTAAACGCTGAATATTAACATTTCACACGGACAATATATGCTACTTAAAGAATTGTAATGACTGTGTTTTTCTTACCTGCCGGGAAACAGTGAGCAGAGCCCACAGTGGAACAATCACATACAGCAGCATCGTGGTGGAGGGAAGAGCGCGGCTCGACTGAGCACGTTTTGACTTTGACTGGGTGTTTCACGGTTGCAGCAGCTTGAGAACTATCTCACAACTTCTGCATGTGAGGGAAGTCTGTGTTTGTTGTAAACGTGCCATGAGTCACGGCACCTCTTGCTTCCTTCTTGCGGTTGGGATTGAAGAAACAGTATTGTGTAACCTCCTGAAGGGGAAAGCACTCGATTTTTAAAAAAGAACACGATCACACCATTATATAATTTTTGTGTTTTCCATTAAAAGTCACACTTTTATTCATCGAAAGAGTTGCAAAATGAATAGAAAGAGATAAGAAATAATGATTTTTATTCAAAATAATAATTGTGCCCTTTTGTCAAAGAACCAGCAAAACTGTTTTCAGCTGTGCTAACATCATTGCACAAGGGTTTTCTAATCATCCAATAGCCTTCTAACGCGATTAGCAAACACAATGTACCATTAGAACACTGGAAATGGGCCTCTATACACCTATGTACATATTCCATTAAAAACCAGACGTTTGCAGCTAGAATAGTCGTTTACCACATTAACAATGTATAGAGTGTATTTATGATTAATTTAATGTTATATTCATTGAAAAAAAAGTGCTTTTCCTTCAAAATCAAGGACATTTCTAAGTGACCCCAAACTTTTGAACGATAGTGTAAGTTATTCACAATAAATTAAACAGTATTTATATTATCAAATGTATCCTTTAAAGTAGTTGTAAATGAAAATGGTGTAGAACGTGCAGAAGTGATGAATGTAGGAAAGTGTGTGTAAAGTTATAATATAAGAGATATGAAACTCTTCTGATCTTTAATAGATGGATCAGGAACTGCAACATCTGACAAGCAAGTTTATTTTGGTTGCAAATCCCTGTGATCAATGCAACATGCTGACAGGAAGGACACCTTTGACAAATTATGTGTCCCCTTGATTTGTTAACTGAGGATTGCAAGTCAAAAAGTATTGCGAAAGCGACTTGAGTTTGTCCTGAGCACAGAAGAATTCTCAAAAAAGGAAATTCCCCATCTCACATTGTGAAATGATGTGGTTTGTTTTTTTCCCTGAAGTGGAAAAATTGTGTTCAATTTTACGTGACATTTGATGTGCAAACTAAGCTCTTTCGATGGTATGTAAATGCAGAAATGGTGCATCCTTAGACCGCATCATGTATATACCTGCAGATGGATTGGAAGCAGAGAGGTTGTGAGCTGTGTGGTCCACACAGTAGACTCTTGATTCCATCAATAACTGTCCATCCATCCATTATCTACCGCTTTATCCTCCACCAGAGGGTCACGGGGGGTGCTGTGCCGATCTCAGCAGACATTGGGCGATAGGCAGGGTACACCCTGGACAGTTCGCCAGTCCATCACAGGGCCACATAGAGACAAACAACCAATCACTCACACCTACGGTCAATTTAGAGTGACCAATTCACCTAATCCCCATATTGCATGTTTTTGGACTGTGGGAGGAAGCCGGAGAACCCGGAGAAAACCCACGCACACACGGGGAGAACATGCAAACTCCTTGCAGAAAGGCCCTTGTTCCGAAGTTGCTCCAAACGGGGCTCGAACCCAGGAACCCGGGTCTTCTTGCTGCAAAGGCAAGAGTGCTAACCACTACACCAACCGTGGGCCCTCCATCAATAACTGGATTACTACAATTATTGTTTTGGTGCGGAAAAGCTTTTTTGAGGACTTTCCTGTAGAGAATGCCCCTATGGTTGCTTATATAAATCAATCATGTTAGGATAAAGGTGCTTTGATGTTTATGAAATTCAGAGTGATCATTATATAATGATTACATTATATCTGTATCACTTGTCATTTTACAAACTTATTACTTATTAATGCCTTAAAACCTTTAAACACGTACAAATGTCAGTCACCTTCAAATCATTACCAAATGAGTTCTAACTAAGTTTATTAAGTCCATCAGCTCCATATAAACACAACTCTGTATTTCTCAGTAAACTGTAGCATTGTATAGATCATGTGTTGCCCAGCATCAGTCCTGCACTGCACACAGGAAGTGATTACTTTTATTTAAAGACCGACGGAACCACAGCAACACGCGGCGGCAAAACACTTGTGCCCACTGTAAGTTTCACTTTTGGATTTGACTGCTCAGAAAAAACCTGCTTGTTCAGCAGTTTGACCACCTGCCACTCCACCACCATTGTATACATGCAAAAGCTCCCTCAGTCAGGTCTGATAGTATTGCTTGACAGAGCCTGTTTTCAGATGGAGAACTGCTCATGAAGACTAATTAGAGGCAGAATTATGACATTAACAACAACAGAATTCACAGTTATGCACTGCATTCAGCTTTAATGATGGATGAAAACTCAAGGTTTGATCTCAAGTATTTCAGTTTTACTTTGCATTTTTGTCGTACCTCCTTATTCTGTGCACCAGTTTCATGCCTCCAAGGGGCAAAGGTATAGCCTCACTTGTAATAAAGCAAAGATGACATGATTGAAACACTGCAGTAATAAAACAATTACATGTTTGATAAGGGATCACTAAATTATTATTATTATTATTATTATTATTATTATTATCAAATCCATGTTATTTATATCCAGTAACTAAGTCCAAAATCAGTTGTTGTTGTTAAGCTTTGTAAAAGCAGAACTGACTCTGGGGGAGATGCAAAATGGGAAATAACCATTGCACAAAAAGAGCTGAGGGTTTATTGTTGGGAAACTTTTTTTCTGAAACGATTTCCATATCCTCATACTGGATTTTCAGGCAGTGTCAGCAGTGCAGTTGTGATTGTGGGTGTAAGAGAGAACGCATAACAAAGCTTCTGTCAAACAGCATCTTGTCGTCATTTCTCCAGCTCCAAAGATGCTGCCGCTGCTGCTGCTGTCCCTCGTGCTGCTGTCATTCACTGTGAGTTATCAATACTTAAAAAACATAGACTTTGTCCTTTGTCCATTTATTCATATTAACATTCTTCTTCTTTTTTTTTTTTCTTTTTTTTTTTAAATATGTTGGAGTGCAGGATGACGGCCAGGCTCTGCATGTGTTGGGTTATAGAGAAAATGACTCGTGTGTGTGTGGGGTGAACCCCAACCTGTGGATGTTCCCTGCTGCGAAGTATGAGGGTGCACTGCAGACTGTTCTAACATGTGAGGGAACTTTGGACAAGCTGCAAGAACAGGTAAAGACCTGAGCATCATTTTAGATCATTTTAGATCACAAAATTCCAACTTCAGTATTGACTGTACAGATACAACAGTAGAAGTATGTATAATTTAACATTTCTGTTCCTTCTTGCAGGTCAATTTGTCCCTTCAGCGTCTCCCTCAGGCCCAGGCTCTGATTCAGAATGTGACGGCTCGCTTGGAACCTTTCCAGTACCTGCACTACCAGGGCCTGTACTCAGACTTGTCTCTGCGTCTGCTGGGACAGGAGCTGAGCCAGCTGGAGACGGACGTCAGTGCCATCCACGGCCAGCTAAACAACGCCGAAACACAAAAACTCTCTAAAGAGGTACGGCAAGGAAATAGAACGCTGCATTGTGTTTATCAGAGGAAAGACACATTTTTGTGATACAAACAAGAGAACGTGCAGAAATATAACAATATACATACATACTCTATGTGCAGTGAACATGTTTGCTCACTGTCTTGATTACCCTTTGTGTGTTAGGTGATTAAACTGCGCAGCAAGGTGCAAAGGATGACAACGACAGACACAGTCAACATGAAATCCGTGAAAGAGAAACTGCGCAACCTGAAGAACACGGCCGAGTCCTGCAAGTCCATCCCCAAAGATTTCAGAGGTGAGTGTGAGTGTGTGTTGTTTGGTGAGATTGTGTTGAAACTTTTCTTGGAGATTTATAGCTTCTCCGTGCCACTAATTGTACGGCGACTTAAAAATCACACTGCTTGTTTTCTGTGGCTTAAAAAACATTTAGAGACGCTACAGTCCTGTGAATATAGGGAGTGACAACTGCAGAGTTCTGCTATCTTAGGCAAAGTCTCAACTCAACCACTCAACTGAACCTGGATTTATTTTCTCCCAAATAGTTTGACTATAGTTTGTGTTTGAGTTCAATTTCAGTTTTAAGAGTCTATCCAGACATGTTATACTTACTTCAGACATTTCTCATCTCTGTCTGTTTCCAGGCCAAGATAGATACTGCTTAAAGGGTCTGCTCTCCAATGTCAGCAGTCCAGTCACGACCAAGATAAGCCCTTATGGTAAAACCTACATCTCAGGCTCCTGGGGCAAACAGGCCCTTAGGGACAGCGAGGAGTACACCACCACCTATTGGGTTCAACCTCTGGTCAACAGCCACATCTGGGGAAATACTCTGCGCATATACAAAGACTATGACAGCTTCATGGCCTCTGCCAACCACAAAGATTTTACCTTTGCTCCATCGCACACCCATGCCAACTCTATCGAGGGTCCCAGCGGTGTCCTGTACGGTGAAGCCTTCTACTACAACTGCTTCCGCTCTCCGGAAGTTTGCCGCTACGATCTGAAAACCAATGGTGTCAAACGGGTAAAACTTCCAGGCACCGAAGTGGGTTTCAACAACAAGTTCCCTTACTGTTACTACGAGTGCCGTGCCAACAGTGATATTGACATAGAAGTAGACGAGAAAGGACTGTGGGCCATCTATGCCACTGTTGGTAACCATGGTAATCTAGTGGTGAGCGGGCTGGAGTGGGACAGCGAAAGCGAAACATTCAACGTCACGCAGACGTGGGAGACGAGACTGTTCAAGAAGGCGGCGAGCAATGCTTTCATGGTGTGTGGCGTGCTGTACGCCACTCGGTATGTGGACTTGTACCGCGAGGAGGTTTTCTACGCCTTTGACACAGCGACAGGCAACGAAGATAACTCACTAGCGCTGCCGCTGGAGAAGGTCTCCAAAGGAATGGCAAGTCTGAGTTACAACCCCACCAACAAGCAGCTCTACATGTACAACGATGCATATCTGCTGGCCTTTGACGCCCAATTCTGATCCGAGGCCTCTGTTAGGCCACGTTTCTATGACTCACGGACATTGCTAAGCAGAAAACAATCATTTGTCGACTGAAAAAGCATAATCATGCACTGTGCATAGCTTACACAGAATGTTACAGATGTTTCCAATGTGTCAACAATGGATGATATGAAAAATGATAATAAAATAAAATAAAACTTTGCACTTAAAATGGTTCTTCATTTTTCCATATTTTAAAATTGGGTAATGGTGGTTGGTAATGTGATGCTGAAACCAATCAGAACAAAGGGAATTTAAAGTGTACAGCAACATGAACGAGCATTACAAAGAATATACACAACTATATATTAAAGCAAAGGGATGAAAAAATTGTTAAGTGAAGACTTTAACAGTAAAACATCATGTTCTAAATTGTACAGTAATGTCATACCTATAATATGAACAAAAATACATGATAATAATAATAATAACAACAACAACATTACCACTATTAATTTAATAGAATTTCTATAATTATCTCTGTTTTAACATAAGGAAAAGCAGAGAGATCACTGATCACTTACATTCTTACCTACACACAGCCCATCAACAAAAATATTAAGCAAGGTGTATCATCATTTGTGGGTTAAAGTGAAAAATTCCTCCAAGTTTCCTCCACCAGAGGGAGTGACCAAAGATCATAAAGTCCATGTTATTTGGCTGAATTGTTTATGATCAAGTAAGAAAATACCTCATTTCTGTCCAAGAAGAGTTTGTACCTGTTGTTTCCACACTGACACACGAGGTGTTCAGACGCTGCTGAAGTGTCTGCCCGTGAACACACACAGCAGTGTTACAGTAGAAGCCTACACTTACTGTAAAAAGGCAGGGAAAGCAGCTTGCAGTAGTGCTGGTGCACAGCAGGGGGCGGTGCGTTCTCACACTGAAGTCTGAGGGGGGTGAGGGGTGGGGGCAGATGTTTCTGCTGCTGTGGCCTGGTTTTCCAGGTCCTGGCTGGCTGCCTCTCAGACACACCCAAAGCCCCGCTCACATAATGACAGACGCCCTGCAGATTTACAGAAGCCAAACGGCAGTCAGTGAGCTGCCGTTTTGGCCAAAACTTAATGGCCTGCTCTTTTACAGAATGCGGTCATGCTAAATTTTATGTTTCTCTGCAGGGCTGGGGAGGATCTACATGTTCTGTAATGATATATTGGTATATTGTAACATTTTGGTAACCTCCAGAAGTACTTTCATCTTCAAAATAGTCTCCTCCATCATGTCGAAAGTGCACTGTAACACTGTTCAAGAACAAGGAGAAGGGTCCGAAACTGAATTATTCACGTGAAATTTAACAGTAATCCACTTTTTTCTTATATGATGAAAAAGAATCTCTGCTGTGAGCATGATGTGGGCATTTTTCACATACAGTATCTATCACCCAGGTGTCATTTTTGTCCCGAGCAGCTAACTTGAGCGGTCAAGCAGTGATTAGTTGCAGACCTCTTGCATCAGGTGCTACTCTTGAATCACATACAGTATGTATGACAGCTAAATCCCTATGTGTGTGTGTGTGTGTCCACATCACTGCTCCAGTTTGTCATTTGCAAAACTTTTCACCAAGATGAACTCAGTGACTTCATGTACAGTCAACAAACAGGGTGTACAGGGTCTAATACTATATATACATAGTAGACTATATAGACTAGACTAGAATGTCAAATAAGGTAATACTTAATTAGCGGCTTTACCGAGTCAGATCTGATAAAACCCTACATCTACTGCAGAGTCATTTTCCCCAGTCGTGAATTCATTTTCTTTACAGTCAAAAAGTGAGATGTTAGCTGGAGGGAGAGTTATTTTATTATTGTGGAAAGGAGGCTTTTAATTCAAGGCCAGACACCGCTCCGACTGAAATAACTTAAAGTGATTCTCCACCACATGTCTTTTTAGTTTCTCCTTTTATACGAGCAGGTTTCGCTCGTATGAGGAAACTTCAGTGTGGGATTCGGTAAAAACAGTTACCAGTTCAGACGCCACTCTGTTAAAATGCATGCTCACTAAGTGATGTGGATGAGGCCGTAGTGACCTTTGTAAAGTACATCCTCATAGTTATTGCCAGGAAGTCCATCCCTTTTAGTGTGTGTGTGTGTCAGTGCCGGATCATACCATGATGACACCCTGACAGCTTATACGTTTAAACATCATCACTTCATCAATATGTAATGCTCACTTTAAAGAGTGCATCTCATACACACAAGCCATTATCACTCTCTGCCCGTATCAAGTTCAAGACGAATACCACTAATGACTGACTGACATCAGCTGCCCAGCATCAGCCCAAAGCTGCGCCAGAGCGGGTTTCACAGAAGTCATCAAATAGTTTGCAAACTGTCTGTGAAACTATATATGTACATATGTATATATACACATGTTGTTTGTTGCAGCTGTTTTAATGTATAAAAAAACCCAACGAGAATTATGTGGCAATCCATTATACCACACATTAGTTATAATGGCCTACAGCAGTGTTTTCAGAAGAGGGTTGGAGTGTAAGGTATACACATAATGTGTAGATACATTATGGGCTGCACTGTACAATACTACAGAATGTCCCAGTCTTACCACATTCAGTGGGTCGATTCCACGCTACAGTATGTTACACTTCATATGTTTCTGGAGCTTTACACCCTCCTCCTCCTCCATCTCCTCCATCTCCTCCTCCTCCTCCATCAGCATTAGTGCCACGGCTCTGCCTGTATTCTCTAATGTGCACATTCAGTCAGCAGCATTGACACAACTGATGATTACACTTACTGTTACTGAGTCATCAGCCAGAACACAATTGTCCCTAATACTGAAAGTTTGAACGATATTATAAAAACATGCATACAGTGACACAGCCAGAGAAACGAAGAAATGTACAGGAGTCGACTATGGGGGGGTTAATAGGATTATAGAAGTGCTATAATCAGATGTTTATCATGGATGTGTGTGTGTGTGTCCCTGGTATTCCTTATGTTGTGGGGACCTACATCTGTTAAAACAGTCACATTATGGGGACTTCAAATCCCCATAACTTAAATTATTATATTTTAAGTTGAAGACATGTTTTAAAGTTAGGCTGAGGTTAGGTTTGGGTTAAAGTTAGGGTCAGGATTAGGATTAGGCCTGTAGTAATTGTGGTTAAGGTTTGAGTAAGTCTCCAGGAAATGAATTTAACTCAACGTAATGTCCTCTGAAGTTATGGAAACCTGTGTGTGTGTGTGTGTGTGCACTCGTCACCCAGTAGAACAGGGGACTTTGGTGTTGTTACACACCCACAAAGAGAGAACTCACGCTGAACAGGGGACGTTTTTTATGTCCCCTCTGTCATGCCTTAAATCAAGCTAAAGCTAAGCTTCTTTTTTTTTAATATTAAGCAAAGTGGGGACTTGGAAGTGTGTGAGTGTAAAAGCCCATACTCATCACTGCCCCTGCTGGCTGGAGCAGGGATTTTAACACTTCAGTCAAACACACGTCGTTTCTTAACACTACTCCATTGTCTGAAGGGCTCGAAGCCCCAGGGAGTCTTTCAGATTCTGACATAAACACTGACCAAAACTTGGTCTTAATGAGGCATAATCTAATTTAAGAGGAACTGGTTAAGTTTTGGGTCAAAGAACCATTCACTGGTTATGGTTAAGGTTAGGGTTAACACTTGCTGCCTGTCCAAATGAATGGAAGTCAATGCAGTTTCCTAAGAAGAATAGCTACACACACACACACACACACACACACACACACACACACACACACACACACACACACACACACACACACACACACACACACACACACACACACATAGAGAGAGAGAGAGCTCTCTCTATGTGTGTGTGTGTGTGTGTCAGACCTTGGCAGGTGCTACGACTGTCACTCTCGTTTAAATATTAACACACGTATTCATGTTTTCACGCCAGTTAACATGGAGTCAAAAGCCTTTCCTATACAGCATTGGTTCTCAAAGTGCGGCCCGGGGGCCAATGGCGGCCCGCAGAAACATTTCTGGCGGCCCGCAATAAATCACAGTTGATAGTTTTAATCCAGGAGCTACTAAGCTTGTTAAATGTTTATTGGACATTATTGGATACAGACCAATAAGTGTAAACAAAAATACTGGGTATTTACTTGGTTTCTATATGGTGAATTTTAGTGTATTATTGGGTTATAAGCTAGTAATAAGCAGGTAGCTACAGCCCCCAATTACTAGCTATTTACCCAGTAAATATATGATAACAGAAATGTGTTGCTAATAACCTGTAATTAGAAGGTAAGAACAATGGCCAAAGTACTGGGTAATTATCCAGTAAATTGTAAAGCGTTATTATAGTAATGATTAAATTACATTATATTAACGCTTATATTACTTAAACTAAACTGTAGAACTGCAATCTGGTCATTAAAATGAGTACAAATTGTATTTCTTTCTGGTTTTTTTTCTTTGGCGGCCCTCAGTCCAATGTTGGGTGCCTAAATTGGCCCTCAGGTATCAAAACTTTGAGAACCCCTGCTATACAGGCACTAACATGACATACAGCATCCATACGGTCACAGTATGTAGAACTAATACTGTACCTTAGCACCGTAGCTTAAGAAAAAAAAAATATATATTTCCAAGGACACACTATAGGGTCCTTTGAAATTCAGATAATCCTTTATAGACTATTATGTGTTGTGAGTGTGTACCACAGACCTGCACTCGCTGTAATGTACAGTAAAGCTTCATTCCAAATACAAATATGTCTCTTCTCTTCCTGTGTGTTTGCACTGGAGTCAAACACACAGTATCATCACAGTCACAGTCGATTTCCATTCACTTGTCAAGTACTATTTCATTTTATCTACGACCTCCTTTGAGGGTCATAATAGTCAATAGATAGTTTACAGTGTTTTTTTCCCCCCCTAATCTATCTAAAGCTTATATTATGTCCCATGTTAATGATTATAAAGCTTTTCACAACTGTTTTTTTTTTCAGTAAAGTATTCTTCAATTTTTAAATATGAAATATAATGAGCTGCAACATTGTGCTGCGTTGCACTGATAGGCAGCTAATAATCTGTGTGACATCTGTGTCGTGAAACTCAAACCAGAGTTGTACAATAAAACTTCTGTACAACAAGGTCTGTTTGAGTTATTCCATTACAGCAAATCACTTTTACCTGACTGACTATATAACACCAAGAGATTGCTGGTATTAGCTCCCTCCCCAGTTCCCCAGCAGCCAAGCTTGAGCAAATAATCTGAAATTAATATTTACTTTGTGCATTTTGTCTGACCACGTCATTTCTAAAACGCCTAAAATAGTATATATGGATATGAACGGACAATAAAAATGGAGGAAAATTGTTAGATAAAGATGAAAGGGAAATGAAAGTGCCTCTCATATTAAGTTAGTTAATTTGTCACAGACTCCTAAGCCTAAGGAACTCCTCTGTCTTTGCACTAATCCATAACCTTAAGCTCATCAGTCCAGCAGATTAGAAATCAAAATAACTCAATAACTCAAACACAGAGATCATTTCTGCACCAGACGTGGAAAAGAGCTATGAACGGAAAAGACAGAGCGCTGGTGCAGACGTTAAAGGCTGGAGCAGGAGGTTGGCAGCACTGTCCTCCTCTCTAATTTTAGAGAGTAAGCGAGTAATTACACACCAATTGTACCTCCACCTCCTCCCTCGACTCCCCACTGCGACTCGCCCTATAGCCTCCTCCTCCTCCTCCTTCCACCCTTCACCTCAAACCATCCCCTCTCCTTTTATACATCACCTCCTCACCTACAACTCCCACCTTCCTCCATGTTTTATTTTATTTCCACTTATTTGATTAAGCACATACAGTAGCCATTCCTGATACAAATGGAAGTACTAAGTAGCTTATTTAAATCATCAATGGATCCCTCTACCACTTTGATTTGATAAATCAGTTAAAGTACAGTGGGTGTGTCCATTACCTCCCCAATAATAACCTGCCGAGCCACAAGCCGCCGCTTTTACCAGGAAAAGTCACTGCCACTAAATCACATTGTTCTCCTTTCACCCTTTAAAAGCTTCTACATCAGGAAAGCGCAGACACTTCAGTGACATCCCATTTATTCCCAGTCACACTTAATCAAATACTCGTGTAATCCTGCGTTAGTCGCCGCACAATTGACAAACTGGTTCTCTCCACGGTGTTTGCTGAAATGAAAGCAAGTACTGAGGAATCCCTGAAGAACCTCTATTCTTGAGACTGTGCGAGCAATGAAATATCACTCAATTGAAATTAAAAAAGAGACTGGTGGAGCAACAATGAAATCATTCCACAAGATAAAGAGATTTATTGTGGACAGAGCATAGTTTTAAGCATTTAAACTCTGGCAACATCACGGAAGGAGACTTGTCCTTGTCCCTGGAGCATAGACGCAGCTGGTGGTGACAAAGAAGAGTGGAGCATGAAATTAGGAGGCTCTGCACAGAAAGTACAGAAATAATATCTAGACAAAGTACAGCCAGTTTATTGGAGGCAATATCATCATCATCATCATCATCATGGAGAAATCTGCTGAAAATGATCAGAATTTCCCTTCAGTGTTCGAGCTCCGGTTGGAACAAGGGCCTTTCTGTATGGAGTTTGCATGTTCTCTGTGTGTGTGTGTGTGTGTGTGTGTGTGTGTGTGTGTGTGTGTGTGTGTGTAACCAGTAGGACTCTGTTGTGACTGTTTCGTGTTTGTTTTCAGCCAAGAACGATGTCTTTAATGACTGATTTTGGACAAATATATTTAAAAAAACACAAATTATTAACGTGGTCCACTCTGACACCTTAAAGAATGAAACGAAAAGAACACGATGGACGTAAACTAAACTTGAAAATGTCAATTAAAGTGAGAAAAAAATGGATAATAAAAAAAATAAATATATATATATGACTAAAACAATAATGGTAAGGAGTATAAAACAGGATTCAACCAAAATAGATGACAGAAATACATGAAATGAAAGGGGAGAGGGAGGGGTCAAGCCAGTATTTATAACAAATAAGGGTTAGGTTGAGGTATAAGAAACCCTCAAAGAAGAAATAAAAGGGAGGGGCAACACACACAGGTATAACAGATAAAAGAATATAAAAATAAATATTTTGAGTAATCATATATACGTTAAGGGAGGACAAACTTATACCTGTTACATGTGCGTGGGTTTTCTCTGGGTTCTCCGGCTTCCAGTCCAAACAAACATGCAATATGGGGCTTTGGTGAATTGGACACTCTAAATTGACCGTAGATGTGAGAGTGAATGGTTGTTTGTCTCTATATGTGGCCCTGTGATGGACCCCCGTGACCCTCCTGTGGGGGATGAAGCGGTAGAATATGGATGGATGGATGGACGTGTGCCATATGCTGTTTCAGAATAACACAAAGAAAACAAATAAAGAAATGGAACAAAAATAGTGTGTGCACACAGATCTATATGAGACCTCGGTGCTGTTTAAGCAGAGCCACGAAGGTGTGGACCCGAGTGAGAGAGGAACACACTCGGACAGGGAAGGGGTGTGGGAGTGGAGCTGCGATGGGAGGAACCAGTCACGTCGCTAAAACGAGGCTTTCTAATGACAAGGCATCTCGGAGTCTGAAGATATAAATACTTGAAAAGGTCTGTTCCGAGCAAAATCTGGAAACAATCCACAATGCTGGGTTAAAATGACAGGGTGGATGAAAAGTGGTGGGTGGGGGTGTGTGTATTTGTGTGAAAGTTAATTCATACACTGGGCGGAGAGCTTTACTTTGTAACTTGTTCTTTGCTCCACGGTATGCTACTGTGGCACAGATGTTTTCTCATGTTGAACACACATTATATTTCAAATGTGTTGTCTTACATGTGTCGACATGAGTTACCGTCGTCTCAGGCTTTTGCTCATAATTCAAAATGGTGCTTTTGCAGATGTTTGCCTTCTGGTGACACCACACCGAGCCACACCGAGGAGCCTCAGCAGTGAAAGGATAAAATGACAATTATCACATTTAGACAGATGGAGCCTTTTAGTTACCCCCCAGTTGTTGGTTTAACCAAACCTGCTTCACCAAACTAAATATGTTTCTATTTGCCTGCTACATTTTATTTCCACATCCACATAGGTTGCTGTGGATGGTGCGATCGGTGTTAAATGGTGACACACATGGATGACGTAGCACTTATGTGAACCTGACACTCATGTTCCTGTGTGTCTTGTTGATGTAATGTCTGCTTGTGATGAGAACAACTCATTCTCCCCTGTGGTGGCAGCACGTCTTCCTGTGATTTGACATTTCTGACCAATGCTACATCTATGGGTTTTTTTTCCACGACAATAAAAAGCACAAATGTGAAACCAGTAAAAGTCAAAAGTCAAATAAAAGCAAGCAAATCTCACCATCACAACACTGATGCAGGCTGTGTCCTGTGATGACATGTAGATGCATCTCTTTTATAGCGTGCGGATGTGGGCTGCGTCTTGCAATTATGCTGCACTGTCGGTTTTCTTCTGGCCTGGACAAAATGGAGTCTAGTCTGAAGTGGCCCACATGAAAAATGACAAATATGGCCTTACTATACTAGAACAAATGCGGCCATGTTTTGGCAAAAAATGAGGGTGCTCTTGGCACTGTGTATTTTCTCTGGTTCACTCTTGGCTGACATGTGGCCATGCTGTGGCAAAGCCTGTGGCCCAGATCTGGCAGACAGGAAAGGACTGACCGAGTGCCGTCATTCCCCTGCTCTATATGTGACACCAGACTTTAGTGTCAGGTTTGGGATGGATGTGGGACACACCACTTTTGTTATTGAACAAACTGAATGAATATTTGTGGACATATGCTGTAGCCTAAATAGAACCATATAAGGTTCTTCGGCTTGTCCTCATAGGAGAACCCTTTTTGGCTCCAGGTAGAACCAGGTAGAAAGGTTCCACCAAGAACCCTTTTAAAACCCTTTATTCAGGAAAGGGGCTTTCAAGGGTTCTCTGGATCAAAATGGTTCTTACTGGAACCATTAGTGTTACCAAGAACCCTTAAAAAACCCTTTCTTCAGGAAAAGGTTTTTCAGAAGCAAATGGTTCCAGGTAGAACCTCAGCCCTTGTAGAAGGACCCTTTTGGAATCCTTATTTAAGAGTGTACCGGTTGGGGTCATCTATACATTGTTTTTGTATTTTCCATTAAAACTCACACATTTGTCCATCAAATGACAAATGATTGCAAAATGAATGGAAAATATAAAGATTTTTATTCAAAATAATAATTTTGCCCTTTCGTCAAAGAACCAACAAAACTGTTTTCAGCTGTGCTAACATCATTGCACAAGGGTTTTCAAGGGTTTTCAAATCATCTAATAACCTTCTAACGCGATTAGCAAACACAGTGTACCATTAGAACACTGGAAATGGGCCTCTATACACCTATGTACATATTCCATTAAAAACCAGACGTTTGCAGCTAGAATAGTCGTTTACCACAATAACAATGTATAGAGTGTATTTCTCATTCATTTAATGTTATTCATTGAAAAGTGGTTTTCGTTAAGAAAAAAGGACATTTTTCCATGACCCCAGACTTTTGAACGGTAGGGTGCATTTTTTTGGCAGAAAGAACTTGCACTCAAGCAATTTGTTTGTGCAAATAAAAATAGTTTTTCATTAGAAAACTAGTTGAATATAATCAAATTCATCATCATTCATGTGCACACTGTTTTGTAGGTAATTGCACTGGTGTTTTTTGCAACCAATGCTACTTTTAGTGAGTAGTTTTTTGTGTGTGATGAGAGTAGAGTGGGCTGGACTCGACATGCTTGACCGCAGCACTTCACAAACAGCGCGCTTATGCACCACACAACCAAGGTGAATTGGAAGCAAGTGACACTTTAGGGTGTTTTCTACAGCTAGTTGTGTCCACAGACAAAAACATGCTGCTGCAACTGCAAGATGGTAGCTGGATTGTAACATTACTCCCACTGTTTATTGAAAGTTTCTCGGTGCTTTCATACTGAGCTTGTTGTTCTGAAACAGGGGCGTTTCTCCCCCTAGATTGGTTCTAATGGGCTTGTGCGAAAACAGCAATCGCACCACAACATTTCAGCACAAATCAACTGTACTGAGACGGCCGAGAGAGGGTGGTCTTAGTTGGTCTCAGTTCTTTTCCAGTGTGTACACAATTTATGAGTATCCAGCTGCATTTACCCATGAACCAGTACGGCCAACAGCTCTGCTGCCAGAAACAACTTTGCTCAACAGAGTTGGAGCTACGCTTTAAAAGTCTAGGTTTAGAAATGCCTACATAATCAAGCAACTTCCCTGATGTGTCTTTGGAATATAAACTGTCCAGTGAATAGATCTGTATATGCCTCCAGAACACATCATCACATACATGGTATTGTTTTCTCGGTGTAGCTTCATTGCTCGGTCAAAGCGGAAATGTTCATTAACTGAACACTGGTTTATCACCATCCAGAGAATGGCAAATTTCCCACCAGATTCGGACACAAAACTGTTCATAAGCACATAGTGTTGAGGGCATGTCAAGACGACTACAGTGTGAAAACGAATTAAGGTTAAGTGCAACATGAATTGGAATGAAATCCATGTATGAAAGCACCCTCAGACAACTGCAGTGTTTGTTGTCTTCCTATGTTTCACTTGTCAGGCTCTTCTGTTTTCTTGTTGTGCTTCGTTTTCCTCATTGATTTCCATGCATTCATGCATTTTGGACGATTGTCTGCTTTGTGTACTTTGAATTCCTGCCTGTGTCTTGTTTGGCCAACTGTTGCCCAACTCTCGTACGTTGTTTATTAAATCACTGAACTACAGTGACCCAACAAAGGTTGTATAAATGCCTTCAAACTTTTCTAGGAGAGGAACACAAACTGTGTATACTTACAGAGCTAAAACACAAATGACATGAAGATGTACACAAAATACACAATGATGTAAACAGGAAGCAGACTGTAGTTTCAGCTGCTGTTTTATTAGTTGCAGAAAATACAGCAAACAGGGAAAGGGAATGAGAGCAGGACTTTCTTATCATGGATTGACAACAGAGTGTCATTGGTGGAAGGTGTTAGCAACAGTTTGCATTGAACGTTTCAGAGGAAACCACTCATCCACTCACTCATCTTCTACCACTTTATCCTCCTCATGAGGGTCGTGGCGGTGCTGGCACCAATTTCAGCTGACATAGGGCGAAAGGCGGGGTCATCCTGGACAGGTCGCCCGTCCATCACAGGGCCAAACATAGAGTCCAATTGACCTAATCCCCATATTTCACGTTTTTTGGACTGTGGGAGGAAACCCGGAGAACCTGGAGAAAACCCACACTCGAACACAGGGAGAACATGCAATGCACCTTCTTGTTGCAAAGGCAAGAGTGCTAACCACTACACCAACACCCGCGTGGCCCTTGTTTCTCATCCATCCAGACTTGAATACAACTGCTGAGTTTTCTAACCATCAGCAGCATTTCCCAAAAGTCTGTTAAACATGCTCAAAAACCCTTAACATAGCAAAAGTAATGCATAATACTACAACTAAAGTGCTTTGCTGAGGACGGCTCCATTGTGTGTGTGTGTGCATGGCTCCTGACTTGAAGCTAAGCTGTTACAGTGAGTGGCAGTGCAGCCGGATCAGCCTCTGTATTTTATTTAGAACAGGACAGGGCAGAACAAACAGGCTTTTACCCTTCACAAAATATAATCCCCGAGCTCCCGTAGATGACAGGACAGTAAGCTTTGTTGCTCTGTTACGACACACGCAGAGCAGAAGACAGTGATTGGGCACAAAATGTGCATTTGACACAATCTATTTGGGCATCCTGAATGCACCAGAAAACGCTGAATTTAATGGGGGATTAGTAGAGAGTAGAGCGTTTTTAGTTGACACACAAGTAAGAATTCCTGGAAAAGCTCCAAAATGATGTGTGGAATTCCCCAAGGATCAAATTTAGGGCCACTTCTTTTTAACCATTATATGCTACACCTCAGAGTTGTATTTGGGATAATCCAATCAAGATCATTCATTTGTGAAAGGAACTATCTTACAGTTTTTGCATTCATTGACAGTCATACAAACAAGGCTTTTTAAAATGTAAGTTGGATAACTATGGTTTTGAAGCACACAATGAGTCTGATTGTATCGTATAGCATAGCATTGTAAACTAGCAGTCAGAGGCTGGGTGTCACCTCCATTGAACACTCAGACAACAGCCAAACTACTAGAGGGTGAGTCGTGTGCGATTGGCTGAAGCACTTGGGGACTGGACCAACTCAAAACTCCTTAATCTCATCTCATAATCTCTAATAGAGTAGCTCCATTGAGCTGACGTTGGTCCCTGGACACACATTTGCACTTAATATATCGCGATGCCGGCATCTGAATGAGACAAGTTCTCTTCATGTCTGCGCTTACCACAGAACTCTTTCTCCTCCTCCTCCTCCTCCATCGGCCAACAGATGACCACACATTCATTATTCATTCATAGACTTAAATCATCTCTCATGAGGAGTAAAGTCTTGAGTCCACACCAGCTCTGTGAGGAGAGCGTGTCGTGGTTATGCAAACTTGCACTCCATGACATTTTGTATCGAAGGTTGTTGAAAATATAGGAGCTTAGAATTCCCTTTATTATTTCTTACACTATACTGAGAGTGAGGTGGAAGAGTCTGATTCCTTCCTTTCATTTTTCTTGGAGCGATACAGCTTCCACGAAGCATGATAGGATTACACGAGGTTATAGAGAGATAGGCGTCTCACAGACAGCCTGGCGGTGAAGTCGGATGGTAGAGTCAGAAATCTGATCCTTTATTATTGGTTAGATTAAAAGTATCGGTTTGACTGAAGTAGTGGAATATAGAGTGAGCAGTGTGTTATTGTTATTGGTGGAGCTGGTTTCAAAAAACAGTAACGCACAGCCCACAGTATATTTCTGGAAGCAGACACAGACAGACTGTTTACAGGAGTTTATCAGCACTAGTCCATGGGTGTGGGTGTACAGTAGTGGAGCCGAGAGCGAGTGCCTGAGAAAAGCTTGTGTGTATGTGTGTGTGTGTGTGTGTGTGTGTGTGTGTGTGTGTGTGTGTGTGTGTGTGTGTGTGTGTGTGTGTGTGTGTGTGTGTGCAGTACTTGTACTTGCAGCATACTGAGGACCAGGGAGGGTTTTTAACCAATAAAGTGAGGTCATTTTTACGGAGTGAGGACATTTCGGCCGGTCCTCACTTTGTTTTCATTGAAATCACTTCCTTAGGTTGGTATAACATGCTATACTCAAATTGTCAAAAAAAAAAAAATCTAATTTTGGACGACATAGCATAGTATGACTTTTTTGTCAAATTTTGGACCAAATTTTTTTTTTACGAATTTTTGTTCAACTTTTAGATGACAGTTTATGACTTTTTTGTCAAATTTTGGACCAATTTTTATTTTTCAATTTTTTTTTTAAATTTTGGACGACATAGTTTAGTATGACTTTTTTGTCAAATTTTGGACAAAATTTGTTTTTTCACAATTTTTTTCAACTTTTAGACGACATAGTTTATGACATTTTTGTAAAATTTTGGACCAAATTTTATTTTATTCTTTTTTCAAATTTTAGACGACATAGTTTATGGCTTTTTTGTCAAATTTTGGACCAAATTTTTTTTTTCAATTTTTTTTTCAGATTTTGGACAACATAGTATAGTATGACGTTTTTGTCAAATTTTGGACCAAAAATCAAAAAAATCAAAATCAAAAAAGTTTTCCAGCCCTTTTTGCTCTGGGGCTCCACCTGCAGACATGTTATGGTACTGCAACCAGTAGTTCTTTGTAGATGTCATTCATGGAGTAGATATTTGTGATTGTGTTGATTTATAAAGTGGAAATGCTGTTCCTCACTTTGCCAGCAACCCAGTCCTCAGTATGCAAGTACAAGAATGTGTGTGTGTGTGTGTGTGTGTGTGTGTGTGTGTGTGTGTGTGTGTGTGTGTGTGTGTGTGTGTGTGTGTGTGTGTGTTCGTGTGTGTGTGTGTGTCTACAGCAACAACAAGTTTGTAAGGACCCTCCTAAATTTAGTGTCCGGTTATATCCTGCACTGACATTAACCCTTTAAGGTACTACTCAACCATTTGGTCGACCACACTTTAAGTCACTATATCTCATTGAAAAATGCATCAAGCTGAATTAATGTGACTTGTTCTGAATGTTGTACTTTATGAATTATGCAAACCAGGTTTATTATGGACAGACATCGCAACCATTAAACAGGCCTCTACCAAATTTTGGTAGAGGCCTGTATCTGAAATAATGTAGAGGCTAATAAAAAAAAAATAATAATAATACATATATATATTTATATATATATATATATATATATATATATAAAAATTGTCATTATTGTCATCATAAATAAATAAAATTAAATAATAACAAATGCAAATAAATATTTTTTCCTTAAAGGGTTATCATCAGAAACCTCCTAACAAGGCTCCATGGTAGTGTAGAGCTAGTGTGTGTGTGGTATAGCGCCCCCTCAGGTCCTGTTTGCCTGAGGCTCTTAAAGTCACTTGGCTTTACCCCCTAGAGTTTAAAAATCTATTATTTAAACCTATTTTTGTTCAATATTGTTACCCTTGTAAAAATCATTGGTGTTTCTTTTGTTGCCTCTTGTGAAACATTATATCTTTGAGAGCACAGGAGAGACATCTCCACAACATTTATCCATACCAGTGTGGTCAAGCTGACAATCTGGCTATGATCAGAGATGTGGAGGAAAACCTGGGTAATTTCCTTTAATCTTAAGATTTTATTGAGACTGCTGGATAATTGGAAATAAACCATGTGAAACATTCAAGGAACTTAATTATTATCTGAAATGTGACAATTGTGTAAAATGAGTCAAAACCACTGGTTTATATCTTGTGTTGTTTTATGTTGTCGTCTGTTTCAGATATTCTCAAAGTGAGAGGAGTGAAGAGTGCACAAGTAAACATGAACTGATGCAGGCAGTGCACACGCACACGCACTCGCACACACACACACACACACACACACACACACACACACACACACACATTCTTGTACTTGCTGCATACTGAGGACCAGCATTTCCACTTTATAAATCAACACAATTACAAATATCTACTTCATGAATGACATCTATAAAGAACTACTGGTTGCAGTACCATAGAATGTCTGCAGGTGGAGCCCCAGAGCAAAAGGGCTGGAAAATGTTTTTGATTATTTTATTTTTTTTGGTCTTAAATTTTACAAAAACATCATACCAAAATTTGAAAATAAAAAAGTTGACCCAAAATTGTTGGTCCAAAATTTGAATAAAAAAATTTGACCCAAAATTTTTGGTCTAAAATTAGAAAAGGAAATTTGACCCAAAATCTGAAAAAGAAATTTGACCTAAAATTTGAGAAAAAAAAATTGACCCAAAATTTGAAAAAAAAAATTTACCCAAAATTTGGAGAAAAAAAATTGACCCAAAATTTGAAAAAGAAAAATTTGACCCAAAATTTTTCGTCCAAAATTTGTCAAAAACGTCATACTATACTATGTTGTTCAAAATTTGAAAAAATCACCTCACTTTGTTGTTTAAAAACCCTCACTGGTCCTCAGTTTGCCACAAGTACAAGAACACACACACACACACACACACAGCTGCAGATAGGATTTTTGTCTAAGCTCTTCTCAGCTGGTTTTAAAACCTTTTAAAACCAGGATCCCGTTTTTAAACGTGTGATAAGTCAATACCAGATTTATTATCAGTGGTAGCAGCACACGAAGTGAGGACACAAACTGACACTTTATCATGATAAACTGATCCCTGTATGTTTATTAAATCCCTTATATGGCCCAGAATCACCTGGACCACCTGTTATTTCACCACTGAAATTGAGAATTTCATTACCATCAAACTTTATTTCCAGGTCCATGCAGAGTGACATCACCCTGGTTCATTTCTACCACTCTGGATAAGACACGTCTGTTCTGTGTCTGCTCTTTCACCAGATTTCACTAGATTTCCAATGATCAACTAGATGTACTTTTTCCATTTCATTTTCAAATAATTATTAAGCATGGTGAAGATAAATTGATCATTAGGTGATAAGTCATTCATTGTGTCACCAAGCCTGTGTAGATTACTACACAATACAACAGTCATTGGACTATAATTACAACCCTACCTCTCACCCACTCAGGGAAATGTCTGAGATGCTCATGACGTGGGAGTGTAGTCATAAAACTTCTAGAGACGTTTAATGAGTGCATTGATTTACGACGAGGAACCTCTCCATGCACTGACGCTCCTATATTATTCTTACTCAAATTGACTTTATCCATGGGGAGACTATGGATCCTGTCTAAGGCTGACGATTAGAACCCAAAACGATCACCTCTTTATACACACACACACACACATGGTCACATGCTCCCTGTGCAACTCCCTCATCACGATTCTGGACCTCGCTGTTGCTGATGATCACTGATTAAACTGTTCTGTGCCTTGCCTATGAGCACAGTGCTGTAGAAAGAAAATCAGATCATGTGCCATTTTAATTTTCCTCGGTAAAGTGACACACACCGCTGCCTGTGCGTGAAACTGTTGATCATTTCAAAAATGATGCTTTTTTTTTTTTTTTTTTGAAATCACAACACTTTCATTGACAAATCTGATTTGGCTCAGAAGGACTGTTTTCCCCAGCCACCCACTGAAGACAGGTGCTTCTTACATAATGCATGGTGAATCACCTTACACACTAGTTCACAGATTGCACACACATCACACACACACGCGCGCACACACTCTGCAGGGTTTGTGCATCTATTCTACTTAAGACACCACATTGTATTTCCATTCATTTGGACTCTAACCCTAACCTAACCACAATTCAAATCTAAAAAAAAAGCTCAGTGTTTATGCCAGAAAATGGTCCTAAAGAGGTAATAAATACAAACACACACACAACAATCCCCGTGTCCCAGATTCATTGTTCCATGTCCTCTCTCTCTCTCTCTCTCTCTCTCTCTCTCTCTCTCTCTCTCTCTCTCTCTCTCTCTCTCTCTCTCTCTCTCTCTCTCTCTCTCTCTCTCCTCTCTCTCTCTCTCTCTGACTCCAGAGGCCACACTTCAGCATCACAGCTCAAATCACAGCAGAGCGACTCAGTCACGGCCAGAATAGCCAGAATAGCCTGTGTCTAATTCCTCTCTCGCTCTGACCAATAAGACGTCACCTCATTTGCATATTCTGGCCCCTGCTAAAACTAAAAATACATTCTGATCGTACAGGATTATGATGCATGATGTGGATTTAGAACATCCAGGAAGGTGTTTTTGACAAAATCTCTCTGCCTTTGGTCTTGTTGTTGTTGTTCTGTATGATGTTATGTGTGGTTCTTCTTTTATTTTGTAGTATATTTTCTTGCGTGTTTTGCCCAGTGCACTTCCTGTTTTATTTTGTAGAACATGCTTTGCTGTGTGACCGTCTAGCTTTACTTTCTGCTCTGATCACTCACACCTGTTTCTTATTGTTTTCACCTGTGTCATTTCCTGAACGTCCCTTAGTCTTCCCCTTAGTTTCCTGTCTGCATCATGTAGTAATTCTCTCTCACTCCTTTCTCTCGTGTTATTTTTCAAGTGTGTGACTCTTTGCTCTGAATTTTCGGATACTTTTTTCCTGAACTAAATCATGCATGAAATGTGTTTTTACCTGATAAAGACAGGACTCTACATGAGCCTTCTTCTGTGCTTGGGCCTTCAACTCTATGAAAGTTTACAGGTATGTGTTCTTGGACCACTTTCTATTTACTGTGTGTGTTTTTTTTTTTAACCCTTCACAATGTGTAATATTTATGGGTTTATATAACCCAAAATCCACTTTTTTATACATATTATGTGCTCCTGCATTGTCTAGTCGCTGTATAATAGTTTTTCTTTCATTTTCGTAGTGTTTCAAAAAGTAATGTAAAATAACATGGTCGCGGGGCGTGGTTGCATAGCCACTGTTAGCAGCGAGACGCCATGTTTCTGCCGGAGCCTGTAAGGACAAACGCGAGAGAACAAATCAAGCGTCTCTTTACTTGTAGCGGAAGTCCCGCCTCCACTCTCTCCGCTTCGTCTGCTACGGCCGCGGTAGCTCGCCCTCTCCCTCGCCTCACAAACCTCATCAGCTGACACGGAGAAAGACGACGAGGACGACATTTGACCAGCTGCGGATACCGTAGCGCTCAGGGAAGGGAGGGGGTGAGCAGAGGAGCAGTTCTTTGTTGTAAATTTCAGCCTCTCCTCTAGATGGCACTATAAACTACTTACTTCACCTTTAACACCTAAGCCTCAAATGTGTCCGTCTGGACTGTTTTTGCTTATTTTAACCATAAAAGGGCCAGAAAATGCCCTGTGAGTAAGTTCTATTGCCCGTTTTCCAGAATAACTCTCAATATATGTCAGTTATTTACAATTGCATGTTAAAATAGTGTATTAACAATTTAAAATGAAGAAACATAAAACACATTTTAAATAACATTGCCCAAAAAAATGGAGACTATGTACAGGTGTTTTTCCAAACTCTTTCCTCTCTGGTGACAAAGCTACTGATTCTGCTTCCTGCAACAGCACGGATGAAAGTATCATCATTTTGACATTTTGGTTTCGACGTGCAACTTCTCAGGAATTTTTCCAATTGCACAAACCGTGATCGCGCGATTACGGTAATGCAAAGTGCACTTGCGCAATATGCTCTGTGTTAAAGGGTTAACCATGTTTGTTTTTAACGATTATGTTGTTTTGGTGCATTTTGGTGCAGCGTGGACTTGCTGGATTGATTTTTGTCAGCAAAAATGTAGAATTTCTTTTAGCCAATCACCAAAACATTTGTTTTACGGTCTTCGCATGATGCTAATGTGACAGGCAGAGAATTCTCAAGATGATGAACACTCAACTCAACTTGAAATGCAACATTTAATACCACAAGGCTTATTTCACTCATCACCTCAAGGTTTTTATTTTATTAGTCCAAGGTCATTTCTGTGTGGAGTTTGCTTGTTCTCACAGTGTATTGGCTTTGGATGATGTAAGAGCCTAAAGTGACCATAAGTCTGAGTGTTATCTACATAATTTGTCCATGTGATGGACTGGTGATCAACCCAGTGTGAACCATGCACCATGTCCACTGCGGTCAGTTCCAACTTCACTGACTTGTAACCAGAGGTGAAAATTAACAAAATACATTTACTCAAGTTACTGTATTGAATACTTTTTTGTGTATTTTGTATTTTTTAAGTACAATTTAAAAATCAGGATTTTGTATTTTACTTGCATACGTCTTGACTCAAGTATTGTACTTAGTTACTTTATGAATCCTATCCGTTACTGGATAAAATGACTACCCTCACACCCCACGCAAAGTAACTCAGTAACTTTTACTTAAAGTACATTTTCAGATGACTACTTTTACTTCCACTTGAGTAATATTTCATAACAGTATTGGTACTTTTACTTGAGTTCAAAATTGTAGTACTTTTTTCACCTCTGCTTGTAACGCTTAAAACGACAGCGCTCACAAGAATGTATTTGTTGTGGTTTCAGTTTGGTTTGACAGTCGGTGTTTTTTGTTATACATTCTTCATCTTCTCAGTCTAGACAAGTGAAGGCTTTATCTTGCATTACTTTGAGCGTGTGACAGATTCACAAATATGAAGTATCGCAGGGTTTTCCACCGACTAAATCCTGTGCTGTGAAACTGTCACTGCATTTAATGTTCCCCGACAAACACTTGAAATCCAAACGAGGCTATAGGTTACAATTGACAGTTTATCTGTCACTGACGGCATCTGCATACATATTTGCTGGATGAGAGCGTGACACATCTGCAGATCCTCGCATCAGAAGAGGTCGGCTCACAATAACAACTCGACATCTTCCATCTGAACTCATTAACTGACGCGATGTCTACGGCTAAATAAGAGCTGTTATAGGTCGCTGACTGACAACATGTTATTACTTGGATTTACTGCAGTTGTGAGTTGTTGTAAGTACATTTCCTTTATTATTAAATCATCAATCGTCTTTCCAGGAGCGTGAAGCCTAAAGCTCCGCTGATGAAAAGTTAATGCACAGTGTTGTGATTTATTTTTACCTTCACATGAAGGAGGGAGGAGCGTGAACACTAACAGAGGACAGAGCAGAACAAGGACACACAAACAAACAAACAAAGCCGAGCCTCCAGCCAGGAAGTGAGCCAGGACTCAGGATTCCACAATCTAAACATCCATGTCTTCCTGAAAGTCAACAAAAAAAATTCATTCATTCAGGGAATGATTTTCCAATAAAGAAAACATACTTGCTGAACAAAAATGAAAAAACACTTTTTGGGTGTGGTTATGTTAAGGCACAATCTTTTTTATAGTACTTTTACAATATGTGTAAATTGAACATGCAATCAGTTTGATTACTCAAAATGAAACTTACACGCCCAGATATTACAACTTCTGCATGTACCAGAGTTGGCCTGGGTGCCACTCCAGTCGTAAACCTAGAAATAACAATACAAGCCAACAGCAATATAAAACATGGTGGAATTCAGGCTAGTGTGATTTTGAACTGACAAGGAGACGGATTTTATGCTTAAATAATGTTATATTTTTAAGTAAATGGACGGTAGGAAGACTCAGAATCATGCTAACGACTAGTGAAACAAGTATATACAATATGAACTTTAAGGGGAACTGCATAGTCGTTTTATGATTGTTTGGAAATGGATTGTGCGACACTTATTTTTGGTTTAGACACTAAAGGGGTTCGGTTAGTGAGTTAGAGAAGATTATGCTGTTTCCTTTTCCAAATAATACCCTTTTATAGTGTGCTCTCCACTTAAACACACACAGTTAGGACATCACATGTCCTCATACGGCCGTAAAATCGTTCAAACACAACATGACAGCTCTCAAACATTATATATCGTGATGGACAAGACATTTGGTCTTGATCTGTGGTCTCCTCTGCTGATTGGCAGGTGTATTGTTCATCTTTGTTTGTTGGATGCCAACACGATCCACCGCTCCTTTTGTTCCTTACAAGACAATACTGGAATGTAAAAGTGGTTATTGGGATGCAGTTTTTGCTCATCAGGGTTGAGGCAAAAGGATTTTCACCTTCTTCTTTTTTTTTAAAGATGCTTTTGTTCGTGAATTGTTATCAGTGTAATTACCATTTGAAAATGTGCAGAAGTGAACCCAAAAGAAGGGGGAAATCAGCTGCTATAGTAACACCAAAATGCAATGGCAGACAAACCCGCCAAAGCACCAAAGCAGGGGTCTCAAACTCAAAAGACCTGGGTGCCAATGTGCATCTATTGTGGTCAAGAAGGGGCCAGCCTAGAGAACAAAAAGTGGAAAAAAAACAAACAGACAATTACAACTGTAATTTAAATTCGTACCAGGAGCCTATTTCGGCCACTGCCTTTCGTGGCTCGGGCCCTAACAAGTGTATTTATATATGTAATTGAATGTTGTATATGATACATTTAATAATGGGATAATTATGACCAAATGTCTTGTTATTACTGTTATAAAAAACATTGCTAGCAAACATATATTATATTCTATCACCTCGCTGGCAGCTGTGCCTCAGCTACACACTGTGTTTAAAAGACGGTGAGGTCGTGGGCCATGTTTTCATTATAACATGACATTAAGTGGGGGGGCCGCATGTAATCGATTGGGGGGCTGCATGTGGCTCCCGGGCCGCCAGTTTGAGACCCATGCTCCAAAGAGAAGCTGTTTCAGCTATGACATGAGGAACATTACCTCCTTTTAGATCTGTTTGACTGAGAGCAGAGTCACTGCTGGATCTTAATGAATGGTTCTTGTGGTGACGTCACTGATGGGGATTCAGATGATTGCACTCTTCGTTTGCTTCCTCTACTTCTGATAAGAAAGCGCTTTCTGTAAATCTGCTCTAATGATTCATTAACATAAAGAGCCCACAGTCCACAGTCGTCGAGAATTGCCCGCTTCTCTCCCGGGAGGCGGTCGCTATGGGAGAGGGCGTGGCGTCCGTATCTAGGCAGTGACGTCAGCGGGGAGCTGTTCAAGGCTCTTGGTGCTGAAGAAAAAGCGTCTCCTCTCCGCCTCGCTTCAGTCAGAACAGCCGCTCGCTCGGTTGCTCCACAGCCGCCGTCAGCTGCTCCCGCCGCTGGATTTCCCGCGTTAGCGCTCAGAACATAGAGGATACAGACGGAGGAGAAAAACAAAAAACTACCTGCACCGCGTGTACATTGCACCTGAAACCCACGCGGGAGAGAGAGATCCTACAAGTAAGTCGTTTCTCTTCCCCCCTCTCTATCTCTATATCTATCTCCGTGTAACGCATTGAGAAACAGTGCGGATGGATTCTCCGTCTTCATTGAGATGGAAACGCGAATTACTCGAAAGTGGTTCTTCCCAGTGAGACCAGTCCACTTAGGATTCACAGTCTGGATTATCCGTGTGTGTGTGTGTGTGTGTGTGTGTGTGTGTGTGTGTGTGTGTGTGGGTGTGTGTTCATTGAAGCAATTCTTCCAGCCGCGCCTAAATCTTACCCTGTGTCTGCTCTGGTACAATATTTGACTCATATTTGCATGATCCAATGGTCAGAGAATCTTTCTCTCTCTCGCTCTGTGTGTGTGTGTGTGTGTCTCTCTCTCTCTAGAAACAAGCTATTGCAACTAAAGATAAATATAGAGAGTCATTTCATTCATTAATTATTTTCCTTGTATTGTTATATTATTATTATCATTGTGTGTGTGTATATATATATATATATATATATATATATATATATATATATATATGGAGTTTGTGTTTTTGTGATCAGTATGACTCAAAAAGTAAAAGAAGGATTTGGATGAATGGAAATGCAAGGAATAAGTTATTAGATTTTGATCCTGCTCTGATTACAGATTCAAGAGTGTATTGAGGCTCTTGGGGAGAAACTGTGAACTGCCTTGGCTTTGAGTTTTGAGCTCTCTGAATGCCTCCTCTATACCTTACCATCATTATTAGGCTTTTTTTCCCCCCCGTTCCTCAGAAAAACCATATAAACGTGGCCGAGCGTTGTGGACGGCATGAATGCCTCAGATTACTTGCTACACTCTGTGGTGTCTAGTCAGTTTTGTAAAATGTTCCAGTTTGCCGACCCCACAGCCCACACACAGTAGTCTTACTCACTGGATTTAGCAGAGACGTACTGGGGACCGGTCAGTTAGTGGTCAGGTTACCGCTTGGGATTCTTGATATACGGCATCACTGAGAAATAACAGGAGAAGGAGAAACTGCTGAGAGACATGGCTTCTTTTTCTTTTCTTTTTTTTGGCTCCTCAGTGCAATAAGGTGTGGCCTGGCTCTTGGCCTCCTCTCCTCCTCTCCTCCTCCTCTCCTCCTTTCCTGTGTGTTATAGTGTTTTGTACATTAAAAATCACCTAAACTCAAAGAAAAGTGTTATACGAGCTTAGATTTATTATTTCACATTTTCATTAGGCATGAGTCCACATCTGGGTCCCTCATTTCCCACAGGGCGTATTTATATCTGTTTGTTTTACCGTTATTTAGCAAATTCCCTTGAGATTATAATCTCATTCAAGGGAAAACCTGGCCCCGGTATGCAATGCAAGTCCAATTTATGAATCGCAAGTATGCTTGTGACACAGAACCCTGAGGCTTTGGTTGTGTTGGTTTGTTTGTGTTTGTGTGGGTCAGTCTCTCCACTCCACTGCCACATCTATCACATCTGCGGAGCTCAGCCGCTTAAGTGAACGCATCTGGAAACGAGTCGAGCACAGTCGAGTAATGTGGAGGGCGACGTCTCTGACATGACAGAAGTCGTAAAAACCACACAATATACTGTACCATTATAGCGTTCGGGAAAGATTTAGAGCTGCACGGGTTTTTTTCCTCGGGTCTATTTGGACGTTTATTTCATGTACCTTTGCTGGTGGATCTGCTCTCTTTTAACCGTCATATCTGTGATTTACTGTAATTGCTGTGCATATTTATTTAGTTTTATTGATGGACTGACAGTAATTCATCGTCCGTCGGTCTGTTGGTGCTGACGTGAAATTGTTAAGGCTGGCTGACTGTGGTGCAGATTTGGTGAGCTGCAAATGAATTGGCCCTTGGGGATCAATAAAGTTGTCTGAATATGTGATTCACATCGTAACATATTATTATATTCTGGAGACTAACGTTTCATGATGTGTCACTTTCTTTATCTTATTTCAGCTGTAGACCTCTTTGAGTGTTATTTTTAAGTTTCAGATCTTGGGAATGCTGAGTGTCGATGCTCCATATGAGCACAAGCCTGCACGAGTGAACGTTCATCAACATCAAACCCTAATTCCCCTCTACCCAACTTAACCAACTGTGTTTATGTTTCCCTGCAGAAAACAATGGATTTTTTCACTGTTGCCAGTGAACTCTGAAAAGAACAACCCCCCCCCCCTCCCTGCATCTCGATCCACATCCATTAGAGTGGATACTCTAATGGAGAACTATTATTCTGGTCATGACAGAGCAGGCAGGTGGTTGAGTGGAGCTGGCAGTTTGACAGGGCAGGTGGGGGGTGGTGGTGGTGGTGTTGGCTCGATGGGTGGGTCGGCGGGGGATCCTGGAGTTCAGCGACACTTGATAGCGCAGGATCTGGTTTCTCTACTCGTGTGTAGACGACGCAACATTAGTGATGGTTCTCAACTAAGCACAGAATCGAATGAGATGGAGTAACGGGGGCTTGGCGATACCAGTATTGATGCACAGTGTTTTTCCCTCTCTCTCTGAGAGTATGTTAGGTTTTCCTCAGCTCCCTATCTCCAACTCCATATCCAAACACATGCAGGCTCAGTGAATGTAAATGCACCTGCAGGTATAAATTGAGTTTGAGTTAGATCTGTAATAGAAAGACAGTGGGTGTGTGTTTATTGTCCCTGTCCTTGGTCACAGAAATATCAGAGGTCAGAGGCTGCTGAAGAGCTAACCAGGACTTGTTTGTTGTGCGGATGATTTAATGCACCGTTCTCGTTATCCCTGCTGCTGTTTGTCAAGTAATAACTCTTGGGGATCTTCGTCAGGCGCCACTGGATCTGAGATTGACAGATGGTTTAATGTCACAGAGATAAATATCGCTCTCTTTAAAAAAAAAAAAAGAGAGACATTATTTGGTAAATGTAGCTTTTATGTGATTTGATCGGATAGATGAAGCATCAGTGGAGGGGGAAAAGACGGTGATGCCTCGGTGCACTGACTCAATCGGGTCACACAGACGTAAACAGTCTCACAGTCAATTGAAAACACTTGATAAGATAAAAACAATATGCTGCATCGTGAGAATACGAGAGGCTCTTTTTCCAGCAACTCACAAAAAAATAGTATCCTCCTTTCAGAAATGTACGAGATTGAATGCGAACATGAGACGTTCTCTGTCTGCATCAAAGTGCTGCGTTGACTTTTAGTTTCAAACCTAATTGCCACTGTGAGGGTCACACCTCTGTTGTGGCTTTGCCACTGTAAAGTAAAACACCGTTTTCTGACAGACTGAATCTCCATCCCCGGTGGGAATTTAAACCTCCATCCGTTTCCCCCATGGTCTTTCTTTGTTAGCCTCACCTTGCTCATCCACTTCTGCACCAGGTCATTTGTGGTCTGGTTTGTAGCAACGGCGAGCTTTGGCATGTAATCTCCTATTGCTATTTAAAGCAAGGTCTGCGCTTCCTGGAAGTGCTTTGTGCATTTGTTGCATATTTTTGGGCTACGAGATGCCACACAGTCTTGTCTCACGTGATGTGAGGCCTTGATCCTCTGTGGTTTCTGTAATCATGTTCTTATGTTCTGGATTTTATGTTACTACAATGACAACAACTTGTCCATTTTGCTTTCCACTGAACCCTTTCAAGGACCTCCTGCAGGTCCTCAAGGACTCTCACCCCACATTTTTAAATCTCGACTCGACTAGATTAGAAGAAGCGCAGCCCCACCACGACTCTGCTGCTTCATAATGCCTGTCTCCACCAGGGCTACAAAGTTGACATCTTTCATATCTCCTCTCCCCTCCTCCACCAACTTCGCCCCATGTATGAACCACATAACACTGCAGCATTATACTCACCCTTGTTTTATAAAGTCCTATTTTGAAGCTTAAAACCTGCATCTTTCCTCCTTTTCATTCCCCTGAGCAGCAGAAGAAGATGACACTGTTGCTGTTGTCAGCTCACTTTTTAAAATCAGCCTTAAACTTAAACAAGGTATTAGAACATCAGTTTTTTCACGAGTACAGCAACGCAACGTACAACAGTTCATAGGAGTGAACTCGTACACCTGAAGAATCATGTTTCCCTATTTTTAAGAGCGATTTACCACTTTGTTTCACTTCATTTATTCAGCCTGGCACTGTGCTTTGTGTCATTTGATTATTTGTTGACTTATGTTCTTGCTCTGGCCCAAACCAATTTTTTTCTTTCTTTCTTTTTAGCTGACACAGACGCTGTGTTGGCAGTTTCCAGGAGCAGAAAATGTAACATTTCATCACACTGACCAGAGACAAACATCATGTTGAGTTTTCTCTGTAAGTCATCATCGAACGACATGTACAGCATTAGGTCATGTGTCAGGGTTATAGCGTTAGTACTACCTTATCGTAATGTGATTAAAGTATACAACAAGAAAGCGGTGCATAAGAGAAATAAAGATGGTCTTAATCAGATCTGACAGATTCAGGATAATTACAAACAAGCTGCTCCATGTGCTTTGGGGATCTTTGGCTCCAGGGAAGTTGCCAAGTTGGTAATGTAGTCCGTCAAAATGTGTCACTGTGTCTTGGATGGAGCATAACGGTGCCTCTTAAAAGTGGGACTCGTGCGCTCGTGTTTACGACGTGCAAAAGTTTTGAAGATGAAATGCTCGCTATTCAAATGGAATAGTTGAGAAAACGGCTGCTAGGCAAAAAGAAATAGTCCCTGAAGAATTAAAAAAAAAAGAAGTTAAACCATACCATGCAATATTAAAATCCCATCCAACGAAATCCAGCAAAACTGAACTCGTGAACATGACGCTTTCAGAATCTTTCTCCCTCACGGTGTCATGAATTCGACATGAGGGAGGGATTTCAGTGGACTCGACTCATAAATACAACCCCTCTTTTGAGAACACCGCAAGATGAACTGACTTAATAAGACGGAACACGGTGACAGGGGATACACCCACCCGAACGCAGCCCAGCTATCTTTAACAGCTGTACTGGCTATTTATACACTATAGTATGTATACATTTGTGCATGCAGAGGGAGTTTATGATTAGAGCGTGTGATTATACTTGAGCCCTAATTACAGCCTGTGGAGCTGATGAGAGAGCAGACCATTTATGGACATTCACATGCCGACTGTCCTCCACCCTCTTTACTCTTCCTTCTCTTTCATTTGTGCTTGAGCAACTTCACCTTTCATCGTGCCTTCATGTGGGCACAGGACCTTCATGTTCCTCACTTTCTCCCTCTCTCTCCACTGCTCACTCATCACTCTTGTGTGTCTGCCATGTCTTCTCCATGTCCTCCATCTGTCGATCTCCCCCCACCCCCCCCCCCCTACATCCATGTTGGCAGGGTCATGTGCCAGCATGGCTGCACGGGTGGATGTATGTCTACTAAACGCTGCAGCTTTTGGGTGTACGCTGTTTGAAGAAGAGACGACTGAGAGAGGGATGCAGTCTGGTAACCTGTTGTCATGACCTGAATCAGTGGCGATTGCAAGGGGAAGCTCAGCATCCTCTAAAATGTCGTCAGATATTTACGGTGTTGGATTTACATTTCACAACTAAACATGCACTAGAATGCGATTAGAACGTGTCACTGGTTTGTACAGAATTAGCTGATTATAACGGATGAAGGATTGCCTTACGTGATTTTCGTATTCCCGTAGCAGCCTCCATACTAAAACCACTTGAAGCTCAGTTTCAACTGTTCTGTATGGGACGGCTCAGATTAGGTTTGGTTCACTGCAGTGGGCTCTACGGCGATCGGACGTCAAAAACATCACTTCCAGGGAAGCTCGGCTTCTCTGGGAGTCACATGATGATTGGAGGAACTGTCTGAAAGTTATTTGCTCGCCAGTATAGACCATTTTCTATTGTACATATACACTCCATTTCAGTTTAACATAATTATCATGTTTCCTTGTTCTAGCTTTTTGTTTGCAAACTTTCTGGATAAATAACCGGGTGATAATAGCTGGCTCCCCCAGCTTCAGAGACCAGCACTGAATTGAATTCACCATCATAACAATATCAGTTTGTATCATCTGATCTCAGCCGATGTCTCTGTGACAGACACTGCTTAAAAATCCACACGGTCCTTCTTGATCTATCATATAAATACCTAGCATGGCAAGAGAGACACTGACAAAAACGATCAACTTTGTTAGGAGGCACTCGTTCAGGTGATAACACCACTCCTCACCCCCGGCGATGCCACCGTCACAGCCCGGCAACAATATCAAGGTTATGTACACAAGTGCCATATGTCCTTTTCCCTGACGTCTTTGAGCATATGCTACATGCGACTTTTTTGGAAACGCCTCAGTTTCCCCTCAACTAATTTCACCCACGTCGTCGTCTCGCTCATATTGAACCATCAAGGCTGAGGTTTTTCTATTCATGTTCTTCCAAAACCCTGTTCTGGCTTTGGATTTGGTGTTTGAAGGTTGATCTCTTCAGTTTTTTTTGGGTCATGGAAAGGACGGCATGATTCCCTTGTGTTACAAATTGAGTCGATATTTATTATTTTTACCTTCATGATTTCACTGTGCTTGAGTGCTGAGTTTTATTATAGGTTTAAGACCGGATTTCTCCATTTCACTTTTTAAGGAGCAAAAATATTCAATTCCATTCCTCTTTTTAACATTCCCCTGATAAAAATGTCTATATCTTAGGCTGCTGAATCCTCACCATGGGAATCGCTATTACACCGACTGTCGTTATGTCCTGGGCAGGTGGTTCTCATTCAGTTTATCAGATATTTTTGAAAAGCTGCTTCTAAAACTGGATTTGATGAGAGCAGTGAGGCTGAAAACCCAAAACAATTAGCTGAAAGCTAAGTGGAGCTGCTGACTTGGGTGAAATTATCTGTGGTTTTGTCTCTGCTAGTGACTCATTTTATTAGATTTGTATTAATTAGAACCATTGTTCATTTAAAAAAAGGACAGGATCAATGACTCACCAGAGCTATCAAGTCAAATCAGATTTATTTATATGGACCACAATCACATATTTGTCTTTTATCTGAGCATCATAACAACCAGCCTTGTGAGACTCGGTCGGTCGGCGTCTAGTAAATAGAGAAAGCAGCCAAACTAGTGATGAATCTCTTCTGCCCTTCACTGTCACATTCAGAACCATATAATTAATGTCACACCTGATCCAACTCGCATGGGTTTCCATGTATTCGGAGCTCACTCGTCTTTTTCCCCTCAAAAAATAAATAATGAAACAACAGCAGACAACCATGGATCACAGCGGGAGGTTTAGCTGCAACACTGTTCTCAAACCATAATGACGTAAAAAGGAAAAGAAGCATCACGCTGAGCGGGAAATGAGAAGAGTCAAAACAAGAAAGAGAAAAAGGCTCATGCACACGATCCACAAAGCACCTTCTCTGCTTTGTCAAGGTTTTCTGACACATTTCATCTTTTTTTCTACTCCACATATTTGTTTTTAAGAGAGAGCTCGTCATCACATGATATTTAAACATTATCACAGTGAGTGTTTAGTCACAATTAGAAGCTCAGGAGTGCAGTGTAGATGGAAGATTAGACACGTGTGGTAATACGGTCTGTCATAGATGCCGTTTTGTGCACGGGAACAAAAGAATGGGTAACTGGGAACAGCTTGTCCATCATGGCGACAAAGACACGTCCTTTTATTGGGAAAAGCTGCGTGTTTCTCTAAGTCAGCGGTTGATGAGACTGCAGAGTGCACCGAACGAAGGACTCCTCCTCCGTTCCTCTCCCAATTCCTCTCCCTAACTACAGCGGCCTTCATCTAGCAGAAAGGATGTAAACACTACATTCTACACTCTGTCATTACCTCCTGCTTCTTTTTTTGGTCTGTTTTTTAGGTTAATGTCGGCTGAGGTGCTGTTCAAGTACATGTAAAGCCAGAAATATGCTTTTATTGAAGTGATTATATATTCATTCAAACATATTTAAGGGTAGTCTATATGATTTATGCCAGTAAAGGACTCAAACTTGTGATTTTTAGTCGTAAGACTGAAAGGAGCCAAATTTTACATCTACAGACGGGCTGGGCTGTCGTCTCTGATTTATTGCAGATGGTGAAGCTGCTTCTTCGCCACAGCCAGACGTTTGTGACAACATCCAAAAGATCTTTTTTTTTTTTGCCACAGTCTCCACTCTCACAGGAGATGTTGTGCTCGTACATCATCAATCAGCAGCAGTGTCATCTTCCGCACTGCCGATGGAGGCATTCGGATAAAATCACAGAGTCTGGCGGGCTCAAACGAGAAAGTGGTCCCAACCCTTAAAGCATGTCGTTTAGTAACTTTTAAATATAAACAAATGTGTGTTGCATTCAAACCACTGTCAAATGAGTTCACGTGGCTCTCCCTGTGTTTCTCAGTTAAGCAGTTTTTTTTTGTGTGTGCGTCTGTGGTGACATTGACATGCTGCACACACACGGTGTGAGTGAAGCGAGGTGGTTCCAAACAGCAAAGTGTCCATGAAAAGTTTCCGATGTGGATTCTGATGCTAAAAATAAACTGGGACAGTAGGATTTCACGCTGGTATTTGAATCACGATCACAATTTTAGCTTCTCGCAAACTTGAAAATGCACGCTCCGCCAAAACAAATCAAGTGCTCCCTAAACAGCTTCTGCCAACCTGCCTCTGTGTCTGCACCTCTGCAACTGACTACGTTTCCTGGCTGCAGTTTGGTTTATTTTAGCATAGCATTACTTGTTCAAACAACATATTTTACTTCAGTACTGTAGAGAAAAAGCTGTGTTGGGAGGAGAGGGGGGGAGAAAAAACTGGGTCAAATCGGATGTACAGTGTAGTGGTAGTTATTCAGATGTCCACAGGGGGCAGTAGAGGGTTCCACACTTAATTGGATGAGCAATGGGTTCAGTAGATTTCTGCATAAACCTGCTAAACAGACAGCAAGTGAGATTGTTTTCACTGCGTATCCTGGATCATAAAATGGATTATGTTGCAGAAGAAACCGTACATGTTCTGTGTCACAGCTTAATGTATTTGTTAATTTTACTCCACATGTGAAAGATGTACTATTGCAGTAGATAGGAGTAGGGAGGAGCGTGATCTATTCACACACATGCACGACATTTGCTCTCAGCTTGCCAACTTTCTGTTATCTATCCTGAAATGGTCTTAAACTTTATCTTAAACACCCAAACATTAAAATGAACGGCTTTAAGAAACTTGGCAAACTGTGCTACTTTATTCACGCTTGTAAACAGAAGGGCCTGAGATTATCGCATTAACAAAAGCTCAAATTAGGTTCCCGGAAGCTCAGTTTCGAAAATGGAACAGTTTCTATCGGTAATCCATCGGAACAAGATTGGCTGTATGATATTTACCATGGATTACACTCATTTTGTTGAAATATGTGCATCTCACTAAAACTACGTTGAGAGTGGACAGCTGTGCGGCTGAAGGGAGGCTGTGTGTGTGTGTGTGTGTGTGTGTGTATGTGTGTGTGTTCCTGCCTGCTGCTGTTGGCAGGTCAGTGTGAACAGACTGTATAAACATGGACAGATTATGTTTTCACTGCTGGTCCTGTGTCTACTGAGAGGAGAGGTGAAGAGCAGGATTTGGGGTTTGGTTGAATTAATCTTCCACGAAGATGAATCGCTGTGTCGATCACTTTTATTGAATGGATTTGTGCCATCGTGCTGCCACCCTGTCTGCTCTCCAGTAGCCCCCCTATGATTTCTCCCAAAGGCCTTAATCTACTTCTTGCGTGAGGTCTGAAAGAGGTGCTTTGGGTGGAGCCGTGTGCATGTGTAATGACCACATCTGACACGGACACACAGCTGGCTTTACAAATTCAAGGAGAACTCGCCACACACTGATAACAAGAGATGGAAATTCACATTAACAAGTATATGTGGGGCCTCCTCGAGCTGCACAAGCTCTCTGTCATTACTTGAATTGGACAACAGGCCCCGGTCAGACGTCAGAGAGAGAGAGAGAGAGAGAGAGAGAGTTGAAGGCAGGGAGAGAGGATGAGAGGCAGCCTTGTGCAGTAATTAGTGAGGTGCTGAGGTTAAAGACGACAGCGGGGCATCGTGCAGTGTGGTTCTGTGCTGCATGTTAACCTGATTTCCAGCTTCCTCCTCATTCTCTTCCTATCCTCAGCCTCCCTTGTGGAAAATTCAAAGTGTCTTTTATGGCTGAGTAGATTCACAACATAGAGCTGCAGATGCAACCTGTGCAGCTGGCAGCATTGATGAGGCTTCACACACACACACACACACACACACACACACACACACACACACACACACACACACACACACACACACACACACACACACACACACACACACACACACACACACACACACACACACACACACACACATTCTGGTGCTACCAAAGGAATGAGTAGAGATGGACTGGAGCCAGACCTGTGGTGATGTTTGGGCAGAGCTCTCCTGCTGCTCACTCTGTCTTTGGTTGGAACTTAACTTAAAGTGCTTTGACGTATAACCTCTGCTATAAGTCTTATGCTTTCATTCGAGCTGCATGGTGTGTGTTTGTGTGTTCCGGATAGTGTGTCGTAGTGTTGGATACAGAAATGTGGCGAGTGGGCTGACACAGCGGTGCTGGAGCAGGTTTGATGTGTAGTAATTCATTTGAGCTGTTTTTGTCATATTTAAAATAGGTCTTACATAGTCTTGTAGCCTAGATTCTGCCGTTTAATTTGATGTGCAGTATCCCATAATATTCTGAGACTTTAACGGTTAAAAGCTGCACTAATTAGTACTTCCATTTTTTGAGGAATTGATATCATGTTGTGGGGTACACTCTTAGAAATAAGGCTTCCAAAAGGGTTCTTCTACAAGGGCTGAGGTTCTACCTGGAATCATTTGCTTCTGAAAAACCCTTTACCGCGGAAAGGGTTTTTCAAGGGTTCCTGGTAACACTAATGGTTCCAGAAAGAACCATTTTGATCCAGAGAACCCTTTAAAATCCATTTCCTGAATAAAGGGTTTCTAAAAGGGTTCTTAGTGGAACCTTTATGAAAAGGTTCTACCTGGAGCCAAAAAGGGTTCTCCTATAAGGACAAGCCAAAGAACCTTATATGGTTCTACTTAGCACTTTTATTTCTAAGAGTGTACCTACCTTGTAGTCAATCACAGGCAGGACCAACAGGATTCATCCAGACCACACTGCAGACCAAACTGCAGCCTGACAGCAACATATACAGAATAAAACACTATATTTTAAGTCGGGTTCATTATACTATCTCTATGCTGTAATCTGCTCATAAATGACCACCTGTCAAAAATGGTACACCAAAACATAATTATTATAATTACTGTATATATGTTAACTTATTGGGCCTGAAATGTATTTTTAAATAATAATTCAACATTTTTGTTGACAACTATTTGTGACACAGTGGTGCAACATATATAGAAATGTTGTGATGTGTTTTTGAATGGGTTGGTCCACAAATTATCAAGCCACAGTAACGATTCAGGAGGATTTACAGGCCTTCACAGACGAGCTGTCCCAGGTCAATAGGTCAGATTAGATAAAGTCCAGATGAGAAGACCACAGAGGGAGGAAAATCACAACAGCATCTTTTTTTTTTCTACAACAGCAGATGCATAAAAGTGCCAAAAAAGACACATTTTATTCAGTGTGACTCGGATATGTAATGTGCTTTCCACAAAACTGGATCCAAGCTGAAGAGAAAGACAAATGAACCACTGGATAAGTAAATGTCCACCGCAGTGCAAGATGTATTGTCTTTACAATATTATAAGTTATATTGTCTGTGTGAAATTGTACTTAGAAGTGACTTAAAACAAGGAGAGGAGGAAAGGGAACGTTGATGTAAAGACATGAGAAAAGTGTCGGTCGATTCATTAACTTTGCGACGAATGAGTAGTATTTTAAATGACTTTAATTTTAAACACAGTTTACACCGGAGTCTCTTTTTTTAATTGCTTCCTTTTACCCACAAATCATCAGCATTTTCAGTTTTATTCCGTTTACCTTGAACAAACATTTCAACTCTATCTTCAATTCAGTTTTATGCAAATGGCTGACGTTGTATGAAGATGGAAAACGACTCCTCTTTTCGCTCTCTCTCTCTCCTCCCTCCCTCACACACACACACACACACACACACACACACACACACACACACACACACACACACACACACACACACACACACACACACACACACACACACACACACACACAAACACTTAACCTGTGTTTGCCATGGTCTGAACTTTGGGCCGTTTCTAAGGCAACATTCGGTGACGGCTTCTGCCAGTCAGCGGTCATTTGCTCATGTCCTCCGTTTATGTTCAACACCTATGTGCTACGTGTTCTCTCTCTCTCTCTCTCTCTCTCTCTCTCTCTCTCTCTCTCTCTGTCTCCTTCTTCCATTTATCTTTTCTAAACGACTATTTTGTCTATGACACGTTAACATTCTCTCTAAAACTGAGCTTTATGATCGTCTCCGGACTAAACCAAACATGTGCTGAAGGTTTTAAAGACAAATAAAAAGAGTGCAGACTGAGCCCCTCTGGGTGTGACCTGCAGACATCTATGACTGAGACATGGAGCATGCATTATGCACAGGGCAGAAAGTGCTGTCATGATACATTATAAGAGTCTGCAACAGGAAGAGGCTTCTGTTGTCAAGGGAGAGATCAGCACATACAGCATTACTGACATTTATCGTGGGGATGGAGGAGGAAGCACGGTGTTTAGATGCATGTATCTTTGTGGAGAGAAGGAACTCATACACTCATCACTATCTGTGCTACTTTCAATCAATCTATCAATCAATGTTTATTCATATAGCACTTTACAATATCTGAAAAAGTACTCCAAGTGCTTCACATGACAAGAAGAGAATAAAAAAAAAACACTTGATAAGTTGGCAATAAAATAGAGTAAAATACACAATGCAACAGTAAGGGAAACCAATACATCAATAAAATAAGAATCAATCAATACAATTAGACGATGTACAATTAAGAACAGTGGGAACGTAACAGAATTCTTACAGCCAGTAGCCGCTGACGTGATGAGCGTCATTTTCACATATCCTTAAATTCACTTCTAAATAATGTGGTGTGATTCTGTTAATGGCTTTTAAGGAAAAGGGTAAAATCTTAGAATCAGTTCAGAATCAGAATCAGTATTTTATACAATGGGTTAATTACTGATACTTGACCTCTGACCCTCCAAACAGAATCCAAAGGACTGGGACATGTTCCGATAGTTTAAGATTATACTCTATAATTTATGTATATATGTATTTCATATACATGTGTGTGTAATAATTGTTAATTTGACACTGTGTGTCTGTAGACGGGGTAACAAGCTGTAACCATACTAACGTATGTATAAGGCATGTGTCACACACACAGGGTTCAAACAGAGCAAAACAGTCTTGTTTTGTCTTTCTTGTTCACATGTATCAGCTGGTGGACTCTTGATATGGTGCCAGGGTGATGTCACGAGGACTCAGAGTTTAATTGTTGTGTTACTTCTGCTTTTCAAAGATATAAAAAACTCTCGCTCTTGTATTTATGAGTTTATGTGCGTGCAAACACCCCCCCATTGATTGAACCTTGCACTGTTCTATGAAACTATAGGGGACAGAAATACTGCACCTGTGCGTGACTTCTCTGATTATAACAGAGAGACACGTGGTCATCACTGACGGTTCTGTGTTAATTGAATGAAATAACACAGTTAAATGCTATTGACTGATTGATGGAGATAATATACTTAAGTGAACTACAAGTGACCTCCTATTGTCCAGTTGTATTTCACTTTTATGATCTAATGGCTTCGTGTTTATGGCCTGGTGTGTTTTTTTTAATAGCGTCACGTTTGCCCTTTCCTCTGTGAAACACTTTTCAAAGCTCGTGTCTAAATTCATGCAAATCTTTCAAATTAAGTGGCTTTTTTTGCTTATTTCTAATTTGAGTTTAAATAGGCTTAAATACAGCACAGTCAGCACATTTTTGTTGGGCCTTTTCATTTGGAATTGCTAAAAACACCCTGTCAGTGCACATTTTTGTTTGATGAATTTGTTTATAAATGCGGCAAAGCTGCCGTTCAGGATTTTCATTTGACATAAAGAAATACGACCTTGCCACTGGGAGCGTGTTTGGGGGAAATGACCACAAGCACACGGCCACATGATGGTAGCTTTCGCTCTCTTTTCTGGCTGTTTTAATAAGTAGGAATGCCAAACATAATTAAAGTGCTGCTTAATCAGAAACACCAGGCGTGTTTGCATAGGTTCAAAGCAGCATGTGACTGTCGTGAGTGTCGCTGCCCATGTGGCACGTGGAGACGAGACACATTTCCATGGGAGTGAAAGTGCTCTTGTGTGGCTGTGTTTTTAACAGCCGAGCGGCAGAGCAGCAGCTGTGTTGGCTGTGATAAATGTAGAGCAAATCAATGCTGACCGATCCATACTGCTCTGTCTGGAGCGGGTCAGTCACAGTGGCCTGGGTGGGACTATGTGTGTGATTGATGCATATACAGTGTAAGTGTGTGTGTGTGTGTGTGTGTGAGTCTTGTGTTCTGCACAGATGATGTTCATTTCAATGACCCCGGTCAAGTATTGACGATTTAAAGTAGTGAGAGTGAAAACATGTGACTGTGTGTGTACTGTTATCTCCTTAGGACTTTTTCTGGCATATACACTGACCTTGTAAAGACCAGTCGTCCTATTATTTCAAGTTTGGGGCTATGATTTGAATTGTGGTGCGGTTTTGGTTAGGGTTAGGTGATGCTGTGTCCTAAGAAGAATAGCAGTTACAGATCTGCGTTTGTGTGTGAGTGTGTACAAGCTATTAACCCTTTAAGGTACTACTCAACCATTTGGTCGATCACACTTTGAGTCACTATATCTCATTGAAAAATGCATTAAGCTGAACTCCCTAACACTTAATGTGACTTGTGAATGTTGTACTTAATGAATTATGCAAACCAGGTTTATTAAATTTTTTTATTAAAAAGTTTATTATTACAATTTTTTTTATATATATATATATATATATTAATTGATTGTCATTATGGTTATCATAAGGAAATAAAAATCATCATATTTCCTTTGCTTCTTTCTTGGTGGGTACCTTAAAGGGTTAAGCCGACAAATGTCAGAGGTCAATAGAGCAAAGAAGCAGTGGAATGAAAGCGGAAAGAGAAAAGGAGAAGTGATGTGGTGGGCTAGAGAAAGAAAATTAGAGAATTGGACAAAAGTAGTCCAAAGTGGAGGTTGTTTTTGCTGTGTAAGCCGACTGAACAAGAGGAAAATAACTAATCAGCTACTATAGCTACACTGGACAGGCCGTAAGAGTGCCTTGTGCTCTGCCATCGCTTAGTCTGAGGCACCGAGCCACGACAAACTGGCTGCTTTTGGATCACACAGAGCAAACAGAGCAACAGCTCCGCACACACACACACCTACACACACACACACTCACACATTCATGCAAGTGTACACACAAGCAGAGGCGCATGCTCACACCATCACACACACACACAGTTTGTCTCCACTGCTGCTGCCTCCTTCCAGTCCATATGGATGGTTGGCCAAAGGGGTGATGGACAATTGTGGGTCATGATTACAAGAGGGGCCACACGGTGTTGTAGTGGTTAACGCTGTTGCCTCATGTGGAGGATAAAGCGGTAGACGATGAATGGATGGATTAAAATTATGTTGAATATCAGCTTATCAAGAGCAGCCTTTAGTACAGTAAGTCTTTAGTGTGGCTTCTGTGTGTAGTTTACTGCCATGATTAGTCATGAGGAGTTAGTGGGTAGACAAACTGAAAGAGAGGATATTTTGCCTTTGTGTGAGTTATCTCTTCCTTCTCACAGGATCTTTTGCCATGGTAAAACATTTTATTTGGATCATATGTTATTGAATCAGAATGTTGAATAATAACCTTGTGGCAGGTGAATGATGAGAGAGAGAACAAGGGTCTTAAGACAGTATGTCACTACATGTACACATTATAAAGCCCACCGAGCCAAAGAGTGACAAGTGAATTTGGGCTACACAAATAAAAAGGTTTTGATTTGAATAGTAACCTGCTGAGGTGTAGTGTCACCTGGCCTCTCAGGGGAATGGGAGATGGGACTCTCATAGGTATACAGCCATGATCAAAAAACAAATCATTTGAGCAAACGGACAGTTTTTCTGACTAAACAATAGAAAGCAGGAGATGGATTTTACACCGAGACAAAGCCGTAAAGTCTGTCCAGCTGCAAAGAACAAACAGAGCATGTAGTCCGGTGGTGGAGACCAAAAACAGAGCAAAAAGGAGAGTGTTTACTACTACTGGATACATAAATTGGCAGCATAGCCTTTTTCAATGTAAGTCTTGTGTAAAGCTTGTTTGTGCTGCACATTTAAATACAACTCCTGGTTATGAGCAACTAAAAATCTTATTTTATACAGGACAAAATTAATAGCAGGACTTTTAAAAGCGAGTCGATACCTTTTGCCTCAATATAAATGGAACACTCTTCACCGAAACTTTCATTGAACAATTCATATTATTGTTGCTGTCATACTAAGCTGATGACACATTTGGCCCCGAGTCGAAAGAAGGTTAACAGCTGAAAGGTGCTAATAGCAGTCTTTGTGTTTTGCAGAGGTGCAGAGGTGACACTGTGCAGCTATTCAGAGTGATTTATTAGATCATGGAGACAGAGGCTAAATGAGGCAAGGGGAGTTAAGAGAGCCAGGCTGAGGCATGAAGGAGAGGTCAATGAGAGACAAGAGGTCACAGATGAGAATCAAGACAATCTCTGAAAGCACCACTGTAGTAACATTGGATCCCATTTACACCAAACTGTACGTATCCAATGTTACTGCAAGCTGTTTCCCGTTAGCGTAGCATTTTTTCATGATTTATATGATGCATTTTCATAACCTTTCATAATGCACAAGGCTGTCGTGTCAGTAGCTGAGTTTTTAAATAATCACCATCTCTATTTCTGCTTTCTTAAATCGTATAAGCTACAGAACAAATACTGCTATTATATCAACACAGTTGTGTGTTCCTGTTTTGAATCTTCCTGATCCCATTTGTTGTCATGAGAGCAGCATTGTTGCTCAAGAGCAGGTGGCAGCAGGTCCTGATCTGATCGAATTACCATCCTGATTTCATTGCGTCTCATAGTGATAGTATTATATGCTTCCACTAACCATGTTATGCAACCACAATTACACAGATGAAGGAGACAGAGAGACGGAGGCAGAGGGATGAGGGTGCGATGGCTCAAGATACTCACTGATGTTTGAAGTGCAGAAGACGGTGGGAATGAATTTAATGACAACGAAGAGGCTGGGAATATACAATCTTAACCACTCCAAGTCTCACTCCCTGAAAATGGGATAAAATGAGTGTCATTTTCGCAGCATCGTTGGCCACAGGCACATGTGTAATTGGGTCACAGCATGGTGCAAAGTAGAAAAGAAATTATAAATGATAGGAGTGCAGTGTGAGCAGCTGGGGTCTATAGGCATTATGTTTAGTTACAGGAGCTCATCTTCTTTCAACCCAGTGCAAGTGTTGGTGTGAAAACTGCTCTTTTGAGAGAAACGTGCTCAGAGTTATTTTAAAATCTGTACAATTACACAACAATTAGACTCTGTGGATCAGTGGTGGAGCAGATTCTTGGCGTCTACAAACCGAGTCTACATACCGACGTGTCGCAGGGCAAGACACTTTAGCCTAAATTGCTCCTCGTGCCTGTGAATGATGTGCGACAGAAAAAGCTCTGCATGACATTATTTGTGTGTAGCTTTTCTTTTAGTGGTCATGGATTCATCATGATAGTTAGTGCATTTTTGTTGTTGCCAGATTAATCATGTGAGTCTATATTTCAGAACCAAAATGATTACTTGTTTACCTGACAACAGACGAACATATCTTGGTTAGGGTTAAGGTGGTACGTCTTGGTCATGATTGTGGTTAGTTTCAGGTTCAGAAAGCACAAGGTAAAACTCAGGCTAGACTAAGATCATGGTTTTTCCTCGACACTGTGCTACTATATAAGATGATGATACAAGATGTCATCATAACAGCTTTCAAACATGTCATAGGATTAAAACAGACCAGGATGTTGTCACGCTCTTGTTTGTGAACATAAGTGAAACAAGCAATGTTCTGCTTCTACAAAAAGATGACATCCGTAGTTTGCGATCTATAAAAAAAATAACATCTTGCCAATAGCTGGTTCTATTCCCCTGAAGTGTGCTAGAGAAGTTCAAGTATACTTTTGAATGCCAGCATCAGGTTTAACATTGAATCTGTCCACACTTTAGCTAAGAAAGACGTTTTTTGTCCTCTGAGAGTAAAAGCCCTGGTCCTATGTTCCCCGGGTTCTATGTTCCCAGGTCCTATGTTCCCCAGGTCCTATGTTCCCCAGGTCCTATGTTCCCCAGGTCCTATTTTCCCTGGTCCTATGTTCCCAGGTCCTATGTTCCCCAGGTCCTATTTTCCCTGGTCCTATGTTCCCAGGTCCTATGTTCCCTGGGTTCTATGTTCCCCAGGCCCTATGTTCCCTGGTCCTATGTTCCCTGGGTCCTATGTTCCCTGGGTCCTATTTTCCCTGGTCCTATGTTCCCTAGTCCTATGTTCCCTAGTCCTATGTTCCCAGGTCCTATGTTCCCTGGGTTCTATGTTCCCCAGGTCCTATTTTCCCTGGTCCTATGTTCCCAGGTCCTATGTTCCCTGGGTTCTATGTTCCCCAGGCCCTATGTTCCCTGGTCCTATGTTCCCTGGTCCTATGTTCCCTGGGTCCTATTTTCCCTGGTCCTATGTTCCCTAGTCCTATGTTCCCCAGGTCCTATGTACCCTGGTCCTATGTTCCCTGGGTCCTATGTTTCATGGTGCTATGTCCCCCAGGGCCTATGTTCTCCGCTTTCCCCCACAGCAGACCATCCAAAGGGTAGAGTTGGGCATGGAGAGGGCAGTGTGGGTAGGTTTAGGGCCAGGATTACATGGGGAGGCCATATAACCTGGAGAAGGATTGTCAAAGTGTGGGTATGGTTAGCCACAGAAAGAGGATAAAAACAGAACATTGGACCCGTTAAGGAAAAGCGTGGAACATAGGACCCGGGGAACATAGGTACGCTCCCATAAGCCCACCGTTTCATGAATACTGAATGAATGAGGTTTTGTCTTGGTCTGACATTCCTTTCTATTCTAATATTATATCTAGAGCATGTGTAGTCAAGGTGTGCATAACAGTCGACATGATCATAAGTGAATGATAAACTTGGGATGGACCTCAGCAAGATGGCGTGCCATTAAGTTATGAATTTGCATTGTATGTATTTAGTACTACAGTGTATGTTAGCATGTTACCATACTGACCAAAATCCCATTTACACATCTCTCACAGGAACTCCTGAGACGAGTTATAATGCAGCTGTGAAATATTGTGGGTAATTAGCTGCAGGCTCTCCTCCGGTTGAAAAGTAATTTGACAGTTTATTCCATCCAGTTGAAAAGCCAGAGTGCTCACGGGACTCGTTGCACTCCCCTGTTCCCATAGGCCCAGATTGCTTTGGTTGTTGATGATGAAAATGCGCCGCCATCAACAGAGCAACAATCCTTAACTGGCTGGAAATGTAACCGTCCATGAAGAAGCACTCGACTCAGGTGTCCCCTTGTTTTCAAATGTACAGTAACCCACAATGAATGGACCATACATGGGTGTGTGTGTCTGTGTGTGTGTGTGTCTCACCACATTACACATATAACATAAACACTTGATCATGATTGTGAAGGCTGCTGCTGTGTCCTGTCCGTGTGCGTTCGTGTGTAGTACATTGACAGGCAGCTAAACTATAGTACAGTCCTTAAGTGCATGTACCTGGGTCACCATGACAACAGAACTCACTAGAGCATGCTGAGAGCAGAGTGACATCACTGGCCTTTTGTGTGTGTGCTCACATGTGGCATTTGCTGAATTAGCTGAACGTCCTGCAGAATCTAAAGGAGAATTAAAAGGGAAGAAGACATAAAAAAAAAAATGTAAAGCGTACAAGTCGGATTTTGTTTCTCCCATTTGGCTTTTTTTGTGTTATCACTACTCTCTTAGCATTGATTTCTCAGCTGTCTCTGTGTGTGAATGTGGGTGTGTGCAGCTCAGCGCTCTATTCCTCTGTTGTACATGACAAAAATGTGGCATTGATCACTATTATTCTCTGTGGAAGTCGAACACACTGACGGACAGACTCGCACAGTATACGTGTAGCGACACACAAACGCAGAGATGGCATTCACACATGCACACACACACATTAGAGCACTGACACACAGGTTTTTTTCTCCTCCCGTCTCTCCAGACAGACAGTATTGATTGTGACTGGAGGATGGAACAGTTCTTTAGGACAACTTAAACAGACCATAGTTCCTAGGCCGACAGTCATTTATCACTGCTGTGCTGGTTGTCGAGCTGTGGTTCTTAATGAGTTTATCATTGAACAGTGAGGTGTGCATCATTTACTCGGTGTGTGTGTTGTGTGTGAATAGAGACCTGGAAGTGTTGTTGGCTACCTGTGTTTAAATGCTCTGTTGCTACCAGAGGTGGAAAGTAATCGATTACATTGTCTTGTGTTACTGTAATTCAGTAAGTTTTTTATAGATGACAGGTGAACAATGAGGACAGGTGAACGATGAGCATAGGTGAGGGATGATGAGGACAGTTGAGCAATGAGGACAAGTGAATGATGAGGACAAGTGAACAATGAGGATAGGTGAATGATGAGGACAGTTGAGCAATGAGAACAAGTGAACATGAGGATAGGTGAATGATGATGAGGACAGTTGAGCAATGAGGACAAGTGAATGATGAGGAGGACAAGTGAACAATGAGGATAGGTGAATGATGATGAGGACTGGTGAATGATTAAGAGAGGTGAATGATGATGACAGGTGAATGATGAGGAAAGGTGAACAATTAAGACAGGTGAATGATGATGAGGACAGGTGAATGATGAGGACAGGTGAATTAGGACAGGTGACTGATGATGACAGGTAACGAAGAGGACAGGTGAATGATGATGAGGACAGGTGAACGATGAGGACAGGTAAACGATGAGGACAGGTGAATGATGAGGACAGGTGAACAATTAAGACAGGTGAATGATGATGAGGACAGGTGAATGATGATGAGGACAGGTAAACGATGAGGACAGGGGAACGATGAGGACAGGTGAATGATGAGGACAGGTGAACAATTAAGACGGGTGACTGATGATGAGGACAGGTGAACGATGATGAGGACAGGTGAACGATGAGGACAGGTAAACCATGAGGACAGGTAAACCATGAGGACAGGTGAACCATGAGGACACGTGTGTGATGAAGACAGGTGAAGATGATAAAAGAGGAGAGGTGAACGAAGAGGACAGGTGAATGAAGATGAGGACAGGTGAACCATGAGGACAGGTGTGTGATGAAGACAGGTGAAGGTGATAAAATAGGAGAGGTGAACGAAGAGGACAGGTGAATGAAGATGAGGACAGGTGAATGATGAGGACAGGTGAAAGGTGATAAAAGAGGTGAGGTGAACGATGAGGACAGGTGAACATTGATGACAGGTGAACGATGAGGGCAGGGGAACGATGAGGACATGTGAATTGGTGTTAATGAAGGTCCCAGTGTGAGTGAGAAAGTTGAGTCTGAACAATGCTGTTTCGATTTGGCACATGTCATTTAAATGTGTTACTATTAGTAACACTAGTAGTGCTAGATTAGTAGTACTACTAGTACTAATCAGACAGGCATAATTCTCTCAGTTTATTATTATAATATAAAGCTTTGTCTCATACCTACACAAATACCATGATGTAAATTTTTATTACAGATTAGATATCTCTAGTCTGTAATATTTGATTAATCATAGTATTAAAACGTATTTGACTACCACTTCATTTGCATTTGATTAATTATTCTCACATGTCCCTTCAAATCTACTTGGCCTATTGAATGACATAATTAATTTAAACAAAAAAATAGACATCAGGTAATTGTGTGGCGGTGCAGCACAACATAAGGACAAAAAAATAACAGTCCAAGTCATAAGAAGAGTCCAAATGATAGCGATTTGGAACAGAAATGTATTTCGAAACATGACTTGTTTTTCATGAAACCACATAAAGTGAGCCACAAATAGCTCATAATGACGAGGAAAGGCAGCAAATTGCAGCTTAAATGTCAGGCAGTGGAGCAATGAGTGAATCTGTCTGGATTAGAGCTTATGCAGGGAAGTAAGCCTTCTGTTTGCTTCCTTTAGTTAATTCATTATTCACATAATTTCTCTGCGGGCCTGGCTGCCTCTGCTTTATGCTAAAATAGTTTGAACTCGATGGCAGCCACGGTGATAAATGTAAAGTTAGTTCAGGTCGTATCCTCAATCCCAAGTACTGAGTGCTGTCTGTCGACCTGCTGCTCATCCAGACAATCACACGTCAAGCCAGAGAGCAGCTCAGACAGTGGAACAGTCAGTCTGTCAGTCAGCTGGGAGTGTTTGAGCATGCTATTCAGGCCCGGCGATGAGTCAGCAGGTCATCTCTTCATCTCTCTCCTGGTCGACCACGACATCGCAAAGTCACTCAGCAGCAGATGACAAGTCAATCGCCTCGCTGAATGACATAAACCATTATGGTAAATTTGAGACGGTACAGGAGAGGATTTCTGTAATGGAGGTGGAGGTCAGAGTTATTGTTGTGCTTTTTGTGAAGAGGAGAAACATGCATTTTCATTTTTTTAATTTGGACATGGAGAAATAAAGAATAGAACAGAATAAAATGGAAAATAAACTTTATATAATTCTATTCAACAGACTTTTTGGATGAAAACTGGATGAAGTTATCATAAGCTGTCTTTGATATGCATGTGCAACACATGAGTTTCCTCCATGATTTGATGGCTTATCAAGTCGTTCCGTTGTGCCGTCGATGGTTGGTTCATTTAAACGCATGAGATTGATGAACCAATTCGGTCCCTGTGGAGTAAGTGGGGTTACACTGAGGTCAGCCTTTCTCCCTGCGTCTTTGTGCCAACACTACCTATTGACATGAATGAATGAATCAATCCATTACTTATTCATTCTGGTGGGATATAGTGCTCTGTCCAACCTCGCTCAATCTTCCACTGTTCCCCACAGAATTGCGTAGTGATCGTTCAGCAGAAGGAGGGCGAAAAAAAAAACACTGTTTAGATTAATTTCTCTGCGCTGGTAATTACTGCACTGTGACACAATTGAAAGTTGACACGTGGACATATGTCGCTGGATAATTTATGATGAGCAAACGCTTGTATTTTTGTGACTTGTTGAGAACAGTGTAGTTGTTACACTACTGTTTGTTGCCATTTTTCACAATACCTTGTGAGAAATACACTATCGTTCAAAAGTTTGGGGTCACCTATACAAATTTTTTTGTGTTTTCCATTAAACATCACACTTTTATTCATCAAAAGAGTTGCAAGATGAATAGAAAATATAGTCAAGACATTGACAAGATTAGAAATAATGATTTTTATTCAAAATAATAACTAGCTTTTGTCAAAGAACCAGCAAAACTGTTTTCAGCTGTGCTAACATCATTGCACAAGGGTTTTCAAGAGTTTTCTGATCATCCAATAACCTTCTAACGTGATTAGCAAACGCAATGTACCATTAGAACACTGGAAATGGGCCTCTATACACCTATGTACATATTCCATTAAAAACCAGATGTTTCCAGCTAGAATAGTCGTTTATCGCAGTAACAATGTAAAGAGTGTATTTCTGATTCATTTAATGTTATATTCATTGAAAAAAAAAATTATAAATAAAATATTAAATATTAAAAATATGCAAATACATGTTTTTGGAGTTGATCTCCGCCTGATTCACAATTAATGATCATGTCTTGAGTTGTATTTACCATCTTCATAGCTCAGCTTCACACACAGTAGTCTATAACAGGCTTTACCTGATGCATTATTAAATGCTAATTAGTACCTTCAGAGGTATACAATTTGATTCATAATTTGATTCATATTATCTTATTTGCCCAGCAGGCTAGGAAGCTTAGATACTTCGGTGTACTGTACTGTTGTATTTTTAGAGCTGTGGCTGGCTGTAATTGAGCATACCATATAAATATGCTTTATAATGTTTAACTTAATTATGAATAATGCATGAAAACGTATTACATATTTTGTAGTTGCACTGTGGGTATTTTAGTTCTTACATAATTTCTTGTTTTTACATTTAATTCAGTCTCTGTATTTATCAATATTATTATGTGTGTGATATACAGTAGCCTAATGTAATTCCTCCATCTACAATTGGATAATTTTACCATAGTGTCAAGTCCTCTCAAATCCAGAACCAGACAACCCAAAGCGCAATAGTTTTCCCAGTGTATTTGCACTCTTCTGTTTATCCATATGCTGTCATAACATTACATTTCTGAAATGCATTCACCTTGCATGCTTTCATCAGAGGTTAATCACTAATCTGCTTTTTCTCCCTTCCTTCTCCTTTGTTTCTTCTCTACAAAACTCAACTTCTCCAGGTCGCGAGGAAATGGTGACGTTTGAAGATGGACCCCTCCTGAAGTGGTCGCTCGAGTCCTCGCAGTCGTAGATCCACTGTCAAGGGAAAACTCTCTCGTTATGGCAACCCCACTGTGGCCCCAGTCTTTGCTCCTTGTCCCGTGCTGTAGAGGAGGTCATTGTTGAGGAAGGGGAAAGTGAGACTTAAACGAGCTTGCCGGTGAAGATGAAAAATGACCCAAACCATGTAGTGTAGCTTTCTCCAAACAGGGGGAGGATCTACAGTTAAGTCGGGTTTATTATTTATTCCTATATTTTGATTTTTTTTTTTTTACAGAGAAACAGATTTTTTAAAACGTTTATGTCGGCGTGGACGCTGTGTGCGAGGTGAGGAGAAAGTGACAGAAGAAGAAAGAGAGGGAGAGAGAGAAAGAAAGAAGGAAAGACATGGTCCTCCACACCACCCCTTATTCCAGTGCCTGTCTGCACTTCCTGGATGGCTTATCGTGGAGCTTGGTGTTCCCGTGCTACTGGCTACTGGACCGCCTCCTGGCCTCATGTGTGGCCACCTCCCTGGAGAAGCGGCAGCGCTCCCAAGACCCCTGCTCCTTCCTCACCTTCTGTGTCCTGATCTCTGCGCCCTTGTATCTGCTCCTCCTCCTCACCTCCCTGCCTTTTGCCCTCCTGGGCTTCATCATCTGGGCTCCTCTGCAGGCCATTCGTCAGCCTTACCTGTACACCTACCACAGGTTAGTGTTCACTAACCTGAGTTGGAATTCACTGTGTGTGTCATACCTATCTTGCTTATCTATTTCCTTGGAACGAATCAGAACATTTGATGGTTTATTAATGGTTTATGAATTTCATATTTTGAGGTGGCTGGTGGAAAACTACCATTAGTTTAAATTGGAGTGACCTCCTTTAGGTGCTTAAAAGATAATTATCGTTCATCCAAGCATCAATATGAAATTGTATGACAGGTCAAAACTGACTTTTCTGGAAACCGCATGCTACGCTGCATTTACATTTTTAATTTTAAATGGATGATATATAGGCCATATATTGCAGTCTAGAGCTTCATTTGATATTTCGAAACCTTGTAATTCAGATGTTTTTTGAGGAATTCAAGTGGGTTTTACCCATTGCTGTGGCATCCAGCTGCTTGGCTCAATCGCATTTCAGCGAGTGTATGTGGCTCCTGACCATCACCACAAACTTTGAAATATTGCGATTGGCTCCGTTTGCTGTGGGAGAGCAGCACTCTCATACAGCAACTCCCTGGTCAACCACAGTGTAAAACCGTACTGTAGATGTTTCCTTCATTATATGCATTTGTTTTTCACTAATTCTGAATTTATAATGTTTGGTGTGGTTGGAAAAACGTGTGACATTAAATTAAATTAAATTAAATTAAAGGATAATAACCTTAAGTTTAAAGTTTAAAGTTAAAAAATTACAACTAGCAGCAGGTTAAATTAGCTTAGTAAAGATCAAGTGGTAATGGGCAGTGACTTCACCCATTAGAATCCATTTTCCCGGTGCCATGTTGAGGTTTTGCAAGTGGAACTCTTACTGGACGATACCAGTCGTCAATCACCCTTGTGTCCACTCATTTATTGTCCACTTTTCTCTAAATGGGAACATAAATTACACAATTGACATCACGTGCTGTTGAAGATTGAGAGCATTTACTCCTCAGGTAAATGTTTATTGATGTTGTACTGTATATATCATAAGTGAGCAGCAGGCTAATTTTTCCATTTGAATGACTTCTTTGAGCAACCAATTGAGTCACCCCCTAGTGGCTATTCAACGAGTGCATCCACTTTTTATATGCATCCATTATCTGCCACTTTATCCTACACATGAGGACACAGGGTTGCTGGTGTCAATCCCAGGTGACGCAGGGTGAAAGGCGGGGTCCTCCCAGCTGATCACAGGGCCAACATCTACAGCCATTCACTCTCACACTTACACCTAAACACTTTAGGGTGTCCAATTAACCTCTGTACGTTCTTGGACTGTGGGAGGAAGCCAGAAAACCCACACAAGGCACTTGTTCTGACCCTGTGCAACAGCGTTAACCACTATGCTGCCATTTGGCCCTTTTTATATACAGTTCATGATAAAGATCAGATGCTGGGGCAGGTTAGCTTGACTCTGATATCATTTCCTGAGTAGCTGTGTAGGAAGGTGTCCAGATAGCTGCTAGGAGTTAATCTTGACATACCGTACAGTGATACTAATCTTCTCATGTTGCTCAACAGGGAAGTGAATAATGATGTGTTCTGAACATTGTCTAACATTTGTCTCTTGCCTTGTGCAGACCGGACAAACACCAGGCCGAGCAGGGCCAGGCAGGGCCGGGTGGCCTAGGTGTTGGGGAATGGCGGCCACAGGGCAGGAGCTTCTGTTTCTGCAGTGCCAATGTATGCCTGTTGCCTGACTCCTTGGCCAGGTTTAACAACCTCTCCAACACCCATAGGAGAGCCCGCGAGGTGGGGAAGAGGATCCGCAATGGTGCCAGCCGCCCTCAAATAAAAATCTACATCGACTCACCGACCAACACTTCCATCAGGTGAGGACGGCTTCCACATGGGCTCCTTCTGCTTACGTTCATTCATGAATTAATAAAGCCTGTCATCTCCTCCAGCAGTATGTCACATTTCTTACCTCTTTATTTCTGCTTCATTCATCAGCGCGGCATCCTTCAGCAGCCTTGCCACAGGTTTCCGCCGTACCTCCTCCTTAGACCACCGTCCAGACCAAACACACACCACCAATGGCCCGGCCGACACTGAAACTGAACCGCTCACTGAGTGCCCTATTCACCCCTCAGGTGCTACCGACTGCCCTGTTCACCCTGCTGTAGGAGACCAGGGCTCCTTTGGATGCCCCCTTCACTCAGATGGAGACACCACGGCAGAATGCCAACTCCACCCGACAGGGACTAACAACAACTCAGACTGTCCAGTTCACACCTCAGGAGAGGCTACAGACTGCCCCCTGCATTCCACAGGGCATCAGCCTGTCCCTGGCCACCATGACTGTCCCATGCATGGTGAAGGGACCCAGCCAAAACCCTCCACAGACTGCCCACTTCACACCTCAGGGGTTCAAATCAGCATCAGCGCACCAGAACCAGACCCACAGGAGGAAGAGGCCGAAACTGGGAACCATCGAGCTGGGGATCAGGCAGGAGGAGACACGGGCAGCATGACTGCGTCCAGGGAGTCCCTTTCTCGTTACCATGGAGGTGACACTGGAGTAGGGATAACGTCTAACAACACTCTCACCCACGTTCCTCGCACATCGATATTCAAGCGCCCTGGACGAAAACGCCGCCAAGGTGACGAGACGTTCGACCATGAGATCTCTGCCTTTTTCCCTGCAAATTTGGATTTCCTGGCTCTGCAGGAAGTGTTTGACCATGGATCGACAACGAGACTGCTGAGGCAGTTGCATCGCTACTTCCCATACATCCTGAGCGATGTTGGCCGTTATGGCTGGAAAGGATGCTGCTCCATGTTCAAATTCCTCAACAGTGGGCTGATGCTGGCCAGCCGCTACCCAATCCTGGATGCACGGTATGAGTGCTATCCCAATGGAAGAGGAGAGGACGCGTTGGCAGCCAAGGGGGCGCTGTTTGCAAAGGTCAGCTCTTTCACTTTAACTTTACTTAATCCTGTAAAATCTGTCATGCTGGCCCATTGGCAACAAAAGTCTGGTATATGACTTTGTGCAGCCAAGAAATAATCCAAACGTCCGTTTTAGTCCATTTTCAGACAAATATTGAAAGGTTAACGGCTAATTCCCAGCAAGAAATGAATTAGCGTAAACCATTATAAAACAACCACTATGCAGACAGGAAAGTGTCAAAAGAATAGAATAATAGTTTCACACAAAGCTGTCAAAGACCCCAAAGTCAAATTTCAGGTGGATTTTCTTCTGAGAAGAACTGAGCTGAATTAAAGCTAAATGTCAGCGTGTGCCTGATTATATGCTTCCCCCGCAGCACATTGCGGCTGTTTTAGCCAAAGGCTAATCCTGTAATTTCTGATGCCTCCATGTGTAACTTTGGCAAGGTGGTAATTGAATCTGTCCTTTAAGTCTATTTTTACTAAATTAACTTCCACACTTGTAAAAATCAATGTGTGTGTGTGTGAGAAAAAGAGACAGAAAGTCACAGTTTCGGCTCTTTGTAATATGGTAAGTGAGGCATGTGAGGGGAAGAAAAAAAAAATCTTTCACCAATCAGATTGTGATTCTCACCTCTGATCATAAGTGTCTACTCGCTCTGTTATTACCCACAATGCTGGTGGGATGGCGAATCCGCAGATTGTGCAGAGCACTTGGCAAATTAACTAACTTAACACCCACATCCATTGACCTGTGCGCGTCTGTCACTGTGGTGATTGCACACGCCGCAGTTATTACAGTCGATGCCTTTAACGCCACACTTTGTGCTACCGTGTGGAAAAACGACAAATAAAAGACATGTCATTTTGTACAATACAGTGTGACACATGTTAAGAAAGTACTGAAAGGAATTAGTAAGAATTATTCAGATCAAAAAAGTCCCTCGTCCCTGTAAATAGATCAGATTATATCTTGATTTGTTTGTCATTTTTAACTACTGTTACATTGTTGGAACTATTTTTGTATTGTATGAAATTATTTATAATTCACCTGATTATAGATCGGGGGAAATATTAAGCAGAGTGTTAACCACAACTTAGAACCCAAAGTCATTGGCTCACATTCTCTTTTCCTCTTCTTTTTTCCAACCAACAGTCTACAAGCTGTTGTATCATATTGCAAAATGGAAACCACAGCCGTTTCTTGCTATATTATGAGGACTATGCGAATGCATAGGACCCCAAAGCCACCAGGGGTCCCCAAAGCCGCATGTTTAGCCTCAGCTTTCTCTGTCTTTGTCTGTAGCTGTCTCATGAGTTTATTAAATCCCTCATAATGTTAAAAATGTTGGATATAAATACAATGATGAGCTGTAGCTGGCGCTTTTGTGGCACGAGTGAGTGACGTCCGCGGAGTCCGACAGGCATGTACGATAAGAATGACTGACAGCTACTCATCATTCATTCTTGTTCGGGAGGATATTAATGGCAAAGTGAGTTATGGCATCAAAAACAAATGATCTTACTGGGGTAGATGTGAGAAGAAAATGGATCATCCGAGTTTGGCAATCTAGGGCCCCCCCAAACAGCATCTTGCATACAGTTCATTTAATTTTCATAATAGTTGGAGTGACCACAGGGGGTTTGGAATGACTTGATGTACTCAAGTGCATGACTATTCCATGTCATGTATTAGGTGTGTATGGTCGGGGCATATTTCAGTGGAGCCACTGGAAAATCCAGAACATGTTGTCATTATTTATGGATGCTTTACTGTTGCGCTACATTTGCAGTCAGAAGCTGCAGCAGGAGCACTAAGTTATAGCGTCCATTAGACGAACTCGGCAGTAAGACGCTGTAGATCACATGAATATATTACATGACACTTTCATAGTGGCAAGGCGCAAGATGGGTTTTCCTACACGGACACCATCACACAAATGAGATTTCTATACCCGTGTTTAGCTTCCCATTTTAGGTTAAAATGTGTTGTTTTTAAACCGTGGTTTCCTTTGTGCGCGCAGCACATCTTTGGGTGACGAGAAGTGTCGAGCACGGACAAAGGTGCAATGATTCACGATGTAGTGAAGCAGTGGTTGTGCATGTCCTTACTCCGCGTCCCGCGATGAGTGTCGACAGTCTGTGAGTTCATTAATCAGCCTCGTGCTGTGAGGATGCGAAAGTCTGGGGCTGATCCAGTTCCTGCTGCGGTGGATCGGCTTTATGTAACTGGATGCTGCCGATGTGGACGTGCTTGTGTGTGAGCATCTATTCTCTCATGTGTGCGTGCATGCCCTTGCACATACAGATCTAGCAAAGTCACGCCCCCCCATCACAGCTTACATACTGGCTGTCTCATCCTGTTAGCACTGCAGCTTACAAGCATAATACTCCTCTTTCATTACTTCTTTGTATATATGAGGTCACTTCAGGTCCATCTGATGAGCTGGCTGTCACCCATCTGGCAAGAGCATATTTCACACTGCAAGCTGCTTATACTCACACAGCTGACAAAGAAGGAAACTATAATGCTACCCAGGTCGGAGAGGGTAGGAATAATGTTATTTAATGTAATGGAAGCAAAATTATTCTCCTTGCTGCCAGGAAATCATTTCTAACTGTAACCTACACCTTGACCCACTCAGTGTGACACTAATGCGTCCACAGCTGCTCTTCATACTAATTCAAGACACATGAAGAATAAATCATACTATACTTGGCTTCTAGATTTTTTTATTTTCGGTCGTCATTCTGGATTTTTATTGGAAATACACAAGACAACAACAGTGTGAGTGTGTCAAAATTAATTTTCAATCTTAAGCTAAAGTTATATTGAATCAAGGTTCACTTGTTTATTGTTTTTGCTAAAGAGGACATATATGCAAAATCAACTTTTTAATCATTTAAATCCTTATATTTGGGACCCTGGAGGTCCTATCAGTCGGCAAAGTGTGTAAAAAGATGACTCACTCATGTTTTTGTGGTCATCCTCAGTCTAAGTACAGGAGATAAAACATGCGATGTTGACGTCCGCGCTCATTGGGACGTGAGAATGCGCTAAATTCCTGGAACTGTTGTCTCGCGGAGCTCAGTTTTGTCCGTAAAACACGCGAGAGTGCAAGCGAGGGCAATAGTATCAAAAAAACGGAAGTCCGCGGAAGGTTCTATTCTTGGCTCCACACTGCAGCACAGAGTCCTACACAAACTTCCAGCCTCAGAGGATTTATCTGTCCAGTGGATACATGTTATATAATGATGCCAATGTGCCTGCTAGTGCCTGCAAATGATCACTTTTCCAAATGCTAACTGCTCCCGCCATCTACCAATCTTTGCAGTCAATAGAGTCTGAGCAACCACGGGTTGCCAGTTACGTCAGAAAACGAAACCTAAAAGACCTCGGTATTTTGAATTTGAATGTAGTAACCACATTCTTACATAAGGCACCTTAAAGTTTCGTTTTACTTTTTTTAAGGTGGACCTAAAGAGATACTACCAAACAGAGCGTTCTAAACAGGGCTGTTTTGGCAGAGTGATTGAACTGCTGTGGTGCTTCATCCTTATGGTATTGTGACCAATGTCACAGACATGTTCATTAGGACACCAGGGAACTAGTTTAACTTGGAGAAATAGGCTGTAATATGGGACCTTTAAGGCTCTTTTGCTGTTTACTGCTGCCTTTCACCACATCTTTTATTTTGTTTGAGTTGTTTCTGTAGTTTTCATATGGACATAGTATGTACATTTATCTTATTTGACCCTAAAACCTACAAGTCAGACTGGGAAAATGCCTTCAGACTTTAAAACAAGCTTAGCATCAAAGCTTAAAACAAGGGTGTCATTCTCTAAACCTTTTAAGAACCTTTTTTTTTTAACACATTCTTACTATAGTTGCTGTACATGTTGTTCTCATCAATCTTTTCCACTGTAACCTTCCTGTCACTCATCCAGCTGCTGCAGGCTGTGATGAGTCCACTCTTCCTTCCTTGTTCCTCGCTGACCTGCAGATGTCTTGGCACATTTCCAGGGCTTCGTATCACTTTGAACCCCTCGCCTCCTCCACATAAACCTTTTGGTCATCCTCGCTCATTACCGCCGAACAACAGCGCGCACTTCGCCCGCCCACCTGGGATGTTTCTCATTAGACGCGGTTTCATTTGATGTACCTGATGTTCACGCCGCGTGTTCTTTCATATCAAACGCACACGGCGATGCAAAGTCAGCAGTCACTGTTAAAGTGGTGATCCTCCATATCGCAGCACTGAGCGTGCAACATTTTCACTGCCCAGAAATCAGAGGAAAAACGGATATCAGACATCTTTGTAAACAAACCACTGATTAAAGGAGTGTTTGAAATCCATTTATGGCTATTTGTAGTGGAGGGAACCAGCGTCGTGCTCATGCATATGCATTTGCTTAGATTTATGAATCAGTACCGTGTTCATGCCCAACTCTATCTGATTTAAATAAAGAAGTGTTGGGTGTAAAGGTTTTTTTTTCTTTATTTGGTTGTCTTTTGAAAGATTTTTCATCCCTACAGTGCTAATGCACATTAATATGTCTTTATGTAGCAAGGTGAAATTGAAGGGTTGAGGTGTTACAGAGTACAGAGAGCTGTCCCACAATTAATCTTCTTATTCAAACCTAACCTTGACCGTTCCGTAACCTCACTTCTTCTCCATATACTTGGAATGATGAGAGAAAACAAAACCTTTGCCAATGCTGCTCAATTTCCAACAGGGTCAGTAAAGTTCCTCATCACAAGGTGATCATTACGTCTTTGGGCCATATCCTACATTCCCAGAAAACCTTATCCAAATCCATACTGTCCTTAATGAGTTATGTTGATCACTAACCTCCCTTCATGAAGGAAATAAAGGACTGATACTAAACGCAGAGAGCAGTCATTTTACGCTGATAGTCTCTGACATGTCATGTTTTTAATCTGGCAGACGTTTTGTTCTCGTATCTTTGGCAGCGTCTCATATTTCCCCATTATTATATTATTTCACTGTCTTTTGTTCCTCATTGACTGCAAGCTGCCACAAAATATGCATGCTGCCGTCTTTCACTTCAGCGCCCAAACGACCTCCACCATAACCATGTACCATGTTGAATGAAGCTCTCCTCAAAAGTTGAGTGAGCAAACGAGTGAGTACGAGTACATACGAGGGCAGAGATAGAATATTAATTAAAAAACGTTTCCCTAAAGAGAGAGCCATGCAGCGCTGGCTCCATAATTAAAGCTTTTCAGTCTCAACATTTATCCTCTTATAATTATTTCAAACTGCTAAGTGCATAGCAGAAGTGTGTGCATGTGTGTGTGTGTGTGTCCAAATGCATCACGGATTACGCTTCTAAACAGGGACACACTCAATTTTAGGATTAATACAAAAGAAATCAATTGGAGATCCCCCCACCACCACCATCTACCTCCGAACCATTAATGACCAAAAAGGACCTTTGTTCTCTGTCTGAGTCGATTCAGTTTATCGACGCAAATTGTTTTGCCCTGTTCACGATGCCAAAGAGACCTTATATTGTAAAAGGTCATTAAACACCAGAGGCATTGTCCGGCGTCTTCATATTAGTAACCCAACAACAGGCTAGCCAGCTCCTAGAACAGGCTACTGCAACGCACTACTAACAGCCCCCCCCACCCCTTACCTGTGCTGTGAAACTGCTAGAGATGGTCCAGAATGCGGCGGCGCGTCTGGTCTTCAATCAGCCTAAAAGGACACGTCACCCCCTCTGTTCATTGAGCTCCACTGGCTAGCCTTAGCCAGCCACATCACATTTCAAATCACCGATGCTATAGCCTGCAAAGTTCTCCATGGGTCTGCTCCCACCTACTTTGATATTCTAATAAAGGCTTATGTTATGTTATTCTTTATGCGCGTACTTCCACACTGGTGCAATGACCTACTGCGCACTACCAGAACAGCGATATCTTCAAGAAGCTCTTGAAGACCCAGCTCTTCCAAGAGCATCCGCTGTCCTAGCACTTAGCTTAGCATCTCCCCTGCACGATCTCCTTCCGCACTGTTCCCATCTAGTGGATTTCTTTCCAAAGACTTCTTCTACGTAGCTCAGTCCTCTTTTGTAAGTCACCTTGGATAAAAGTATCTGCTAAATGCTTAAAGGTGCATTATGTAATAAATCTAAAGCAACTGGCCAAAAAATCCTCCTAATATGTCACAGAGACTCAGGAATAATGTTCATATAACAAACTGAACTCACCAACAACAACAGTACGGCCAAAATATTTGCATTAAAAAAAAATATTTCGCAGTGGCGCCACCTACCGCCATCTACCAATCATTGCAGTCAGTAGAGTCTCAGCTGCCGAGCAACCATGGGTTGCCAGTTACGTCAGAAAACGAAACCTAAAAGACGTCTGTATTTTGAATCTGAATGTAGTAACTGTTTTTGGCCACATTCTTACATATGGCACCTTTAAATGCAAATGTACCACAATGTATTTTTAATCACAACAATGCACCGACTAAGTTCATTAATCGATGGTTCTATGAATAACGCCAACTTGGGTCAGAATAATGGTGAAACATTCAAAATCAAACAATTAGAAAGCATACAACTGCAATAAAAACAGTTTAAGTATGTTTTACTCACACTAATAATATTAGGAGTGTACTGATATACAACAGGTGTTGGCAGAAAGGGGTGGTGGAGGAGCAAAGAAGCAGAGCATGCCACAAACCGTGGATCGTGCGTGTTCCCATGACAACGCCGAGTATTAATGTACGATACAATGCACAGATTTCAAAAGCGAAAAGAGAAAAATGCCCAGATCGAAAGTAACAAAAGACAAAAACCCTGAAATTACTTTTTTTATTCACGAGTGAACGAGCACAGTGTTAGATGAGTGTGTCGCACATTATTAGGCTAAACTGTATTATATCAGACTTGGAACTGAGCTTACAGTTCATACAAATACATTAACACTGGACCCGAACTGGCCCAAATAACTAAATAAGAACCATTTCTGTGATAGACAGTGTGTCATCAAGAGGAAACTCTTCTTTCTTCAGGTTTAGATAACAAATCAAATGAAAAACTACAAGTGGAATCTGTCAAAGTCAAACAGCCTCAACTAAACTGCGTCTCCTGAAGAAGAGAAAAAAATGTCTTCTTTCATGCTTTCATGTGGAAATGATGACAGACAAACCCCTCGTGTGTCATCCCCGCTTGCTTTCTGCTGCCTGGCTGTCATCACAATAATTTGACTGCTTGGTTTTGAAGTGAAGTGATCAAACTCATGCGAGTAATGCGGGGTGAACATTGACTCAGCCCTCGTCTGATGAAGTTAAGGTAATTAGTTACAGCAGCGGCATAATACGGCTTTTTTTTTTTTTTTTTAAAGGAGACTTGTTTTGGTCGGCATCCAATGTGAAATCACCTCTCACAGCTCATTTCGGCTCAGTTCTCACTCAATGGCTTGTGAAGTGTCTGGAGACGTAGTATCCTGCGCTCCGAGTCATTTGCAAAAAGTGCTTTTTTTTTTAAAGAAAAACACTATTGACTTTTCACTCATTCAGGAGCTCATTTGCTCACCAATCACCACCAAGCTGGGCTTTTTCTGTCATCACTGCACACATTTATTAGCAGCTTTATCTTCTGCATACATCGGACGTTATCGGACACAATAGAAGTCCAGTCTCTTCCGTGGCACGACACATTAGGTTCTCCCCTCACACACTTTTTATTCAGCTTCATGCTTCAAACACACACCTATTGAAGCACAGATGATAAGCCCCTGAAAAATGTATACGGCATACAGATGGAGACAATAGCAGGCAGGAAGGAAGGAGGGGGAGAGAGAGAGAGAGAGAGAAGGAGCAACAGAAAGTAATGAATACAGAGTCGGGGGGGATAGGCAGAAAGAAATGATGAGATGATTAGATGACATTTTAATGGCCCCTGTGGTCAGATTTACTCAAAGTGCGACATAAAAAGCATTGAAGGAATAAAAGTCATGTACCGAAAAAAACAAATATGGGCGGCAATATTGCTTTTATAACTTTATCGCAGCTCGACGCCGTTTCTCTAACATTTATGGTTTTAATTACACTTAGTATATCGTAGTAATTTAACACTTTGGGGAAATGGCTCGGAAAGGAGTTAGATAACAATGGCTTTGCTCTCCAGAGGTTAAAAAAAATAAAAGTCTTAGCAGTGTCTTTAAAGCTCCAAATGACCACATTACATCTGGTTTGGTTTGTTCGACAAACAACGACATGACGGATACTGGGTGAAAGTGTAGTTATTCTTAAAATAAGCCAAGCTTTACACACTTTTACGAGGTGGATTATTACATATTTGAATTATTTCCCAACCTCATAAATACTACATGTACTTTACACTTAAGCTTTTACAGAGTGATAAAAAGAAAAAAAAAGAAAAAGAAAATCAATGAACATTAGACGTGGTGGATCTGCTTGGACTAAAATGATGTTATGAACGGAGGCTGTTTAAGAGCAATCAGAAGTATAGATGTCATTTCTAGGAGATGCATTAAGAGCTATGTGGTCTCGGCAAACCAGTACAGTCTCGCATGCACTGATTCAACATACAAAAGAATGATATACCATGTGATAATGCGTTGCATACATTTCACAAAATACTCATTTCCTTAAGAGCGAATAATGTTTCACGTCTTCAGTGGGAAATGTGAGGCTCTGCTCTTTGGCCTATTTACTGTACTCGTCTAGTATTAAAATCAGGCTAAGTGGGCTAATGCTTTATTGCAGCTTTTTGTTGTTTAATTGCCTTTTTTTTTTTATTAGGGATGCCGAGCCAAAACAGTGATTCCATTTGGCAGTCAAATTATAATTCGTCTAAATGAAGTTTCTTGTCAGTGAGCTGCTTAAAGAAATGTGTCTAACTTGTAGTGAACAGTATCTTTTCTTAAATTACGCACATTTAAATTTAAAGTGTCACATTAAAATGGACAATATACAGCAAGGGTCTCAAACTGGCGGACCAAATCAATTGCATTATATCAACTTATGATGAGTTCAGAGCTGAAACGATTAATCGATTAATTGATTATTAATCGATTACTAAATTAATCGTCAACTATTTTCATAATCGAGTAATCGGCTTTTTTCATGATTAAAACAAGATTTCTGATTGTTTTAGCTTCGTAAATGTGAATATTTTCTTTGTTTCTTTGCTCCACATAACAAAGAAATCTTTAAAACAGAATCATTTTGGTTTGTGGACAAAATAAAACATTAGAGAACATCGTAATTTCCAGGTTAGACAAACATCATAAGTTGCAGCTCTAAATTAGTTATTTCTGTATGTTTTTTTATTACTCTGTCATGTCACTATGTCATAAATACGTTTATATTGTCAACTTTTTTTTCATTCCATATCAAAACAATCACTTTTAATGTGAAATTACGTGAAATATCATCATGAATATTATTATTTCCATGTCTTTTTATCAAAAAGTTGGCCCTTTTTTTGACTTCACCGGCCCCTTACTGACCAAACTAGACACTCGAAATCATTTCAGCCCTAACCTCAATCTAAACCTAATCCTAAAATCCTAACCCTAAAAACCTTTGCACATTGAATAAATGGCACGAAAATGTCAATAATTTGGAGGTTTTTTGTTCCCGAACTCCAAATACACTTTGTTAATGATGTACAACAGACTAGTGAGTATATATATATATATATATAAAAACTCCATCAGGGCTGAGTCTGACCGTGTTTTGTTCCAATAGTTAAAGGCAGCACAGTTGTTATGCTCTGCATCAAAACCCTTTACCAAGAGAGCGTTTGCACGCTGGCTCTCTCTCAGCGCTGAGAGCACATTCATCATTAGTCCATTCATTTTGAATAGCTGTCCTCACTGCTCGCCAGGAAAACAATTGAACGATTGTACGCACTCTGTCAAAGGCGCGCAGGCCTTGACTGGAGGTGTTCACTTTATTATTTGCTTGGTTTTGTAGATTATTTGTCATCTGTATCCACGGTTGTAATCCACTTCCCCTACAGCTGATCCGTCATCTACCAAACGTAGAGACCATAATGGACGGGAATATGTTTTTTTTTTCTTACATCATTGTGCTCTCAGCATGTTTTCAGGTTTCATTTCCCTAGTTCTGACAACATTACCCATGCCCTGTTTTCTGCTCGATGTTGGTGTTTGGTTGTGTTTTTTGGGCGGACAGCGGTCATAAACATTGATGCTATTTCATGTTTCTTTCTGGCCCTTTAAAGCTGTGCTCATTGCAGTATTCTTCAAAGGTCTGCCTGAGGGTTTGAGTAAGGGTTGGTTTGCTGAGGATTGGTCAATCTAAGGTTACTGTAGCACGTCAGATCAAAGCACCTTTCTGAACAATGCCAGAAACCCTTTGAAATTATGAAACTAAATTGAAAAGTGCAGGCCTCTTGCCTCTATGGGTCCCTTTATTTTCTCTGCTTATTCATATGGGCTGATAAATCAAGACTCATGTAACCATCTAACTCTTACCCTGTCTCTAGGTCTCTACTTAAGTCATTCCTCATGTTCTGCTCCTCCCTTTCACTTGTCCGACCACATGCATGTTTCATCTCACTGTAGGAGCGTGTGGTTATAGTCACATGGCAGAGTTGGCAGTGGTTGCGCTGGTGTAGTTGCACGTTCCCATGTAGGTGCACCGGCATAATTTGCATAGTTGCAGATCAATAGCACATTTTAAATTCTGTGTCAGTTAGTACACAACCAGCTTCTTAAAGCATTATGCAAATAGGCAGTGAAAGAGGATAAAGGTGATTTTTTCATTATTATTATTTACTGGAATCCCAGCACAATCAATTTGCATTTAAATTGAAAATGCCAACAACCTTTGCTTTTCCGTTCCAACTGTTTGGATAAACAGATTGAAGTGAGCATTTCATTGCTGTCCGTGTGTCTCTGCTCCACTTAAATTACTGTCAATTTGTCGCTAATGGAGTCACTGAGACCGCATTAACATGACGATCAAAAAAAATGGTGGCGTTTATTTCTGGAGTTCTGGCTACTGATTGGATAAAGTGTTGAAGTGGGACAGTGGAAGCGTTTCTCCTCGGTTTGCCGCAAAACCCCCTGACGCAGAGAGAGCCACACATCACACGATCCGACAACTGCAGATCAGCGATCGCTGTCAGAAAAAGTGAAGCTGAACTTTAACATTTCCCTGACAGCAGCTGTAAGTGGCGCTTGACCACTCCTACTGACTCGTACGATGTACCGATGCACGCGCTGTGTGCTCCTGTCGGATACAAAATAAAACGACAGACTGAAAGATAAAGTGCCATTTTCATGTTTGTCAGAGGATTATTTTGAGATGGCAAGCTTTTAGAGCATCAAACGTAAAAGCCTTCATTAATTGGATCAGCAGCATGTTGAATTTCAGCTGGCAACAGTCTACGGTCTAAATAAAAAATGATGCAGTGTTACTTAGATTAAGTGGTATATTGATTGCTGACTTTCACAAAAAAAAAGCATCCCTCCTTGGTTATGTAGCTGCAGTAAGAGCAAGGCTGCTTCAAGGCTGTCTTTTGACATCGTGTACTCTGCCTCGTTACGGAGCTCCTCCACCCAGACATCTTCCCACTTCAAGCTAACCATCGCACAATCACTATATCCCTTTCTCTGCAGCCCTTCACTCCTCCTCATCCACCTCCTCCACCTCCTCCTCCATCATCAGTCTGCAGCCACCCACCAGCCTCTGCCTCGCTGTGTGTCCTCTTTCCCTTGGTGCACAGCACACTGATGCTCAAGTTCTCTGATTAAACCTTTAAGTGATGCTCGGCTCATCACAGCATTGCTCAGGCTCACTGCTCACAAATGAAGGCCGGAGCATAAAGCTATGCTAAAGAAATTATGTCTTCAACTCAGTATTGTGAAGAAATAAATGACATTTTCATTCATCTCGCCGCATCCAAAATACATAGATTAGATCATCTTGGAGCGGTTGAATGGAGTGTTACTTATGGAGTGTTACGAATAGCCTGTTGAGGGGAAGTCAGAATATTTCCATGCCAGATAAGGCATCATTTAATCGATTTAATTGACAGCACCTTAATCCTCAGAGCCGTGTTCCCAGTGTGTTTACAGTATGTGAGCCTTGGGAGAGGAAGTGGATAATAGTCTCGGACAAAACAACGCAGGAGATAACTAATAAGACTTGTCTAAATAACTCAATCAACAGGAATATAAACCATAATTATTGGTACGTTTTCTGAAGGCAAAACACGGCGTCTGATTGTTGGATGCTGATGAGCGGAGGCAGCACAGCTCACAGTCGATGGCAGGTGCTCGCTGCAATTTACCCTTTTTTTAGCCACATCACTTGGGGCGCAGTGCAAACGCATGCTGATGCTCCAGCTGCAATCACATTAGTAATCAGAGAGGATTCAATGCAAATGTTCCTATACTTACATATATAAGACAACATGTGAATGGACTTTTTATTTTCAACAGGCTAATGGCCAGAGTTCATGATTCAGTAGTATTATAATCTTCTAATTATTAGATGTACAAACATCAGCTTTCCATTTTGTTTTCCCACTTTCTGTATAGTTTTTTTCTTTCATCCATCCTTCTTTTATCTCTTTATCCTCCTCATGAGGGTCACGGGGGAGCGCTGTGCCAACCTCGGCTGACAAAGGGCGTTAGGTGAGGTCACACCCTGGACAGATCTCCAGTCCATCACAGAGCCACATACATAGAGACAAAAAAAAAAACCACCCACTTTCACACCTATGGTCAATTTAGAGTGTCTAATTTCCCTAATCCCCATATTGCATGTTTTTGGACTGTGGGAGGAAGCCGGAGAACCCGGAGAAAACCGACGCACACATGGAGAGAACATGCAAAATACTGAGCTGTAATGTCTGTGTTTCTCCCACAGGGATCAGTGGCGTTTCACCTCACACGCTCTCTCTCTCCACACACAAACACACTTGTTATGAAGGGCTTTGATGTTTCTCTTGTTTTTAACAGCCGAGTGACATTAATATGTCATGTGTTTGTCTCTGGTTCCCCTGCAGGTTCACGTGGGCACCTCCCATCAGGAGCAAAGGGTGGTCGGATACCTCACGTGTACTCATCTTCATGCCATAGAAGGTACAGTGACACGTTCTGCTTTTCACCCTCGCTCTATAGCAAGCCAAAAAGCTACGACTGTGTGCTTCTTTGTGTGTGTGTGTGTGTGTGTTTAGATAGAGCTAGCTAGATAAATGGGTGAATCAAAACCACTGCATGCATCTTCCTGCTGTTCCCATGGTGACTGGTTCAAGCTGTTTCAGGCGTCACGGCCCTATTTAAAGCCCCCGGTCGATGCCTTCCTCATTTTTTACCAAAGACACGTCTCCCCTCCTTTCCCCCTGCTATTCTGAGCTGCTCCTACGTTTCTCACATGTCTAAATATAGCAGTGTAGGGCTAAAAATACATCACACATCAGGCCTTGGGGGTTGTGAATGGTGGGGGTGGAGGAGTAGGGGGCAAGGAGACCTGATTCTTCTCCTCAGAGGACGGAGCTGTATACGGGAAACCTTTATAGTCCACGTAGGAGATCTATGATGCAAGAAGATGTAATTAACAGCATACACTTCTTAAGGTATATTCAACATATCAAAATCAGCCATTCACAGCACTTTAAAGTGAGCAACGGAGGGAGAAGAAACCTCCAGAGCCAGGGCATAGCACGTAGCACCAAATGTGCCATAAAGCCATGTGTAACTTTTGCATGCCTGCAGAAAGGTCATAAACTCCACTAAAAGCTCATATGATCACCAAACACAGTGAAAACACATAACACCCTTAAAAAAGGTTTAAACATTGATGAATGTCACCGGAGAATCAGCCTGATCGTGTAAACATCAGGAACGTGACAACCTAGATTTATTCTAGTCTATCTAGAGGAATGCTTACATGTTTGATGGTATCTCACAAGCATTACCTTTATTTTTATACCAAGATAATTCACGTAGAGCTGTATTTTGGGCTGAACGCGGCATGTTTGTTGGTGTGAGCTGGTGATTCAGAAACTGATCTAATAGGATACTGATGCACAACGGTCTCTAGGTTTTTACAGAGAATGGTCTGGAAAAGTGAGCAGCAATTCTCTGGGCAAACATGCCTTGTTGATGCCGGAGGTACAGAGAGTGAGAGGAGGATGATCAGATTGGTTTGAGGTGATAAAAAGGCAACAGTATAAGCTCAAATCACTTCTTGTTACAACCAAGGATTGCAAGACAACATGACCTCATAGAAAACTGTATTACACTCTTAGAAATAAGGGTTCCAAAAGTAATAATAATAATAATAATGCATTATATTTAAGGCGCCTTTCAAGACACTCAAGGTCGCCGTACAAAAAAAAACAAAAAAAACAAAAACAAAAAAAAAACAAGGTAATAGCAACGGGTAGGGGGTTAAAGAGTCAGACGGAGTAGGCCTGTTTAAAAAGGTGGGTTTTCAGGTGGGATTTGAAGATGGCAAATGAAACAATGTTCCTGATGCCAGTGTTCTTCTACAAGGGCTGAGGTTCTACCAAAGCAGTCTCAGACCTTAAATTTTCCCCCGACACACAACGCCAATAAATGTCAAACAAAAGGTTGATCTATTCAGGTTCCATCTCAACCTTTTAGCTTAACGTTTGGCAACACATTAATCCCACTCAAGCAGCCTTTTGCTCCACTGATCAACAGTATTGCAGACATATTTTCTACTCTTGATTTCAATAGCAATGAAATATTAAAGGTGTTTTAACTCATCATCTTCCTCAGAGTGCCTCAGATGTTCTCAACTTGTCGAAGCTAAATCATCGCTTTGCCCCGCTTTGCCCACAGCCAATAACCAAACTGCTCATCAGAGGCAGCAGCGTCTAGTAAGAAGTGAAGAAGTGAGGCTGACGGACTCTTTATTATACCTAAATTATTCAACATATACCTACAGTTTAACGAGAGAAGCTGTGCTGTATTATTGTCTCCTGCTCCCTGTGGTCATCGACTGCCGTGCAGGCAAATTCATTTGTCAACAGGCATGAAATATTTACTGTATGTTATACTACATTCACACAAAAATAGATACACTTTGGTGTTAAAATCCATTTTTTTAAAACCTGAAACAGACTTAAAACTTTTGTGGTTTTGTGTTAGAAGTTTTATGATGTTGAAAGTGATTGCAGGGTAATTGTTATAGAACTGCACCATCCACGTTCTTAATGATCCCTTATAAGCCTTGTTTTCACAGAAAACCGTGTAAACAGTCATTTGCATTACAAAGGAACGGTTTTGAATTCAAAACACAGCAGAGAATAGTATTTTCTGAATTTCTACATAAAAACGGAGGGTGTTATTATGACACAACGGCTGCCACTGTGTATTTAAAACAATCACCAAACATGAACAGCTAGAACACAAAGACAGAAAGTCTGGTTTTTGCCTTTTTTTAAATAACCATGACATTGTTTGGCAAAATCAGCACATAATGGCAACAACTCTTCTACGTTTATGTTCTACTTTGGAATGTAAAATAGTTCATAGTGAAAGTCAGTGAAAACCTCAATTTTGGTGGAAGAAAAGTACTTTTTTTTTAATGGAGGACGACAACTGCAAGAAACTATGTTTTAACAGATTGGACTGTTTTTTAACAATGCCAGACTTATTATTTTGTTTATTTTTTATTACTCCTGATACATCTACACTTGGTTATTTCCCAGTGTTGCTTTTGATCACTTTGAACAACATTAATTTGCTTTTTTTTTGGTGTTAATTTAAGACACTATAAAGACAATTTTAGAAGCTGTTGCATAATAAAAAAAAAAAGTTGCTAGGTTGGCTCCTTTGTCAACATACTTTTTTCCAGAAAAGTGCTATATAAAGCCTATGTATTATTATTATTATCTTCATGTATATTAAGTATATGAGTTTGTATTTTCTTATTTATATTGTAAATAAGTAATCTCTAGAAGTAAATATAAGGTGTTTGTACCATGAGAGTTTTAGTAAATGATTATTATTAGAACACGGCATAATGTGACAGACTGTGTCCTTTAACAGGCTCATATTCAAAACTGCATTTCCATTTCATTTCACATCATCGTTATTCAAACTGACATCCAATCTGGCTCGGGCGAGGAAGTGATTTTGTTTTCTTAGGCCCTGACCAGTCAGCACAGAGTGGCTTTTCCTTTGTGCCTCTGTAATTTCCAACAGCATCATGGAAGCGACACTTGGAGCGGTGTATACTTGACTAACATTTGTCATGTTGAAGCCTGTGGCCGGTGGATTTTTGTGCACAGCTATTTTTTCTGACTCTGAAATCATTCAAGAAGTGCGCTGGAGGGAAAGGTTTAATATATTGAAAGTATGTGGCAAATATATAACGTATAAAGAGTCAACACAGTATAAGAGTCAGTGAAACTCTACAGAATAACATTGTTCAACCTTTGGGTCAATTAACTATTTACAGTATAAAGTGCTTTTCTAGCACTCACTCAGCCATCAGGTGCAATCTGGTTGTTCAGTGTCTTGTAAAGGACATTTTGACTCAGCAGCAGGGCATCAAACATCAAACCCACACTTTGAGCCACATCCGTATGAGTCCCAGCTTTATGGAAGCAACCAATGAAAATCCTCCGTAAGTGTGACCCAGTTGCAGAAGTTCTGGGTCATTTTTGGTACAGCAATCCCTCGTACTCCCACTTTAATGTACTGATTTCAAATATATTCAAATGTGAATTTTAGTAATCATTAAGCACGTATTAACACCCTTTTCTACCGTGTAATGGTAAATTAAATTGCTCTGTCTCAGATCTACAACTGCCCATCACCCTATACCTGCCGAACACAGAATACCAGGTCCTTTGTGTATAGAGTATTGTATATTGTGTATTATGTCTAGCCTGAACTGACACCTTCCTGCAACATCCGCAGGGCTCCCCGATACCTACAGTAGACAAAGAGGTGTCAAAACACCGCCTTGAATGGCAGACTCTTTGTCTATTGGAGGAATGCAAAAGGGGAGTTGCTCAGGTATAAATGTGGAGGGCTCACTTCGCTCTGGGTCTTTCTCCAGTTAGGATCACTCCTGTGAAGATTGACCTTTTCTTTGCAAACGAGAATAAAAACTTGTCGGCAGAAGTTCTCTATTTCATTCTTCACCAGCAGCAGAGAATTTCCACAACTATTATCTACATATAACTATCTGTTGTGACATGACTAAAAAAAAATAAAGGGCTAGTATGCTACTTATATGCAATGTTAGCAAGCACCTAGTTAATGGTGAATGTGTTCCATAAATCTAAAGTGTTTCCGAATTTTCTGTTCCACTAATTTTGGTCTAAAACCTGGGCCAAAACGGATGTGGAATCACTGCAAAAGGCACATTATTAAAACAATACAATGTTCAAAGCCTGTTCACACTAAGTAAGTTGAATATACATGTTTGACATTACCCATGTAGCTGTAGCCCTATTTAATCTAGACCAAGTGTCTCAAACTTGCGGCCCGCAGGCCAAATGTGGCCCGCCAGTGTATATATCCTGCCGCCCTACACTTATTTTGAAATGATTAACTTCAACATTTAATTATATATAAGTTTGTCTCTTGTTTTAATTACAATTGTCCGCATGTTATATGCTGATTTCATGTTTTAGTTCTGTTTTATATTGTGTCATAAATATGTTTTTTTTGTGAGCCACACAACACTTTTACTTTGAAATGGTATGAAATGTCATCCTCAATATTTGTAATTGCAAAAGCATGATGGATTATCAAGATATAATCTTCATTTCTAATCACTAAACTCCCCGAATTGTTGGACTTTTTTCACTTGACCTGGCCCCTCCTGACCAGACTAGAAGTTCACTGGCGCCCAGGTCATTTTGAGTTCGAGGCCCCTGATCTAGACCATTGAGGACCGCGTTACTTTGGTGTTCTATCGTTTAATTAACTTTTGCGATTTCGTCACAAATGAACGCACAGTTTGCACACGGGAGAGCCAAGATGAGAGATGCCACAGACGCACTCATTATTCACATAGATAACTGTACAGCAAACGCACGCCTCCACAGGGGAACAAAATAAAAAACACAACACATGACATTACGCATCTACTTGCGCCGCAGTTGAGAGCAAATCAAAGCCAAAGCCACCCACTCACCCACCGATATCTTGACACCTCTTTGTTTCTCACACTCTCGACAATTCAGCGGTTATTTCTCTCTCTCTCTCACACACACACACACACACCCACACCACCTCCCTCCAGACACCTCCTCCCTTCGCTCTTCACTTCCAATTTATCTGATTCTTTTCTGGCAGGAGTGGACCGAGGCGAACTTTGCCAAAGGGAGAAAAAAAGTGGACTGAACAATGGACTAAAATATGATCAACATAATAAAGTGGTTAGCACTGTTGCCTTACAGCAAAAAGACCTGGGTTCGCGACCCGGTCCATTCAAAAACATGCAGCGGTTAGTTGGACACATACACTCTTAGAAATAAGGGTTCCAAAAGGGTCCTTCTTCAAGGGCTGAGGTTCTACCTGGAACCATTTGCTTCTGAAAAACCCTTTCTTCAGGGATTCTTGGTAATACTAATGGTTCCAGTAAGAACCATTTTGATCCAGAGAACCCTTTAAAACCCCTTTCCTGAATAAAGGGTGGGTTCTTGGTGGAACCCTCCAAAAGGGTTCCAGGTGGAACCTTTATAAAAAGGGTTCTTCTATGAGGACAAGCCGAAGAACCGTATGTGGTTCTACTTAGCACTTTTATTTCTAAGAGTGTAGGTGTGTGAATTTGAGTACGATTGTCCTGTGGTGGACAAGCGACCTGTCCACGATTATCAGCTGGAATTGGCTGATGTTAAAGAAAGTGAATTTCATTCTATTAATCTTATCCACTCTTTTGTGATTCATGCCATTGACTCCCACTGAGTTTCAATTAAAACTTTAGTTTTTGAGTTATCGTCTTAAATTTAGGTGAGAAGGACAAAAAAATGACTGTGCTAATAGACATAATGTCATTATGCACAAGTTTGGTGCAGTTTGTGCTTGAACAAGTGAAAGAAGATTGTATTATAATGACGCACAGCAGAGTTTATCATAGCTTTTAAATGAAACGGCAGCTGAAGACGAGGAAAGAACAGTTAAAGGTGCATTATGTGATAAATCCAAAGCAAATGGCCATAAACTCCTCCTAATATGTCACAGAGACTCAGGAATAATGTTCATATAACAAACTGAACTCACCAACAACAACAGTACAGACAAAATATTTGCATTAAAAAACATATTTTGCAGACTGCAAATCATGTTTATGTTTTGAAATCATGTTTTGGCGTGTAGCGCCACCTACCGCCGTCTTACCAATCATTGCAGTAAGTAGAGTCTCAGCTGCCGAGCAACCACGGGTTGCCAGTTACGCCTGAGCCAAAATGGCAGAGAAAAGACCTCGGCATTTTGAATTTGAGTGTAGCAACCGTTTTTGGCCACATACTTACATAATGAAAAAGATGACCTATATCTTTATATTTGGAGATTTGGAACTCTGGATAAAATTATTTGAGTTAATATTGAATTGTACCCTGAAATATTATATTATCTTATATCGGATGCTTATTTCACTATTTTTTCTCCATTACTTTGACTCTGACTTTCAGCCAAGCATTTTATATGAATTTGTGTCTCTTTTCCCCCCCTCTCTTTCTCCCTGCCTCCTGCCTCCCTTCCCTTTACTACACGCACACGGTCCATTTATCAGGTGACGCTGCTGTACGATGTGAGCAGCTGGACCTGTTGCTCCGGTGGGGAGCCGAGTTTCGTCAGTCTTCGTCCCAAATGCCTGAAGGCGAGAAGGTGCTGGAGGACCTGGTGGCCTTTGATGTCATCCTGGGAGATCTCAACTTTGATAACTGCTCCTCGGGTATGCAGCCTTCACGGCCAGTCAAAGATATTCTCTTCTATTCTGTTCACGCACGCATCAAACGCATTCACATTTTCATCATCAGTGGTGAAAAGAAATCTCTGCAATGTACAATATAATCCATTAAATCTTGTGTAAGACCACCTGCAGGCTTTCCACAGTGGAAAATAATAAAATATGAATATGTTTACGAAATTTTATGAGTAAAAGCTTGAAATACAGAGCTGGAAATAAATCTATTTATCCATGGTAAATCAATTACTATTTAAATCACCAACTATTCTCATAACTGTGAGTGAGTATCTTTAGTCTGTTGATAAAACAAAAGATTTGAGGTCATCATTTTGAAGTTCATATAATACAGTATATATACAGTATATAGCTTTATGTATATATATATATATATGTATATATGTGTATATACATATATGTATATATATATGTGTATGTATATATACACACATATATATATATATATATATATATGTATATATATACGTATATATATATATATATATATATACATATATATGTATATATATATATATATATATATATATATATATATATATGTATATATATACATATATATATATATATATGTGTGTATATATATATATGTATATATATATGTGTTTGTATTTCCGTTTTCTAACAATCAATGAGCCAAACAACTGATTGATTCATCAGGAAAACAATTCAAATATTAATTAATAGTATAAATTGCTTGTTGCAGCTCTACCCAAAACGAAATACTATCATGTTGCAACTTCAAAGTTAAATCCCACATCACGGTAACATTAATTGCTTATCTCTACTTTAAACATTGCAGAATCTTTGCCACAGTTACATAATCAAAGTCATCAGTTTTCCTCCTATTTATTTCTCTCTCTCTCTCTCTCTCTCTCTCTCTCTCTCTCTCTCTCTCTCTAAACGTGTTTGATGTGAATGTATTCTGTGTTCTGATGCGCTTTTATTTTTTTTTTCCAGAGGACAAACTGGAGCAGCAGCATGCACTTTTTACTCAGTACAAGGATCCGTGTCGCCAGGGGCCAGGGGAGGATAAACTGTGGGCTCTGGGTAATGACACACACACACACACACATATATATATAAGTACATCCATATATGTTCTATAGGGACGCAGTCTGGCATCACACATCGCTGTAGTTCCTCAAGCATAAACATGCGTTCACGCATGAAAATCCTTAAACAAATATGCGTTACTACATTATGACAAGACCGTTAAAGCTCTAGCCTCTGTGTGGCTAAATCAGGATTCACCTTCTGCGTGAATTTACACACAGAGGGTGATGACACACACACACACACACACAGTACAACGTGCCGATACACAACGGGCCTTAGTGATGTAAAGACTGGAGGGTTTTGGTCTGGATTATTTAGGCCACTGGTATTTTAGGCACCAGCGTGGGCAGGAGAGAGTGAAAGGGTTCATTTAGAGGAAGGCTTGTTTATACGGGCAGGGACGTTTTTGCCACCCTGTTAGGTCACTGAAAAGAGGGGAAAGCAGAGAAGGAATAGAACAATAAACAAGTAAAAAGAAAAAAGACGAGGAAGGTGATGTTCAGAAAGGCTTATTCAAAGGAGATAAGGCATAAATGAAACACAATAGCCAGCCAAATAAGATGAGCACCGAGCCAGGCTGCCAGCTCTTCAGATTTACTGACAATGCTGACGATTTTGTGAGAATGTGCTGAGGCCTGCAGCTCTAGGAACATTCCGGCTATACGGGGGGGAACCCTGGCTGCCAAATGCACAGAAAACCTACAGAGTTCATGCTGCTGATTTAAATCACTGGGATTCGTGGCAAAGCAAGAGACCATGTGATAGAAAGTCTCACGGCTGAAGATCAAAAAAAAAATACTAAGTAGTCATCTGTCACGAGGATTGGTAATCAACAAAGACAATCTTTACATTTCTCTTTTTGTGGGCGCATTCAAGTTCTCGTTTGATGGCAAAACGTCGACCACGAACCCCAAAAACCCCCAACGTATACAGTTTACTGTGGTTTGTGCGTGTATTTTTAGGAGACGTGGGGTGGATTGGTGTGAATGAACATTCATCTTCTTCTGCAGAAGTGCTCTACAGCTCGCTGCTGATGTCTGAATTTATGAGGACAGAGAAACTGAGAAACTTTTTTTTTTAACCACTTGAATGAGGCCATCTTGTGTTTATCTACATTTTTTCCCAGATGAGCTGAAGGTAGCACAGCCTGACAGACAGGCACTGAGTGTGAGACTCATCTTAAACTTGCTGATAAAAAAAAAAATAATAATACCATGCTGCACATCACACACCTACTTTGAATAAGAGCTGCCAAATGTCAATTGACTGGAGTCTCTCTGGAGTGCTGCTCTTTCCATGTGGGGCTCTTTAAACACACCGGCCTTACATCCTCGTTGTCAGAAGCATCTCTGAGAGCTCATCTCTCTCTGACTGTTGTACATCAGGGGTCGATGACAGTGAATCGCGGTCTGCAGACTGTAGAGATAAACGTCCGCTGACGCCTCCTTTGTCACTTAAAGAGCCGCTCGAATGTATGTATGTGTATCTGTGAATGAAGAAGTCTGAGGCCAGAGGCCCAGATCACTACCCACCACTTTCACGCTTTACACACAGCTTCTGCTTTTCGTTTTCTTTTCTTTCTTTTTTTTTTTAACTCGCTTTTACTAGATCGTTTCATCACACAACACACAGGTGTAGCATGACGATATACTGGAATTCAGGTTTTGCAGATTCAAAAAGGGAATTTTGACCGTTGAACAGGAAGTGCCTTAAGCGCCATACATTGATCGGTCGCCTCCAAACATCAGAGACCGTCCCCGAACACGTCTACGGACACAAACTTGACCTAACAGGAAGTCGGCCGTTTTAAATTTAGCTGCCGTTTCGCCACAAAGCAGGAAGTGCTCTATAACTTTGCCATTTATTGATCGATCTCCTCGAAATTTGATACGTGACACAAGAAACTGACCCCGAACACGTCTACGGACACAAACTTGACCTAACAGGAAGTTGTGCATTTTAAATTTAGCTGTTTCGCCACAAAACAGGAAGTGCCCTGTGACTTCGCCATACATTGAGCGATCGCCCCCAAACACGTCTACAGACTCTAACAGGAAGTCGGGAGTTTTGAATTTAACTGCGGTCTCGCCACAAAACACGAAGTGCCCTATGACTTCGACATACATTGAGCCTCCAAACTTCATACGTGACACAAGAGACGGACCCAGAACACGTCTACGGACACAAACTTGACCTGACAGGAAGTCGGCTGGTTTAAATTTAGCTGCCGTTTTGCCACAAAAGAGGAAGTGCCTTATAACTTCGCCATACATTGACCGATCGCCTCGAAACCTCATACGTGACACAAGAGACTGACCCTGAACGTGTCTACAGACACAAACTTGACCTAACAGGACATCGTCCATTTTATATTTAGCTGCCATTTCGCTAACAAAACAGGAAGTACCCTATGACTTCGCCATACATTGAGCGATCGCCTCGAAACGTCATACGTGACACAACAGACCGACCCCGAATACATATACGTTACTATTATTAATACTAATCTACTATACTATATTATACTACTATAAAAGTGAAGACTATTGGGTGAGGGAAAATGTGTCAGTCTCTGATCAGAATATTTCCTTTTAATAATAAAAAGCTGACACAGTTTAGAAAATGTGGTGCTTCCCTGAGTCAATATTCATTCAGATATACAGATATATCAAGGGTCGGATCAATTCTGAGAGCCTCATCTCAAAGATTAGAAAAAATGCTCCTGGCAGGTTAAATGCCAGACGTAAATCACTGATTCTTATTATTATTCCACTGTCATCCTGATAAATCATCCACTGAGAGGAAAAAATACACATTGGCAGCAGATACACACTTGAAGCTTTTTTTGAAATTATTATTACTTAAGCTGTGATTAATGTTGACATCAATAACATCAGAAGGCAATAAATAAAATATAGAAAACAGAGCTCAAGGGCTGGACTGTTCATGTAAAGAGTGCATTTTTTCCAATAATATTGCACTTTGAAATGAAAAAAAAAATGTGTGTGATTTCAACACTTTAGGTACTTTACTGGATCCCAGTGGCCTTTATGATGACGAGGTCAGCTCCCCTGAAAGTTTACAAAAGTGAGTATGAAACACATCCTTGTTGTGTTTTCACTCATATTGCGCTGTATTAAATCAGTATCTTTCCAAGGTCTCGGAAGAAAATGGTTGAAGCCACTAGAATGCAACAGTGCAGCAGCTTAAGCATACATATATATATATTTATGGCTTCATTCATTCCCTGCCCTTATGTGTATTATCTGTACTTCTGTCCAAACGTCACTGACTTATCCTCTCACTGCACCATGTGTCCGTCAGAGTGATGGAGAACGAGGAAGGGAGGAAGGAGTACGTGGTGTTTCCTCCCAGTAAGAGCCAATGTCCCGCCAGCAGTCAGAAGGGAAGGAAAATCCCACTCAAGGGCAACGGGCGCCGCATCGATTACCTCCTCTACAGCGACGAGGGCCTGCAGCCGGACTGGAAACTGGTATGGTTTAACTTCAGCAGGGAAAGCTGGCAAAATTGTGTTTATTAGAAAAAAAAAAAAGTGTTTATTATCAACACTTAATGGTAGAAAGACAACTGTATATCCAATTCTTCTGTATGGTAGAGAATATTGATGGTGTCAACAGATGCCAACTTAAATACACTAGAAGTTTGTCCCTTTTTCTAGCACATTTACTGAAAAGACAAAACATTTACTAAAGTATTGAGACACTTTGTGAGGACAACTTTGTTTGGAGGCTCATCGACTGATCAGCTGAAGACACACTTGTCTATCAAAGGTGTCAGAGCACCAACCTGTTAGCATCTCCCTGAACAGCTCGATGCACGGCTGGATGTTTCTGTTCAACCTCAACGCACAGTAACACATTCAGCTTGTTAAAAGGATTAGAATCAAATTAAAAACCCAAAAGGAAAACAATGACATGCAACAACAGCAACTGGGGAGAAAAATATAAGGGGACAATCTTTTCTTTTTCTCGCTCTCACCCTGCCTTCCTCCATGTACCACCGCTATGCTGTGATGCCACCTTGTGTCAGAATGTAGCAACTGTCATTTCATGTCACACTGAGCAGAAATCCTGCTCTTCTTTAGTTTGTACTTTTTAGTTTTCATCATGATTCTTTGTCTTTTGTCAAAAAAAAATTCTAATTAATATTAAACATAATGGGGGCGAAAAATTCCCTTTATCAAATTTGCTCTGATTAATTGATGGGTTCTTCGATGGGTCATGCCCTAATCCTATGCAAAATTTCTATGGACATTCTGTTCAGTGTAACCTCATTTCTGGAAATCCATAACAAACCCTCCTTGGCTGAGACAATTGTGATAGAAATACTAGAATAAGTCACTTAACAATGTTGAATATGTATATAGTAAAGTTGAATACACTAGAAAGAAATATACTAGAAAGATATCTGACCAACTCAGCCACATTATGTCGCACTGCTGCTTTTTTAGAAAAACAAATCCTGTTGGAAACGTGTAAAAAAAGACTAAGAAGCAGTTGTTTGTGCTACAGGCTGTGACAAACCCAGTGATCCAGATGGATCCTGGAATTTAAAGATTTAAAGGCATTTGTAATTGTGTATTGTATGTTTTGGGTAACTTCTACTGCACGTCTGTCCGTCCAGGGAGTAGATCCCTCACCTGTGGTTCTCCTGAAGGATTCTACCTCTTTATTTTTCCCTGTTATAAGGTTTTTTTTTTTCCCTTTCCTTACCCTGGTCGAGGGTCTAAGGAGAGAGGATGTTACCTACCCTGTGAAACCCCCGTAAGACAAACTGTGTTTTGTAATTGTGGGCTATATAAATAAATTTGATTTAAGTTGAAGCATAACTTCTGTCCTAATCAGCACTATCAGCACAATTTAATGGCACTGCTGGGATTTGAACCCAGGATCACCTATTTACAAGACAGACGCTTTGACCAACTAAGCCACAGCGCCTTCTGTCTCTCTCCTCGATCCATATTTGGATCTTTTGCTCTCGTACTTGGTGAAGGAAACAACAAAAAGTCATCATGATCTCCCATTGAGTACAACTGAATGAATTACCATGTCTGCCTACAGAGGGCACTGCTCCCCAGAAAGGCGGCTTTCAAAGTTGTGGGTGTTGTTGATTAAAGACACTGATGCACAAGACTGTTTTGCGATGTGACAGCGTGTGTGCTACCTTAACCACTTCCACTCATGGTGTAATAATAACAATGGTTCTTCTCTCTGCCCCCTACAGGACATTGAGGAGTTCAGCTTTGTCACCCAGTTGGCCGGCCTCACTGACCACCTCTCTGTGGCCATGCGATTGGCTGTTTCCACCGGGGAAGAGGAGCCTTAGACTGACCGTCCGAGTTAGTTTTTATTTTTGCTGTTGTTGTTTTTCTTTAAAATACTGCCATGGAGGAACGGCAAGTGATCTATAGGCGAGGAAAGGATTTGAGAGAGTTTTACAAATACGGAGGCTCTTATGAAGGTGTGTTGGAGAAATGAAGGTGTGGAGGAGTGCTCAGTGGATGAATGGATGTTCAGTAGGTAGATGTAGAAGAGAGAAAAACTCTGGGATGGAGAAGAGCAGGGAATTCAGTTTAAAGAGCCAGAGAGATATTTTCACACACACACACACACTCTCCTGGCGTTCCCCTACACTCCCTCTTGAATACAGAGACTTTTTTATTTACCGTGAATTGTTTCATGTAGCCATTTTACACACATACACACACACACACACACAAACATTCTTGTATTTGCTACATACTGAGGACTGGGTAAAAGTGCTGACAAAGTGAGGACCAGCATTTCCACTTTATAAATCAACACAAAATACAAATATCTACTTCATAAATAACATCTATAAAGAACTACTGGGTGCAGTATCATAAAATGTCTGCAGGTGGAGCCCCAGAGCAAAACGTGTGTGAAACACCAGGGCTGGAAAATGGGTTTTTGTACCAAATTGAGGACCTCTGTTAAAAACAGAGAATAGCATGTTTACAACCTGAAGAAGTGATTTGAATGACAACAAAGTGAGGACCGGCAAAAATGTCCTCACTTTGTAAAAATGACCTTACTTTGTTGGTTAAAAAGCCTCGCTGGTCCTCAGTATAATGCTGCAAGTACAAGAACACACACACACTCCTTTATTGGATCTGTTTTAGCTGTAGTGTAAGTACGATGACTTTACCTTCAGGGACTGTTGGATCCTCCTTCTTTAGTGACTGTGTTAAAAAAAGAAAGAAAGAATAATTGAAGTGATAAGAATGAGATGTACAGCTGCTGACCAGCGTTTACACTGCACATCTGTGTCCCCGTGTTCTGCTGTCAGTCATTCACCTTACGACTCCCTCGTCACTCCCAGGAACCTCGACAAGTGTCTTTTTTTCTTAAACAAATATAACTAAAAGTAGTCTTTCTAAATTCTGAAAAAAAACAAAAACAACATGACACAATTTCTATCGCCACCACCATTACTTTTTATAGTGAGTTCAACGCCTGTTTAATAATATATTGTATCTTTCTAACAAGATTTATTGTATAAAGGGATGAAGCTAAAGAAGAAAATTGTTATGAAATGCTTAGAGCATGTCTTTTTTTTTTCTGACCATGATTGGTGGAAATGTTATGGTGAAGGACATGTTATGTCTATGAGTATGAACTGAGGATTTGCTGATGCATGAAGGAAAAATTGGTATCAGTTTACAGCGTTAATATACCTGCTCGATATACTTGCTTGCTTGAGAATGGATGCCTGATGAGATGCATTTTGGCCTGAGACACACCGGAGAAGCATTTGTGCATGCGAGACTGGAACCCTGCTGATGTAACTACACACACACACACACACACACACACCATGTGCAGAGGGTGATGTCGCCTATGTTGGCCACACTAGGAGTTCCCCCAGTCACAACAGAGTTATTGTCAGCTTATGTGCAAACCATACAGTCTAGACTCTGACCATGCTGTAAGTAACATGAGTAGCTGACAAAAAAAAAAGCATGCAGCCCAGTTTTCTTGTGTGTGAGAGCGACAAACTGTCGCCCCAGCCTTTTTGTGACAGCAACTACAAAACCAACACTTAAAAACGCCCGATCAGTGTCAGGTAAATATACAGAATCCATTTTTTTCCTCGATATTGATTCAACTTAAGTCATCTCTCTTCCTGACCCTTTGTCATGTTGCTTCAGCTGCCAGCTGGACACCAAAAATAACAAAAATGATTCATGATTAATTCACAATGCTTCTATTATAGCAGAGCATCTAACAGAGCCACACTGGCCATGGAGTCTAACTGGAACTGAAACTTTGTAAAGAGCAGAGTTGCGTCACTGTGAATGTCATGAGACTTCTAAAAGTGCAACATGTCCATGTCCCCTGTTGACCGAGTGACTTTGGTGCTCACAGTATACTGTATTAAATATGGAAGCTGGTCTAAACGTTAAGAGATGCAGACAACTCTAATGGTGCTTTTCCATTACCCAGTATCAGCACGGCTCGACTTGGCACGTTTTTTTTTCTTTGCTTTTTCATTATTGATAGTCCCTGGTACCTGGTACTATTTTAGTATCTTGCTCTTGCGAGGTTCTAAGCGAGCTGAGCTGATACCATAATGATTCAGAGCATTGAAAATAACTGCTAGTTTGTGTGTGTCACGTATAAAACTAAGTCATGGGCAGTTTCATGCAGCGGTGCCCACGTTGAGGAGGTACGATGTTGTAATGGAAAACCAACCAAACCATGTAGAGTCTTGCCGTGCCGGTACCATGTAGTGAAAAAGCAATCATCACAGTTCTCTTTTAAATTAAGTTTAGAAAAATAATGTCCTTTATTCAGCAAATTTCTTTCTTTTTTTTCTCCCTTCAAAATTATAGATTATCCTATCTTCAAATGTTGTATTTTTTATTCTATTCAACCTTTATTTAAACCAGGAAAATCCCATTGAGATTAAGAACCTCTTTTACAAAGGAAGTCCTGGCCAAGATACATGTCGGCAGCAGCAAATATAAAACATGTGCAGCATTAAAACACAAGCAGAAGACGAATAAAGAGAAACAGATTAAGTTTACAAGCAGATTATGATTTGATAAGTGTATGATATTGATGAGTGGTGCACATTACAGTTTCCATTAGCGTTAGCGTGACGTTAGCATAACAGATAGGTGCACACGTCATTACTTGACTGTGCCCAACATAATGTGTTCACTATATACGGACATGAGCTAGCTCTGTTTTAGCCCGTCTCACGTTACCGCTATAGGATAGGACAGTTTTATTCACAAAATTGAAAAACGTGAACTTCTCAGGTGCTGAATGCTACTGTTAGAAGATTACAAACAGTTAATGGTTACAAATACAGTTTAATTCCCATGGTCGGTGTGGTGACAAATGTTTACAATAGTGTTTGAACTGTGTCTCGGCACACAGAAAGTGTTAATAATAAAGTTTTATTTCTCGATACAAACGTGCTAACCGGTGTTCGTCTGAACACACTGTGCAGTCAGCGGGACGCGATAATGGGTAGTAGGTCAGTACAGTCAATGTCATTCAAGGGTATATGCATCATAACTGTCATGGGAGTGCAGCTGTGAGGGTGTGAATGTGTGACTTTTGTTATGCATGTAACTGTCATTTTGGATTCAGTCTGAGTGGACAGGTCCTCTGACACCTGACACCTACTGACAATTACCAGGGTTTGTATCTGTTCTTTTTTTAAGTCAAACTTTACACAATTATTATTATTTTTTTTTATTTATTTTTTTTTATGAAGTTGAGCCCCGGTTAGATTCTTCAGGATCTAACAAAAGTGTTGTTTACTTTGTTTTATTCTTCATGTTTATATGTCAGTAGTGAGTAGTGAGTTTCTCTAAGAATATTTACTTAGGGTACATAAGTTATTGCTTGTGGGGGGGAAGTACAATTTAAGTAATATAAGTTCATTTTTATAACTTTTTAAATGTATCTTTTGTTACACCGATTATCAACAATTCACTAATGAGTATGGAGAACTTCTGTCTTATTTTTATTTAATTTTTTTTGAAAGCTAAAATGTGGAGAAAGTGATCCTTCTTAGATCTTTTAAAATCTGTGTCTGTAATTTTTCCCGTTTTTGTATTATTCATTTTTTTTGCTATTTTTTTTTTTGCAATTTTATCATGGCAAAGTATCTGACCGGTGGATGTAAAGGTTAAAGGTGAACTTTACAGGAGGAAACAGAACTTGGATGATAAGCTAAATTCTTTATGTGGACATTACATTATATGACTTACAGATTCATTTTATTTGCCACTGTCATCAGTCATAATGTTAAATGTTACATTATTAGAAGGAACCTGGAACCATTTGTGTCTGAAAAAAACGTTTCAGACACCCTTTAAAAACCCTTTAAAACTCCTTTCCTGAATAAAAGGTTTTAAAAGGGTTCTTGGTGGAACCCTCCAAAAGGATTCCAGGTGGAACCTTTATAAAAAAAAAAAAGGTTCTACCTAGAGCCAAAAAGGGTTCTCCTATGAGGACAAGCCGAAGAACTGTGTACGGTTCTACTTAGCACTTTTATTTCTAAGAGTGTACCAACCTCTTGCTAGTTGTTCTTTACACAATATCACTTCATATCCTGCTGTTAATACCATCTTGATTACTGTAACGGGTTGTAATATGTTGTTTTAAAAGACATGAATGCACTCAGAAATGAAACTAATCTGGTGTTCACCTCACACATGTATAGTTACATAGACACCAAAATAATCCACATTCCTGAATGCATAATTATTATATATAATTGTATTATATTATAATGATGTCAAACGTGACTCACTCTTCACTGGAACACTTCAATCGCATTTAATTTGATATATTATACACATTGTTTTGGTGTCTTATGTTTGAACTATACAAACGGGACCTGTCGCTGAAAAACTGCTGTATTTCCTGGTGCATTCTGTAAAATGTCTGCTCAACAAACCCCGTGAAGTTCACGTCAGAATGATGGCAGGTGTTCAGGGCGCAGCATCATAACGCTGTTGTAACGCTTTCATGCTTGTAGCCTCGGTGCGTGAGGCCCTAATTTTGCTCTCCCTCTGTGTTTTGATTTCCATGATTCTTCTGTGCGTTGTTTTTTTTTAAGTTTGATTTTGTCCGTTGATTTTTGTCTTTCGAATGGGTATGTCTCTGTGATGGGCTCATCCCGCTCGGTCTCTGTAATGTGGCGGTACAGGCGGATCGGTCGCTTTTCTCTTTCTAAGCTTCGGCAACAAACTGCTTATTTTCATGCTTTTTAAAAAAAACAAACAAAGGAGTTTTCCCTCTCTATAAACGTCTTTGTGTCTTTATTTCAGTACTTGGCGTTCTGGGTTTTTCAACCCAGTCACTCGGTTTGTTATTATTCATGTCACTACAGCCAATGGGGGTAATTATAGTAATATCCTTGTTATGAATATGGTCAAGTATGAGCATATTTATCTAGTTTAACATCCTTTTTGTTAAAAAATAAATGCATAGTAGTAGTTAAAAACACACCAAAATCATATCCTCATATCACTTGAACTATGTTAAGTCATCTTTAACCCTTCTTAAAAACATTTCAGAGCCACGTCACTGTTGTTGAAGAGTCAAACATTATATTCTATACAGAATGTACACTGGTAAGAGACCTCAATGATAGCTTTACTGGGCTGCTGCTGCTGCTTTTAACAGACATGATGTCCAAAGGACTTGCACTGACTTCAGGTTTCACTCGAGTGAAAGGTCATCTGTGCGGAGTGTACCTCATTATTCCCCTTGTTTTGAACGAAACATCGTTGATTTCTGAGTCACAAACACTTAAATAACATGAAGAAGTGAAAGAAACCTTTAGCAGTGAGTCCTTCTGCTTTTCAAGAGGGAGGGAGAGACGACATTTGCATCGCTCACACAGTGAGAAAGCCCCAACACTTGAACTGCAGTCAATAAATGACAAACATAAAATCATTAGAGTGTAAACATTTTTCATTTTTAGTTGTGGTAAAACCTCGGCAGTTGAGGTGTTTTTTTTAAGAATCTTTAGTCTGTGCTGCCAAAAAGCATCTCATCACAAAGCCCATCATTCAAATCAAACGGTTGTGTGTAATGAGGAGCTCACTGTTACAAACATGAAGGCATTGTACGTTCATGATGTATATTGTAATTCAAAGAGAGCTTTTCTTATCAATGTGTCTGATTAAACTGTTGATTATTTTTTTTTCTAACACGCTTTATGGCCCCTTTGTGTTTCCTGCATTGCATCATCTGAGTCGCACACGCAGGCCGTAATGGAAACATCAGCGTCTGTCTTACTGTTAAACTCACAGATCAATATATCATACGTCAGCTTATTGTGTGTGAACTTTAAATTTGTTGAAGTCTGGTTCAAATTCAAATGAAGCGTTTTCACGAGGGCGAAAGAAAAGGAACTGTTGACACGTGATGCGCATCTCGGTGATCTTGCACCACAACTATCACTTTACTGCAGGGGTTCTCAAAGTTTTGATACCTGAGAGCCAATTTAGGAACCCAACGTTGGACTGAGGGCCGCCAAAGGGAAAAAAAAGGAAAAAAAACAGCAAAAAATCCCATTTGTAGTAATTTTAATGACCAGATTGCAGTTCTACAGTTCACACTTATTGGTCTGTATCCAGTAATGTCCAATAAACATTTAACAAGTACCTACTGGATTAAAACTATCAACTGTAATTCATTGCGGGCCGCACTTTGAGAACCAATGCTTTACTGCCTGAATGAAGCCATAAAGTTCACCTTTGAAACTTTTTCTCTGCACATTTTGGCTTTTCTTTACTCCATCTTTCTTTATTAGCACTACACTATGTGGCTGTTGATCTTCAGCTTTTCCTCCATCAGTTTAAACAAATCCCTTCCTGTCCACAGTGTAGGAACTCAGCCTTTGTGAGCATTCATTTGCCAGACATTCGTTCATCTATTTTTGAAGGCGATGCACTGCAGCTTTAAGTGTAAGTAAGTAAGTAAGTAAAGTTTATTTATATAGCACTTTTTCACAGGAAGAATTCACAAAGTGATTCACAGTAAAAAACGTAACAACTAGAAAAGCACTCGGAGAGCGCAGACCCTCGCCAAGGCAGCTCAGTGCCTACAAAATAAATAAAACCCTGCCGGTGCGCCAAGAGTTGTAACTTGTGATGGCGTCTACAGATCACGCCCAAAATTCAATCACTTGTTCCTGGTCCCATTGCGGACAATTCCTGAAAATATCATCCAAATCCGTCCTTGACTTTCCGAGTTATGTAGCTAACAGACAGACAGACAAACATAACTGCCTTTTGAAAGACTCCAGAAAATGTGAAGTGTGCAGATACAGTGCAGTGGCAAATCATTCCATAGTCTGGGGGCCACGGCTTGAAAAGCTCGATTTGAAACAAGTGTGGGGAATGACCAGCAAGCATTGATTAGATGTGTCAAACTCAAGGCCCGGGGGCCAGATGTGGCCCGCCACGTCATTTTCTGTGGCCCGCGAGTGATTAATTGGTCTTAAAAATCTGTGTTAAAATAGGTCTATGCTGCTTTGAAGGTACAATATGTACTATTTATGGGTTTATATAACCCAAAATCCACTTTTTTATACATATTATGTGCTCCTGCATTGTCTAGTCGCTGTATAATAGTTTTTGTTTCATTTTCATAGTGTTTCAAAAAGTCATGTAAAATAACATGACCACGGACCGCGGTTGCATAGCCACTGTTAGCAGCGAGACGCCATGTTTCTACCGGAGCCTGTAAGGACAAACACGAGAGAACAAAACAAGCGTCTCTTTACTTGTAGCAGAAGTCCCGCCTCCTCTCTCTCCGCTTCGTCTGCTACGGCCGCGGTAGCTCGCCCTCTCCCTCACCTCACGAACCTCATCTGCTGACACGGAGAAAGACGACGAGGACGACATTTGACCAGCTGAGGATACCGTATCGCTCAGGGAAGGGAGGGGGTGAGCAGAGGAGCAGGTCTTTGTTGTAAATTTCAGCCTCTCCTCTAGATGGCACTATAAACTACTTATTTCCCCTTTAAGGCGTGTGTTGACCATAAACTACATTTCCCACAATGCATTGTGATTGTGTTACCCACAAAGTGAAGGCACCGCCACTAGGTCGCAGTGTATCATTGTATATGCATCATGCGACGAGTGAAATTGAATAAGTAATAAATACAGAATGTTATTTAGCAATATTTTACGGCGTAGTTACCTTTATTTTACATTATATTTGGTTACATTTAGTTACATTTATTCTGTATGACAGTTAAATCTGGCACTTTGAGGGTAACCATTATACTAATGTGACCCTGAGTTTGACATTATAGGATTATACACAGATACAGAAATGTAACCTTATGACTGTTGGTTAAATTGAAATTTAAGTTACTAATTTGGGTTTTTTATTTTACTGTATTTCAAATTGTTTTTGTTGAGTTTCCAATAGAATGAAAAGGAGAAGAAAGAAAATTTTGGATTTTTTTAAAGTACATTTAGGGGGGGAATTTAAATCCCAGTTTAGTTCAATAGAAAATAAACAAAGCTTTCATCAGCTTGTGACCTCTCCTTTGTGTTTTTACAAGTCATGATAGGCCCTGATCTTTGGGGGGAAAATGGAATGGAAGTACCCATGTACCCTTGTGTCAATGACATGATTGATATTGCTGTGCAGTAACTTTTGTGAAAACCACTCAGAGTTCCCTGGAACAGAAGTTGTGTTGAATGTTTTACCAGAGAAAAAAGTCGCCTGTTACATTACATGGAAATGTCCAGTTGGGATTGTACAAGTTTTTTCTGAGGAAGATAATTTCCTCAATTCTTTCTGCACACACACACTCATTGTACATTAATATTAATTACTTGACAGTTTTCTGACCACTGTTTCATTGTAGTCACTATTCAGCCACAATGTGGTTTACACTAAAGCAGAACACAATGGCAGCATCTAAAACAACTGGAAGAGATCTATTATGTCACAATGACAAGGAGCCTATGTGACACTATAGCTACAACAGAGAGGTCAGTAGTTTTGGGCAGAATTACACACAGGCCAAATAATTAACAGGGAAACTACATTTGTACAAAAGGAGAACTCAAATTGTTTAAGGAAGTGAAAAAGGCGTGCAGCGAGGCCCACACATGAAACTCCCACAGCTATAGTAAACCCCCTCAGGCAGATCAAGGTGAGACTGACACGTCATCCATGATGTCCCCAAGAAAACAGGGTCTTTCCCCGCTCACGATGCTGAGCTGCATAAATACGGGATGGGACGGAGTCTAAAGTCCACACTGCTCGGAGGACAGACAGACAGACTGGTGAATCTCAACCGGGACATTCAGTTTTTACTACACTGTAAAAGGAACCCTCAGAGACACACACACACACATCAGGATGGCTGCTCCTCGTCTGATTCTGTCCATGTTTGTGCTGATCCTGGCTGCCATCACTTTGAGCGAAGGTAAGAAGAAGCCTCCATTACTATGTGAAAGGTTTACTCACCATGATTACAGTTATACAATTATTGTAGTGTGTTGTGATTTAGAATGTTGTACATTAAGTTTTTAATCAAAATTACTCTGTTTTTAAAAGGGAAATCAAATTAGTACACAAATAACGCTCCAGTGACATAAAAATGATTCCTCATAATATTGTTTCTGATCAAATTGTGCAGCTCTCTCTTGCCCCCTCGTGGCTCTGGGGGTGAATTACAAGGCATTAAAGGTCCAGTGTGTAACATTTAAGAGGGTTCTAATGGCAGAAATTGAACGAACTAAACAGCTCTTTTAAATAGTTTTCTTCCCTTAAGAATCGTTTACATTATTTACAACAAGGGCCTTAATTCATGTTTTATTTTTTTATTTATTTTTAAGTGGTATTGAAAAGCTGACCGCTGGGTTAACATGGGCACTAAAAATAGCAGCACCTCACATAATAGTATTCTTAAAATGTCATCATTTTGTTTAAAAAAATAAAAAATAAAAAATAAATACTTTATTAAAACTATATTGTATATTTGAAAAATGTAGTATTTTAAAGGAATTATGTTTTGGCATGTAGCGCCACCTACCGCCGTCTACCAATCATTGCAGTCAGTAGAGTCTCAGCTGTCGGCAACCACGGGTTGCCAGTTACGTCTGAGCCAAAATGGCGGAGAAAAACGAAACCTTAAAAGACCTCGGTATTTTGAATTTGAGTGTAGTAACCGTTTTTGGCCACATTCTTACATATGGCGCCTTTAAATAAATGTATCAGAAATAGTGCCCGTCCCTGCACGTAGATACTGAAGTTACTCGCACTGCTGTGTTGTTTGTTGTCCCTCATTTACCAATTTACAACCAGTCTAGCTGTGTCAACCAGCTCTTGTGCAATCATTATTACAGCTACAGAGGAAATTACAAAGCAGGAACAAGCAAGACAATGTCCATTTATGTGTGTGTGGGTGTGTGGGTGTGTGTGTGTTGTAGATGATCTTCTCACTCATAGCTGCTTGTTTTGTAGGTCTGCGTGGTACTGGTCCAAAGAAGTGCTGCTTTCGTTTCAACGAGAATCCACTGCCTAAGGAGAAAGTGGTCGGCTACATCAGGACCAGCCAGCGCTGCTCCAACCCGGCCGTCCTGTAAGGAGGAGGAACAATACCATAAAAATCACCATCAATGCACCTACACACATGTGACAGCACTGAACCTGACTTTGTTTGTTTGTTTGTGTGTGTGTTTGTTCAGGTTGAAGACAGTGGCCGGTCGTCAGCTGTGCGCCAGGCCTTCAAACACCTGGGTGCAAGGGCTCATCGAATACCTGGACGCCAAATCCATCCCGGGACAGGCATCCAACCTGTAAAACACAGCAACATCAAACCCAGAGCAAGAGTCACCCATGATGAAAATGTGTTTGGATGCTGCAGCCATTCCTTTTTAACTAAGTTGTGTTTGCTAATACGTCCACCATCTGATCTGGGGTAATAATCAGCTCTATGCAAACTATATAACTAAGATCAAATTTATGTATAATATACAGAACATGCTACATAAAAAAAAAATACTGTACTTAAATGTATACATATTATTTTTACATTGACATTTAATTCATGTTTTTAATAATGTGGTGAAGTTTAATTTATTGGAAGAATACTATATGATCGAAGCTATATGGTATGTTTTTTATTTTTTTCAATACACTCAAAGTCTGACCATCTACACTGTGACCTCCCGTTATGTTGTTCTCTGAACTGATCTACAGCAACGGTTCCACATGGTGTCACCACTAGACTATAAGCTATGGGGTTCACCACTGTTTCTACACTGAGCCATTGTGTTTTCTATGTGAACTGAATTGGTTTCTTGTTACTTGCACTCGAGAAACCCATCGTGTCAAAAAGATAATTTATTTCTCTGAGTTCCTACTGCGAAATTTGATTCTGTTGTATTAAAGCAAGACAAAAGTGACAATGTGTTTTCATGTGTTGCTTTCACCAGAGGCCAAGAGTTCACTTATAGCAGCAGGTCATTGTCAGTTTTACAGACATCAATGCACACAAAATAATTTTGGGGGTTGAATCTTAAATCTTTTTTGCATTCATTTGGGTATTTACAGTCTTCTATAAAGTACCTAAAAGGGAAACTTGAGTAAAAGTACAAGTAACTTGCCAGACTTTGGTAGAAGTTCACTTTTTATAATATTACCTAGGTAATAGTCTTAAAGTATATGACATTTACTGAACTTTTTTGACATTTCCTATACATTTTCTGGTATTTTCAGACCATTACCAGCACTTCTTCTTCTTCTGATTTTATTTGGTAGTAACGAGTAACAAAGATAGTTCTAGGAAATGTAGTAGAGTAAAGAGACACAATTTATTTAGGAAATGTAGTGGAGTAAAATTCAAAGTTGCCAGACATACAAATAACAAAGTAAAGTACAGATGCGTGAATATTGTACTTTTAAAATACCGTAACAAAGTATTTGTACTTTGTTTACATTATAACATTGGATATTTTTATATTTTCTTTTCATAAATAGTACCTCAGCTTTTTCTGTTTTTTTAAAGGGAAGGCTTTATGCTCTTATGTTGAAATAAAATACGTAACATCCGGTCATATGTCTCCTCCGACAAACTTGACGCAGCTGTTCCCATTGGTTTACAGACGAACGTGATCGCTCTCTTCTTGTGAGTGTGAGGCGTTCAGGTGCTGCAGGCGAAAACAGTGCTTCCTTCAGATGCAAACTAAATAAACACAATTCTTGTTTGGGTTAAAGTTTGCTACAAGTTTGAACAATTTTGTACAGAAAAAATGTGACATCTAGATAAAGGACAAACACATACCCTCTTATCTAAAATTCAAAAGAGCTGAAGTGTGTGCAATCCGTTCAGTTGGTTGGTGGTCAGTGTCTGCTTCTCAGCACAAAACACCGTCGTCTTGTTTTGAAACTCACGACCGGATGCGTCATTGTAAACATTCCCTGTTCGCTCTGCAAAGAGAAAACAGTTGGGGCTTTTTCCGTCACTGACTGTGCTACATCTGGTCGTAGTATCACGGTCGCTCTCGTGTAATGAACCCGCATTCATTCATTTTCCGGCACATTTAGCTTCTCGTTGTCCGCAAACTCGGCGCGGTGTTTTGAGGCGCAGAGCTCCGCCATTCTTTCGGACGCTGGTTCGTGTATGCCTCGGTGACTGTCGGTTGCAGGCTGGGCGGTGACAGCACACTACAATGATCGAGCGACCAGAAACTGCGGTTCCTAGCATCGCTGTAAGTCCTATTCGGTGTTTATCTTAATATGTATTATCATTAATATTCGAATAACTGACACTGCAAATGTTGTTTAAATCAAAATCTCAGTTGAATTCTGCTCTGTGACCGGACCCTGTGTGTGTATGTGTGTGTGTGTGTGTTTCAGTCACTGCTAGTACTGGCCTTTCATGCATGGAGAAATCTACACACCAAACTCCATTAACAATCTGCTCGTTTTAGTAGATTGTGTGTGTTTACAGACACGTATACGGCACGGAAACACCATTGAAACACTTCTGACAAATCTGTGTCGCATGTTGTTTAGTTCGGCATTGTTTAATTGTATATAACAATCAGAAGTAAAGTAGATACCATCGTTTAAAAATGCAACACACTCCTACTTACTCGCCTGGTTCTGAAGCAAGTTTGTGGGCGGCGAAACCATAATAATTTAACAAACATTTTTGTTTTAGTCGAGTATCTACGTGGACGCTGTTTGGTTAATGTATAATGTATTATCAAAATGTATGACCTAATGTTTTCAGTTTTTATGCTAGGCTTGAGGGGGTCCTTGAACGTAACACAGATCAGCGTTTGTCAGGGCTGGTCTGTTCTCAATTATATCTCCACTGACAAGGAGATGTGACTATGTGTTGTTTTTGCTGACTTTGTCAGTGCTGTTCGTTAAAGAATGGGACACAATCCAATGTAACAGTCCCAGTCAGAGTAATGTGTCTGTAACCATCAGGGCCTTGATGAGATTTGCTTTTTGGGCCAGTTTTCTGAAAGGAATCTCTCAATTCAGAGTTATTACAAGTCAAGAATGAGGGAATAAAATGTTCTAAACCAGGGGTCATCAACCTTTTTGAGACAGAGAGCTACCTGAAGGGTAAATAATAATATGGAGGGCTAGCATAACAACATTTTATTCACCATATTTTGTTTTATTACCATTTAAATTGTTAATATTATGCATTAAATTCCATACACATTAATTCTAATGCTTACACCTAACATTTATCAGTTTTTATAAACAATATAAATGATATTTTACTGAGTGATCATATGGATACATGCGAGTGAGGTGAAGTGAAGTGAAGTGAGCCCGCGGGCACCACGTTGGTGACCCCTGTTCTAAACATTGCACGGTGGACTTCATGTTATATATGACAGCAGTGGTTGAACTGTACGCTATTAGACCGTTCCAAAGCCTCTTCTTTAAGCCATTATAGCAGATCCTTGCAATTGCTTTGGTTGAGGTATATAGCTTGGTGTGAATGTCCACACAGCTAAACTTCATTATTTATTGATATATTGACATAGTTCTTTGGTTCTTTGGTCCATTAAAATGCCAGACAATGATGATTCTGGACCCCTTGCATAGCACAGGTGGACTCACTTCAGTCAATACATGGATTCCTCAATAGTACCTCTATACTGGGACAAGGACTGTAGTCCAATTTAATGATTTTGTTGATCCACAACTGTACAATGATTGTCTTGACTTTGACAGTGAAAGCAGAAGGGAGTACAACATTTTCGCTGCTAAAATAAACACTGTTGTCTTTTTACAGTCTCCGTGCTCAGTGTGAAGTGATGCAATAGCGATTACATAACTGATATTAAATAATGAATAATGTCAGTTTGGAAACGGCTCATGAAAGCCACGAGCGACTCCCGTCATCGGTTGTGTGTTGGTTGACTTATTTCTACAGATGATGTCAGTGAACCAGGCAGCTACTATCACCACTGGGTGGACTGGAGGGGGGGGTGGGGAGGGGTTAACATGAATGTATGGTGTCACTGACCAGCCTTCCTTTCTCTCATCCCCCATTACTGAATTCTTTGAAATACTGTGTCTGTTTTCTTTTCCATGAGTCACTTCCTTGTGATAAATAATCACACAAACATGACAGGAATACTCTGATGCTCTTCGATAACGTGGAAATGTGATGATAAGTGATACATGACTTCATTTATGTTGACACACACCTTCATACATACCCTTTTTGTAGCTACATTACCTGTAGTGGACTTTAAAAGGAAATTGACGGACCATCTGCAGTGGCACATTATGTAAGGACACACACACACACACACACACACACACACACACACACACACACACACACACACAGAGAAGATGTATGTGGGTGTAGTGAAACATGTAAATGGTGGAAAGTGCTTCAGGCTTGTTGGCAGCATGCACTCAGGCAGCATGCATCACCGGGTATCGATGAGGACAATAGATTGTTTCCTTTTCCAATTCCTGGATCTGTGTGTGCACAGATGCACCATGCTCTGGTGATGCAGATGGCTGACCTACAGTTTTCTGAATGTCGCACTCAACAGCAGGAAATGTTCACTGACAGTTTTTCATTGATGATGCAGCATCATCAACACCTCCCTGCCATCTTGAAATGATGCTTTACTGTTCTCCAACTCTAATATTGAGTTTTTTAATGGTAGTAATATATGGAGATGTGAGGATTCTTGCACTGATGTACTGCATGAATATGGATGACAGAGTAATAGTAACTTTTATGTTGATTTTCCACTATACGGTACTAGCATGACTTGGCTCTGGTTGACTCTACTTATGACTCTAGCTTTTCCATTAGGAATAGTACCTGATATCTTGTGCTTTTTTTTTGGCTGATACTAAAATGTGATGTCAACAGGCTGCTGGCCACTGATTGGTCAGATAGTGTCGTCACTGGAAGAGTCATGAGCGCAACGTCAAAAAAGCTGAAAGCTGGCGATCGTGAGCCGAATCACAACCCCTTCAAGTATATTTCATTCCAGTGACTGTGTCGGATGGAGTCTGTGCTCCGGTCATGCACCAAAAAGAACTGTTTTGCTCGTCACTATTTTTTGTGTTTGTGTGTAAAACAACATCATGGTGGTTTCATGCAGCCGTGCTGTGACGACGCCGCCCATGTTGAGGAGGTACTATAGTAATGGAAAACGATGTGCCTGGTACCCAAGCTGTGTAAAGTCGAGCCAAGTAATGCTATAACTGTGTCGTGGAAAAGCCATGATGCCATATTCGGTGAAGTGTCGTGGCATGACAGGGATTCCCCAACTCAATCAGATGGAAGCTAATGTGCTTGTTAGTTTGGGACGCAGGCAAAAATCACATAACCATGTGAGAATTTCCAGTGTGAGTCATTATTGTAGCTGTCAAAATAATGACATAACATGAGCCTTCATTTCAGCTGAAGGTAGATTTAAACTCTGTTCCATCGGCTTTTTGCAGTTTTCCATTTTAACCATGCATGACAGAGTCTGAGAGGCCAGCGATCAATTGTGTTTGCCTCATGTTGCGTGCAGGATAGTGGCAGAGGTTATCTGACAGCAGAGTGAGATACTCCTCACTCCCTGTTTGGGATGAAGAGATTTGGGACCAAACAATCCTCAGCCACATTTGTCACATGCAAACTCCGGAGAATGTCTGAACTAAATTCCCTTGACATTATCCAGCATCAAAAGGGCTTCACCTATCGACTGATTTTAATTTGTGTTTGACAGACTCTGGCCAGTGTTAACTCCACTTCCCTCCTTTCCACACTCCTTTAGCAGAACCCTGTTATTTCTCCGTGGGAGTCTGCCATCCCTCTTCCCCTAAAATCAGTCCCTTTTCCCCTCTTGTATTTATCCCAGCTGTGCTTTGCTTCAAAGGGGCTCTGTCGCTGCAGGACGCAGAAATGCTAATTGCAGGTTCACTAAAAACAAGAGTTTCATCACTTTTTTGTGTACATAATGACTGTGTGTGTGAGTATTTGTATATTCACACACATAAAAACAAAACCACTGTGTGTGTGTGTGTTTACAAGTGTTTATCCTGCAAATATATGTTTAAGATGATTATTTTAGTCAGTTTAAGAGTGTATTTTCTGACACTGTCTCTGTGTGTGTTTTCCTACAGCAGCGGAACCTGGAGGGCTATGTGGGCTTTGCCAATCTCCCCAACCAGGTGTACCGGAAGTCGGTCAAACGAGGCTTTGAGTTTACGTTAATGGTTGTAGGTAAGTTGGAATAATCAGGAGGGGAGCGTATGACTGTGAGGGCGTTTTGTTGTGTCTCTGTCTCTGTGTGTGTCATCAGAAATCAAGTTATAACTAATTCATAATGACCCGTAATTTGATGAAATAAGTTCAAACACTCCTGCTCCCCTAACACACCACAAACGTCTCTGTTTAACAGCTGTTATTTCATTAAAAGGGCTGCTAGCGTTAAAGTATTCATTACATATGGCACTCAGTAGAGTAGGATGAAACAAACACTCCCTGGATGGGGAAATCACCGACAGGAGGAAGATTCAGAAGCTTTGAACTAAATAATGTTAAAACATAGAACTGATAGTCAAGAAAAATATCTGATATTATTTACCAGAAACACAAGTCTGTCAACCTGATCGGGATTGAGTGTGGCTCTCTTTTTATTCCGAATGTTGCCAGCAGAGGAGAACATGTGCTCATAGTGCACAGATGTCCACATAGCATGGGTATTGGGTTAGGTTATTAGCATGTTTTGGGTGCACACTATGTCTCTCCACCAAAGCAGGATGTGTAGAGAGAGACAGAGGAGTCTTCCTCATGTACTATAGGCTTGCATCTCCAAGATGCGACTGCTGCTGACAGTCTGTTGATATAGTAGGAAACCTCATGTGTGCCCTCTACTATGAGATTTGCATCCCACGTTCGAAATAAATATCAAATTTCAAATAAAATGTGACAGGCCTATGCAGTATTGTATGCAGTGACTAAGAATGTGTGCTGCTAAGTTCCTGCAGTTTCCCCCAGGGGAGTTTGCTGTGTGCAGCTACAGGATGCACAGTGACATTTGTGTGTTTTGGACGATTCGATTGTTGGTAGAAGTATGAATGAGTTGGGATGCGGAGAGAGACGCCAACAACAGTACAGACAGAGGGGAAGTGGACAGAGAGGAGTGGAGGAACCATGGGTTTGGCAGTCAGTCTGTATGGACGGATACACACACATGCACCCGTATATTTAGACATTAGAGCAGTGCTGTAATGACATCTGTGTGAAATTGGCCCTGTAATGAGCAGATATGGATCGTGTAGACGGTCCAGTGGAGCTGTTGGGCCCACAGAAAGTTGTATTGGCTTATGTGCACTTCCTGTGTAGACTAAGTGCAGACTCGAGCCTGATTTATACTCCGTTGTCTAAAAAGTGAACTTTGTGTTGATGTCCAACACAACGTTAACACATAACTGCTCCTAAAAGTTGTTGTTTTACATTGACCGTGTCACAGCTGTTCCCCTCTGCTTGCCATATTTGTGCAGAGATGTAAAATCTTTCCATATTTTCTTTATAGAAGAATCAAATTAGCATGTTTTCGAAAATAATAACGCTCAGTATTCCGGTTGTTGCGATACAGTGTCGTTCGGCATCGCAAAATAGTTGAAAAAAATGATGATGGATGAAGGAGGAAAGCAAAAAGCAGCTGGCTGACCTCTGCAAAAAGAGAGATCAGACCCAGTAAGAATACTTCAAATGGAGATGGAGTATTTTTAAGAGGAAGCCAACAATTCATGTTCTCTTGTGTTGGTGCGCCACGTTTCTGTATCCTAATAGTAACAGCCCTATCTTAAACACCAGAAGCTTGAGGAGCAAAAGAAGGCAAACCATTTGTACAAGGGATGACTCATTATCCCTTTTTAATGTCTGATCCGGATACAGATATCACAACCTATCACAATCACTGATTACCACCAAGCATTTCGAACAGTTTCAAAGACATAGTTCTCCATCTGTGTAACAAAAATTCTTCTCCTATAACCTCGCATGACTCGGCTCAGTTGTGTGCAATATATAGGAAATTTGGATTCGATTTTACATTTTGTCATGTGGCGACCTCAGTCGCTGCAGTGAAAGGACATACACATGAACACAAAGAAGCGTCCAGCCATTATACCCCGGGGCCTGCGGTTTGAGCTTCCTGTTTAGTAAACAGCCACTGTGGACGAGTAGCAGGAGGGAGACAAAGACAGCCGAGTGATGGCTTTGGAAAGCTCTGAGAGAGAACCACAATCAACTAGATCCTTGTTCCAAGCCTGCACACACACACACACACACACACACACACACACGGGCCCCTCTGTCCATCGCCCCAGTTTTCTTGGCTTTCAGATCACATACCCCAGCTGATCCACATTTCACACATAACAATGAGGGAGAGTGAGCAAGTGTGTTCACGACTTAACACAGAGTACGTTTACAGATTTACAGATACTAGATTGTTTCTAAAGACTTGCAAAACATTATTCAAACAAATATTGGTATTCATTTAATAACTGGAAGTCTGAGGGTTCATTTTCATTCATGCAGTTCAAAGACTTGCAGAGTTGGGTTAATCCAAGATGTTTGAATGAATAATTGATGTGATGGTGGTTCAATTTTCCCTTTATATACAAACCTGTTGCCAGAGTAGTCACAGTGATGTCACGGAGACTGCACTGTTTACCTGTATAAGAGCTTGTCAGAGCTAGATATATACCAGCACTACTGGTATATTTTTCACATCAACCACTATTATTTTATTTCCTCCTCCTCTCTATCACTCTTTTTGTCTTTTTCCCCTCTCAGTCTGCCTCACTCTGAGGGGGGAAAAAGCTGCTTCCTGATCCTCGATCCAGCTGGCAGATTGTATAGAAACTCCTGGAAAGATTAGCGAGATCCAGAGCCAGTGGAGCAGAGAGTCGAACAGAGCCCCCTGAACAGAGTTGAGAGTCAGATCAGACCTGGAGGGAGCTGGGAGGAGATGGGAAGCGATGTTTGCTTCATGCTGCTTCTGATGTGTTACAAGGCGAGCACTTAAGACACTGCACTGCCTCTGCTTTCATATAGCAACACAGGGAGAAGTTTGCAAGCTGAGCTGAGTTGCATGTGAGACACTGGCCACATTACCCACAGAGAGGATTCAGTTCTTGTCTGGATGTGTATGATTTGACTAAAACTTTGGTCAGAATATGTTTGTTTTAACTGGCAGTGGCCAGATTTATTATGGTTTAGTTATTTATGATCAGATAGTTCATGGTTTGGTTTGGAAATGGCAACATTTTTCACTGAAAATGTAAAAAACTTTCTGCACCTGCATCTGCAACTTTCTTTCGTGGTTTTATATTCCAATGCGTTGATGAAAAGTTGTCTTTTTTTGGAGCAAGCGGACAATCCAAGAAGCACATTTGTGCTAAAACTTTACAAAAGTGTGGAACCATCTGGAGCATTTTGTGTCTCTCCCGTGGTCGACCTGATATGGGCTTTTACAAGTTGTTTGAGATGGAATTGGCATTTATTGTCCCAAGCAGAATCTGACTGAGGGTTTAAATGGAGCCTTTTATTCACTTGGGAATGGCTGTGAAAGAAGCAGCCAGTGATGTGCTGGTAATCCATCTCTGCCTGTGAAACTAAATGCTTACCTGTGTGTCTTGCGGTCTATAGTGTCTGTCCTGTTGTTGCACTCCTCAAAGCTAAAGCTTGTTAGCTCTCTCCCCTCCCTCTCTTTGTGTGTGTGTGTGTGTCCAGATAAGACAGTCTGACAGGCTTAGGATTGACCATCTTGCCTACTGACCTTGCAGAAGGGAGTGAGTGAAGAAAGGCTTTGGTCTAGTTAATCCGCTGGTTTACCCATATGCCTTAATACACACCACACACATTCACTGTTTTCAATAGGTTGACCTGTCAGTATGAGACTGGTGTAACTTGAGGATGAACAATTTCGATTTGGGCGACAGAAAAGCGTCACTGCCCAGTTTGTTTTCACAGTTTGACGTCTTGTTGAGACAAACAACCAAAAACCGAGCAGGAAAAAACAGCTGCTAGATGTCCTTTGTGTTGTTGTTGTTGTTGTTGTTGTTGTTGTTGTCTCTTGTGTCACGTTGGATTTCGTCGTTTGTTGTTGGCGCACCAGTACAACGTCATGCTACGTATCTCGCTAATGCCGAGCCTGACCGAGGGCTTTACCGTTCCAAAACCGTACCGCACTGTACCATGATGGAAACACAGTTTTAGATGTACTGCGTAATTTTTTGTCCTTCTCATTCCCATCTCACACTCTTCTCGTAAAGGCATTCTCCCAGCTGCCGTCACAGTTTCACTTTTTCGATCTCCAATAAAGAGGAGATCAAAGTGTGGTTGAAAAAGAAAAGAAACAGCCACAGTCGGAGCTTACTGGCACGATGAGATTGGTGGCTGACTGTAATTCCTCCTTTTAGATTTTCACATCCCTCAAACAACACATGGCCATTCTCAGCTCTCTTTATACTGGTGTTTGTCACGGTAGATCAGATGGTTAGAGGTCAAGGACGGCAGCAGTGCATTATTTTAGAAAAGGGCAGTTTTGTTGTCTAAATCACCAGCTGTTCCCTAAAGCAGTTTCCAGACATGAATATACTCACACAACAGGAGCAAAGTCTTCAAAATAATTCTATAAATTATAACACCAGATTGATTTAGTCTTTAAAAACATTAAAGGGGTGCTGGTAGTATAGGAAAATGTCAGGTAAATTTGTGACTCGATGCATATTTTCACATCTTAAATCAAAGCTTGACTATGTGAAACTAAGGAGTAAATACATCCTAGATGCACTGAGAGCAGATTCAGATCTGTCAAACCTCTTCTGGAGGTGGTCAGTGACACATTGTGACCACAAGTGTGCTAAGGCTGAGTTGTTTCTCAACTGTTTCACAATAGCATTATGTGGGAATCAACAGGAATCAGGAATCTCCTCAGTCCTCACATTATTCATAACCTTCCATTCCAAACCTCCTATACAGTTTGTGTATATAAGTCATGATTTATTATATATTTGCCTCTAAATGGGACTATGGTTTATAATGGACTCCGACTAGAACAATGAAGACCTGACCTACAGTGGCCATGAACATTTTTCTCTATAATCTATGACAACATCTTGGTAATGATGTAACAATAACCTTGTTGTTAAGGTGTTTTACTTCCAGAGTACTGATGCTGTGGTTTACTGGGAGACTTCGATGACACAGAGCCTTTTTCAGTGTTATGACTAACACCTGTGATTTTCCTGTTTGGACAGGTCAAAGTGTCTGTTGTAGAAAAAAAGAGAAGAAGAAAAGCTTAGTCGAAAACCACATCACAAACAAGAATGACGAGCACGAACAGATAGAGCAACTCTTATCTCTTTTGATTGCCTGGAATCTGTCTATTTCTTAACTGAAACCAAACCTTTTTGTCTTATGTTGTGACCTTGACTCTCAAATACCATATAGCCTGCAAATCACAATGGAGTTTTGTAATTTTGAGTGTGCAAAAGGCTGGGATTAATGGGGTCTAATTTGTGCTTCTCACATTAAAGCAAACTTTGACCTCAAAATGAACACTTCTAGATTATTTTGATGTACACTGATTTGTAAGATAGAAATCCCACAAGAAGCATCTTGATTGACTTATCGATATTCAACAAGGAAATGTTAAAAATGTCAAGAATTCTGGCATGTCTACTGCAGATACAGCGTTCTGGTCGGACAAGCCAGAGATCATGAGGATCGTCAGTTCGGTTTCAGTTCATTGAGTAAGACGACACAGTCAGAGTTCTGGCTGCTTGACGCCCTTTCGGACAATCATTTACAGTATCCATAACTGAAACTATGAACTTGAGCCTCCAGCTGACAGTATTGTTTTGATATTGATGAATATGTGATCGTGGTTTCATACTGTATTTCTCCATTTTCCTTGGGGAAAGCCTCAGGACTTCCCAGGAGATGCTGGAGGTAGCGATGGAGAAGGATGAATGGGTGACCCAGAAAAAGAGTGCAATGGATAAATGGGCTGTTATACTCTGTTAAATTCCACAGGTGTAGCTTTTATTATGTGCACACCCTGTAGAATGCATTATGGGTTATACACAGCTGTGATTTGTGGCCATAACATACTTGAGTGGCTAGCTGTTGTTTCCGGTCTCAACTGTTGGAGTTTAGTAGCATCCAAGAACAGAGTTGTTCCTTCTGTAGTTTTCCTGAATCTTATTGGGGACATTAAAGTCAACCAGTTTCATAAGCTTGATCAGGTGTAGCATCATGAGTTAATTTCAAACTGAGTTAGCAACATACTGTGGATTCTTGGACTTCTTGATCAGTCTGCTATTCATTTTCTGTCAGTTAGTTTTGAAGGCCAAGGCTCTGCTATGTTTCTTCAATACTTCTAAATGGACAAATTAGACACAACTTCCAGGGTGGTGCATGTTACCTGAAGGTCCCCTATCATAATTAGTTATCATACGTTAGCTGCAATGATCTGCAACCTCACAGCTATATGGCAATTAAGCCTACACACAAACGTAGTCACCGTGAGTTGACAGCTCCTTGTTTACAAACTAATTTCACAAACCGTCGTCATTGCCTCTGGGCACAACAGGCTACTCTGTGTGCACATACATGCTTGGATCAGAGTCTTGCATGCTTGGTCAGACCGTAGTAGGAAGGTCCCTTTCTCCCTTCCCAGTTTTTATCCTTGCTCTGCTCCCATTTTTTTTTTTGCATCTCTATTTTAAGACACACATGTCTGCCGTGACCCAGCACGTGCCGTTTCTTTTATTTTCAATGGAACAGTCACTCTCTAATTTTAAAGAAAAGAGCCTGAGGGAAGTGGGTGGTGTCGAGGCACGGCTGGTTGACCACCGTAGTCGGATTGGGTGCTGCTGACACAGTTAATATTGGGTTCAGACTCTTTTCCTAGACCCTGCCCGACATGCAAATCCTTATCTCTTCCATAAACGATGACCTTTGCCCCCTGTTTAAGCCAATTCCATTCAGTCTCAACAATGGAGAATTATCTTTTCCAGCAAACACAACTTCACATCTCACATCCTCTCACAACCTCACATCCACCATCTGTCTGCGACTCTCCACTGTTCTCTCATGTTTGCCTGCATGTTCCCCAGATGTGTCATTTCACACTGTGCGGTTCAGGCCTCACACATCTGTTCGATGTGTGTGTGTGTGTGTGTGGGGGTGTTTGTGTTGGGTGCTAGTAGGTAGGAAGTTGGGGTAGGTGGGGAGGCAGCTGCTGCCTTAGGGCTGAGAGAGAGGAATGTGAGGAATCTCATGGGAAACCCACTTTGACCATTTGTATGTTTGTTCTTCTGGCTCGCGGTCCAGCTTATTATGTCTCCTACAACATAATCAGTATTTAAGATCCAAGGTCATGTATATATCATCAACAATCAGCCAACATCACGGCTCTGGCAACACTGGTGTTACTTTGTGAGAAAATGTTCTTCCCAGTAGTAAAAGGAACTCTACCAGTGTTTCCCCTTCAGACCATGGTGATGTGTCATATTCTAATTTGTTCCACCACAGTTTTGTACTGAACCAAAACATTTTTACACTTCTTTAATTTAGTGTTTTACGTCATTGCCACACTGTGGAGCTGTGTGCACTCCCTCGCATGATGTGGAGTGCGCTATAATCAGTAAAGTTTTCAGCGTACACACGCAATGAAATGAAGACATTGTAAGTTTAGTTGTAGCTGTGCGTCTACCCATGAGTGGCATGCAATGCAGTTCTCTCGTGCCCACCTTCATACTTGGCATTAAAATGTGTTTTCTGTGATCGGATTGCAGTTGGATGGCGCCTGACCACTTGTTGCGCAATCTGCCAAACCGCTTTGGGAGGTGGCTGGAGACGCATTGTGACCACATTGAACACAAGTGTAAATACGGGTCTCCGACCACCGTGAGCGGAAATTGGTGGCTCCAAGTACATCTTATGTGCTGCTACATTGAGGATTGAGAGTTGCCTCGTACCACCGCTCCTGTACACCTCTCTCCTGTTCTTCATCAGAACTTGAATCAACTTGAAATAACAGTCAATGAAAGAAAGCCAGGCAGCTGACAACTTCATGGGACTGACACCAGAGCTTAAAGTATGAGAGTAGCCAGCTGATTGATGGTAGCCATGCTATCCAGATCATGCTGTCTGGCGTTGTCCATCAGCCTATTAATCATCAGTTTCGATGGGTCGGGTTGGTTGGAAAGTTTACAGCAGGCCACAGTGCTGTGGCCACTGTCCACTTTGTGCTCTTGGCACTCCTTGGGTACGAACAAAAAAGTCACAGAATCCAGTGCTTGTCAGAAAATACTTTCAAGAAAAACCCATGAAAAGCATCTGTGAAAAAAAATATAAGTAGCAGTTTTATGAAACCACATTGGATAATTTGAATGAAGATTGAATTAAATTGGTAAAATAAGTGTTTTTTAAATACAGACCTAGGTAATGCAAGATAATCATCAACATGATTTAAAAAAAAGCTACAGACAACAAAACAGACGGCAAGGACAGAGGACAAACTGCAATGTGGTTGGAGGGGGACTGACGCAGAGATGGTATCATAGACACAAAAAGAAAGGGGGAGAAAAGAGCAGAGCTAGCACTGCGATTTCACTTGTCATGTGGAACCAATATTTAAGCTGAGCAAGGGGGGCTAATGGGGATAGAGTCCAAGAGGGTTCAAGCTTCTGCTGCGACTGACAAAAAACTGCCGTCACACTGGCCCCCTTTACACCTGAGATTAAAAGGCATTTTCTGTGATCATATTGCGATCGGATACTTCCTGACCACTTGTAAGTGCAGGTGTTAATTGTTATCCGATCTGCCAAACGTGTGGCTAACACGTGACCCTATAATATGCTGCTGGAAATCTTTGCAGAAGAAGAGGGGGAGTTGACATAAAGGGGGAAGGGCGCGATTGGATAAAATAGGATCTTGATGGCGACAATGGAGATGCATGCTAATATCTGGTAAATGCACGTGTTGAAGCACTAGCCGATCGCTATCTGCAGAAAATGCATTCTAATGGCATGTGTAAAAGGGGCCACTGTGGACCTGTCTCTCAGGCTGTGATTTTCGACAGCTGCTTTAAATTGGACAAACCGATTAGTTCAGTTCCTCAAAAAAAAGTTTTTTCCATCTACGACTCTTGGCAAAGGTAGAACTCTACCTCCCCCCAAAGACTTTGAGAAAGTTATTCATGTTTTTATTATGTCAAGACTAGACTACTGTAATTCTCTCTATATGGGTGTAGACCAGTCATCTCTCCGTCGTCTACAATTAGTGCAAAATGCAGCAGCTTGTATTCTGACTGAAAAAAGAAAGTGTGACCACATAACACCACTTTTGTCCTCCCTCTTCTTGGCTTTATGTCTGTTTCTGGATTGATTTTAAGGTTTCATTGCTTGTTTTTAAAGTTTTTTTTTAATGCACTGGCCACATTTTATTTATGTGATCTGGTACATCTCCAGACTCCTGCCCGAGTAACGAGATCTTCCAACCAGTTGCTCCTGGATGTTCCCAAATCAAGGTGCAAATCTAGAGGTGACCGCGCCTTCTCAGTGGCTGACCCCAGTTTATGGAATAGTTTGCCTTTTCCTGTAAGAGCAGCTTAGACCATCGGGACTGTTAAGTCTCTACTGAAATCACACCTCCTCTATTTGGCATTCAAATTAGGATGAGGTGGACAATCTGCCTTCTTCTATTACACTGCTTCTCGCTTGTTTATTATACAGTATTATATATCTATCTTATCATATATTTACTATAAGTCTTCTGTGGTTGTTTTTAATGTGCTACATGAATAAAGTAGACCCTGATATTAACATTAGAATGATGTTGACTGGAGATATTGCCTTACAATGCCTCACTACAACGTTTGTGCTAAAAATTATAGTGTTTGTGAAGCCTGTGTGCTGTTTACTCAGGAACTACTGAGATGTTTGGCCACTTTATTTAAGTGAGCTGTCTCCTTTGTTTGATCAGTACCCAGGATCTGTGTGATCAGTATCCCATCTGCACCGCAGAGGTGACTGGACAAGCCTAGTTCAGACAGAGCGTGAACATTTGACCCCTGTTTTTCTGTCCAGAAATGACAGGGATACTGTAGTACACAGTATATACAGGTTCAGTAATGTGGTTTGCTTTAGAATCAGTCTAACCCTCAGGGTAAAACCTTTTGTTGATGTGGTATACATATCGTCTTACCTACAATGGGTGGTGGAAAATTGAAATCAGTTCCACCATGGTAAAAACTAATGTAATGTAACACAACAGTCCAATGTGTTGAAACTATTTAAAGGCCTCTCTACTCTTTCCATGTTCTGAGTCCACAGAGAGTGTTTCTCTACGTGTCCAAGGTTTTATTCGTACTGAAACGAGAGTCCACATCAGCCTGGTGTGTCCTACATGTGAACTTGATGCTACATTCTACTCCATTGCTATGTCCTAGCATGGGAATTCCATCCACATGGTAACATTTTATTTGGGCTGCACGTATAGGTTCATCTGTATCGGGTCAGTGTATGAGAGATGACTTTATTACTTTGCACGGACTTCGCTGAACTTGCAGATATTGGACTGATCCAAAACAGCTTTTTCATGCAGTTTATAATTCTAAAAGCAGAAAGGGCACATATGACCAGGACCCTTAAACAAACTTTCCTCTATGGAAATTAAGCATTATTTCAGGTTGCCACACAGATGAAATATGGAATAAGTTGCTAATCCATCACAATTGTTCAGGTTGTGTGGCCTCAGCAGCAGCCTACGTGTGAGTGAGCTCATTGTTTGATTAACTTTACTGAGTTTACTGCTGTTTGTTTTGTCACATTAGTATCAGTAGTAACACATACCCGCCAAACGGCTGTCTACCATAGCTCGTCACATACACACGCATGCATTCAAACATAGCCCCTCCCCTCCACATTTAGTTAACATTCCTTTATTTTCAAATAAGGATGTGATTGATTTACGCAGGTTTTCATGCATTTGTGCTATTTCACTATGGAATATTGATAGTGTGAGTACGCACAGGTTCCCAACCCACCCGCCCACATTTCAGGTACACATTTTTGCACCACAATCCTTTTTTTGGTGGTGCAATGGTTACCCCTGTGGATGATTTTTGTGTCTGGTGCTTGCCATGTTTTATTTATTGTACTGTTAAGCACTTTGTCCCAGCTATAGCTGCCTAAAGCGCTCTATAAATAAAGTTGAGTTGAGTTGAGACAGGTGAAACTCTGTAGTCACATTGCCTCTTAGGGGCCCCTCGCTAACCTTAGAGACTGAAGGAGATGCAGAGAGAAAGTGTGTTTCGAGCACGCAGAGGGACAGAATATCGTTCATCCATGATGTGAGGCGACTACATGACTACAGACTAAGACCAGGCAGTCACACATCAACATAGACAGACAAAATATGAATTCACCCTGTAGCAAGTCAACATTTGTTTGTTTGAAATTAACTGTTACAAGGAGAATGACAAATCTGACTGATCCCAAATTCAATTTCGTAGCCTTTCAAAGACTTGCAGCAAATGTGTTTCATCACACTTACAGTACAAGACACAACAAACACACGCTAAGGAGACCCAGATATGGCACATGCGAGTTCGTCAGTCCTTGGATATCTGGAGAATCACTCATCAATCTTGAATTGCTCGAGAAACATCTGATGATCATTTTGAAAATGGAAAACATCCAGCTCTCTGCTCTACGGTTAGAGCAAACTCGGTGCCAAATATATTAATGTGCAACCACAGTGTATTTGTCTAATCTGAGCAAAAATGCCAGATGTGTTCTCATTCCATCTTCCTAAGTGTCCCACAGTTTTAGATTTTTGGCCAAAAATCTGTGGACATTTTGGATTACATGAACCTTACTTTGGGTTCCTCAAAAAAATCTAAAAAGCTAACTTTTACTAAATGGACAGATCAGTGCAATTAGAGTTATGTATGTTTCAGTTCATTAGGGGAAACAAAAAAACAAGAAGATGACTGGCTACGGTTCTTTTGTTCTCTTTAGTTTTAAAGAGATGGTTGAGTTTGTTTTCGCCTCTTTTACTCTTTGTCCCCTGTGTCACTGCAACTCACTGGAAAATGCTGATGCTTGGAGTTTGAAAGTTGTAGCACAGAGGTCTTTCTAGGACAGACAGTCCTCCTTTCTTCCCTCCATCCAAACTCTCCTCCAACGTGCTTTTCAGACACGAGCCAATGGCTCCCGCTCCGCCGCTATTAATCACGGCATTGTTTGTGTGTGGAGAGGGTATGCAATGTTTATGGTTGGAGTGGATGTGTTCATTGTCGAGTAAATGTTAACTGTGTGTGTGCGAGTGGCTTTCGGAGCAGGGGATGGAAAGTTGGCACTGTGGGGAGAGACACAAGAAGATTTATAATTTATAATCAGGGAAGTGTTTAGCAAGATGGGTGGATGAATGGGGATGGGATGGAGAGGAAATATTTTAGTCCTTCTATCTGAAAGCTTTTGTTGCTGGCAGAAGAGCCCCTGGCATTTTTCCTTCTCAACTGAAATGAATAAATTGGGGTTTTCCCTGCTTCAGCTCTATCCCTTGCCTCTAAGTATGGTTTTCGTGCATGTACAGTACAGTATGTGTCTCGCCGGCAAATCCTCAACTGTTATTTTAATATAAAATATGAAAAAATGACAGGAATCTGTAGCAGATGACTTGAGTTGCGCAATTCTGCAAGACGTGATTGATCCTCAGAGGCTGTGATTAACAAGTGTATCATCTGGGTTATCGCTTTATCGGCACCAGAGCTGCAACTAACGATGATTTTCGTAATCGATTAATTTGTTGATTATTTTCTCGATTAATCGTTTAGCCCATAAAATGTCAAAAAATGTTAAAAAAAACGTTGATCAGTGTTTGTCAAACCTGGAAATGACGATGTTCTCGAACGTCTCGTTTTGATTCAGTTTTAATGAATTCTTTGTTATGTGGAGCAAAGAAACGAAGACAATATTCACATTTAAGAAGCTAAAACAATTAGAAATCTTGTTTTAATCATGAAGAAAGCTTCAAACCGATTATGGAAGTCATTGACAAGTGATTTAGGAATTGATTAATAATTGTTTCAGCAAATAAACATAAATACATAGAGAACTTCTAGTTTATCCCAAAAATGCATACAAGTGCAACGCCATGTCGGCATTTGGTTTGCATGCTTCTGTGGTTGTCAATTCTCGCCATCCGATAAAAGTAGGCCGACGTGTGCTCACAGTTGTTTCCTCTTCGCCACTTCCTCGGACCACTGTTTTCTCTGCTTCTCGGCACTGCCACGATGAACATTTAAAATAATGCTGTTGTTAGTATTATTATGTATTATTGGTGGTTAAGGTGTGTGTGTGTGTATGTGTAGTTCTGTACACGGGCGAAGGCCCTGATCTTGCAAGGGTTGGTTTTCTGCTAAAAGATGGAGTCGGGACAGCTGCCAAAACAAGCCATTTAGCCATCACAAGGATTTGGAACCTGTTAATTTAGGGTAAAAATACTGCAAAAACTTGTTTAACTGTATAAACTGTATGTTTGTTGTTGTTAAAAACAGTGTCTGTGTCCTCAGGTGAGTCTGGACTTGGGAAATCAACCCTCATCAACTCTTTGTTCCTGACTGACCTGTACTCAAAGGACTACCCCGGGCCCTCCCTGCGCATTAAGAAGACCGTACAGGTTAGTGTTTTCAATCTTCAGCTGGCAATCATAGCTAACACCAAATCACTATTAACATGCATTAAAATATATTAAAATGTATTTAGTTTTCTCATTGAATCCAAACGTGTTTTGACCTAATACCTATGAAAGCGAGAGGGTGCATGTCATTGAGAGGAGGAAGAGAGAGAGGGGATGAAGCTTCTCACATCGGGAGAGATGGCGGAACCAAGAGGGAGACAGCAGGGCCACTGGGCTTGGTTTTGTCCTTTTATGGTCATGACAAATGGAGAAGGGCGAGGAAGCTACACGCGGAGCAGCAGAGGAGGAAGGGAGGAATGAGAAGCATTTAGTGAAAATGTTGAACTGTGAATGAGATGGGGGTAAAAAAAAAAAAAAAAAAAAATTACTAATAATAACTACAATGAGGTAGGAGAGAAGGGATGAAAGCAAAAAAGGAAAGTGGGATTCAGGTAACATTAGAGGGACCAGACGCTGTGAGTGTGTGGGGGTAATACTGAGTGGGAGAGAGCGAAAGATGTCTCATTGAGGGGTGATGAAGAAAAAACAGGGAATTTGATGAGAGTCGCCACAGACCCCTGGGGCCTGAGAGCATCAGTAGCAAGACAAGAATGTTCCCATGACACATGACCGGTATGCAAACACAAATATAAACTAAGAGTATGGACATGGATGAAGTCGTAGTCTTCCATGTTCCAGTACTGATCAAAGAGTTCACTTCATCAAAATACCAGGAATGCTACTGTTTTCAGAGCAGGGTAGCAGTAAAACGGCAGCATGTACCATATGCGTGACAGCAGTTTTACTTATGAGGTGGACTAAATTAATTTGGGATGAAATTCGTGGCTAAAGTTTTTGTTGTGAAACTTTAGGGATTCATAGACGAGGAAATAACGCAGATACACACCCAAAAGCAACGAAACTGTGACTTTCCGTTCTATCCCCTCCTTAAATTGATAAACTAACTGCACATGAACCAGTAACAATATGTATTATTGGTTTCATTTTTTTTAGTTATGATCGTGAAACTACATGATAATATAAATTCTATGGCTACATTTTCAATGGGTTTACCTGAGCCTGGCCTTCAACACGGGGTTAGTAGAATGCAACTGTTTATATTCATTATGGACATTAAAAGTACATTTAAAATGTACTGGTATTGAATCTGTACTTAGTATAGGCTGATGCACCAAGGATTGGGTATTAAGTCTATTTTAGATACCTTCTGCATAGTTAATGGCTCTTCAGGTATGGAAGATGCGAGTGACATCACAGTGAGAGTGAAGTCTTCCTCCCTCAGTTTGTAATCCTGGTGCAGTTCTCATAATAGACACAAATCATGTGACGTGTCTCTTGCCTCTCCACCTGACGGCCGTTGTTTTCCAGTCTAAATTTACCCAGGCAACAGTGAAAACGTCAAGATCTTTTAGATCCAACCTCTTTTTGGTCCATCGGTCTCATTGAACCCCATGAGCACAGCGTGGGCTCAGGCACGTCGAAGTTACCATGTGTTAGCGTGTTTGCCATCAGTGCTGTGGTCTGAGGCTGAGGACGAGAGACGGGGGTCAGAGTATTTATATTTCAGAACAATCTCATGTTGTGTCGCTCGCTCACATTCTCCCCCGGATCAGATTTCTTTTAAATGATGGTGTTGAGACTGACGGCATTCTTGAGGTTTTCTCCCTGATCTGTTTTCCTTCGCAGAAATGGTGGAAATAGCAGCGTCGGTTTGGAGATGGTTGACGGGTCATGCACAAACACTTGCGGTGCAAACGCACACTTTTAACATGCACTGGATGCACAATTAAGCTCAGATACGTCAAATTAGAGCAGCGCTTGATATATATATATATATATATATATATATATATGCTCAGCTGTAAAGTCAGACAGATTATGTGAAGGTTTGTGGAAGCTGAAGAATGTTTGTGTTAGAGCGAGAGGGCTGTAGTTTGAGTTAGAGGGGGGATCCTAAAATAACTGTGGCCTTGTGAAAGTATGCAGCCGAGAGAAGGAACAGCAGGCGAGCTGCAGGAAATGATGGATCTGTGACTGATCGTGAAGAGTGAGATTGATTTTGTCTACTTTTTCAAACTGGAGTCATAATTAGACAACCATCAGTTATTCCATAATCCATAATATTTAACAATAATATCTTGGGTCTTGAACTCAGTGCTGTGATTTATTAGTAGCCTCAGTATCTTCATCCAAAATGCTTTGTCGGCCGCACACCCCGCCTCCCTCCAGCCAGAATGCACCAATGCTGCATTGATGCGTCTTCATATCCGGTCACTCGAACCGCATTTGGACGCAGTGTGGAGACACATGCTCACATTGTTTCCATGTGTGAACTCACATCTTTCCTCAGGAGACGTTAAAGCAGGGGTCACCAACGTGGTGCCCGCGGGCACCTGGTAGCCCGCGGGCAGCCAATACGGTGCCCGCGGGCTCACTTCACTTCACCTCACTTGCATGTATCCGTATGATCTGTCAGTAAAATATCTTTGATATTGTTTATAAAAACTGGTAATCGTTAGGAGTAAGCACTGGAATGAATGTGTATGCAGTTGAATGCATAATATTAATCATTTAAATGGTAAACAAACAAAAAAATATTATATGGTAGCCCTCCATATTATTTTTTACCCTTAAGGTAGCTCTCTGTCTCAAAAAGGTTGGTGACCCCTGCGTTAAAGTATGACCTGCTGCAGTTATTTTTTCACATATCTCAGGGCATATACAATATATTTGTGGATACTGACACGGTATTTAACCCTCACCCTTTAACTCTGCCGCTACCTGCTCTTTTTTTCCTCGTACACAAACACAGACATGTGAGTCAGTGCTCTCTTGGGCATGGGTTGGGATCAAACAAAAAAAAACAGGACCTGATCCACACTCTTAACATGCATACTTTGTCATAAGATCATTAAAAACCTAATGTGGACTTTGCAAACAGAACAAATATGTGTGTATTTGCACAGGTCGGGAAGATTTTAGGGCTTCGTCTTCCATCTGAGGCAAAGCAGTGGTTTCTAACGTTCTAAAGCACGAGCAGATTAGTTTGATATGCTAAAAGAGCGTTCTCTTTATGACCAAGCAAATCTGACGAGGTGTAAACAAAGGGAATTGTAGATCATACTCTGACTGGTTAATTAAAACACCAAATTACACTCATGATTAACTGGCATATAATTACTGACATTCAACAATTCTCAATCCTCCTCCAGAAATCTCTAATGCTGCAATAACTCTCTCCACAGTGCGTCAGATATTAGTTTCTTCCAGTAGGCGGTGTGGGTGCAGATTGATGATATATCATCACCAGTAGGGATGGGCGATATGGGCAAAAACATAATATCTTGATATTTTTAGTCCATATCCTTAACCATGTGCACTATATTGAAGGAAAACAACTGTGTGTGGAGTTTTATTGCATGTTTCATTGGTTTTTGTACTCATTTAAATACTCAATAATGTCAGTTTTCCTATCTTTAAGAAAAAAACAATCAAAATATTATCTTAAGGGGACATATTATGCTAAATCAACGTTTTAAATCATTTAAATCCATATATTTGGGACTCAATTTCTTGTAGTCCTCCTCAGTCCTCGCACTCAATTGGACATTACAATGGGCTAAATTCCTGGAATTGTTGTCTCGTGGAGCTCTGCTTTATCCGTAAAACACGCGAGAGTGCTGGCAAGGGCAACGGTATCCGAAAACCGGAAGTCCGCAAAGTCCGAGAAAAGTTCTATTCTTGGCTCCACAGTGCAGCACAGAGTTCTGCACAAACTTCCAGCCTTAGAGGATTTATCTGTCCAGTGGATACATGTTATATATGACAGCAATGTGCCTGCTAGAGCCTGTGAATTATCACTTTTCCAAATGCTAACTGTTGTTAGCTCTCAGTAGCCTCTGTGGTTGATGTCATTTCCTTAAAGTCAAATGACGCGTTTTGCATCACAGTAGGGCACATTTTGAAAATGGATAACAGATTTTTTTACAACTCAGTGAAAAACTGAGGGAGGGAAGCACATTTTCTAAAAAATACTACTGCTATTCTAGCAATACAAAGCCACATTCAAATCGGTGAAGTATCCCTTTAAGTTTCATAGTTTCTGAATTCTTATGGTATTTTTTGTTACAGATGTTACAGTTCATTAGGACACCAGGGAACTAGGTTAACTTGGAGAAATAGGGTATAATATGTCCACTTTAGACAATATCCCTTGCCCTCCCCTAATCACCAGTGCCCTGAGTGGGAGCCAATAGTGTCACATAATTACGCGTGTAGGCTGATGAGCGTGGGCCCATACTCGCTGCAGAATCATGTTCTAAAGTGTTGAATCCTCATGGTCAGACTGTTACAACTCCATTCAAATGTGGAAGGTAAATGCCACCAATCAGCTATAAAATGATGAAATGACGGGGTGTGTTTCAGGTGGAGCAGTCCAAAGTGCTGATCAAAGAAGGAGGGGTCCAGTTGACACTCACCATCGTCGATACACCAGGGTTTGGAGATGCAGTGGACAACAGCAACTGGTGAGAATTTGGTTTCATTTTACAAATAATATCTGTGTTTTTCTTCTTCTTCATCTGATTCAAATGCCCTTCCACCATCTCCACAGTTGGCAGCCAGTCATAAACTACATTGACAGCAAGTGTGAAGACTTCCTGAATGCAGAATCCAGGGTAAATCGCAGATCCATGCCAGACAACAGAGTCCACTGCTGCCTGTACTTCATTGCACCGTCTGGACATGGGTAGGTACTCTTGTTATTTTACATTTCTGTCATTGACAATCCCCCTCTCTCCTCCTTACATCACTTCACAAATGTTTGGTGACGGGGAGAACCAACTTTGTTGAGCCGTGGCCCTTTTCTTGGATTAAGGGTTGTGGGATACAGGAAACGCTTCTCAAAGCTCGACTGGCAAAGCCCTGAGTCTGAAGGACCCATGTCACAGCCTCAACTCTCTAGATTAAGGGTCACTTAATAGCGGACTCCGGTCTGGATCCAGACTCGGATTCCTGTTCCAACACTTCCCAATTTTTGTTTCAAAGTAAAAGCACATTACACAGTTTCAGTTCCCTGAATCCATTCAATTTTAATATCGTGAAATAATTTTTATTACTGACAGATGCAACTTAATATAACATATATTATTATGGGAAGCAGCTTCCTTTCTGAGAAGAGGAAAAAAAAAAGCACAGTTTTTAATAAAAACAAGAGAGTTTGAAGTAAACAATAAGAAAAATTAATTTAGTCAAATGAATTTACACCTTCTACTCATAACTTAATTTGATACACATATTTAATATACAGTATGTTGGATTCAACTGCTTAACCAATTGCGTGCGTGCGTGCGTGCGTGCGTGCGTGCGTGCGTGCGTGCGTGCGCCATAGATGAGTAGGCTGCCAGTCGATGTTTGTGACCCACAAAAGGTTATATAACCCAGTTCTGCTCATGCTCAGTGGAGTTCTGCTCTCCATCACTGAATCGCCCAGTCAGGCGTCTACAGAGAGGAAGCTCAGAGCGGCAAACAAAGGCGAGGATCTTCTGTGAGACAAATGCACCCTGTCCTCTGTTGGTGTGTGTGTGTGTGTAGTGGATGGAGGGTTTACTTGGCGTCAGTCTTCCTCATCGTAGCTGCAGAATTAGCCTTAGATCAAATAAAATCTTGAAGGACTGCGTCGAATGAATGAATGTTTAATGAGACACATAGTGTTTGCATGTTTTGTGCTTTATCAATAAGAGGCATACACATTTGCCCTATATGTGCTGCGGTTTATGTATTTGACATCATTCAGTCAAGACCTATCCTGTAGTGTAAAAATATAGGCCATAATACAGACCTGAGTCCAACTACTGCTGTTTCTATACATTTATATAGATAATTGTTGTGATATAATGAAAAATAAGTGAAAATAACTGTGGTTTTAAAATTGTCAACAGACAGAAAACAACAATACGTATGTTTGAACAATGCAATAACATTATATTGATATATTTTGAATCTTTGCTGTATTGCTATTGAAGAACAATACATATTGTTATTGAATTATTGCCCATCCCAGTCCCCAACCCAAATTCTAAATGGTTTGGGTGCATACCGCATGGAGGAGGGGGAGGATAACTGACTGACAGAAAGGGAACCGCCCTCTTTATGGAGTTCTGGCTCATGATTGGATTGAAGTGTCATTGGATACTGGAAAAGTTTCTCCCAGATTTACTCTGCGACGGCTATCAAAATATAAAGCTATTTAACACAGATTATAACTGACAGCACGCGAATAGATACTGTGCTGGGACAATTTCTGATTGTAACACTGAAATGAGGTCCACGCAAATTTACTCCAGCACTGCGTTCATTCTGCATTATAGAGCCTCCTCTTGACCCTGTCCTCCTGACAAAGTCGATCAGTCACAAACACTTTCTGTGACCCTGTGACCTGCTGAACCTTTGAACAGCTGGTTTTCTTGCCCTTGTGTTTGTCTGCATTCCTGAGATGAGGAACGAGCACGACACAAAAACACGCGCACATTTTCTAGATCCGTGTCCTCACACACTGAAAGGATGGCTTCCGTCCACATGCATTAAAAGTATGTAGGAGTGCTATTACAGTCACAGCTGATTAAAGTATGCATGGTTTTAATTTCACTGTGATTTGTGTTGTTATGCGGCACTTACTCACTTCTCACCGCTCACTCACACCAACAGCCCACCAAGCTGATTCTCAGACCACAGCCGTCTGGCCACACTAGCCTTTTAGCCAGAGATGGAGACCTCATGTTGGGGGGTATTACAAAATAAAACTCCTTGTGAACTCAATATGGCAAAATGATGAGTTGTTACCACAGAGGAATTACAAAAAAGACTTCTTTTGTGGCATATATGTAGTGTGTGGATGTAGTTGGTCCTCTGCTGGTGAGACGATGAACTACATTTATTTTGAAAAATCAAAGGTAGACTTAAGCTACGAAACTGTGAAATGATGTTTTGTGATCCTGTGGAACCTAATGACAGCTGTTTTTAAGTCTTTGTGCGGCGTAAAAGCTAAATAATACGTTAAATATGCTGTTTTTAAAAAGGGGGAACCTTGTCTTTCGTGAAAAAATGTGCTAAAAACTGTTGCCCAGCTCTTCATAGGTAACCTATAGATGATTGTAGTCTCTCAAATGTCCCTCTGTCTTTTCTTCAGTCTGAAGCCGCTGGACATCGAGTTCATGAAGAGACTCCACGACAAAGTCAACGTCATCCCTCTTATCGCAAAAGCCGACACCTTGACCCCTGAGGAGTGCCAGCTTTTTAAAAAACAGGTCAGACAGAGCTGATGTTTTTTTAATTCAGCAAGCTAAAACTCTACACGTGTGTGTTGTTCTGATCGCTGTGTCTCACTCTGTCTCGTAGATCATGAAAGAGATACAGGAGCACAAAATCAAAATTTACGAGTTCCCAGACACAGAGGATGACGAGGACAACAAGCTCATTCGGAAGATAAAGGTAATGAACTAACGGCGTCAGATTCAGATAAATTAGATTTAAGGCTATGTTTATGTTTATGTGTGCATGCATAATTTGAAAAGGGACCGTGTGCATTTGTGACATCCCCCTTTTTTCAGATGTTTCTCTACATCTTAAAGAGATAAAACTGTACAATAATAGATTAACACAGGAAAATGCAATCATACCATATACTACAATCATACCATGGGTTCAGGACCTTTACCAGTTCACTTTGGAGTTTGATGGAGCTCATATTTTGGAACCAATGCCGAACCAAAATATTGGATCAAAGCCAGTGGTTCCCATAATTTTCACTTTGAGTGTTACCTGAGGTAAGCTAAATAATATGGGTCTAAGCAATAAGTCCAAATTGGCTATCACTGGATTCAATTTCCTCAGTTGTTATTGACTCAGTGGAATGGGAGCAACATGTCTTTCGAATGCTAGAATAAGGGACAGGCGTTTTCAATGGAACATTCCTCTAAACATGAGCCACGTGTCTTACAACCACGAGCATTCACTCGATTGATTTGTATTCACTCGTGTCATAGGCTGTGTCTCGCCAGAGGCTAAAAAAAAGAACAGTCGTCGTAACAACTGGGATCAACATTTGTCTGTATTCGTGTCTCTTCCCTCTCCAGGAGAAGATGCCTCTGGCAGTCGTCGGCAGCAATGTGGTGATTGAGGTGAACGGGAAGAAGGTCAGAGGTCGCCAGTACCCATGGGGCGTGGCAGAAGGTACGTTCGCTTGTTTTTTCACTGTCGGAAATGAGGAACACACCTTTTCATTGTGTGTGCAAGCTCTCAAGCTCTCAAACTCTCAAACTCTCAAACTCTCAAACTCTCAAACAAATGTCATGTATGAAGCATTTTCACACCTTTGTCAGACAATGACGGATTCAGGAACAGAGGCTAAAAGCAGGACCACATCTGAGATTCGATGTGTCTGACAATGTCTCGCACTACGTTCTCTGTTGGAGTGGACGAAGCACGATATATGCAAGTGTTTCACACAGTGCATGTTCCCCACGACTGGTCCTTTGTATCTACTCAGTGTGTTCACTATCACATCACAGCTCCTCCAGGTTTTCAACAACAAATGCAAAGCAACATCTGGAGGGATAACGAGCGCCATCTGCTGGTCGGTTAGGGCGTCTACATGGAAGGGTTATCTCCCTCGTCTCATACTATGGATCAGAATTGTGTCAGATAATATTTTAGACACCAATTTTGTTATAAAACCGTTAAAATACCCTGCCTGGAACCAGCCTATGCGTCTATTAAAAGGCAGTGTTATAATATAAATAAATGTGTATAATCCTTTATCATCTACAGCTTTGAAGAGCAGCTTATCTATGGGTTTATAGACTTTGACCGTCTCAGACACGCATGTAATCATTTGGTATTTTACTGTATTTTTATAACGTCCTAATTCATCGTTTACTGAGAACTATGTGTGTCTCAGTATGTTCGAAACAAAATATAGTATAGTTGACTTATAAGATGGTTGCAGGTAACCACAGGCACAGCTCCTTGTCGTTGAATTGTTTTTGACGTGTTTGACAACCTCATAATTTATTATTATCTTATTTAAAGGAGACCTATTGTGCAAAATCAACATTTTAATCATTTTAATACTTATATTTGGGACTCTGGAGGCCCTATGAGAAGGCAAAGTGTGAAAACATAGTATTGCAAATGATGGCTTTTCCAAATGCTAACTGCTGTTAGCTGCTGGAGCCTCAGTGACGTAGTTTCCTGTGTCTCATTTGCATTTAAAGAGACCGGCACTCAAAACTGAGCGTTGTAGAACTTGCACAAATGGGGTATAATATGTGTCCTTTCAGGTTTTTACTTCAAAGTGTTTGTCATTGAAAGCAAATATTCAAGAGCATGAAAGCAGTAGTCGAGAGAAACTACAGATTTGCCTCTGTGTCATTACAGTTGCATTCACAGAGTGCTGTTGGTGATTCTGAAAAAGGGGGGTACAAACATAGTGCATTATGGGATATGCTTTCATCTATATATCCGCTGACATCCAGCTGTCACCTCTTCACCATTAGCCTACAATGAACTGCTGTTGCTCCTACTGGTGTTGTGATGTGTGTGAAAGATGCCGTGCTCTGTCTCTCTCTCCCTCTGTATAAAGTTAATATACAGTACTCTGTGTTGCTCTGTGGTTGACCGTGATTTCGTCTTTCACGTTTTCATTCTTTCTTTCTTCCCTCTTTTTTTTCTTTGTCTATTCTTTTCCATGACTGACAGAGGGCATTTTTGGTAAACAAAACCATCTTTCCACCTTATTTCAGCCTCATTATTTTTTACCCCCATCCACTCCTCCTCCTCCTCCTCTTCCCGAGTGTCTCTCGGTCACCTCCACCTCCTGTCGCTGTGCTGTCTCATCCTCATCATTAAGCTGATGGTCAAACCAATGCTCTCATCAGACCTGGGGTGAATTATAATGTAATGCCCAATCACAGAAATGCTCCTTATTTTGGAAATGGTTGAAAATAAAAGAAAGTAGATGAAATAAAATCATGTGTCCCTGACATAATCCCTGCTCTATGCTCTGGGTCTTTGTCTGATCGCTTGAACTCGAGTTGCCTGAAAAGTTAAACTTTTCTCAACTTATGCTAGATGCAGCAAAGCAAAGTAACAAAACAGAGGAAAGAAAATCACTTGTATGACTTTATACCAATTCTGAATGAGCCTCTAAAAGTCCTTCAGAGGCAAATGTGATTAAAATACTTATATTTTAATGGTTAAATATCAGCAACTAAGCCCCGTGGAGCAGTGCTGTGATATGATATAATGTCATGCACTGAACAGGTGATTTGTCTTTGTACTGTGTCCATCAGAGGGACAAATGAAGTAATATTCAGTCTCTATTCTCCTTATTGTCAGTCATCATAGTGTTTTCCACTGAGCAATGGAGCGAGAGATTTAAGTAAGGGGACACATGACCCATGAGGACCATCTTTAAAACCTCACTGATGGTTTATGTAGTTCAGTGCATCGTGAGTCTTATTATTGTTATTATTATTATTATTATTATTATTATTATTATTATTATTATTATTATTATTATTATCATCCATTCTCTTAGCACTAAGCTCACCACAGTAAATGCTGGGATCTGGGAACAAGGTGACATCGCCACAACCAAGTTTGACAGAATCAGAAACACCAACAGTCACACAGTCAAATAGGTTCTCCACATAGTTTTGTGTCAAAAGTGTGCACAGCTGGAATCTGTTTACTAAACACGACAACTGTGGATTACATTTGTGTCTCAAAATTGAAAGCAGTGTTGTGCTAAAGGACAAATATACAGTCTGCAGAAAGGAGGGAATTCTTCAAAAGTTCTTTAAACTTCCTGCTCGATCGCCAATGTCTCACAGACGAGCACACGATGACCCTGAGCTGACACCATAATGAAACGCTCAGAGGTTCTAAGGTAATTGAGTTGATGAATCTCATACCATTACAACCCAAGTTATTGTCTCCATTAGACTTTTTGTGATATCATTGTCCTCCCAGATCTCAATAAATTAGCTTACTACTATCAAATGTGAAAAAAACTTCATTATTTCATCCCAGGTCTGATTTAAAAAAAAAAAAAAAAAAAAAGGCTGTTTGGAATATAATAGACATCACTCTAATGCTGTGGTTCCCTTCTTTGCTCCTGTGGTGTGAAGCGTGGCAGTTGGTGAGGGTGAGAAACGGTGTCATCACTGGACCAAAGACTGAGATCCACCATTTTAACCACATCGCTTATAGGTTCATGGGCAGTCGATGTTAATGGTGGTTTGGTAGAAGAGCATGCAGTAGCTCATTGAAGTCATCGAGATAACACGCTGCTTGTTATCATGAATTCTCACCTATTAGTACACGTTTAACCCGATTTCTTTCTTTCTTTATTTATTTTTTAATGTAGAAATCCAGCGTTTGCAAAATTACATCCAGATAACACACATGTACACGCACACTTTTGTTGCATGTTGCAAATAAAAATCCAGCTTTGTGCTCTTGATTCATTTAATCAGTGCAGTTCATCCTCATGGCCTAAGTAGCACTTCTAGGAAATCAAAATGCTTGGCTTAAAACACCTGATGCACACAAGGCATTTGTGTTCATATTTCACTTACTGTCAGATTACATACTGAAGTGACCAAAAACAGAGGTATGTATCAGGTATTTTCTGCCACATCAACTCTTATCTTCTTTGTCCTTAGACCCTCAATCCCACTTAGCTCCTGTACTCGTCCCCTCGTCGAGACCGTTCACAGCTGCTCATGCATACAGTAGATCCTCATGTAACACCCCCTCCAGTAACCACAGCCTCTTTAGCCAGTTAGCTTGGAAACGTGCAGGCAATGGTGTTGATCTGGGCTGAATCTGGGCCGGCTTCTGGCTCCAAACTGGGCCAAAGCCTGAGCTGTGACACTCCCAGCTGCTCCAGACCCAGATTTAGCCCCTCACCAGTGGGCACAGGCAGTAACTGAAAAACCATACCCCCTCCCCTCCGTCAGAGCTCCCTCCTCTACAAGGGACAGGAGGTCAATGGCTGGCTTTGGAGGCCGAGGGGCGGGACCGCTTAAGTTTCATCAATGGTAAGGTGTTCTTATTCGCTCCCCTGATGACTGACAGCCAGTCCAAAGGAGGTGAACAAGTAAGGAGCAGCATATTTGAAGAGCAGGCTGATGAGATTGGTCACAAACACACTCACACCAACACACACACACACACACACACACACACAGAATCCCATCTGACCCTGTAACTGTGTCTTTGTTATCGAGATGCCGACTCACACATCATCTAACCGCATCGCTGAAACAACACCAGTTGTTGTATTCTGTTCTCTGTGCCGTCTGTGTGTCCAGCAGTGACGGCTGTGATCAGATAGGACGAGTTTTACTCGGCAGTGACAGGAGAGATAGAGAAAGTAGTCTAAACTCGTGCTCACTAAACCAAGTGAGCTCAAGTTCAGTCTAAGGGTGGTGCTCATCAGCTATTGTTCTGTTTCTTTTATATTATGTCTTTCAGCAAGTTGTTATGGTTTTATGGCCTGAACTTTCCTGTTCAGTCTCATGCTTGTGGTTTTCACTAAGAAATCTAATGAACCTACTGCAGACTTACACTACTGTGCAAAAGTTTGGGGTCACCGATACAATTATTTTGTGTTTTCCATTAAAACTCACACTTTTATCTATCTATAAAGCAAGTTGCATCTGTCTGTCTGTGTGTGACAGGCATATCTTGCTGACCGTTAGTCAGATTGCCCTAAGACTTTGGATATGGGTTGTATTTGGTATGTTTTGGAGGAATTTTAATTTTCACTGATTTATCATACCGCACCAAGCCGGCAGCGGCAAGAAAAAGTATCTCGGAATGACTTGATATTTTCCATCATAATAGTCAGCATCGCCCTGAACAAGGATCTGTTTAATGTATTTGTAAACCTCTTAAGGAATAATTTTAATTAATTTTTGAAATTCAGGAAATGATCCATTTGCCCTGATACACTTTGACAGTGAGCTGACTTCTCAAATACAAAAAGTATCTCAGAATGACTTGAAATTTACCATCATTAAAGTTGGCATCGCCCTGAACAAGGATCTGTTGAAAGAATGAAATATTTGCAAACCTCTTAAGGAATAATTTTAATGAATTTTTGAAATTCTTTCTTCTCAGAAACACGAGGCACATTTGCGTTGTGCAGGTTGCACAGTGTTTTTATTATTTTAGCCTTTATGTTCCTTACCATGCATTACCATAACTGAAAAATCTTCTTCAGCTCCCAAAAGAGTTGCAAAATTAAAAGAAAATATAGTTAATTTTGCCCTTTCGTCAAAGAACCAGCAAAACTGTTTTCAGCTGTGCTAACATCATTGCACAAGGGTTTTCAAGGGTTTTCTTATCATCCAATAGCCTTCTAACGTAACTAGCAAACACAATGTACCATTAGAACACTGGAGAGATGGTTGCTGTAAATAGGCCTCTATACACCTATGTACATATTCCATTAAAAAACAGACGTTTGCAGCTAGAATAGTCGTTTACCACATTAACAATGTATAGAGTGCATTTCTGATTCATTTAATGTTATATTCATTGAAAAAAGTTATTTTCCCTCAAAAATAAGGACATTTCTAAGTGACCCCAAACTTTTGAAAGTTAGTGTACATATATTATGACAAAATAAGATGGAGGAAGTGCTGGGGGACCAGACTGGAGTCGATGTTTTTGACCCAAGACAGAAGACGTAGGGTGCATAAAATAGCTCGTAACACTTCTGGTTCAAAGTGAGCTTTGAAAGAGAACATTTAATAACAGATTGGTCTAACGCTTGGTATTTCCAAGGCATTCACTTATGTCTGAATGTTGACTCGCAGCAGTTCTACCTTTGGAGTGCACCATCCTCACAGATGTATCTTGGTGATAGACAGACTTTTCTAAAAAAAAACAAAAAAACTGAGCTCTGTTGCCTTGTAAACCACTCACTCCTACACCAAGGTCCAGCTCACAGGACACTAGGACGACTGCTCCATTGCTGCCTCATGTCAAGTCAATAACACATTTGAACTTACTGATGGAGGCAGCTTTGGACCAAAGAATTGCTAATTCTGTCCAGGGACATTGGTACAAAGTACTATATGATCATGGCCTGACGTCTCTTTGCCATTGCTGTGTAGTTGTTTTTTGAATGTGCTGCTAATGTAACAGGCCTGAACTCGACTTACCCTCCAATAACTAATGTATGAATGACTGAATAAACTGTGTGTGTTTGAGACATGTCTTTTAAAACCAGGTGTTGCTTTGCTTATATATTTTTTTGTCTATATTATTGTTTATCTTGTAAATAACACACACTACAGCTGTGTTGATTTCCCTCCCCAAAGACACATGACATGTTTGAGTTGGGAATGTCGTTTCTTTCTAAACACACAGCCACAGATGAGATCTCCACTCAGCCACAGTTTAGTTCCTCGATTTAGTAAAATGTGTACAGTAAACACCTTTAGAAGCTCAGATAGTCATGCTTTGAGTACAGTTTCCCTTTGAGATGAGATAACGATGATAGCACAAGAAGTTTCCATGTGTAATAATAATAATGATAATTGTGATTTGTCTCTGTTCCTCCCTCTCTGTTTCCCTCTTTCCCCCTTTTTTGTGTTTCAGTGGAGAACGGGGAACACTGTGACTTCACTGTGCTCCGCAACATGCTCATCAGGTGAGGGGAGCTTCAAACTCGTAAAAATGCACTTTGGCCTCATTACTTTACAGTCAATGAAATCCATTATCAGGTTTAGCTTCGACTTTTATTACCTCCCCTCTGGTTTAAAATGTCTCTGTTTTTTCCCCCGTGGTTCTCCACAGGACCCACATGCAGGATCTGAAGGACGTCACCAACAACGTCCACTACGAGAATTACCGCAGTAAGAAACTGGCGGCTGTCACCTGCAATGGAGTGGACACTAGCAAGACCAAGGGGCAGCTCACTAAGTACGACCACAACACGACACTGGACTGATGTAGAAACATCGATTTGGCTTTGTCGGACATGAATACTGAAGTCTGAGAGAAACAAGCTTATGAGTCACAAAGCGGATATGATATGGTTCGAGACTGAGAGAGAATGTCTAGGTCTAAGATCAAGATGTTTGACAGTAATAGTACAAGTGGAAAACCTTCAAATAGAGCCTCCGTCAATCATGTTGGCCGCCCAGTCATGTTCTCGTTTCTGTGCTCGACAGGAGTCCCCTGGCACAGATGGAGGAGGAGCGGAGGGAGCACGTGATGAAGATGAAGAAGATGGAGGCAGAAATGGAGCAAGTGTTCGAAATGAAGGTGAAGGAGAAGAAGCAGAAACTAAAGGACTCGGAGGCTGAGGTGGGTTTTTAACGTGTTTCTCTGAACCCTCACGCACACGCACACGCAAACGCACACACACAAAGGTTTCCCAGAACCTCATTTGCATCTGTATTATGGAGTTTTAAGAGGATTTTATGTGGATAAGCTCTTGTATTTAAAACATTAACACTACCGTTCAAAAGTTTGCGGTCATTTAGAAACGTCCTTATTTCTGAAGGACCTTTTTTTCAATGACTAAAACATTAAATTAATCATAAATACACTCTATACATTGTTAATGTGGTAAACGACTATTCTAGCTGCAAACGTCTGGTTTTTAATGGAATATGTACATAGGTGTATAGAGGCCCATTTCCAGTGTTCTAATGGTACATTGTGTTTGCTAATCACGTTAGAAGACTATTGGATGATTAGGAAACCCTTGTGCAATGATGTTAGCACGACTGAAAACAGTTTTATCAATGTCCTGACTATATTTTCTATTCATTTTGCAACTCTTTTGATGAACATACGTGTGACTTTTAATGGAAAACACAACAGAAATTGTACATGTAATGTCCACTACCTTTCATGTAAGGGTTTGAGTTTAATGTTGATAAACGCCACCTAGTGGCAACGAGCAGTTGGATATCCACTCATCTATGACCCAGGTGCTGGCAGGTACAGACAAAACAAGTCGAACTACGATGGATAAATGGTGGTTTAAAAAAAAAAAAAAGGAACTACTGCAAGCTTTCTATCTTGTAGAGTGAGTGTTTAATGTAATGAAAATGTCGTGACCCCTCAGCTGGAGCGGCGCCACGAGCAGATGAAAAGGAACTTGGAGGCTCAGTACAAAGAGCTGGAGGAGAAGAGACGAGTGTTTGAGGACGAGAAGGCCAACTGGGAGGCTCAGCAGAGGATCCTCGAGCAGCAGAAACTGGACGCCTCCAAGTCAGTAAACACACACGTGTCAACACCTATGATTTTAGAATTATTATATGCATACACATACATGTGTGTATATATATATATATATATATGTGTGTATATATATTTATACACATATATGTATATGTGTGTACATATATGTATTTATATGTATGTATACATATACATATATATGTATAAGAATAATAATTAGAAATAGAAGAAGAAAAATGAATGCATTTAACGGCTTTACTAAAGTCTGCCCCACACGAGAAGATAATTTGCCAGATTTCAGTCCAGATCTGGACCTTCCCACATCACATTTGTGGGTGCCTTGTTGTGATATTAGGCTAATTCAAGCAGATAATCTGGACAAATTATCCTGTAGTGTGAGGGATTAACAGACGCCGCCTTAACGTCATCGGACTCATCCGAGTCTATCAAGTAGTAAGTATTAAACATGTTTGATGTGTACAACTGACGGTCCGTCTCCGTTTATATTCTGAAGTCACGTTAAAATCACGCGGGATTCTGTGAGATCCCAAATCCCTGGGATCTCCTCCCTGAAACCCTTTGATTAAAGCGGTGCGTGGTTCCTGCGTCTTGACTGGATCGTCGAGTCTGCTCTTTCTCGGGATTAAAACCCTGAAAATCGGTTACAAAGTTCGGTAACACTATTAGCATTAGCTAAGCATTCATAAATATTGAATTCATCATTTATAACGTACGAATACTCATTATAGTTTGTAGTTTTATTGAACAATCCGAGTTACCTAATGTTATTCTGAGCTACAGTGAGGGAATATATCAGTATAGTATTATACTGTATACCTCTTTTACACTAAATTTGTGGTTATACTTATTCTTTTAGAAACACAGGTAAATGTTAACTACGTTATCGTTCTCCTTGTCCACACTGTATTTTTTTTAAAATCTTTTTACAACTTTGCAACAAATGTGATTCTGACCTTGTTCTCACTCTCTCGTTGTTTGTTGCGCAGGACGATGGAAAAGAACAAGAAGAAAGGGAAGATCTTTTGAAGAGAGAGACATAACCTGTCCCCCCTCTATTTTAAACCAACTCAGTTTTTTCTTCATTCTGCCTGAAGCTCACGTCTCCTGTGACCCTCAGAACACACACACACACACACTGACACATGCAGATACCCACAACATCCCACACACACACACACACATGCTTCTCTGCAGGGTTTTACAATGTTTTCTGGAGACGTGAAGTATTTTCCCTGAGGAGTGCATGATGCGTCTATTTTCCTATTTTTTTTTTCCTGACAACGAGGAGAAGCCTGAGATCCTCTGAGCTTACAGTACTGAACAAACTCATGGCAGGGACCATGCATAGCCACTTGTACACATGTAGTCGTCAATACCCTTCTTCTAGATATCCTTAGATCTGCAGATAGACGCGCTGTCCTCGACGCTCTCTTTTCTATTGTTCTCAAAGGTGAAAACAAGTGTTTAAAACGCATTAAAAAGGCTGACATGGTGAAAGACCTCGGTGAGAGTTATTAGAAGAAGGCAGAGTGTAGGTGAAGGTGAGCGAAGGAGCAGGAACTGACATCAGTCGTATTATTTGCTTCTTTTGATAAAAACGCGTCATGTTCCATTCGGTTAACTGGTGCCAAATGTGTTTAGTGTTGAGCATGATTTGCTTAATGTTTAAAAATGCGGTTGCTAGGCGATAGTGGTGCTGGCAAATGAGGTCTTAAACTGGTTTGGCCACTAGGGGGCTGGTCATGTGAGGGAAAAGTCCAACTTTTCGGAGAAAAAGACATTTGAAGAAATTAGATATTTATGAGGTTATTTCACATAGTTTCAAAAAAGTGTTTGTTTTGATAGGGATAGATAAATACTTCATAATATAAGCATATTTATGATGATATTTCACAAAATTTCAAAATAAAAATGTTTGGTTTGATTTCTTCATAATGTAAGGATATTTATGCTGATATTTCACATAATTTCCAAATAAAAATGTTTGTTTTGATAAGGATTGCTAAATACTTCATAATACAAGCATATTTATGCTGATATTTCACAGAATTTCAAAATAAAAGTCTTTGCATTGATAGGGATTGATAAATACTTCATAATATAAGCATATTTATGATACAACATTAAAAAAAGCTGCGAGTTTGAGACCGTTAGGAAACCTTTTTCGAACACAAATTGAACAATCTCAAACTCAAACCATCCTATCTGGTCTCCAAGAACAACCTGTCAAAGATTTTTAATCTCACTGAAATGACTGGAAAACTTCCACAGGGCTCCACAAACAACAAATGCCACGGATACACCTCAAGCCAGTTGTCCAAAGTAAGTCGACTCATTAATTCAGTAAACAAAAATAATTAGTTGACTCCTTTTTTACGACGCGGTTTCTCTGTAGGTTTTATTTTGCAGCAAAGGAGAGTGAAAGTTTCTTGTTTTCGGATAAAAATGTAAAAATGCTGGTGTGACTGGGCCTTCAGTGATAGTTTACAGGTTTAGTTTTAGATGCCATGAACCGTACAGGTGGATTTTGTGTAACAGCAGCCAGTTTAGTTGTAATGATAGTGTGCGTTTCTTATTTAAAAATTAAAGATATTATGCAAAAAGCCTCATAGGTGTCACAGCTTCACAGGTTCCAGTAATGACTAAACATGTTTTATATCGTGATGTAAGTGGTGGGTGTGTCGTCATAGACCTGAACCCCAATTTTTTTTACTTTAAAAAATATACCCATAAGTCTCTGTTTTGCATTGATTCTTCTGCAGACACAAAGAATGATGTAAAGTCCAGGTCTGAGCCAATACTGTTAGAAATCAGCACACAGTGCCACACATTTGAACCTTTGATAAAACGTTTCCCAGAGTTGGCATCTTTTATTTTCCTATGACGATGATATCAATACTATATACATACAGTTTTTTGGTTTTTCTCCTTGTAGTTTTCTTAAGTAACTCTTAGATGTATCTGGTATTATATTTAGTCGAGTTTTTGTTTTTGTTTCCAAACTATCTGCATTTAAAAGACCTTGCTAAAGGGACAAACCGTATTAAATATTGCCTGTTTGGATTTGTTTATGATGGAAATGCACATATTAGTGTACATAGTGGAGGCTGCTCAGTGGCCTTTGTTTCTTTTTTTTTTTGTTGATTTGTGCTCTCAACAAAACTCAATATAACTTTGGTTCCATGCATTATATATACACACACATGCATATATATATACTGTATACATCTATGCCAATGATTACACCTCCTCAGGACTGGTCCATTAACTTTGCTAGTTTCTCTTTAGGTCCAGAGAAAGAGACGTTCTCTTGTATAAGTTTAAAGATTTCCCTTTTTTTTTTTTTTAGATGCTTGTCTTGAACCACTCAAATTTCCAATAACAGCACCACGTTAAGATAGGTTTAAGTTTAGGTGGACTTTAGTTTTTTGTTTTGTTATATACTGTATGTACACTGTTTTCTACTTCTCTTCTTTTGTTTTTATCATGTGTTCTGACTAACTGTACATGTTGAATATTAAAGTTGACAAGGTTATGCTTTAATTATTCATGTGTGCAAGCCCTCTACTAACAAATACAACAAGGCCTAAAAATCACACTGAATACTACAGAATAAAATATAGGGTACAAACCATAACACTTCTTAAACTGTCCGTACACATAAAAGTAAACTTTCTCTTTATTAGTGAATATCCTGATCCCTGCTCTATATGCATTTGTACTAATACAAGTTCCTGAGCTGAAAAAAAGGAATTTAATTTTAAAAGAGTTTTTCCTAATTCAGGAAGTAAAGCACACATACGCAAAGTATCTTAAACTCCAATTTAATGAACAGTAACAAACACTTTAACAACGCACTAATGTGGCAACATCCATCACCCTTGTATAACAACGTTAACGTTAAACTCTTCTTTAAATTCTATAACTTATAAAGTTATCAACACAGTTTTCAAGACTGTCTGTGAGATTATAATCCCTGGTCAACTTCAGGATTTACACACGAGACAAAAACACAATAATAAGAACAGCTGAGGAACTCTGAAACATGCAAAATGATGTAAAAACAACATTTAAAAAAAACTAAAAACCAGTTTCATAAAACAGCCTAAAATGGAACACGGGTGTTTAAAGTACTCTTTCTTTTATGGTAACTATTTTTTTTAATTATTATTATTGCCTGCATGTCTGTTCAAAGTTGACGATAATGTGGCTTTTTCATGCAGGTGACTACAGGCTACTTGCTTCCTGTGTAAGAACCGCTCTCTCCTCCTCGTCGGCTGTTTTCCCGTTGTCTTTTTCAGTCAGAGGGTACGGGCGAAGGTCCAGGCTGAGAATGCCGCTAAACATGCATTCGTCAAACTGTGAGGAAGAGGAAGAGAACTATTTAGTAACTGTTATTTGTTTATTTATATGTATGTATGTGCCGACGTGTTATAAATGCTCGTTACATCTGAGTAGACTCCCAGCAGAGCGTCTGATTTGGAGTAAAACTCCTCCTTCAGAGAGATGGCGATGATCTGCATGTTTTGTCTGGACTCCTCCCTGATGAACGTGGTCACCTGCAGACGCACAACGCAACAACCACGCAAGGTGTCAACAATGTAAGTGACTCAGGAAGAAGAAGAAATACTGCAAACTCGTAGATGACAATAAGCTAATGAAACAGTGTTACAGTTGTTCTACCTTTTGTTTTTAACAAGTAACAAGGAAGACGTTCATGTTGGCAGCATTTTTGCTAGAATGGACTGAATGATTAGGAATATTATCTCAAATTCAGCCAGACTCACAAAAAAATATCACTACGTCGCCCTCACTAATAAATTAAGATTACCAATATGCTGCCACCAAATGCCAATTCTTTTCACATTTTAAATATACAGTGCTTGAAACTGAATTTCCCTTTGACAGTGGAATTATTTTTGGACAAAAGGATGTAACTCACCCAAAACCTGTACATTTACCATTTCAGTGACAGTTTATATTTCTGATTAGACAGATATGTGTACTTTAAGATGCATGTTGATTATTGATTAATGGTCACAATGTCATTATTGTTATCATGACGTAGCCTACAATTCTCACTCCTGCCTGACACACAGCTCTTTTTAATCAGAGGGTAGAATCTATTATATTCAATAGGGATATTGATATTTTAATTCTTAATAAGTCTCTACAACCTCCTGCCTCTTTGGCACTCGTTTTCCAGATTAAAACAGGAAGCTTACCTTGCCGATGTTAGTGTTGTCCAAGGCGGCGTCCACCTCGTCCAAGACGATAAAAGGAGCAGGATGGAAACTTGAAAGAAATGACACAAACATGTTTTTAATCTCGTGGAAGCTGTAGTGTCTGTTGCAGCATTGTTGAACTCTCAAGTCTCACCTGTGGATCGCAAACAGCAGCGCCAGAGCGGCGATGGTCTTTTCTCCACCGGACAGATTGTCCATGGACATGAAGCGTTTCCCCGGTGCCACGCAGTTGTAATTGATGCCTCCGAGGTACGGTTCCTCTGGGTTTTCTGCACTCAGAATGGCCTGGAGAACACGCAGCAGACTAATTCAATCTCATTCAATAATTCAAAGTCTCTTTTCTGAAACGTGGCATTTCTAGACACAGCATGAAGTTTACCATTTTGTGTCAGGGTGAAATCAGCCAAAAACTCCAGTTGCACTGTTTATGGCATAGCTGAACTCAAAAGTTTCATTTATGAGAGACTCCCAGCCGGTACGGATCACAAGGTGTGGATTTAGGTTCACGTACTTCATACACTATAGTGTTCAAAATGGGATTTTGTTGCTTCACCTGAGCACTGTGGTTCCTGCAGATTCTTTTATAGATCTGCTCGATCACAATAGCCACATGCTCAAAGCACTGGCTGAAGGCCCTGCAACGCTTTGCTTTGATTTTCTCAAACTCCTGGTAGCACATCCTGGCCACTCTGGAGCAGGCGTCAAAGGCTGAGTAAAGAGGAGGAAACAATGCAGCGTTACGACAACATAAAGTAATGGGTATGTTGGCTTTATGAAAGAATGTCATGTATTTTTTTTTACCTTCTGTCACTCCCTGTAACGTGTCCCTCACCTCCCTCATCCTCTCCAAAGATTTCGGATTGGGGGCGGTTGTGTGATGCAGCACTTCTTTGAGGGTGGACACTGTGGACCTCAGCTTCTCCAGGTGAGCCTCCACCGCCTCCTCTGTCTGCAAACTCTAAACACACAAATATTAAAGTGCTGTATAAACGTTTCTCTGCTTCATGTTGGTCATACGAATGACGAGCAGCAAAAAGGCAGAATGAGGAGAATAATGACTCTTGATGTCTCACCCTGAGTTTTGCCCCGAGCGGGGAGTAATCGATGACAAGTTGAGCTTCTCTCTCGTAGATGTCCATGGTGGCTGAAGTGCTTTCAGATTCTGTGTCCAACTGCAAAAAAGAACACAACCGGATCAGACTGACACCATTACATCATACTGTATATCCATCCTACTTTGAAGGAAGGGTCTTTTAACTCAATTTATTATCAAGTATGTTTTGAATAGCCACACATTTGTGACGTTAGGAAGACTTTGTACCGTCACCTGACTGATTTCATTCAGGTTTCCTGACAGCAGAGTGATGGGCCCATTCTGGATCTTGACGGCCAGCAGTAAGTTGTGTCTGGCCAAGCGTTTTTGCTCCAAAGCGCTCTCTGCAAGCATCACCTCCCGCTGCAAATTCAACAACTCTCTGAAAACAAAACACGGGGGAAAAGGCCCGCGTCAAATTGTGGTTCATTCCATTTCATTTATTTGAATAAAAAGTATTTCTGCAAGTATTATTTCATAGTGGCAGATATGCAGCCGTCACACACTGCACACAGATCTATCGTCAGTGCCATCTTACTTGCTGATCTCCCGAAGGCTCTGTGTTCTCTGGTCCAACTCAGCTTTGGCAGCAGCCACTTCACTTTTCTTAGACAGCAGCTGATGGTTCACCTGCAGCAGTTTGTCCTGAGCTTCTTCCACTGCCAGCAGCAGCTTCTCCTCATCCTGCAGATAAATATAAACATACAATGGACGATTAAGAGATCTCTGCCTGACTGTGCTACAACAACCAACTTGTTGAAATATTCTTAAGATATCTTCTCGTTACAGAGTCCAGGGTCTCTGCAGGTTTCAACAAGTCAAATTTAAGACTTTTTAAGACTTTTTTAAAGACCATAATGAATACAATTTAACATCCATTTGGCAAAAAAGTACAAAAGACATGAAGGGAATTTAGAGCCAGAAAATCGTCGAACTTGCACTTTCCCATCTAATGCAAGCAATTTGGCTTAGCTGTGGGCTTTCGTTAAGTTTTCTCCGCTGCTATGCTAAGCTGTAACACACTGCCGCGCGCACAGCACCCTAGCAAGTGGTGCTCCGTAAATTCTCACCGGGCAGCACAGGTGGCCTACTTTAGTTCCGTGTTGTACTTATGTTATCACATCCTCAAAAATTGAAACATGTTTTAAATAAAAGTAACGTTAATAGATTTTTAAGACCTTTCAAAACTGTATTTAAGAACTTTTAGGATTCAAGACATTTTAAGGCTTTAAATTCAAATTGGATTTAAGACTTTTTAAGACCCCGCGGATACCCTGAGAGCCATTTCTCATATAATTACCTCCTTCTGCTCTGCCATGATTCTCTCCTCCTCCACAATGGTCGCCTTCATTTTGCTAAGCTGCTTCTTCTGCTGCTCCTGTCGTTCCTGTTCATAGCCAACTTGTACACTCAGACGAGCACACTGACTCTGAAACTCCAGCCTGAAGGGAGAGATGTGTGAACGTTCCGAAGTGTCATGTAACTTAGTGAGTAATATAGAGACAAAAATTACATCTTCTAATGTCAGCATCATTGTCATTAAGGTGTTAATCAGACAACTTTATTACAGACTTGGCTGCTTAAATGGAGCAAATGTAATACAGACAATGATGTGGATCATAATGTTTTGGAGTAGTACCGTTTCTTATCGAGCTCTGCCTGCTGTTTCAGGTGCTCCTGCTCATACTCCCGGATGCTGTTCACACCGATCTCAGTGCAGAAGTCAGAAAACACCAGGTCCTCCATCTGAATACAAAGACCATCTGAATACAAACACTACAGCCAATCACAAGGTAAACAACTTGGTAAGAGAATCATTAACCTCACTGCAGTGTGTTGTGAATTAAATGATGTCATTTTAATATTTAGAGACGGAAGCGACAGAAGTTGTTTTAGTCTACATCAGCATGTGAGATGGAACAGACCTGGTTGATCTGGTCTCTGCTCTTCCTCATCTCTGCCTCCTTTGCCTCCACACTTTCAAGCTGCATCTGGATCTGATAGTCCAGGTTTGCCATTTCACTCTCCATGCGAGAGATCTCCTATAAACCACAGGCGGACAGGACAGACACAATATTACTGCCAAATCATGAACTCTTACGTCATAGCATGGATAAGCCAGGGGACTGAAAACATACATAACCAGATGAATGGACAAAGGACACTGATCCCACAAATTACACTGAAAATTCATAAGATTTTATATATATATATATATATATATATATATATATATATATATATATTTGATTTTATCATACCGCTTGGCACCTGGGGATATTTTTTTTCCGGAGGTTTTCCAGCTCATTTTTGGAGTACTTGAGGCGGATCTGAGAACCGTGGGCCTGAGCTATGATCTGTTTCAGGTCCGATTCCTTCCGCTTCAGCTTCATCAAGTCCTGTCATAAAAACACAGCAAGACTGTTTATCATGAAGAAAGTACACAGTCCTGTAAGCAATCCTCAGTTATGTACACAGAACAGGCACTGCTCTCATGTCCCTATGTTTTTCTTTCCCTGAATGTATTTTCATTTTTATCTTGTGTAACATCAACATGCCAAGGGACTACAGGCAGAAATTAGCCTCAGGCTACAACATGGCATATTGACATTTATTAATATATATGTATTTATATAATATTTATCAATGTGCATTGTCCCTTTCCTTAAAAAAAAAAAAGTAACTGCCCTAAATAAGATATATTGCCACTAACCAAGCTGGTGTCCTTTATTTATATGTGTATTTATTATATAACACATCCATATATTGTTTATCATGTGTGAATTCATGTTGTGCTGTCCAGTCCTGTGAGCTGTTAATCTTTTACTTATTTTACTTAGTACTTAATGGAAGACCTTTGTTTGGGATTGTTATGTGTTGTCCGTGACTCACACGTAGCTCAGCCATCAGCTGTTCTTTGCGCTCCCTCAGCCTCGCCACATCCTTCTCCTCCCAGCACCGAGCTTTGCTCCGCAAATCACTGGAGCCTCCAGAGATCACACCTGACTTTGCGAACATCGTCCCGTCCAACGATACGGTCTACAGAAAACACTTATTAATAAAATACCTGCCACCAGAGACCCTGTAGCTCTGACCTTACCTTACTCTTAGCTTACCTTTTTGCGCTCATTGCCATCAAACGCTATATTCCGAGCCTCTCTGATAGTCTCACACACCAAGGCGTTGCCGCAGACAAACTGGACCACCTTTTTCAGACAGGCCACCCCTGTGGTAGCGTTTATCTTGACGACATCCACCACCATCTTGGCACTAGGCACCTCTCTCAGTCGCTCTTTCAGAGGTCTCACCTGGGGCACACGGTAGCAATGGTTATCACTGCTGCTGGATATTATACAGTACTGTATGTGTCTGTATTGTAAACATTCTGCACAGATTTAACAGCATTTGTCAATGTTTTGCCCTAAAAAGTTAGGACTCATCAGTCAACTTACATCCAAGTAGTCAATGGGCAGGAAGGTTTCAGGCTCACAACGCTCCTCCTTAACAAATGAGATACAGTCGCGAGCCACTTTCTCTGTGGTCACCACTATAGCATTCATGTTGTGGCCAAACACCTTGGTGACAGCCAGCTGGTACTTCTTATGGATGGGACTACACAAGTCAGAGAGTCGACCATACTGTGACAGGGAAATGTCAAACAGTGGTTCAGAATAAAGGAATGGATGCAGAATACATTTAGGGGGATTGTCCATATAAATACAGGACATTTAACAAGCTTTTTCACTTACTGTGAGTTACTGTCAGCTTCCTGATAACAAATAAAGTGTAATGACATATAACGATTAGTCTCTCACCACAGATTCAGGGTAAAGTCTTTGGAGCTTCTTCAGTAGCTCTTTGCGCTGCAGCTGGCGTCGGCTCTCCTGATTGTCCAGACGAGCATTCCCCAGCTCCTCCAGCACCTGACCCAGCTCCTGGTTCACCTCCTGACTGCGCTGCTGAACCCTCTGCAGCTCAGCTCTCAGGCTCTCCTCCAGTTGACAGTACTCTTCAAGGGATGCCCTGAAACATAGTGTCTTTATCATGTTTGCATGGTTTCCTTCTGCCATGGTTTGTTGTGATGAAGTACTTAATTTGCAAAGTGACAACATGGTAGAAAACATATGCTAGTGAGATTATAATCTTGACATACTCGCAGGTTTTGTTGTAGTCTTCCAGTTTCTCTGCTCTAATAGTCAAATCATCCAGCTGACTCTGGCTGTTCCTGATGCCATGCTGCAGCAGGTGATATTTCAGATTAATTAAAAAAATATAATAATCACAGATTCAGTTGTGCAAACATGTTGCTTTCTACATCTCGTACAGTACCTCCACTTCCTTCTTTCTGCGCTGGACAAAAGCCAAATTTTCATGATCAGCTTTCACCTCCCAGTTCAGTTTCTCTGCCTGCTGCATGAAGACAGCCCCCTGCTTTCGGGCCAGCTCCTTTAGCTCCTTGTATCGTTCCAGCTGTACCCGAAAAAATAAAAACCCAATGAGGATGTCACTCTTTTCTTTTTTGTTGTTCCTCCAGCACGATGTAAGTATTCACACTGAATTTAACACCAATGCAAATGTCCAAGTGATTGATCAAAAAAAATAAAAATGATGCTAACTGACTTAAGTCAAGGTGAAAGGAGTTGATATCTGATTCACTCACCTGATCTGCTCCAAGCTCAATGTCCCTCTCACTGGCGATTCCCTGCTGTTGGACCTGCTTCTCATAGTTCCTCCAGGTCTTCTCCAGTTCAGCAATCTCCTGCCGACTCCCTGCAATCTCCTTCTTTTTCAGGGCTAGCGTGTTCTGTTTGCTCTTCAGGGCCTTGCGTAATTCCTCAGCCTTTTTCATGTGATGAGTGGTGCCCATCTTGGTTTTGATAAACTGGGACCTAAACTGCGACAGGATAAGCTCCTGGGCACTGGGTGAGTAAAACATTGATTTAAACTTTGTTTCACCAAAAACTCACATTGAGATTAAAATGTTTTTACAAGCAGCACCTATACAAGCAGAAGTGATGATGATCTTCACACCACATTAAATCTTATTCAGAGATTATTCTCCGATATACTGTAAGATGAAAACATACTGCTTCAAACCTCTACACACAGACCCACCGGCTTTCCTTCTCAATTTGTTGCTGCTCTCTAGTTAGGCGTCCATGCTCTTTCTTGTGGGTCTTCAAAGTCTGCTCCAAGGTTGTCACCTTGTTGATCAAAGCAGTTGCAGCCTGCTGTTTCTCCCCTAGGCTGTCACTGAGAATGCCAATGGCCTTTTCATTGTGATAGAGCTCAGTCAGGCTCAGCTGCAGGCGGTTTTGGTGAAGGTCGTCCAGCAGAGCCTGGAACTTCTCAGCCTGGAAAAGAGGGATGATGATCAATAGAAATCTAGGTCACAAGATGACCACTTATGTGTCCTGGGAGCACACAGTAAATTTAGGCAATACAAACGTTTCCTTGTTGCTCTCTTCTCCTTTAATTTCATCAGAAATAGAACATTTACAGTTATAACAATTTAACTAGCAGCAAAATTATCCACAGAGAACTCCTACTCTTTAAAACCGATAGACCCGGTAAATATTAAACCAAGAAAGCTTCACATCAGTTGGTGTCTCTCAGAAGCTGTGAAACAGACACAGGACACATATCCTCTTTTTTTTGTACAAACTTACCTCCTTTTTATCCTGGAACACCTGCTTCCTCTCCACATTGGCAGTTTTCTTCTTGTTAAAGTATAACTGGGTTTCCTCTCTGGCCTTTGCCAGGGCCATTTTTTTCTTCTCGTACTCGGCAGCATATTCACTCGACTGGCTGATTAGCTCAAACATCTTGGTCCTCTCCTTTGGATCCTTTAAAGCTATGGACTCCACTGCCCCCTGGTGACCAGCATTGTGATTAACAGACTTTTTTTTTAATCATTGTGTTATTGTTGTTATTATATTTAATGTTTATATAATGCTCATAGAAGCAGTCAAGGATAATTTTGAGTGAAGAGTAATTCAACTAATATCCCAGCACATTGTAATACTGGGAATACATGCTGATACACACTAGCATCTTACCTGGAACACCAGACAGTTTTGAGCTTTGGTCACAATGCCAATCTTTTGAAGCTCCCCCATATATTTGGCATGGCTAACAGTTCGACCATTGATACAATACTCGGTGGAATTGCCTAAAAAATACAGATTTTGACCAGTTTAAACTCAATAATGCATGTATTCTGAGGAGAAATATGAATCAAGCCCGAATGCTACCAAGTATTTCTTTACAGATAGATTTCTGGAGAATGCAGAGCACTGAGACAGAAGCATGGGGCATGGTATGCAGTATTTGTGAATTGTTCACTTTAAAATAAGTAGTAACCTGTGTGATACAAACCTATTTCCACTCATCAAACTAAACTCACCGCTGATCCTCCGTCTGAAGACAGTCTCCCTGTCCTCATCATCACATAAGTGCATGGCAACACTGGTGGTGTCAGACACAGGCTGCCCAATGTGGGCTCCATGGATTAAGTCCCTGAGGTGATTTACCCGGAGGATGGCAGCCCGATCCCCCATGGCGAAGCTCATCGCATCCATCACATTGGACTTGCCTAGTTTAATGTGAAATGTTTTACAACAGTCATTCCCAGAGACTGGATCAGGACCCAAAGATGGGTTCCAGGAGGTGTTTTTGAGGCAGTACTCTTTATCTGTTATGTTTTCTGTAACGCATGCATTTAATGAGGTTGTCATTTATTTGTCAAACATTTCCCAGGAATGGGTGGTTTACCTTCTCAAATTAATTTCAGAAATGGCAGTAAAAGTGATTGCTACATTATGTACAAATGTGTTATTCTAATGGTTTATATTGTGAATTGGGTTGTGACATTTTGCCATCTTTAAAATGTTTGTTAGAGCATTATATTTTCTTCACTTTTATTTTAAGAAGACAAGTTTTTCCAAAATTGTCTGAATTGGAATAATGCTGTGAATTAAGTGTTTATTCTGTCATTCACAAAGCCACGTTAATGTAAATCTGGCAGTGGGTTTCAAACTGGGTTAAAACTTTTTAACTAAAGTTTTACATACATGGTGCAGCATATTAATGGAAGCACACTTCTTTACTTAAACGTAAATGTGATAATTGGCATTAACTGCTGTTGAATATAAATATGAAAACGTACATTAACTACAACACGTGTATTTTTATTCGGCCATTTTACACATACATGATAAAGCAAATTACATGCTAAAAACATGTTAGCATTGACAGCTAGCTTTAGCTATAGCTGGAGGCAGTCGATATACCTACTTACCTGAGCCATTTGTGCCAATTATGCAATTAAATTTCATGAAAGGGCCAATCATTTGCTTCCCTCGCCACGACTTGAAGTTTTCCACGTCAAGTTGTTTCAAATAACCCATTTTGACTTCACTCTTCCCAGAAGACCGGAGCTGCTAACACCTGCAGGCTGAGTCATGGACAGAAGAAACAACGGGATTCAACTAAAGCGGGAAAGTTAAGATACTCCTCCATTTTAAACTCTCTCTCTTTACGTGTATGTGTGTGTATACTTGTTTTATTTCACCTATTTAGGACTTAGAACTCACGTAAACTCACTAGTTTTCATCAAAATCAAAGCTTAGTTATAATGAGGCTGAACCTAATATCTTTCAAAGTTATGTAAAACATGTTTAGGTTAAGTTCAGGCATTAATTAGTTTTGTCTTAAACTTGTCATTATAATGGTAAAAGAGGCTGCACAGTGTAATTTATGGGTTAAAATAATGACACAATCTGCATTTTTATTGTTTCCGTAAAAGTCTTTGCTTTCACCACATAAAGTGTTGTTGCCACCTGTATGGGGATTTAATGAAGACTTAATTTATGGCACAAATGATTTGTGTTATTCCTAAAACAGTGCATAGAATACCTAATGTGTCATTACTAATGTCTTACTATTGCTGTGTGCTCTACAGAGACCACACTAGAAGTGCTTGGGAGACAAAAATGCTGTTTTTTTGTGGCTAAATAGATAAGAAAGATCTAAGATATCCATTGACTTATGAAATTAAAATGGATGGATGCATTAAAATGGATCAAACAGAAAAGAAACGCAAAAATATTATTGAATTTGTGATTTTATTGGTCAAAGAATCTGAGAAGGAACCGTCACAAAAACACACTCCCATACAACTTATCTGCATTTTTTTTATGAGTATTTAGAATGTTTATACTATGAAGAAAAACCTTGATTTAACCACTCATTCATATCCAGGAAATGGGTATCATCATGAAGGCGATGTTAACCAGTTAGTCCTTTTACTAACATACTGTAATGCACAGGTTTCTCACTGTGCATGACCTCATTTATATCCAAGAAATGGTCGTCATCACCTTCATTTCCTTGAAGCATCATGAGCACAACAAAGAGATAAAACATTTAGGTCTTATGGAATATTAATAAGAATGCAGTTTAGTCTTATGGGAACATATTTTGGAGAAAAGTCCATCCATGCGCATTCATATCGTAATCATCAATAAGGATGGTCACGGACGTACTCCATGATGTGTTTAAGGGCCAGCCAGGTCTCAGTCGCGGTGGGAAGGATCTGATTAGATGGCAGTACGAAACCGTAGCGACCGGTGTCCCTCAGCTCAAAGGCGAATGAGTATTTGATGCCCAGATTGTAGGACCAGTCAATGCTGCCACCACTGGCTTGATCTAAGGAGATGAAGAGACATGAGTCATATACTGTCATGGCAACAGCAAACAAACTCAAAGTAAGGGTTTTTAACGTAAGAAAACATTCACAACTATTGCTGGCAAATTACATGTTATAATATATGAATGTAATATGAAGAAAAGTCTAATGCAAGTAGATAGAATTGTCATTTAGTAATATAAAATGTATGCCAAGCAAACCTGGTTTTTCTATTGTCATTACACTGCAGTCAGTTTAACACCATAAAGAGAAGCCTTTAACAAATTCCATTATACTAATCAATGTGCCGCAATTCATTCTACAGGTGTTTATATTTAGTCTTTTTTTTTTTTACAAATTTTCTTTCTTATAAAGTAGTAAAGCAAAGGTTAAAGGGTACTTACAGATGATGTTGCAGATGCTTCCAACTTTGTACCTGGTGCCATAGAGAGAAGTGAGTTTCTGCACTGCAGCTCTGCCAACCGAGTCCTTCAGGGACAAAACAAGGACATTATAATAATGTTAGGAAATGATAGATAGATAGATAGATAGATAGATAGATAGATAGATAGATAGATAGATTAGTTCAACCTTGTAGTTTAAAACATGCCTCAGATGCCGCCATTTAAAATATAATGCTAAATTTTACCCACTCTACAAGGCAGACATCTCCTCCTGTGAGGCAAATCCCAATCTGCCACATGCCTCCCTATACAGTTCAGTCCAATTTCTCATTTCTTACCAGCTCACGCTGATGGGGCACGCTGTGACAGGAATAACCATAGGGGTACATGAGCAGCTGCGAGTAGGCATGCACAGAGATGAAAGACCTGACGTTGCCGTGACTCTTGACAAAGTTCACCACGTTTTTAACCTCGATCTCAGAGTGTGCCGAGGGGCCGTGGTAGGAATCAGAGCAGGGGTTTCTACTGGCACCAGGACCTGAAGGGGAGATTGAACACACATAATGCAGTTCTATTCTATGACAAAATCTACTTGTCAGTCGTAGCATTACTACCACAACATTACCCTACATTACCATTTTTAATAAAACATTACTGTAGACTGCATATCCAAATAAAGAGCATCACTCTTTTTTACACTCACCAGCAAAGCCAGCATCCCAGTTCCTGTTGGGATCTACACCACGACACGATGAACTTGAGGTCCTAGAGCGGGTCTTACGCCACATACGGTCCTGTACATTAGATCATTTCACTTAATATGAATCATCATCACAGAAAAGATAATGTAGACGATCTAAGTTTACTGTTTCATTGAGTGATGGCGACATACTGCAGAGTGGGTGTAAGCGTAGCCATCAGGGTTGGCCAGGATCAGCATGTAAACATCCATGGTGTTCAGAAGAGAAGTCACAGAGGCGTCTTTAGAGTAGTCGGTGGCGATCTAAGCAAGAGCACAACACTGATCAGACGAGGCATTCTCTCAAACAGACAACAATATTTTATTTGTTGTGCATGCGAGCAGAGACGATCACAAAGACAAATCACAATACACGGTCTGTGTAGCAGAGGACCGAAGAAAACACATATAAAGACACCATAAGAAAGTAAATGTAAAGCCAAATGCACTGAGACAGCAGTTTACCTTGGGTCTAAACCAACAATAACAAATGCAGTATACATTCTGAATAAATGGTTTACTGTACTAGATATTGAAGATATTGAATATACAATGAAATATGCTTAAGAAAAGCAGGGGGCCATTTAATTTGAGCAACTAAAACCCGTTTTGTGTATTTCTATTTCAGGTAATTTGACTAATAATGGCTTTAAAATGCACCTCCAAGTTATTTTCTTCTGATGTTTTTTTCTGTCTCACTCATACAGTATACTTTCACAGCCTACCTTGTTGGCTGTCCACACTCCAGTGGCCTGAGACACCCACTCTCTGGAGTGAATTCCTGTGTCGATCCAGATGGCAGGACGCTTGGAGCCACCAGTGCTGAACTAAACATGAAGGAAAACATCCTTAAGACGCCGTAAGTGTTGTATACCACATTACCACATGTATTACCACATGGTGCTCAGACATGCAGCTGTGAACACAATGTTGTCATTTATGTCATGTCATGGATGAGGTATCCTACCTTGAGCACATACATGGGCCTGTTCTCATAGGACCTCCCGATTTCCTGCTTGGTGACCAGATTAGGGTGCTGAGCCACCAGGTTGTCCATCCAGCTGTAGATCTGTGTGGGAGAGTCAAACATTCAAGAAAGATTATTGCTTAATTTCATTTCAGTGCCTGTGATGTGAAGACAATTTAAAAAAATGAGATAATAGTGTTTTAGAAAAACACTTTTGACTCAACTGTAAGATAGAAACTCTAATAATACTTCAAATGTAGACATAATATAATATAATATAATATGTTAATAAGTGTGTATTTATAGCCTACGGTCTCAAGAGAATGATAGGCCCCAAAGTTGAAGCTTCTGGTGTTGCGCTCCATCATCTTGTTCTTCTCCATCTCAGTCTTCTCCTCATCAAGAACATCCTAAAACATGACATGTGACATTTCAACATTCAACATCATTTTCACAGTTTGATTAGGATCAAATTAAAACCCAGGGTTTGATGATCAGTGTGCAGTGATAGATCGACGATGCACATATCGAAAGTGAGTGTCCAATTTACAAACCTGGAGGTTGTCAATCATGACAGTGAAGGGGATGGAGTGGGCATGAAGGTGCTCCTTCACAGAGCCCAAACTGGAGTATGGGACTCGGATGTCAACAGGAAGCTCAGTGGAGACAGGGTGGAGCCAAAAGTCCAACTGGGATCAAATAGGCATAGAGGATCACATCATTTGCTTCAACACACAAAATGGTTTTTCAAATGATATACAGAGAACTTGTTAACATTCATGTGTAGAGGTGTCTTTTAATCATCCTCTCCTATCCAATATACTGTATTGCCATTCCCGTACCGTATACTATCTATTTATTTATTAGAAAAGTCTCTTTGTGCAAAGTGAAACTTGGCAGCAGCGCAGCGCAAATTATGAACTCCCCTCGACAATCTCTTCTCTCTCCCTTTGAGCAGTTAACTAAAGGCCACATTATACTTCTCCGACTGCGTATTGGTTATCCGACTGCGTCACCACGGAGACGACTCAAGCCTTAATACTTCTGCGTCGTGGTGACCTACGCAGAGCACTTTACGCAGGAGTATAAATTGGGCTTTAAGAGATCGGCTTATCTGATGCATCTGTTATTCCCTTAATTACAGCGCTAAAGCGTCTTCTACAGAAAGAATGAGACCACGGAGTGAAAACAATAAAAAACAATAAAAAGTGCGATATATCAACACGTTTTACTAAGATCTACTCGGATCCCCTGTATTTCATCGCGACTGTACTCAAACCTCTCCATAAAGATCATTATGTATGTGTCATATATGGATGTGTGGATACAACTGCGCATAGAGAAATTATCCATTCTGCGTTGGATACGAAGGGTCCGCTTACAGCGGCGCACAATGCAGGAGAGACACCCACCCCCAGGAGACACCCTCTAAAGAAATCCTAGCTAATAGCCTGAAACTAAGCAGACTTAGCTACACATGCATATGTTTTCACATCCTGCAAATCTGTCTCCTGCATTTGTCCAGTTAATGGGAAAACTGTTTGAAACAAGCAGCTGAGAAAAGTTGAATGTTGGTATGTGTTGGTATTTTGTGTTTATGTTTATGTTAATGTTCATACCTCCCACTCCTCTTTGGTCTCCAGAGCCTGCAGGAGTCGGATCTCCTCCTCAGACCTCACATTGATCCTAATGACCTGATCTCTGGAATGAAAGTCAGTAAAGTCAACATTATTATTTGAAAGATGTATATATTTGTCCTCTGCTCTTATTTATGAGAATGTGCTTTTGCGTTGAGCTCAATTTCATACGTTCTTTATCAACAGAAGCTTGTGCCCACACTACAACCTTCTTTTACATTTTACAAGTATACGATGACTTAGGTTTTCTCTAACCATAAAGCCTCGTCAAATTCTACCCATTGAATATGCAATCTATTTTAACAAGTCAGTTACTTTTCATTTTGAAAAGACTCCACCTAATCAAGATTAAATACCGTTATGAAACTTAAGTCCAAATCTTTAGTTTCTAAATTAATAGTTGTTGTATTGTTGTAGCATACATCATCATAGCAAATAGGAATAAACTCTGACACCAGGTAAATTGAATATGAACAGAAAATAGATTGGTCACTAAATCACAACGTACTGCAGAGGAATAGAATATGAAATCCCCTGATGATCCTTAAATGTTGTCATAAATTAAACTCAGTGTACAGACTAATGCACAAATAAACGTACCCATTGAAAAATCTCTCGGCTTCAGCCGCAGCAACAAGCACCAACACCAACCAGACCAGGCCTCTCATGTTGTCTGTGGGTCCACTCCGTGTGACAGTGTCACAGGCATCAGTCCTTTTAGTCTAATATAATGAGCAGACAGGTGGACTGTTCCCACGCAAGACAGTTCAAGTTATTGGAAAGACAAACAAGGGGATTAATCTTTGTATCCTGTTCCCCCAGACAGTGCTCAGCTGCAGATGCAAACCGTTTCCCCAGATATTTGACTGACTCGCGTAAACTCTTGTATAAAAATGTAAGAATATAATAATGTAGTTCTGTTTACACTATGCTGTATTAAGCCTACCAATTCCACACCACTCTTTCTGTGTCTCACCCAAAGACATCCTTGCATTACAAATACGAAAAGTTAATTATTTAATTATAAGTCCTGACTGATGGAAGCACAATAGCACCGTGATATGTGAGATGGTTGCCAGTGAAGTATGGCTAAAAACATCAACGAGCTCCCATGAAAAGTTTGGATTCTGTTTATTAAAAAACTGTACATGCAAAGTAGTTTGATGACAAACACTTCTAGCAACTTGGTAACAAAGGGGTGGAGATGGTGTAACATCACATTATGCATGTTAGAGGTGCTGCAACTACTCTGAATTATTCAGGGAGCAACTTAACTTGATTATTGGAATTGAAATTCAGTAATATGGTGTTGATTATGGTATTCACCATGGGGAACGTTCCTCATTACTTCTAATATAAATGAAATGTTAGGAGGGGTGTAAGGTGTCCACACAGTGAAGGTGGTGGAGAGGAGGAGGAGGAGGAGGCATTATACTGAGAAGATAGAAAGCGTCTGGCATGTGGTGTGGAAATTTTTCCTCACCAGATGATAAACTTTTTTGGGAGGGGAAAAGGTGTGTGTGTGTGTGTGTGTGTGTGTGTGTGTGTGCGCGCGCGTGCCAGCTCAGCTCTGCAGCGCTCTGACAATTTGACTTTGCTGCATGTAAATGTATAGTGTTTCCTATAATGACCTCATATGTCAGGGGTTTCAAACTTCCCAAATTTTAGTTCAGCAGCCACATACAGCACAATTTAATCCCAAGTGGGCAAGACCACCAGACAAATAATAGCATAATGACATATTAACAATAAGCACTCTTGACTGTTTCCCTTTGTTTTACTTTTATTTAAGTATCTTTTTTACAAAACAACCTGAAATTACTTGAGGACACAAATTAATCTTGGGGGCCTGATTGGAACCACTGGTTTGGCCGGTTCTGGCCAGCGGGCCGCACATTTGACAGCCCCATTCCCCCTATGTGTTTTGCAATGATCAGTAATAACATCTTTGTGTTTAGTGCAGTTCTACTGTTGAACCACAGTGTGCGACATCTCTGCAGCTGTCACTTCCTCTCTCTTTCTCTCCCTCCCAAGTTGACCCATATTCTTCTGGACGGTCAAATCATCCACTTTTATCTCATGTTCAGTTGAATGTCTTATCTAACTTTCTGCTGCTCTGTGATGCTTTCACTTTCCCACAGCTGCTGACACTAGCAATACTCATTTCAATGAATACCTTGGTTTAAAATCACTAAATACAGTCACATATGTATTTGACTTTTTCTATACTTATCAGTTAAAATGTAGTAGTCGTGTTGCAAGTTCACGCTCTTATCATCATCATGGTGCTAGTGGATGGATTCACATGCTGCAGATTGTCTGTCACCAGCAGCCATGGCTGAAATTCTCCATCTACTCTCTCAGGCCGCTTTGCCAGAGCAAATTGTTTTCTGCTTTTGCATCTGTCACATAATATACAGTACATTGGAGAGAGGGGAAGTTCTTGTTTTGTTTGTTTAATATGATTAAAATTAACTGTGTTTTTGTCTGAATATAACCTGCTACAGCTATATGGGATCTGGCCAAAAGTCAAAGATCTCTTTTTGTACAATGACACCTCCCTTCAATGTCTCACTGAAGACAGTGAGACATTGTAGTCTGTAGTAAAACAGCCCTATTTTTTGTAAATAGGAGTGGCCAAAATTAAGCAACTCTCTGCGGACATAGTGTTCAGAAAGTACGGAAAGCCCTTTAGTGTAAACAGTGAACCCACCCAGTATTGTGTTTCTCTATCTTAAATTTGACTCAGTGTCTTTAAACAAGTTAGTTAGAAACGAATATCACATTTGTAACTTGCAGCCTGCCAACCTCTATCCTCAAAACTGAGGATCTGAAATCTTTACATTAGCCAAACGTTACTTGTTTCTTTCCCACTTTTCTGATTTGTTTGTGGCCGTTTGCCCTGCAGACAATTTGGAGTGGTCTTGGTTCACATTTTCCCTCTACTCTTTGTCTCTCTTCACTCTTTCCTCGGGCCAGCTGCTGTTAACAGCTTCTACTTAGTGTGTCTTAAATGACCGTCTTGATACTCCACTCGCTCTGCCTCCCACCTGCTGCATCCTCAGCTTTCATCACTGCTGCTCCCATGGTTTCCTTCATTAAAAACAGCCTTGGGTCCATCCTTGGTTTATCTTCAGCAGTTTTTATTGGTCATATAAAGGCAATATTCACAGTCATTAGTCGTAGTCATTTTCCACTTCTGAGAGCATTTTCCCCCATTTCTTTGGGATTGTGAAAATAATGTAATTATTACAGTGAGACAATGTTGAAGGCAGGGGTTATTTATAATGGTCAGTGAGGGTGGATGGTTTTTTAGGGGGGCGGGGGTGTGAGGGGAATGTTTGTGGTGAGCCTATTGGTCTATGAGTAAATCAACTTCCATAAAGAGAAAGATGGGGTTTCCTTTGCCTCTGGAGATTGCAATATATACCAACTTATGTTCCCAAAACTGAGCTGACACCCAAACCTCTTGCTCCGCTCTGTTTCCATCTGCAGATACAAGGTGAGACCATGTTTTCTTCTCTCTGCTGGAGCTGATTTCTTGGCACAAATTAGATTGTTATGCACGTCCTAGTGCTGATTATGTTCTTATAGCAGATGTGTTTTTGGATGTGTGAGCTTCTTGAGTTAAAAAGTTAATCCACTCATAAGAAAATGTTATTTTAGAATTTTGTTGTCAACTGAATAAGTTCCTGTTCTGATTTGAACAGATTAAATGTCTTGCAGTTAATAATGTTTGACTACAATTACAATAATGTGCAACTATATTATCACTTTTGTGAATGAGTAGCTACCACTTTTTATTCACGTTGTGTATGGTTGTCTTAATTTACCTTGTAGAACACATATACATGTACGTATAACATGTACATCACTAATACATGCATAACTGATTTCTAATATAAATGTAATTTTAATATGTGGGAGGTAAATGTACAGTTTCTGAACACATTTTGTCTTTCAAAGATTTTAATGGCTTGAATTTAAGCATAAATCCAGTTTGTGTGAGAATGTGATTTGTTTCCTACAATTTCTTCAACAATCTCTTAGACATAGACACATTTATTTTGTTATTTGTGTCTGGCTTCTAGACATGTAAATGTCCTCTTGAGGACAAAAGCTGTTAGTTGGAAATGTGTCTGTTGTTAGGGAAAAGAAACAACTGATCACGAATGATAGTTAAACATTAACAAACAGTTTTATATACATGCTGTTTCCACATATGCATATCTACTATTGACTGGATCTGCTCTTGTGGCTAATGAGACATGGTGACAAATCAATATATTATCTACTATGGTTGTTACTGGGAATGTCTCTCCCTGTAGATTATTTAATTGTTGGAGGCAGGACCCATTTATATGTCTATTTTCTTAGTTATTCTGTTGTTGCTTTTCTGTTGTCACATCTTTTTCTGATCCTTCTGTCATCCTATTGGAAGTCCAGACTAACATAATAAGAAATACTGTCTCTTCCTTTTTTTTAAGAAAGGTTTTCTTGAATCTGGAGGAAAGAACTTAACTCCTTTTTGTTACATAATTTAATTGTTGTTGTTCAGATGGAATGACTGTGGCTCAGGATTGTTCTGCACGGTTTCTATTTAAGGAGAGAATGGCTCATGTTTAAAACCAGCAGAGGAGATGTCAGGTGCTTCCAGAATATAATCTTCCAGAAAGATAGACCTTTAATGACAGGGATGCCCGTAGGGGAGACAACTGGACCCCTTATCCTTGCCCCAATTTAGACAGGAGGTTTTTCCTCAAGGCTGACCACTAATCTACTGTCAGTGTCACGTTTCTTCTAAGTGGGGTTATTATTTTTGTGAGACACGACTGAGACATTCCAATCCCATTCCCCTTCACCCGAAGCCCACCATCACCTCTTCTTATAAGGCTTGTTCCAATTGATTATAAATAAATTACGTAATGATTTAATTTCTTTCACAAAATGGAAAATTCTGTTTTTGTGCAGGATTTGAAACCAAACAGACGGCAACATGTCAGAGTAAGTGAAGTTTTTTTTTATTCACGTTCGTTTGATTTTGCAAGTTCATTTAAAATGAATTTAAACCTCAAAATGTGTAATTCACTTCATCTCTTGCACAGATTTGTGTGTTTTTTGTGCTGTCAAAGTCAAATGTTTGTCTTTTTTCAATTTAAATTCATCAATCCAGTATCACATTTCTTTGTACGTTGGGTTCAAACTGTCGTTTTCTCCTCAGGAAAAAGATGTCATCGAGCCGCAAGCATCATCTGAAGGTAAGAGACTCTCTTGAATTTAAGTTTTTAATGAAGCAAAAGCATTCTTGTCAAGCTGAAACCGGGTAAAATGTTCGACGTGCTTCCATATTTGACATTAACTGAATGTTTCCTTGGCAGAGCTTGATGCTTGCCATCGCCAAAGATCTGATCGAGGAGGATGAGAGGGAGCGGGAGGAGGAGAGGGGGAGGTACATGGCTGAGAGCTGCCCTTCTGTGTCCATGCCCCGGAGCATGCAGGAGCTGCAGGCACGTCACACACCAGCACAGCCGCACATGATCATGCATTTAAAACAATCACCATACTCGCACACATCTACCTAACTGTTGGATGGTACTAGCTGTGGAGTCGCCCCCTGATGGCCGTTCAAAAAAAACACAGTACACTGTGGCATTGGCTTCCATTTTATTGTGCAGTCTATGGAATGTGTACAAAACATCATGTGCTGTAATGTTATACTTCATAATTCCGTTTGATACAGGGTTAACTATGAAAACATGATGAATTCTTACTACAGAAGATGTGATCGTGTTGTTGATCCTGTCATTAACTTTAACTCGTCCGCAGCTCAGTTAGTTTGGGAACTTGACGTCATTTTCTGATGTCTGTGTGTTTAGGAGCTTTGCAAGGAGATCCATCGCAAGATCGATGGGAAAGATGAGGAGAGATACGACCTGGAGATGAAAGTCAAGAAATCCAACAAGGAGGTAAAGTCTTAATATCCAATATGTTAAAACATCCAGTACGTATTTCAAAATGGAATGAATGCTCGGGAGTTTCCAAAGCATGTCATGGCAGCTGTTAGAGTGGGATGATTCCCAGCTTCTACCGTCCCCATTGTGACAAGCCCAGCACCTCTGGGACCAAAGTGTCCTTGAATATGATACGAATATGAGTGTATGAATTCCGTGTATGAGTGGATAGAGTTAATTCCTTTGAATGATAGTGTAGGACTTCTTTTAAAGTACACTGCCTAACCAGAATGTTTGGATTTTGCATGATAACAAAACCCTCACACCAGATTGCGGTCCTGCAATATTAGAATTAGTATTAGTATTAAACTGATAGTTCTATTTTTTTTTAAGTGTTGTTATATGAGGTACTAACACATCAGCACTGGAGAAAGGGCTTCTGAACTGTGAGAAGAAGCAGTGAACCTAATCTTAAGATATTGAATACCTAAAGTGGGTGTAGATTTGTAGACCCCCCCCGAAACTATCCTTTTAAATGTAGATATTTCCCTTTTTCTGCCCTCTGGATGACCTTTATATCATCTTTACCTTCCAGATTGATGATCTGAAGATCAAAGTTCAGGACCTGATGGGCAAATTCAAGAAACCTGTCCTCAGGAAAGTCCGTATGTCCGCTGATGCCATGCTTAAAGCTCTGCTGGGCTCCAAACATACAGTCAACCTGGACCTGAGGGCCAACTTGAAGCAGGTCAAGAAGGAGGTGAAAGAGGAGGTGAGGAGCTCTTTGTACTCATTTACATTTACACAGTAAATTATTTTTATGAGCTGGTAAATGTTGGGGCCTAATTCAAGCTTACACATCATAAATGTGCTTCTGAATCAACCTTTAGACCTGCAAGCAATAAATAAAATACCCATATTTAATGAAGGTCATATACAAGTTCTGATTGTGTCATTAAACTGCCTGATCCAGCTCTGATATCTGGCCATTTTGGTGTTTCAGGAACTGCGTGATGTCGGTGACTGGCGTAAAAACATTGAAGACAAAGCTGGCATGGATGGGAGAAAAAAGATGTTCGAGGCCGAGGGTTAAACTCGCAATATTTACAGTATAGTGTTTTAATTTTTTTGAACCCATAAACTGTGGAAACTTAAATCAAATAAATATACAACATCTTCTGAAGAAACTGTCCTCATGTTTACTTGGATTTACATGTTTGTCTCATCATCTAAATGTCCTGTAATGTCATTTCCTGACTTCACATGATTGTGGGTTCAATATGAGAGTTAAAATTCACTTTGACGTCTTTGTGACCTGAGAATTGATAGGGAATTACTGTCTGATGGATACACCATCAGAGCTAATAGGTACAATTAAAGCAACACATTTTCATGCTTTCAACTCCTCAAATCTGCAATCACAGGAGAGCAAAATCGTGTCATGTGAACACTGTGATCCAGTATTTATCTGATAATTTCTCCAAGAACAGCTCTGAGGTAAGCAAAGTCATTGTAATTAACTTCTTATGATGTGATTATTATTCTAATGATGTATGTATTGTGTAATTATGTAAAAAATATTATATAAGCAGTGTATAAACTTGTTAATGGTTTGTAACACACTTGAATGTAGTTGTCATCAGTTTGGAGGAGTCTTTTCACAGTGCAGTGTTTAAGATTTAGGTCAAATTATTTCCATATGGCAGAAATTAAAATAATTAAATGTATAATCACCTGAATGTATGAATTGTTGATCGGACACATTTTACATCTTTGGTCTTTTCACTTTCTTGTTAAAGTGCTGCTCACCATTACTAAAGACGGCCTGTATAATGAGGGTTGCCATTGAGATATATGCATGTGATGATGTTATCAGAGTTTACACTAAAACAAATCCATATGTTATACTTTTCAGGTGTTTATCTGACGGTTGTGAAGGTCCACTCTGCTGCATGATGTAAGTTCAACTTCCTCCAGTCCTTTTGATTAAAGACACATATAATCCAAAGGCTCTGTTAACAAAATCTAAAGAAGACAAACACCAGATAACATTAAAAATCCAAGTATAAAATGTATTCGTTTTGCGTAAGGCTGGTTCATTAACACAACTCAATCAAGCCAGTGTTAGTAAAGAGGTTTAGTGTTTACCAAATACACCTGATAGTCTGTAGGGTTTTATAAAATGGCATTGTGCTTGGTTGATATAAGGGTAAAAGACACAAACAAACAACCTGCTTTGTGTGTGCTATCATGCCAATACTTCTAATATTGAAAGGTCCAGTATCACCTGAAAATGAACTACTGTTAAGGTTTTTGATTGTATGGAATTATCCAGTGTCATCTATGGAATGTGCTATAGTTTTCTGTACATTACAGCAAAATGAACAATTCAAATACTTGACACTACCTGAAGACCACCATATTTCCTCATATAGACGTTGCATGAGCAGCAGTATTCACTCATAGGTTTTTAGTTGGTGGCAATATGCAACTTCACCTCTAGGTGCCACAAAATCCCACACACTGGTCCTTTAAACTGGGAACACTTTACATTAGCAATAGCAATGGTAAGGTAATCATTTTGTAACAGGGACATAAATAGCAAGTAATAGTTTTGTGTGAAATAAAGAATAATGAATTTCAACTGTATAATTATGGCAATTATCAATTTCCATTCACAAGCATTATAGTAATGTTACAGGGCTTTTACTTTGATATTAATTTGTACTTTAATACTGTCATTCCTAATTATTAGAGATGGAAGATTTATTAGGAGCAAGAGGATATCACCATGTTCTTACCTCCTGCTCCTTATTTACTATCATACTATCACCATTGTTACTGTATTGTGATATAAGTTCTACCTTTAAACCAACTGATTTAATCTTGAAATACATTTCGAATTTCAATCCAATCCTTTCAGAATAAAACATCCAATCGATTAATTCAAATGCGCTTATTATCATGACAATAAAAGAACAAACACAGCATTTGTCTGTCGCCGGATCCACCGGAGATGTGACCGTGTCACTCACTGTTCTATTATGGGAAACCTCAGAATGATTTGTGTCTGTATATATATATATATATATATATATATATATTATATATTATATATTAACTGTTGATTACTAAATCCATCTGTGGTTTCATCACTTCTCTGCATTTTGCCGATCAGAAGCTCAATGGCGCAGGATGATAGAAAAAAACAATCTTAAAGGGCGGGTTATTTATAATGAGGCACTCGGAGGAAGGGCGCAGATGACACTGTACTGTATTTCATGACCTTGCCAGCTCATTGGTTTGACCAGTAATCCACTTCCATAAAGAGAGAGTACAGGATTTAGATGGTATCAGAGATTGCAATATATACCTTCTTAACACTTCGTCTGCCTGGAACTCAGTCTGTGTCTGTGGCTCCGTGACAAGGTAAGAACATCTCTGTCTCTCTGGCAGTTTGGTGTGATTTGAATGTGTTTAGCAGATCCAGTCTTTAAGTGTGTGGCATCTTGATTGTTTGCAGAGTCTTTGACGTGACATGAGTGACTTACTTTGTCTTGTACATTTTTGTTATACTTCAACATTGTGGAAGGTTTTTGGTTTTGCTGACTATTAGATTAGTCCTGAGACTCTATGTAAAGGTGTGTGCTGACAGTAAAATGCCAAAGATTTATGAAGTTGGTTGTTTTGAATTAGGTTTATCAGTTATAGAGAGTTTTAGCCATTGACATTTAGTTCTTAATGCTTCATTGGTGTTAAAGAACTTTGCTGCATAAGCAGAGAATTTGCCTTTCATTTACATAGATTGTAAAGTTTTATTCTTACTAATTATGATTTGTTAATACGGACTGTACAATAAAAAGTAGTTGTATTTTTTTATTGAAATTGTCTTCTTAGTGGGTGTTCTGGAGTTTGAGGGTGTTAGTGTGCTTGAAAAATGCTTACGTGTGTGTGTGTGTGTTTAAGTCTGCTGCAGTCGTAAAGCTGTGATGTGTGGTCTGGTGATTGCTGGAGTGCTGTAAGCGAACACCACTACAAGGCATGAACTTGAAAATCGAGCCATCACTGTTTATCCTCCTGTCATCGCCGCGGGTTTCGGGTGGAGAACCTGGACTAATACACAGCGGCTGACACCCTCTATATCGTTCTTCACTTTAGACTTTACTTAAATCCCCCTCCACCTAAATTTAGCGTGTTTTCTTCACAAGTGTCAAAACAAATTCCTTCAATTTTATACTACTTTTATAGCAAATTTTATTTTGATCGGGGGGGTTTGTTTATTTGTTAGCATCAGTTCGCTTCATTTTCACCATATTTATTCTCTTTTCAGAGTTTATTTTTGTTAAATGTGATACGGTTTATGAGTTTTACAGACCTCATAACCTTTAAAGTTGAATATGATGAACAGGAACAGAAGTTCTTATTTGTCCTTTAGATACAAAATTTAAATGCTATTGAACATTGTCTTCATTTCGCCCAGTGACCGGCAGATGGACAGTGTGCATCTGAGGTCAACTCAGCAGCGAGTTATTTTTGCTATATGCTCTAATGCCTTGGCTTCCAGAGGTACGGTGTCAAGTTACTGCAAACCCTTCCACGTTCCTCCCTCTGAAAACAATCCTACCCGTAGCACGCTCACACTTTCTTAAGACTAGAATCACATCCCAGATTTAACTTTGCTGATATTGTTTAATCACCAGAGATATACATGCGTCCTAAAATACATTCTCGACCCTGGAGATACCCGCCCGTCGTTTGTTCCTTGCCCAACTATGTGTTTAAGGATGCCTGTAGTTGCTGTCCGTCATCTTTTCTTTAAAGACGACCCAACCTACTGTCGCTTTTTTTGTTGTTTCCATAATGAAGACGTTATGAACAGCTGTGGCTCCAGGAATAGAGTCTTAATCCACTGTTCTGTCACAGCTCTGAAGCATTACAAGCAGCTCAGGCTTGGAAGTATCTGGCCTTCGAGTTCCCCTGGCACTGGCCTCTGCGCCGCTCAGACTGTGGTCAAATATGTGTTTACTCGGTTGAGAGGGATCCGTTTATACGGAAAAGTTATGTTCCGTTTGACTGTTTGCGAGGGTAACGTGCATAATTTTCAAGTGAACGTAAATGTCCGTTACATTAGGCAGCGAGTTGTGTGATGCTGTTTGACAAGGGCTAAATAATGATGGCTAGAAACGATGCCCATGCTGACCCTGATCCCCTGCCAAAAGTGCCCACAATATGCATGTGAGTGTCAGACCTGGACCATGAACAATTGAGGAAGGTGGTCTTAGTCACGTTTACTTAAAAATCACGCAGACAGCCAAAGGTAGAAATGACACCAGGGTGGCTTTTTGGTAAGAGGACATTTCAATTTGATGCTGTTAACAATATTCTGCTGGGAAACCTTAGATCCTGGCATTCACATGGATGCGACTTTGACACTTAGAACAAGTGCACCCCTCCTTAGTGTCAACAGAGACTTGACTCCACCATTAGGTCACTATTAGCAAGGTGATATTTTGCCTGATCAGTGTAAAGACAGTACAGTGGGAAAGTTCGAATGTGAACGTGTTAGTATTCAAAGTCAAGGGTTATGGAGCACAAAGCCAGAATGTGATTTTATAAAGAATATCTAGATGGAATGAAATGCATGTCTGTTCAGACTGTGGTCACAAATGCAAGTATTAAAATGGCGATAGACACATGAGATTTAAAGTAACCTTGTGAACATAATGCGCCTGTTGGCTCATTGCTTAGCCGGCCTAATTAACATGCTTGTGTGTGTGTGTGGTGATTTATTTTTACCTACAGCGAGACCTGAAATCTCATAGTGAACAATTGATTTTTACAAAAGTTGCCCAGCTGTTTCTATGTGGAGTGTTTTCCAAAGCTGCAGGGCAACTTATAAGTGCTGTAGGTTATTAAAATGATTAACCCTTTAAAAAATCTATCGTGACATTTAAAAACAACTGTCCAGTTTTCTAGATGTGAGAGATAGGGATAGAAAATGTTTGAGTACCAGGATGTACAATGAGGAAATGTGTCAAAATAAGACACATCAGAGCAGGAAGTAGAATCACATTCATGGGACGTTACAGATGTATGTGTTGTTAATAATGCCCCTTTTTTGTTTTTCCAGTATATAACAGAAGCGCCCTGCATCAGACATGGCAAACACTGAGTAAGTGAATATCACCAAATATACTAAACAGTATATTATTGTGCAGGTTTTGTCTCTTTGACACATGAATGTTATAATCTCTAAGACAATGGCCAATGGGCCAAGGAGAAAGTAGTAAGTTTTCAGTCAACTTTTGCATTTATTTTTTCAGGTTCTTTGGAGCAAAGACATTTTTATTAATATAAATGTCATAAATGGATTAAGTAATTTACATGTATAATCAGTGCATGATTCTGATACACTTTCCTGTCCATTGCTACTGCTAACGTTTAATAAATCTACTTCTGTCTGCAGGAAAAGGCTGTCTGCGAGACGTAAGCATACTCTGAAGGTAAGAAATGACAGAGGAGGTGAAATGCTGCTGTATTAGTTTTGCTCGCTGTATGATTTCAGCTTTGTATAACACTGTCATCCACAGAGTTGTATGCTGGTGGTGGCCAATAATTTGTTGGATGCTGAAGCAGGAGTAAAGTCTGGGGAAAGGGAAACATTTCTGGCAGACAAATGTCCTCCTCTGGAGCTGCCGTACGACAAGAATGAGCTGTTGGTGAGACCTTATAATCCTGCTTCGGGTTATCCAGGATATGTCAGCTGAGTTATTGTTCTGTGTGTGATGCAATCATGTTGAAGGGTTTTAAAGACAATTCATGCATATGTTTGGCTCTGTTCTGTGGGATTAACAGAAGTAAAAATAATTTTTTCTCTTCAGGAACTTTGCAAACAACTCCATGAGCAGATCGACGTCAGTGAAGAGGAGAGATACTGCATAGAGTTCAAGCTGGACATGGTTATCAATGAGGTGAGGCATGATTTTAAGTCACACAGGCTATATACTGTCTACTACGTTTATTTTAAATTGTCCAATTCAGTAACATCAAATGGACTCACATATGAGACAATACTTTTATTTTTATTTTTTTATTTGAAGATGCTGTCATCTTTTGTCTGACCTTCAGCAAACGTCCTGTCTGTTTTATCACTTTGTATTTCCCCTCATAAACACCTTTGTCGAGCAGAGTTGTTTCATCTCAGACAGACAGGCCATCCTTCTATTTGTAGAGCTATTTTCAACAGAAACTTAATACAATATTAAAATTAAGTTGGTGGAGACGAGTGTCAGGGGCGATGTGTGACAGAAAGATGGCAGCAAAAGTGACGGTAGTGAGATCTGATATGATGTTTGGCTTGGAGACAGTGACACTGTCTAAAAGACAGGAGGTGGAGCTGAAGATACTGAGATTTTGAGTGACCAGGATGGACAGGATCAGTGTATTTGAGGGACAGCGCAGGTTGAACGGTTTGAAAATGAAAGTAAGAGAGGCAAGCTTCAGATGGTTTGGTCACGTACAGAGAAGAGATGGTGATGATGGTGATGATGGAGCTGCTTGGGCAGAAGGAAAAGAAGAAGACCACATGACATGAGGACAGTTGGTGTAACAGAAGAGGGCACAAGGGAGAGGGCAAGAGGGAGGCATTATGATCCACTGTGGCGACCCCTGAAAGCAGAGGCTGAAAGAAAAAAATCACTAATTCGTGTACCTTTACATCTATTTGTGGAACCCATCTTGAAAATTCTAAAAGTAAATCAAATCCTGTCAAGAAAAAAATAAATAGTGTGTGAAATTCTTCATATGAATGCTGTCTCTTCTTTACTCCTAAAGGTCAGAGATCTCAACATCAAGATCGTGGATCTGAGAGGAAAGTTCAAGAGACCTCGGCTGAAGAAAGTGCGTATGTCTGCTGACGCTATGCTGAAGGCTCTGCTGGGCTCCAAGCACACGGTCAACATGGACCTGAGGGCCAACCTGAAGCAGGTCAAGAAGGAGGTCAAAGAGGAGGTGAGCTGCCACTGCCCTCATCTATACAGTAATCTGCAGTCTCAGAGTCAGTACAGACACGGATATTCCATGGATATTTTGTCATCTAGGTTTATTTACATCCACTTCACACACTTCATTTATCAATGACACGGCCTGGCACGGCTGAGGAAAGACTGTCAGATTTTGAAACTTGACCTGTATTTGGAGAAGGTGGTGGAGAGTTGCCTGTTGATATCAAGGAACAACTTGGCCTTAAGGTGGTGCTGTAACTAAAGATCAGAAATCCGGTTTTGGATAGCTACACTGGAGTGTGATCAACTTGAAATCAGACACACACAACCTCTTGGACCCAAACATTTGTTGATACTTCATATAATGTCTGCGTCTGAATTTTGACTACAGCGCTGAAGGACAGTTAACTATCCTATCATTTCATAAATAAACATTATGAACACACTGCATACTGTACCTTTAATAACTGAGCTTGAGAAATATATTTAGCTATGTTTGAAATGTGGTTGAATCTCATGTCTGTGAGCTTTATTGCTTTACCTGGGGAAACAAAAGGCTCATAGTTTTTTAAATAATTTGTATAACCATTTCTTGATAAACCCATGTAACAGGTGGTTAATATACAAACTGACTTGAATGTGTGTGTTCACAGGACAAGCAGCTGCGTGACGTGGGAGACTGGCGTAAGAACATTGAAGACAAGTCTGATAGGAAGAAGATGTTTGATAGTTAAACATCAACTTGATTGTTTGTCGGGGTTTTCAGTGATTTTCAGGACAGAATTCAGGTCTCACGTCTTTGTAACTGAATAGTTTTGTTCCAGATACTTCATATCCAGAGGTGGCATTGACAGATGTAACAGCAGCTGATATGGTACAGCAAGTGATGAATGGCCTTAATCTTCTAAATCGTAGATGATTAAGTATTCTTTTTTCTTATCTATATGGAGTGATCTGAAATATTTAACTGTATTGTAAAGTCGGCTGAGGTAGATGGGATTAAGGTAGGTTATCGTTTCTTCTATTATTTTTTTTAGTTCTGTCATTTCTGGATATCTCATTGTGGAACAAAACTCTTCAGCTGAATTTATTAAAGTTGCCCCTCTGCCTTTTGACACCTTGCTGTGATTTATTATGTACTGTATGATCTAAAGCCAGTACACGGGTAGTGAAACAAACCTGCTTGTGATCCCATTTGTATTTCTGCATAAAAATTTGTCTCAATATGAACATTGAAACAGAATCACTGGAGTGTTTATTTTTCAAGTTCGTCGCAATATGAATCAAGGCATTTTCTTGAATTCTTTTTCTTTTTCTGCATAAGAAACATTGGGTACACTTGATTTGTGTCTTTCAAACTTTCTTGTGCATTAAGAGGTAGAAAATAAATATAAATAAAACTACTATTTTTGCATTGTAGGATCAGAAGTTACCGAACCATACTGAAAAATTGGTTGTAATCGGGTCATTTTCGTTGCATGAAGCTACGGATGTGCGTTGTGAATTGATGCCATGTTTGTAAAGTGATGGAGAAACACAAGAGGAAAATAATAAGGTGTGTATTAGTGTTGCGAGCCAGCAGTTAGTAATATAATCAAATGGAGCAAAAGGACACCTGATTAAAAAAAACCAGTATGCTCCAGTCTGCAGTCTGTGCTCAACATCATGTTCAAACGCAAATGTGATTGTCTGATCTTGTCTTGGTGCTGTCACATTAAAATACAACAACTTCATGTTGACCTTGTGTTGAATTTCTTAACACTTCACAAAGCTGCAAAAACCTGAAACTCTCTTCTTCTTATTACTATTTTTGAGCTAACTGCTTCACCCTGCACATTTTTAGGAACATACTGTAGTTTTACTATAAGTAAACTTAATCTAAATTAATACCGAATTTTGTTGACTTCCACTGGTGAATGTCTATGTGTCTGTGAATATTGAACAAAATACATGGAAACATCTCGGTCTGTTTTCCAGAAGCATCTATGGTGAGTTAGTTACTGAAGTATCATTGTTTTTGAATGTTGGTCCTGTTTTTCACTTTTTCTCTCTTGCAGGACAGAAAACAACAACAGCAGCAGCAGCAAGCCACTTGAGGTATGTTCCTTCGATTTCCTTATTGCCTATAATATGTATAAGTATGCTGATGGAGTGGCAGTTTAATGTCCAGCTGCTAGAGACTCTTATTTCCACACAGTCGCTGGGTCATTCATAAACTGTGCCGCTATTTAGTTTCGTTTTTCCATGCAATGGTGTCAGTCGCTCAGTAACAATGGGTGCATTAAGGGATTTTGTGGGCTCAAGCTTAATGGACCTGGGGGCTCTACATCAAACCAAACCCCCCCCCAAACCTCATCCACAACATAATATCAAATCACAAATTTAAATTGACTCTATATCTGCTTTTGTCTGACAGTTACAACAACTACTTTTTCAGTCTAACACAATCACTTGTTTTTTTAAATTGTAGAGAAATCCTTATATGATGACTACGATGTCATTGCGGTGTCCACTTTGTAGTCATATCATAGAATGCACACTAGCTACAGACGAACCCGGGTTCCCCCCGGTCAGCTGCTTTCCATATCAACACTGAACAGCCTTAACAATGTCCTGTGTATTTGTCACCCAGTTGCTCAGAGTTACTTTAGGTTATATTTGACCTGTGATGTTGGCGGCATCATGTTCTCAGTCAGAACAGCTGCCCCTTCATGTAGACTCAGCCAGAATTAGAATAGAGAGAGAGAGAGAGAGAGACCAGGAGTGCCATCTGCAGAGGGCTGGGTAGTAACAACAGTTTTCCTTTTACTATGTATACATATATATACTGTGTATCTATCATTCATACTGTGTAAAGCACCTTTTAAAACCATCTCACCTGGTTTCTCTTGGACAGGAGGTGAATTTGTTTCTGTCCCACGTGCAGCTGAACATGAATTAACACTACATCCAGGTCATACAGGTAATAATCCATGAAAAAATGGACACAAAGTACTTGTTTTCTATTAATACTTTACTATAAATGTATTGTATATCCTGCGAACCCAAAAGGGTTGTTTGTTGTTAGTGTGTCATTCATTCATCCATGGATATTCTTCTGCTAATCCCTGTTTTCCCAGGGATCCCAAGATGTTCCCTGGCAGGATGGGATACACGCAATCTCTCCAGGGGGTTCTGGGTCTGACTCAAGGTCTCTGCCCAGCTGGATGAAAACCTCAAGCAGGAAGCTCTCAGGAGGGAAGGAGGAGGAGGAGGAGTGTACTCGGAGCTCCTTCTGATTGTCTGGACTCCTCACCCTGTTTCTGAGGCCGAGCCCTGACATCCTACAGAAAAGAAACTCATTATTTCAGTCAGTACCTACAGGTGGTTGATGTTGTTGGTGTTAAATCATGTTGATTACAGACTATAGCCATACATAACACACAGGAGACAATGCTAGTGCTCATAATCACAGCAGCATTTCCCAAACTTTCTGTATGGTGACCCACTTTTTAAAGATGGGCAAATAATTGTATAACAAACTTACACCTATATCTATAGCACCTATCATTTTGAATTAGTCAAAGACCAATTTTCAAAGTGCTGCTCTACATTGAATGCATGTTATTTAAAACATAAATGGGGACCCAAAAACAATGTCCTGCGACTCATCTGCAGGTTCTAACCCAGTGTTTGGGAATCACTGGTGAAAAGTGTCTGCCTGATTGCTCTAAACTGCAGTGCAGATACAACAAAATGTTATTATAGTATTTCACAAAGACAAAGCTTTACTTTTAGCTGTGACATAAAGTCGTGCAGCTGTAGACGGATTATCACCTATCACCACAGCTAAGGTTTCAGACTAGCAGGGTTTATTTCCGCAGCCTAGGAATCCATAAAAGTTATAGGCTGGATAAGCTCACCGCTATTTGCTGCTGCGTGAGTGACATGCACAAACGATGAGTCGATGATAGTGGACATAAATCAGAGGGAAAAGTAGGCTAATGCGCAAGTGAGATTTTAATGCAGATTGATAAGTACGGTTGACCAGATTGACCGCAGATTATTTCCATACGATCGGAAACATCGTGAGGCATAAAATACAGGGTTTTCAGGGAAGTTGGCTTTCTGATGATGAGGCACGATTCTAGGACAAGATGTGAACGTCATTTTAAAACAAGCAGCTGTATTTCTATGTTTATGTCGATCCTCCTCGTTCGTCAAAGCCTGCTGGCTGCTGATGCAGACCTGATTTAGACTTTACTGAAGAGAAGGAATGTTAAAGAGGAGGTGAGTTTCCTCTTGCGAAGGTGTAAAGTGACACATGCTGAGAAACACTCACAGCCCTCGCTGGGCAAATCATCAACTCTTATGTAGGCATCGCGTTGATCTGCCGGGAGCCACGTCAGAGCAGCAGTGGTGCCATTGATGGGCATGAACTTCAGCCAGTGGTTTTATTTTATCCCACGTATTTTTCTCGTTTTTTAAAATCCATTTAAAAACACTGCCTTAAATCACTTGAACACAACTTTGAAGCTATTACAAGCAAAGTGAGTCATTAAGACAGGAAGCAGTAGTACTCAGATGTCGATGTTTATGGCTGCAGTTCTTCAGGTGGCCACTAGATGCTGATCTGGATTACAAAAGATGTGTCGGGAGAAGTGAGTGGAAAAAATCTGTCTGCCTGTCTAAGTGTATCTATCTTTCTATCTATCTGTCTGTCTGTCTTTCTAAGTGTATATCTATCTGTCTGTCTGTCTGTCTGTCTGTCTGTCTGTCTGTCTGTCTGTCTGTCTGTCTGTCTGTCTTTCTGTCTGTCTGTATGGCTGTCTGTCTGTCTGTCTATCTATCTATCTGTCCGTTTTTCTAAGTGTATCTATCTATCTATCTGTCTATCTGTCCGTCTTTCTAAGTCTATCTATCTATATCTATCTATCTGTCTGTCTGTCTGTCTGTCTGTCTGTCCGTCTGTCTGTCTGTTTTTCTAAGTCTATCTATCTATCTATCTATCTATCTATCTATCTATCTATCTATCTATCTATCTATCTATCTATCTATCTATCTATCTATCTATCGATCGATCGATCGATCTATCTATCTATCTATTGTGGATCTAAACAAACCAGTAGTCATTTGTGGAGTCTGAATCCACCTCCGTGTAAACATACACATATACATATAAATTATTTCACATAGTGAGGAAAGGCCACACGCTTTGCTTGCCTTTGCAGGCTGAGAAATGCCACAAAGAGCATGCTTGAGGCTTGAGTTGTAGGCTGGACGAGTCAGTCCCTCTCTCTCTGTGGCACAAACATGAACCCGACACCTTCAGCATCACTATTCAGCCATCACATTCCCACCATGACTCAGACTCCATCATCACTGCAATTGGCACTCAGATCTGTCACCACCTTTGCCCTCAGCCGCTTCAAACCATAGTCTGACCTGCCCAATGTTTTTGCACTCTGATTACACTTTTTTTTTTAAGTAATTGGTATTTGTAACAACGCTGAAGTTGACTTCCTGATTCAGCGATTAGACTTATGATTGTGCCTCATGTATTTTAACACCAGTAACAAGTGTAAAAACCCAACAATCATTGTTGAGTTTCCCCTGAGCTTAAGCATCATGTTTCAGTGCAGTACCTGATATGAAGTGATCACTATACAAACACAACCCGTTGCTTTGCGTTGTTTTCATCACTCCTGTTCGGTTTGAGCGTGGCTTATAGCAGCGATCCACCTCTGCTGTCTTCAGGACCTTTGTGATTTGGTAAAATGCAGTAGCAGTTTGGGAGATAATAATATGGATCGCACGTAAGAAATCATTGACCAACACAGAAAAAAGTCATTCATTGAGATCCCTAAACTCTGTTGATTTTTTCAGCCATTTTTTACTGTCTCAGGTTTTGTTCTTGCAGTTTTCAAAGTCCTTTTCAATGAGTACATCGACACCAATGTCTTCTTTTTTGCCTTAATGAAGGCTCCCCTAATAGCTGGAGGAGCAGCTGTGAAAATAGTCCATATTTTTAGGCGCCCAACAACACGGCCACTAGAATCAAGAAGGCAAACCAGGTCCTCTGTTTTCTGAGTGGGATGAAGCACACTGGCTTTGGCATCCAGGTCTCGATTGCATGCTACGTGTGTGTGATGGAGAATGTGATCACTTCCTCTATTGTTGTATGACAAGGAAATTGCTCTGCTTCTGACAGGAGGACACTGTAGAGTTTGGTCAAATCTGTCCATCCATTGAGGAAACCTACAGCAGCTGGAGCAGAAGCAGTCCATGAAGGACTGTTGTTTTCATTACCCCAGTATAAGACTTTCATATTTAGATAAGGAGCAGAGTCGGCTCTATGCAGTCCTCTGTTTTGGACCTCCATATTTTTATAATTCCCCACAATGGACGAAGTAAACATCTTTTGAGTTTTCACGGCAAACGGTGCCAGAAAGTGAAGTGAGGGATATTCAGCTGCGAACCTTCAAATTCACCAATAAATTGTATCGTGATACACCTCAGCAGTTATCAGCTGACAGCCAGCTGGCATCAATCGACTCATCCACTCTGACACTGTGGAGGTCCATTGAAATAAAACTCCTCACTTCCTTACTCATTTCTAAGTTGCCTCACACCATCGTACTGGCAAAGCTCTGCCATCACCACCCCAGCCTTCATCTTTTTCTAGATAGATCTAGAATATTTTCAGTTTGTGATCTATTGGACCAAATATTATCTCGTATCTCAAACTAAGCAGAGACAAAACAGGTCAGACTGGACTTCAGTATACGACGATAATGTTGGTATAAAAGGTAGTTACCTGCATATAGAGAGTCCACGTACAGCACGAGTCTCCCTGAGAGAATGTTTTTGTAAAGCCGTCGTAACGTAACGTTATCCTCATGGAAAACATGCCTTCCTGCTTACCTGAAATCATGCCCATCTTTTTTTATAGCACAAGTGTTAATATGAGAGGGATCCCTGCAGCCTTGGAAAGGTCTGGAAGCTTTTCTGGAAACAGATGCACGGCTCAGAGCGGCAACCCAAGATGAAACGTTAACCAGTCAGCTGGCAATCACTTGATATTTATAGACTGCATACAAGTGAGCTTTGTAAGCACTTTACTTAGAGAAATATTTAAAAGTGATCTCTTTCTCTCTGGAGATGATCCATCTCAACTTGCGTGTGTTGTGTTCTGGGTATGTGAGATGATGGGCTGTCGTTTGTTGCGTGATTGGTTTCGAAATACCTTGTTGTGCTCCGGGAAAGTCACTTTTGGAGAATGTTGAAGATTAGGTACATGTTGTTGGTTGCATTTAGCATTGGATAATTCAAGTATTTCAAAGGTTCTGACTTCCAAAACTAAGTTGTAGTTTTTGGTCATGTTGATTGTACGCATTGTAATAATGATTTTCATGAAATGTCCTTTGAGATGAAGCATCACTGAAAAGGGTCCAGAATTAAAGACAGGCAGTTTAAACCTACAGTCAAGCTCAAGGGAGAAGATGCATATCCACAATTCCTAATCAGGAATATTTAATGTTTTATTTCTATTCACAAGGAAACCACCTCCCCCAAAAACTCCTAAGGTGGATATGTTGACTGTTTCATGTCTTGCCAGTTTTAGGGAACGTGAACCTGTACACATCTGTGACTCAGATATAGGCTTTCTGAGATTTAAATCCTGAAGACACCAGTAATTCTTGAAAGTGGCTCATTCTTTCAAAAAAAAAAAGAAAGAAAGAAAATCCTAGACCAGGATTAAAAGTGTCTAAAGACTATAAGAATATCATACCTTGAACTAATCACCATATAAACCCAGGACCGTGAGCACTTTCATTGCTCTTGTTTTAATCCATTTAACACATGTTTTTTGACACATTATATTTTTTCCTCCCTTTTTCAGTATCTGTGGCATTTCAAAGAGACCTGTGATGGCAGACATGATGCCAGACTCCTCCTTGAAGACGGCTGATAATACAGGATGAAGGCTGCATGGAAGGGGGGGTGATATTTCAGGAGCTTGTCGGCCGATTGGTCTGAGGATACTGCATTTCCATAAAGAGGAGCTCCATATCCATTTCTGAGCCCCTCATATATAAACACACCCCAAGGATGATTTCTTTCAGCTGAGTCTGGCCATCGCCGCCGCCGCCGCCCTGCTCCTGGACTTTCCGCCGTGTCACAGGTGAGACGTTATTTGATGTCCTCTCTTTAATCCTCTGTTTCCTCTCTGCATGCCACGAGTGCATTAGTGTGTGGACTCTGTTTGTCTCTGTGAAGAGAGTTGTTTCTTAAGTTCTAAGGTGATGAGAAATCCTCACCTCTCAGGTTGGTTAAATACGTAAATGGACACTAGGTCGTCCATGAAGGTAAAGCTTGATTACTCTGCAGTGAGAGCTGAGATTTTAATGAGCCAGTTTGGATGATGCTCAATTGTTTGCTTTTGTCTTTTGCTAATGATTTTTCCTTTATTTTCAAATAATCACAGTTTGTTGTTTGTCAAGCCGAAGCCTTTAAAGATATTGAATTGTGATGAGACCTCATTTCTATTTCTATTTCTATTTTTCTTTTCGTTTTTGTCTCAGTTTAGAAATGTGATATCTCTGCATTTGTTATTGTATCTTTAGTGTGTTTGCGTGCATGCTTTTGGATTTTAGAGAGAATTACGATATATCAGTGTTGTCGGAATAAACGTTAAAAATTGGAATCTGAAGCCCTTTGTGCCAATTTCAGAAGAAATATGTTTATGGGTTTTTTTTTCCACTGATTCAGGAATTATTTTTGTTGTACTAAATTCTACTTAATAATGCCAGATGAATCAACAGTATCATGTATACATATTCTAGTTTGACTTCCAAAATCAGGTCACAGGAAGGTTTTTAACATCTGAAAGGTTTTGAATTTTTTTTCTCCACAAATGTTTCTGATTTTGGCTAAAGTGACTAGTTATGACTAGTTATTTGTTTGTTTTTTACAGTGTATTCTTGGTTTCAGTATTTGCAATTGATTGTTTCAAATGTACTCCTTTGGTTTAGATAATGGATTTATCTATTATTCTATCATATTAACGTATGAAAAACGACTTTGTTCCAGGTGCTCGTCTCCAGGTTCTGTTTTTTCGACTTTCAGACTAATTAAAAAACGATGTAACGTAAGCCTTGGATATTTTCTTAGTAAAAATAACTCGTGGGACTGTGTGACAGTGTAGTTGGGTTTGTTTTTAAAGAGTGTATTGACAGCCGGGCGATTGGCAGCTAACCCGCTGTCGAGGCACATTCCTCTGTCGGGATTCTTCTCTACAAAAGGAATTGATGTGTTAACTCCCAGAGGATATTTAATTTTACATGCTTATCACGGGCATCGGTGAGGACATTTGACCCAAACTCCAAACTTAGCTCTGTCACCATTCAGGCCACCATCAACTGTTTTAATGTATCACATTTCATAGAGCAAAGGCTTTGATATTTAAGCTGAGAGCAGATTGTAACATCCTTTATTCTCACTCCGTGTCTCAATGTGATTTTCCTCCTCAAACAGGACGTGAAGACAAGGAACTGCCAACATGTCTGAGTAAGTTTCTCCTTCTGATTTATTAGTCCTTCATGTTTTACTGTTGGCTGTAATTTATGAGCCTATTATTGTTTTTATATGTTACTGTGCAGAAAACGAGCCAGCACCTAAAATGTTAGGAAATAAGGAAGGAAGTAAGGAAGCTATACAAACGACTGTTAAATAACACCACTAACTAACTAGGAAGGAAGGAAGGAAGGAAAGAAGGAAGGGGGGAGGGAGGGATACCAACTATTGTTAATATCACCACTAACTAGGAGAGAGGGAGGGAAGGAAGGAAGGAAGGGAAACACTGACGGTGTTGTTTGTGCTCCTTACAGCAAGAAGATGACTTCGAGCCGTAGGCATCATCTCAAGGTACGACTGGGTCCTCACACACTTTGTGTTTGACTCATTAGGACGGAAACACTCCAGAGTCTTTACAACATAAACATTCAAAGTCATTTATCAGTTTTTTTTTTTAATGATATAACTTTCATCACAGTATTTACCACATGTCTGGCCTCACACCAAATCAATAGGTTGTTTTTTTTCACTTGCACAATCCTGTAAATTCTTCATCACAGTTGACTGAGCTAAACAGAGCAGGGCGTGTCATGAAGTACAGTAGCACCACCTGCTGGTTAAATCTGTCATGTCACACACTGTGTTTTCATTATTGTCTCATTCGCTCATTGCTTTGTCCTCGTTGGAGCTAATCCCAGCTTGCACAGGGCAAAAGGCGGGTAAACCCCGGACAGATCACCTGTCCATCACGGGGCCAACATACTGAGACAAAGAAATCATTTACTCTCACATTCACACCTACAGGCTATGAAGAGTCGTCTCATGATTTAATCTTCTGAATTTGAAGCTATTGATGCTGATGTCTAAGATCATCCTGTGACATATTCAGATCATCCTGTGTCGTCTTTACACTCTGAGAAATAAAAGTGCTAAGTAGAACCATATAAGGTTTTTTCGGCTTGTCCTCATAGAAGAACCCTTTTTGGCTCCAGGTAGAACCTTTTTATAAAGGTAGAACCTTTTTATATATATAGGTTCTACTTGGAACCCTTTTGGAGGGTTCCACCAAGAACCCTTTTCAAACCCTTTATTCAGGAAAGGTTTTAAAGGGTTCTCTGGATCAAACTGGTTCTTACTGGAACCATTAGTGTTAGCAGAAGCAAAGGTAGACCCTCAGCCCTTGAAGAAGGACCCTTTTGGAACCCTTATTTCTAAGAGTGTAGATCATCCTGTTCATCTTTTGATCATTCCTGTGACCTAAGCACTTTTCTTCCTCTATAACCATTTACGTCCCTCTTGTCTCTCTTGCAGAGTTTGATGCTGCAGATTGCGGCGAGCTGGATTCAACAGGAAAAGAAAGACATCATTGCTACGAAGGAGGCCTACATCGCTGAACAGTGTGCTCGACCCAACCTGAGTGGGGACCAAGCCACTCTCATGGTGAGAAATGATTTGGTTTTATTTCTCCTAAATTGGATCCCGAAACCTCACGGTTGTCGATACAATAAATTGAGCAGTTCACACTAACATCTACATAGCTTAGTGTATTTATTTAGCTTATTTTATGCTCGATTGTGCGTTAAGTGTAATGTAAATATGATCTCTACAATCTGCCATTTTTCAGGAAACCTGCAAAAAGCTTCACGCGCTCATTGACAGAATTGACGAGGAGAGATACGACATGGAGTCCAAAGTGGGCAAGGCTGATAAAGAGGTAAACCACCAACCCGACCACTGCTTGAACCACTAATGGGGAGAGGTTTCCTTTTTACAGAAAACTGCACATTTACGCATTGCTTACATTTCCTTTTAGTAAATTATGCCTCTATACACAGAATAATGATATTATGTATAATGACACAAAATCACACCATAACAAATTCTTTGAGATGCACAATAAATATCCCAAATCAAATGATCCACACTGCAAATAAAGCTAAAACATAAATGAAAGAGTTTAAATGAGAGTTAGACAACAACCTACAGAACAAGGGTCTCAAACTCAAACCCAGTGAGTGTCCATTTTCATCAGTCAACTTTTGATGTTTCCCAGAATTTCAAAGTAAAAGTGTTTTGACGTGGAACGATACATATTTATAATGAATCTACTAATGAAACGTCTGATGAGAGGAGTTCCAACGGAGAGCCTTGATAACAAAACATTAACATTTTAATAACCTGCAGATTAAATATTTCAGTGATCCTGGCAACTGCTTTTTCGTTTTTTTTTAACTTTTATTTACTTGGACTTTGAATTACAAGGACTATGCAGCCGATGGTTAGCATGTAGAAAACTCTTCTGCCCCTCTTCTGGCTTGATTTCACCTCTAAACTGCTCTGGTCATTCTTAGATCGATGACCTGAAAATGAAAGTGGTGGACTTGGCCGGGCTGAAGAAACCCGCTCTGAAGAAAGTGCGTATGTCCGCCGACGCCATGCTCAAAGCTCTGCTGGGCTCCAAACATACGGTCAATTTGGACCTGAGGGCCAACCTGAAGCAGGTCAAGAAGGAGGTGAAAGAGGAGGTGAGTGTTTGCAGGAGGACACACGCACACATGTAGAAATAGTAGTGTTCCAGAGTGTGGACTCATGTTGACCGTGAATCGTTTGTGTCCTGCAGCCTGCAGAGGCGGTCGGCGACTGGCGTAAGAACATTGAGGACAAGGCAGACAGGAAGAAGATGTTCGAGACTTCCTAAAGGAATAACTTACTTTTTTTGGGGGGGGGGGATTTATGATTTTTTTTGGATTTCATGGATGTGAAAAAACCCTTTCGTTTCATTAAATCTGTAGGTTTCATCTTGGTCTCTGATTGTACATTTGTTAGTGAGTGGTAATAATTGAAATGTGTCCGTAACCCTTTAGTTTCCTCTAATATAATAGTGATTTTTTTTGGTCTGTTTTGCTTATGATCACTTTTGACAACTTCCCACTCTTAGCATTTTTCTAATAAATATGTTTTCTTTCCCAACCCTGATGTCATGAGGTATTCTGTCTTCGACTCAGAGATGCACAACACTGCAGAGGAAGCACGTGACACACCCTCATCCAATTAGAACAGAGACTTAACTTTCTCTCACTTAACTAATCTCAAGCAAAGTCCACTTGCCTACAGCTAACCAAGTTTGTTTTTGTCACATGTTAAAGGAAAACTTGTTTTAAAGCATAATTCCTGCCCACTGTTTATGACTCAATGAAAAAAGTTAACACATTCAGAGTCTCTGTGAAGAATCGCAGTCGTTCAACAGCAGATTCAACTCAGTGTGGTTCATATTCCTTTGGAACTATAGTTGAGTTCTGTTTGACGCTGGTTCTGGGCTTTAATCCGGTGGTGCTCTTTGCAGTGATGTGCATGTCAGATTGGAACGAGACACAATATCCATGTTTTCGTCTACATTCACTCCAGAAATTAGGTTAGTATCACAACAATTTGGCACTGAATGCAGCTTATAGTGAGAAAATGTTCATCCTCACATCTGGCAAGTCACATACGTTCTGTTTTTTAATATTATTTTTGTAATCACAAAATACTTCAACATCAGAGGAGCCTTTGTACACTTTTTCACCCCAAAAGCTTTCAGAGCGATTTCCACAGCCTTCTTCAGCTCATCCAAACACAGCCATGTGTTGTTATCACCACTTGTTCTTGTAATTTTCAGATCAATCAGTGAAGCTTGAGTTAGGATATTAAATATATTTTTATCCCACACATGTCCCTAAGATGATTTGCCGCTATGTTTTAATACAATAATGCACCGTGACCCTTAATTAAGTCGGTTTAGTTGGCAATTTATTGAACCTTTAAACTGAAAAAAGCCTTCATAGGACATAAAATCACAAATCGGAGGAAGATTTTTTTCTGTGTTTCCCTTCACGACCACCAAACTGTATGTCAGTATCATTGAGTGTCTGAATTAACAGTCACTCACTGTGGAGTCACTGAAACTGACCACAAGGTGGCAGCAGAGGTCTTCATGTTCCACATCCTTGTACCACTCAGTCTTATGTTCAATCTATGGCCCTGTGCAAACTTGTCAGGCTTGAAAATTCAAGCTCCTCCAAACATATTCTTCTCAGTAAACTGTTTTTATTAGTGGAAGCAAACGGCAAGAACAAAAAGTACAACATAATACTTAAAAAGGAGAAACACAAAATGCTGTTTTTCTAATATCTTACTTTTTCAACCCACGAAAAACACAACAACCATTTTGATCAGTTCAGTTGCAGATCACATGGTGAGTTGCATTTGTTTCTTCATCAATACAGACCAAAAAATACATTGCTGAGTGTGTTTATTGTTGTTTTATTTTAAATTAATTCCCTTTGTTTTTCAGTTTCTGTGTGTGAATCCAGCATGAACTGCAGCAGCTCTAAGTCCATCAGATATGGAATGTCCCTTACTGTAAGTTTAAGTTTATTTTTTAATGTCTTATCAGTTATCTTTGTATTTTTTTTAATGTTGAGACAGACTGTTGTTGTTTTGGAACCTGTTATCCAACACTAAGTCATGTAGTTTTAGAAAAGGTTGGACATGAGTTGATGAAGAATCCAAAAACATCTTTGCTTTCACACCAGCAGGAAACACGTGTTCATTTCTGACTTTCCCCACATGTTACTGCTACATTTGTCACCAGTGTGTAAGGATTGAATCAAATCAAACCAAATGATATCTCCAACATTAACCCTGATATCTAATGTCCATATTTTGAGACTCTGACTCCAATTCTGTACTTTTTTAACCACTGCAGGCCTCTCCTCGTGTCCAGCACACAGCCTGACCTGTCTCAGTGAAGACTGCTGACCACCACTAACCAGGCATCGGTGATTTACAAGGTCAAAGGATGAAGGTATTTTCAGGGGCTCATCGGCCTTGTTGGGCTCAGAGTTCCTCATTGCCATAAAGAGAAACTGACAAACACCCAACCAAGCACATAAATACCCCCACGGCTTTCCAGTTTTTAGTCTGTGACTCCCTCACTTTCTCCCTGTCCTTCAGCCTCTGCTGCCCTCCTCATCGTCACTGTGTAGGTGAGAAACAAACTATTTTACTCTGTGGATTTTAGTGGCTAAAACGAACGTTGATGCTCAGTGACAAACTGATGATGGATTGATGAGTGATTGGATTATGATGGATCTGTGTATTTTCAATTAGTCCAATCAATAATGTACTTTACACTAATGTAACCCAAATCGAGCATATTTAGATTCTGTATTGTGCAAATACTTGATAATAGTGAGAATTAGAACAACATTTGAGATGAATGTAATGGAAATTAAAGACAAAAGCAGCGAGGAGCAAATTATACAAACAAATATTCAATGAAATATTAAGAAAATGAACCTACCTATACCTGTACCTATCAGCACAAAGTAAATCAAGTGATCTGAGAGGGACAGAGGATTTTGCACTTCCTCCTGGCTCCACTTATAGGCTTTGGGAAATCTGGCCCATGATTGGAGACTTTGACCAATCACAGAGTAGTTCTAGTGAGTTCTGATGCTGTATAAAGCTAATACACACTGGTAACAGCTCCAAGGAAATAATATAAAAAAAAACTCTAAAGGACAGTCGGACAATAGAGAATTAAACACAGGGCAAAATATGGGCGGAGCCTTTTAGAGATGAAGAGATTGGTCTCCGTCATCTGTACAGAATAAAAAAAAAAAGTTATTCAGCTCTCAAGAGTAACTTAAATTATAAACGTATTCATTTACTTTTCCTCGTAAATGTCACCGCTGACCTTTGACCCCGAGGCCAGGATTAGCCGTGACCTGATGGCTCAGAATGTGTGTGATACCCGAATCCTACAGTTTCTATTTTTACAACCGAGAAATGACGAGGAATGTGAAGAAATCACATCTGAAGACGAGACACACAAGTCCTCTTTAGTGCATTCAGGCCTGATTTAAAACGGTTAAAACAAAAAATAAATAACAAAACATAACCTCAGATCTAAAATGCACTGAAGGTTTAGTGTATGATGGTGGTAATAAAATGCTTTTTAATTGAATAAACTCAAAGTTAGTTGAATACATTTTCATGTGAGAGATAAGCATGATCAGTTTAAAAGAAAAAATTATATGAATGTGCTCGTTTAGTGACGTTTTGTCGATAAAGCTAAAATTCAAAACCGGTGTAGTTTTTCCTCCTGTCAATCATGGAGTCTTTTTTCTGACTGAAGGGTCAAAGGTCAAAGGTCTGCTCCTGATGTGATTATAACATGCTTATTTGAAGAAAAAGTAACATTAAATGGTGTTAATTATGCATTCTTTTAAACTGTAACTGAATCGTGTGTCGTTTAAATTAAATTACTATTTATTTTCTTTACTTACTACTGTTGTTTATATTCAGTGTTTCCTTTCACTTAATACAGTCTCTCGTTCATTTCTTATCCTAATCAGAGTCTGAAAGCAAAAAGTATCCAAGATGTCTGAGTAAGTATGACTTTACACGAAACATCCATAATTATTATTTAAGTTTGGATTTTGTAAAGAGAGGAAAATGTTATTTAGCCTTTGAACAACAAACATTGTGTGCTTTCCCTCTTATGATAAATTACGCAATTTGAAAGTTATTCTGTAATTTCCTGCATCTTTGATGTTAAACGCTTTGAATTTCATTGAGAATCCATTTTTGATGTCATGTTTTTGTTAATTACAGGGGAAAGAAGATGACATCGAGCCGCAGGCATCATCTGAAAGTACGAATCTGAACCGTGATTTAACCACAGAAAACTAAGCCATGATTTGTGATAATAATTATGCCATGCACTAAAATACTCATAAAATCAACTTGTTTTCCAGAGTTTGATCCTGTCGATCGCTGCTAACTGGTTGGAGCAGGAAGCCAAAGAGAATGTAGAAGCCAAAGAAGCTTACATGGCAGAGAACTGTGCCGCCCCTGACCTGAGCGGAGACCAAGCAGCTATGATTGTAAAAAAAAAAAAAAAAAAAACAAACTCTGAAACTCCAACGCTTTGTGTCTTGGAAAACACTGGAGTCGTGCACAGTTTATTTATTTATCTTTTTTCATATATGAACAGGAAATCTGCAAAAAGCTGTCCCAGTCCCTGGACAAGATCGATGAGGACAGATACGACGCTGAGGCCAAAGTGGCAAAGATGGACAAAGAGGTAACCACATCTGTTTGGTAATTAGACTTTACAATTCAGATACAGTCCTCTACCAAACGGTTGAGACGTCTGTTCATAATAGAAGTACAACATTCAGAGAAGTCACATTCAGTGCAATTTCTTGATCGATAAATTGAAGTAATCATTTTAACAACACTAACCCTTTTTTTCCCCTAATTTTACCAATGACAATGACAATGACAATGACAATGACAAGTCAATTGTTTGGTAGAGCATGTTTTGAAACAATTATCTGACCCTTATAAGACTTATTTTTGTTGAATTAAAGGGATAGTTCGGAATTTTGGACATAAGACCTATTTTCCAACTCAGCCGGTGTGATGGAGACGTTTTCAAGAAATTTCATTCAGCTCTTCTAGTTGCCGAGTTCGCTGGTGCTATGGCTAGCGCCATATTATATTTTTATTTAATCCAAGTATTGGGCTACTGTGACCCACCGGGTTTCTGTCACGTGCTTCTCTGTTGCAGTGGTGTGGTTACTTCACAACTAACCAGAGCACCACAGACAGATATGTCCATCAATAGTCTAGTGTTTTAATTGATTTGCCTCAGGTGCACTGTGGAGTCTGTATGAGTGTAGCACCAGTGAACTCGGCAACTAGAAGAACTGAATGAAATTTCTTAAAAACGTCTCCAGACGTCTCTCAATCACACCGGCTGAGTTGGAAAATAAGTCTTATGTCCTAAATTCCGAACTATCCCTTTAACTTACATAATTCTGTATATAACTCCTCCTGTGAAACGATAATATGTCAACAAAATAGTCTTACCTACGAAAGTCCCGCCGATATGTGTCATCAAAGGACGAGTGAATTTTCGTTGTGCCACGTGCTGTTTGAAGGAATGCTGTGAAGGCAAACTGCTCACAGACACAATGGTATAGATGGCTCATTCAGGTCGAGTTCAGCTTGATGCCTTTTTCAATGCGATATAGTGACTTAAAGTGTGTTTGACCAAATAGTTGAGTGGTAACGGGTTAATCAAAGTGTTAGGCATTTGGGTTTAAATCCTCTCTCTCTTCAAGGTACAAAAAGGTTTTATTACTTGGCTGATCTTCAGTATTTGACGTTACTCCCTAACTTTCTGTGACAGTTTCAGTCTGCTGTGTCGCAGATTCTTGAGCCTCTCTCCTGTGTCTTTAGATCGAGGACCTGAAGATGAAGGTGGTGGAGCTGGCTGGAGTGAAGAAGCCCGCCCTGAAGAAGGTCCGTATGTCTGCTGACGCCATGTTGCAGGCTCTGCTGGGAGGGAAACACAAGGTGACCATGGACCTGAGGGCCAACCTGAAGCAGGTCAAGAAGGAGGTCAAAGAGGAGGTGAGGCCGTTAGTGCATTGTGTCTTTGAGACGTGAAAAGTTGGAGGACGCACCTCATGCAGCGTTTTTTTTGTTCCACGTGTTCGTCCGTCAGGGTGCGGAGGCAGTGGGCGACTGGCGTAAGAACATCGAGGACAAAGCTGACAGGAAGAAGATGTTCGAGACGTCTTAAAGACTTTCAAATTCAACTTTGCATTTTCACTTGTTCTGGTCTGCGATGCCCACGGTTACATCTGAGCCTTTTTCATGGAATGGGGAAAAAACTTGTGCCATTAAATTGTTATTTTTTTGAATAAGGCAACGTTGTGATTCTGTAATCTTTTTTTTTTTAACAGTCAAAATTTGATGTCATATAGATTTAGTCTGTATGATTACATCTACTGATTCAAGTCAATGCTGCAGATATTCATCTTACAGTATATTTTAAAAAAATCTCGGAAAGTTTGGTTACAAAATCCTGACCATGGTTATGTTCGGTCTAAACATCCAACCTCCATGATACACTGCAGCTAACTGGAAATAGTTATTTACCTTCTCACGTTGAACAGCGGAGAGTCTCTCCTCAGTGTCAGTCATCAGATATGACTTCCTGTCACCCTAAGTAGCTCCACACCTCTTTGGTTTTACTTCCTCTTAATATTTGGTAACGATCGCCAACAAAGCTGCAGCAGCGTGGAGCTCCGTAAATGGTGAGTAACCACTTCCTCGTTTCATTTTTTCCATGTTCAATTATTGTCTGAAATGTCCTTAAATGTCCTGAAGCCTTGATTTTAAATAGTACCTGATGTAAAAGTCAAATGTGAATCACTTCCTGCATGTTTTTCAGTTAAACTATATGTGTTAAATGACCTCATTGTCATTTCTCACTAAGACAGTTCATTTAATACACAGACATAGTTTTGCTTGATGTAAACATACATCTGGTTTGGTCAAAGATGATGTTAAAGTGATGGAGGGTCAGAGCATTTGACACATGTTGCTTCAGAATGGTCTGAATGACCCTGAAATGATGTCTTTATCATTTCTTTAGTAGCTCTGCAGTGTAGGTTTGTTTTACTTATATAGTTGCTTATATGTACAGCCAATAGGAGCATCCTTTCTCCTCTGGGAACTGCCCTGTGATTGGTTCACAGGGCAGATTTCACCACAGCTGTACACGGTGCTCAGAGGCCGTGCAGATGTTTTGTTTTCCCTCGGATCACTTGATTTACTGTACGTTACGCTGGAAACTTAAACTCTCGTGGTGCAGAGTTCGACGGTGTTTTCAGAGGAGAGAAGCAGCAAACAAACCACGTTTCATTGTTTCTGTTTATGCAAACTAAACACGACCCGATCTGCGGGGTTTAAGATTTTATAGCCGTATCATTTGCCTACCGCAGCTTTAACCTGCTGCTAAGGAAACTGAATCTCTGCACACACACACACACACACACACTCACTCACACTGTGCCCTAACTGTTGAGTAACAATTGCTTCATCCCCCTCGCTTGTCTCCGGGGGAGGGAACATGATAGCGTCCATTCACTGTCCAGTCCGTGGTGGCAGCGTCCTGGGCAGGAATTTATGAGGTTCCTCTGAGAGTTGTGGAGGTATTTCTGGAACCTGTTGGCCCATTGGTCTGAAGTGTCTACACTACCATAAAGAGGACTGACTTTTGTGCTGAGTGAGCACTTCGCACACTATATACCCTGTTAAATCTTAAGTGTATGGGACTCGGCAGTGCACCCCCCTCCCCCTCGGTCCTCCTCGTCACGTTCAGTGAGGTGAGGGTCTCTCCTGCAGCTTGGCTTCTATCGTTGTGCCTGGAAACGGATCAGAGTCACGCTGAGGTCTGGTTCGTTTGGCCTTGTGTTGGACTTGTTTTTTGTTGTTTGTTTGTTTTGTTATTGTTTTAATGGTGGTGCTACAGACAGGTGTGACCTCTAACCTTTGAGGCTAGTCTGGAGGTAGACGCAGAGAGGAGTTAGACAGTGAGACATCAGCAGGGACTCTTTGGAGGGACACTGTAGGACATTCAGCACAGGCAGGTTGACATTTGAACTAATTGGTGAAGTAAAACTAGCAGATGAGTAATTTTGTCGTTTTATTTGTTGAAAATGCATTGTTTGGGTGTTTTTCAGTTAGCTTTGCATGGTGTGGCTGAAAATGTTAGTTTTTAAATGTTAATGTTCACCTTAAATCTCATTACAATGTCATAATAGCATTCTAATTCATTGAGTATTAATTGTACAATTGAGTTTAAAGAAAGACAGCTATTGACATATTGATTGATGCATTTATTGGACAGAATTGATGTTTGTGTAAATTAGATTAGATTTAGTAGATTTCTTTCGTTACATTGTTCTCCCCATGAAGACACTTTGTTGTGTCTCCTTTGTTAGATTGAAAGTAACCGTTTGTGATTTTGACAGAGAGAAAAATTGAAGATGTGATGTTAATGTTGCCACTAATGTTAAGGTTAAAGGTGTCTGTTGTCATCAATATCACTGGATTCAGGATCTGTGTGAAAACCTTTCATAACACAAAGCCTCGGTGTCTACGTTTTTATGAAAGTTTTACGATGTCAGCCTCTGTGTGTTATTGATCCGAGCAGTTTCTGGACACGCCCGCGTCATGCCGATGGTTCGCATGCCGGCAGGATGTTGGAATTGGTGTTAACGGCTCTCACGCGGTGTGCTTTTCCACACGTTCGGTTCCTCTGCTGGAGGCTGTCCGTGCTCAGATCTTTTGACTCCTCGTAAGAAGTCAAATTCCAGACAGAATGTCTTCTGAGGGGAGCAACTGTTCCTCTCAAAGGCCGCACAACATGTCACACCCCCCCCCCCCCCCACCCGCCCTTTGCCCTTCCAAAATTAGCCAGTTTGTGATTACTGGCAACAGGTTTTCCATAATAGTAAAGCATATCACTTTTCCTGCAGGAGGTGAAAAGGTGTCCTCAGTCAATCAGATTTGAGGACATCTATTCATGTCCAATTCAAGAGTCAGCGCGGAACCTTTCTGCTGATGTGAAACTAAAGAAACTTTCTTTTTGTCTCTGAACAGAGTGTGAAGATCACGAGCAGCCACGATGTCAGAGTGAGTACATTCTTCTTCTGCTACGTTCAAGAACAAAAACTGGTGTGAAACTTTTGTAACAGGCTTTATTGTTCTGCTCTGAGACAGTTGGAGCTGGTTGACTTCTGGGTTCTGTTGTAACTTCCCAGAACACCATGGCCAGGTGGTTTTCACCTGAGCAAATAAATAGATTTTGATTTTCATGAAAACCAAGTTTTCATCTTCATTGTTTTTTTGTTTTTTTTTAGAAATGTTTTGTTCCCAAATTCCTAATTTTCCAGTCATTTTGGAGCATTTTTATATCATGATGCTTTTCTTTCATTTTGTTAGACATGACACTGTTTTGTCATGTTTTGATGTATTTTGATGACAAGTACTTTTTATTGGGTGTATTTATTATCTCGGGTAAAAATCACCCGGCGTTAGTGATGGTGTTTTGAATTTGAGCGATAGTGTTCTGGGGTTAATACAAGAACTAGGAAAGATCCTAAATAGGGACGTAAGAAATATGATCACAAACAACATAAGGATTAATAACACGTGCTGTGGTGTGATCACAGGAGTAAACAGTCTGTTAAATAAATGACAATTAGAAATACAATGGTTTTTTTGATCTTTTGATTACAGTGTTCATGACAAATATGTATTTTGTACTAATTGTACAATAATAGTAAAATATTGCATTTATATGCAGCTTTTGGATTCCAGAGAAATGTAATGATGGGAAAAGCCAAATTCAAACCTAAGTAAATATGAATTGAATCAGCGGGTATAGTATGTAACTATAATTAATGGATTAAACTCTTTAAAATGATTAGTGTATTATAGTATTTATCAAAAACAAATTACCACAAGCGACAAAACGATCATTAGAGGAAAACTTCTAACAGTTTCCATGTTTCATTTTTACGATGAGGCGTTGGACAAGTGTCAAACTCAACCTCCTGCTGCTACAGGGGGAAAAAAATATCAAAGTGACAAATTCACAGTAATTCATCCATGAGGCGACATTATCGTCTACGCGCAATTTCACTCTTCACGTAAAGCGATGTGAACACGTGTGACCGCAGCAGTTGACCTCTCGCCTCAGATGACAGCAGCTGTACGCGTCGCTGCCATGTTGACGTGGGCAGATCATGCACAATAAGAATAAGAATAATTCCTTTTATTGCCGTTTCAAACAGTTTCAGTTTGTTTTTTTACGGCCAATAACAATTTCTACACAGTGATCTGCTGAAACTGTAGTTTCTTTAGACAAAAGGTGTTGTTGGGGATTTGCTGTGAAGGAATGCTTCAACATTTCTCTCTGTTCTCTGGTCGCAAGTTACAATCAGGTCTATTGCTGATATTCTATATCTATGTGTAGATTCAAGGCCACAGCATTCCACAACATTCAGTCTAATATAAGAGAAAATAAGTACTTGTTATCATAAGTAAGTAAGTATTATAAGTAAGTGTTATCAATGGTTACTCTTGCCGTTGCATGAAATAGTGACCAGAGTTGTGCAATCACAAGTAATACCAATACCAAGCTCATCTTTACAGTGGACCGATGTCCTGTTATGCTCTTTTCTGTCACTAGGTGGTAGTATTCAGCTGAGCAGTGAGCTGCTTCGATTGACAGCAGCAAATGAGTTTAGCATGATGGAAAATGAAAGCCAGCATATGTATTTCTAAGCTTTCTAAGCTCCAATCCACACATCACAATTCGTTTGTAAGCTCACCTCTACCTAACCTGTTCGCTAAGTCCATGGTTCTCAAACTGTGGTACGTGTACCACCAGCGGTACGCAAGCTTCCTGTGGAGTTAAAGTCAGAATTACTGTTCTACTGTGTATACTATAACAAAAAGATAAAATAATAATGATCAGAGTCACCTTATCTCTCACTCCATCTTAATCTAATATCGCTATACCAGTGCGTGAAGTATATGTGAGGATGATAGAAGAGCAAAATCTTACTGGGAATAAAACTGCCTCCTTGGATGATTTACACCGCTGTATTTTAACGTTGAGCTAAGATGGTGTTACTTTAGATAAGATTCTCCACATTTTCTCAGGTGCTACTTGGTATAAAAACGTCTGAGAACCACTGCACTAAGCTATACATTAAATAAGGACATTGCCTCTGGACACCATAGGAAAACCTATGCAAAACAAACAGCTTTTACACTTTAGGTACAGGTCTGTGCCCTGTCGCTAAAGTAGTGCAGGTATAAATATGTGGTAATGTATCATTGTTTCTCACTTCAGAGCACAAAGTGGATGTTCAAAATTCTGCCATGTAAACACTAGACAAGAGTTCCATCAGTTCTGAGAGTAACCTTGTCATTTTTTGTCTCAAAGTGGAAAGAAGATGACGTCCAGCCGCAGGCATCACCTGAAGGTGAATAATAAAAACCTCTCCCTTTTCTTTTCTTGAGAAGTTTTTGTCACTTAAAAAGCTTTCGTGTCCGCGCAGAGCCTGATGCTGCAGATTGCTGCCAGCTGGATTGTGCAGGAGAAGAAGGACATTGAAGAGGCGAAGGTGGCCTACATGTCCGAGACCTGCCCCGCCCCCGACCTCTGTGGAGACCAGGCTGCTCTCATGGTGAGATGACGACAATAATCCTCAAGATACTGCTGTTGGAGTAGATTTTGTGCCAATCCTAAATTGAAAGATTACACATTACATTTTAGTGGCCAAGCAGCTTGTGAAACTCAGTTTATGGTGGCACGGTGATACGGAGAGCAAGCCATGCTGTCTGAAAAGGCAAAAATTGAGGTAACTCCTGATGTAGGTTCGATTGTTTGTCAACAGGAACTTTGTAAAAAGATCGCCCAAGCCATAGACAAAATCGACGAGTCAAGGTACGACATCGAGGCCAAAGTTCAGAAGGCAGACGTGGAGGTGAGAGGCACGAGATATCGGTATAATTGTTGTCGTTTTTCACAACCGGAGGTCACACACTGTGTTTCGTGTTTCTTTCTTCTCCAGATCGAGGACCTGAAGCTGAAAGTGGTTGACCTGGCCGGAGTGAAGAAACCCGCCCTGAAGAAGGTCCGCATGTCTGCCGACGCCATGCTGCAGGCTCTGCTGGGAGGGAAACACAAGGTCAACATGGACCTGAGGGCCAACCTGAAGCAGGTCAAGAAGGAGGTCAAAGAGGAGGTGAGGACCAGTGCAATATTAAACACACACAAAAACAAAACAAAACAAAACAAAGGCTAATCCAGCAAAGTGGAAAACACATGTAGACTGAGCTTCAGCTGATACTCAGCTGTGTGCATGGTGTTGTCTCTCCAGCCAACAGAGGCAGTGGGCGACTGGCGTAAAAACATCGAGGATAAGGCCGACAGGAAGAAGATGTTTGAGACTTCCTAAAGCTCTCGTGGTCCGGCGAGGATAACACAGTCAGGGGGACATTTCTGTCCGAGGTCTGAGTGACTACATGTGTCTCCAAGTCCCCGTGGGACAGAGAGGGACAATTATTTTCAAAATTATTATTATTATTATTTTTTTTTTAAAACCATCAAAGTTGAGTTTGATCCAAACAGAGACTGGACTGAAACAAAGCTATATTTAAAAACTAATAATTGACAGAGAGCGTGCAGGTTTTCATGGAGTCTTAAATAAATAAATAAGGATTAAATTGTTTACTATTCCACGTTTTAATTATTAATTATTTATCACTTAAAGCATTACGTACTGAGAGTATTTCAAAAACATTGGAAACCACTGATTTCTTAGATACATTTCATTTTCTGTAACACAAGGAATTAAACTTTGGCTGTTATGATGATGACAGCGATGTAAAAAAAAATATAAATAAATATGAGGACTTTGAGTCAATAACACCTTTGTCGAATTTTTGCTTCCAGTGTAAAGAGCGAGGTTTCAATGAGAATGCATACACATAGGTTTATTATTAATATTAAGTGATTTTAGCCACTTAATAAGAAAACATGTGCATTCTTAAGTCTCCGGTATCTAAAAAATCTGAGATTTGCAAACTGCTCACTCTCCCGTACCGATTCCTATAGAGAAAATCTGGATTATTTAGCCTTTGCCGTGACACTGGAGTTGCTTGTCGACCTTTGCCTTCTTTTGTTAAGTTTTTGTCACCTTGGTAAATCTGAAAGATGGATTTTAAAATCCAAAGTCACAAAATAGATTCGAATAGCAACTTCTGTACGTGTACCACACGGACTCTGGGTTTAGGTTTGGGGAGTGAATGTGAGCAGCAGTGAAACGAAATACTATATATATATATGATGGACTTACTTTAAGCAGGCTTTGATTTCATTAGCTTTTGTCAATTATCCATTAGCATTACCAGATGCTGAGGGCTAACAACTTGGCCGTCACTTAATATCAAATTATAATGAGTTATTTCTTTCTGATTCTTTATTAATAGACTCATTTTCCATCATAAATATTTTCGTATATGACCTTTTTGTCGTTCCACATCGAAAAACAAACCCTTTTAGTTTGGTGAAATGTCACCTAAATATGACTTTGATATCTTTTTCTTAAATAAATTAGACCTTTTTTCCACATGATCAGCCCTCATGGGTCATTTGAGTTTGAGAGCCCAGCTCTAAAGTCAGTACACAAACATGAAATCGATATCCAATCCAATTATCTGATCATCTCATGTTCTGTCTCTCAAAATGTGGAATTATTCCTTTGGAAATAAAGAGAATTCCTCGTAAAGATTTATATTCGTCCAGTAGATAAAATATCTCATAGTGGTTGAAATCACTGTTAACAAACTGAAATTACTTCTTGAAAAATTCAAGTGGGAATGCAGAATTGAAAGGACATTTTTTTTTGGAGAGGAGTCCTGAGTCTTAAGGATTCTTAAGGAGTCTTAAGGAGTCTTAAAGAGTGTCACCCTGGCCTCACTTTGTTCAGTTTGGGGTTCTTTACTCCTTGTAACCCTCACACTCTGCCCCAAAATACAGCAAATCAGATAAACTTGAAGTCTGTTCACTGCAGAGAGGGCGGTTAGCAGAGTGGGGCCGGGCTGGGGTGTATTTCAGGAGCTCGTCGGCCCATTGGTCTGACTCGGAATCCATATCCTTAAAGAGGATCTGGGCAATTTGCTGAGGCATCGCAACCCACCATATATACCCTATTTCATTTTTCACTGTCTGTGGCTTTGGCAGTGTCCTCTTTTCCTCCACCAAGTGTGTCTTATCCTCTTCTTCCTCCTCAGGTGAGAAATCCTACTTTTTGTCGTCATTTTTTTTTGTGTTTTATTTTTTGTTTGTTTTTAAATCTCATCTCTGAGAGCAGCATCTTCTACTTTACCCAAAAAAACAAAAAAAACAAATCTTAGGCTTTTGTTTCTCCACATTTGACCTACGGTGACATCCTGAACTCACTTTCCACGTGTTTACCGTGACATCTGACCTGCGCTGACAGACCCTAATTTATTGGACCTGTTCACCTCCAGTGGTTTGTTTTATGAGCCTCGAACTGTTTGCAGCTCTCAGTGTTAGAGGGTGATTGTCACTCTCGGACAGCTTGAATGCCACTTTGTCACCATGTCTGAAGAATTCAAAGAGGAAAAGACATGTCATTCTAAATTTGAGTTCAAATTTGTGATGGTTAAAATGAAATTCCTTTAAATCTGTGCTGCTTTTTTAGTCTCAGAGAGCATGTTTAAAGTAGTAACAATCAGACAGACTTAATGACACCTGAATGCTTTAATTAACTTCATTAATATTCATATTAAGTGTTAATATCTTGGTGGCTGTTCAGTTATAAAGATTGCAAAGTTGTTAAATTGGAGCATGAGATGGTGCATGAAGGTGTGCTTCGTCTGTTGAGTCGCAAAAATGATCTTAAAATGTTCTACTTTTGTTTCAAACAAGTGAACAAATTCAAACACAGCGCCAGATATGGGCCTTATATATATATATTTGACTATAAAGGGAATTTAAAGATTAAAAAAAAAAAACAGTTTTATATTTAGCTAATGACATTCCTGTTGGATATTTTTTTCCAAATTAACCCTTCGCCCGATCAGGCCGTAAACTGTTCGGACTCGACACTCGATCCCCGAGTTTCCCAGTTTAGTTCAGTTGACGTCGCTGCTCTTCAGCTGTGGCCTCGGATCGCGTTACAGCGCAAATATTCTTGTCCACCGTTCTTCGCCATAGCTGTAGAACATGCTGATCTCGGAGAATCCCACACTGCCTCGCTGATATGATCATCCCAGGTCAAAAAAAAAAACGGTGAACGTTTCCTCCCCTCAGTGTTTGTTTCTGTGTTTCTCCGTGCAGGTCGTGAACCACAAATACTGCCAGGATGTCTGAGTAAGTCTGAGCAACGGCTTTTCCGTCACATTTATATAAAAATGACCTCAATTATTTCTGCGCTAGAAAAGCTTTTAACACCGTGAACACAGAATGTAAAATAATACTCTAAAATGATGTGACACTTCCTGTCTCCAAACAGGAAAAAGATGACCTCGAGCCGCAGGCATCACCTGAAGGTAACCAAACAAAGATTCTGACATAAGTTTTGACCATCTGCTCTTGATCTAATGGTCAACTAGAGCTTGATCTGATCTCGATAATCGCTCAAAGCTGCTTTACTCTACACCTCTATCATACCCATTGACCATCAGGACAACAGTCATTGACACGTGTGTGTGTGTGTGTGTGTTCTTTCTTTCCTGTAGAGTCTGATCCTGCAAATCGCCCAGAACTGGCTCACGCAGGAGAAGAAAGATGATGTCTCGGCAAAAGAGGCCTACATGGCAGAGCACTGTCCTGCCCCAGACACAAGTGGAGACCAGGCCGCTCTCATGGTGAGAGAAGCACAGATATGAGCTTCAGTTAGAATTTATTTGGGTGGAGAAAAAAAAGCCCAGTTCACGCAGCTTTGTGTGTGAAAGCAACAAGCTCAAGGTTTTCTGGAGAAAGTAGGAAGTCAACAGGTGCAGCAACGGAAACCTCCGCAATATTTCTTTCATTGATCAGTAGGAAAAAAAATGATTTAATGGTTGGCTTTAAGCTACTTTCTTTACTTTCAGATGACACGTGTTTATGACCACAGAGAGTGAAGGGTTTATCGTATAGATGCTCTATAAAACAGAGGAAACAGGTCATTGTTGTGAGGACAACCAGTGCTCTGCAAATACAGGATGTTAGGCTACTTAAAAACCTTCTCTGTTCATAAACCTGCTTAGAAATCAGAACAATACAAACACAAACATCATCTGAAAATGTCGCATTTTCAAGTTGTGGATTTGGTAACCTTACCTTCCCATAATGCTTCTCAGGAACCTCAGAGATGCTGAATTGTGATGAAGTTTTCAATGGAAACACACTAAAATTTTCAATTTGGTGTTAAAATCATAGTTAGAATGACATTTTTCAGATATGAATCAGACCACTAAAGATATGTAAACACACTTGTACTCAAATGAGAACTGCGTTTGTATTTCAGGAAACCTGCAAGAAGCTCAGTGCCCTCATCGACACCCTGGACGAGGAGAGGTACGACGCACACTCCAAAGTGCAGAAGGCCGACAAGGAGGTAAAATTCTTGCGTCGCCCGCAGCGCCAGCGACCTCCTCCAGAGCAGCAAACTTGATCTACTGACTTCTTGTTTGTCTCCCAGATTGAAGACCTGAACATCAAAGTGGTGGACCTGAGAGGTGTGAAGAAGCCCGCTCTGAAGAAGGTCCGTATGTCTGCTGACTCCATGCTGAAGGCTCTGCTGGGCTCCAAGCACACGGTCAACATGGACCTGAGGGCCAACCTGAAGCAGGTCAAGAAGGAGGTCAAAGAGGAGGTGAGTTCACAGTGTGTAAGCAGGTAGGCCTGGTAGAGATGTTTGGTTGGAATCTATCTATCTATCTATCTATCTATCTATCTATCTATCTATCTATCTATCTATCTATCTATCTATCTATCTATCTATCTATCTATCTATCTATCTATCTATCTATCTATCTATCTATCTATCTATCTATCTATCTATCTATCTATCTACTAGGCATAGGGCTCCTCTGAGTTGAGAGACTCCAATTTCTAAATTTGAGATTTGAATGTGAGGCGTGACTGATTGTTTGTCTTTGTATATCAGCGATGTGATGCACTGGTGAGAGGTGAACTCTCACTTCATGCAGGCGTCAAGTTTTATTAGACCTAATGTGGTTTTACTGTAACCTAAAATATTAAGGGAATACGCATTTATAAAGCAAAGTTTGATGTTTATTAACCTATAGATTTGAATATATGTAGTCTGCAGAGGCGGTAAATTCATGATCCTCATCATGATGATGTAGTGAACCATCTGTAGACTGTCAAAAGTTACATTTCTGTGATAGTTGAATCTGTTTTTCTGTTTACTTTCACTCAACACATATATATTGTATTGAGCTGGTGTTGGTGCACCTCCGCAAATACACAGACAAGGATGCCTTCTCTCATATGAACAGGAGATTAATATATTTATTTTTTATTTCCCTTCTATCTGCAGCCTACAGAAGCAGTCGGCGACTGGCGTAAGAACATTGAGGATAAGGCAGACAGGAAGAAGATGTTCGAGTCTGCCTAAGCCTGAAACAATGCCGCTTTTTTTGTCATTCTCTTTGTATGAACTCCACGTGTCTTGCATCAGTTGGTTGACCCAGGTGGCTGTTTTTCTGTTTTCTTTAAATCACTAAGCAGGTTAGTTTGTCGGGGAGAGGAAAATTACTTACTGAAGGTGTCGTCTGAAGGTTCCTTTTTCTTTCTTTTCTTTCTTTTTTTTTTTTGCACTTTGTTTTCTCTGGAGGGTGAGGAGGAGGAGGAGAATGTCGAGAGTTTCTGCAGGTTCACACGCCGACGCGCGACACCAAGTCTTAAACTCCACACATTCAGGGAGACATTCTCACAAACGGAATATACAATGTTGAATAAACCAAATAAAGTCAAATGTGGAAGTAAATAGGTATTGTTGGTTTTGTCTTTTTCTTCTGTCTCACCATTTTCACATTCACACTGTTAACTGTAACTGTTAACTATAAATATTTGTATTTGTTTTGTATTCGAATTTAGAATGAGTGTTCAAAATTATTTTAAAAAGCGCTAATATAAGCCAATTAAATATATCCATAATTAATGCTATAATATAAACAACGTAATCAGTAGTGTGTGATTGTGTGATTGTTTAGTGAACATCATCACAACAAATTTTACATTTCATAGTCGTTGTGTACGAAGTCATAAATAAAGCCAATATATTTCATATATATATGTTATATAATTTCAAGATAATTATTAATTCAAACATATCTTCATAGTTTTAGCCAATATCCTTTTTGATGCTGAAAGGAAGTCAATTGTCAATTAAGCTGCCACCCTGCCAGTAGGTGGCGCTATTTCCTTGACTTAGTTTTCCATATTGATATTTTCTTGACAGAGCTCTTATCTCACAATGAAGTTTCGAGGAGATTGGGTAATGTACAACAACATTACAGGCCACTTCCTGTTTTGTGGCGAAAAGTTGAAATTAGCACATTTTCCGATGGTTGCCATAGCTACGCTCTTTTGAATATGCGAGACTTTTTAACATTCGTCGTGTTTATTTCTGTTGGTACGATTAACGTGCTCAGACAATTTCGTTAATTACGAAAGATGTACAAATCGCCATAATAGAAATTCAAAATGGCGGACTTCCTGTTGAGTTGAGGCCACGGTCCCGGTTGACTTTTTGTCCGTCTTGGGCTGTGACACGTTTCCACCAAGTTACGTGAAATTTGGTGTAATTTAATTTTGGCTTTGTCCTACCAGGTTTCACGTTTGGGGGGCGCTACTGAGCTATTTTGTACTACTTTTACGTATTTCCCATATTTTCTAAACATTTTCGCCACTTCTGAGTTGAGTGAATCTTTTTCGTCCCTTTTCACCAACATTTTGTACCTCAATAATTGGAAGAAAAAAACGAAGTCCAGGAATTCCACTCGGCCCTAATATTTCACTGAATCAACTGATGGCTCTTCACATTCAGCGTAATAAAAAGGTAAGGTATTTCAATTTTCATTTTTTTCCAACACATTCATCTTTAAACTACAGTATATTAAAAAACTATATGATTTAGGGTGAATCCTCAGGGAAAACCCCCGCATACTTGCAGACTAATGACCGTACTCCAATGTGTTTCCTGATTTGTTAAACATCACACAACAGCAGATCTGATGAACCCAAGCTTCTACAGCTCAGACAGATCTCTATGTGACTCATACAGCCAGCTTGAGCCTGGCTTTTGTGTCATGACTCTCATTTGACTCATGGTGATAAACAAATGTTTGACAGGGAAATAAAAACCCTTTTAAATTTTGAAAACTTGACACTGCATGTTGTTCTGATTTTCAGGAAAACCAGAGACTCTTCCACAAACCTGGACACAATCCCAACATCTACAGCAGTAGCACTTAAGGTGACACAGTATCATTTTACTATCTTTGTGACTATTTTCAATGTAATTATTATATTCACTGTGTACTTTTTTGATCTACCAAGACTTTGTTACTTACCTATACAACTTTTCCTGTATATATGTCTGTATATATTGTTTTGAATTTCCAAAAGTATGGGATTTAAAGTTCAAAGTTTGGAGGACATGAATGTGTCAGGTCCATAATCATGAAGTGTTTTCAGCTCAAGTTTGTGACAGAGAAACCGCTGAATGAGCATCTTCTGAAAACTTTTACCAGAATCATCATCATCATCATCATTATTCTGCGGATTATTTCACACACACAAACCTGGCAACCCCCCCACCCACATGGAAGTGCTAACACATCCATACAGAGACCAGCTCCCATCAAAGAGCTGATTATCATCACCTCCAAATCCCATTAAGTGCCTGTTAGTTCTTCATTGGTTTTCAGATGACGCACGCATGCGCGCACACACACACACACACACACACACACACACACACACACACACACACACACACACACACACACACACACACACACACACACACGCGCAGACGTGCCCTCACACTCCTTGTATGGTCCCTCTGGTCTGTTGTGGACCCCGAGGCACTGGGCCCCTCTAGAGTTTCCTCTGCTGCTAACTTTGTCCTCTCAGCCTCCATGGGAATGCGGAGAGATGCCCCCCCGAGTTATATTTGAATCATGTGACTCCACCGAGGCTCCCACTAAAAAAAAACGGGGTGTGAAGGAAGTATTTTACACAGAGGTAACTGTAACAGTTTGATTTGTTTTTGTTCCCTCTCCTGCTGCCTTCGGGTGCAGTTTTCACACTTTATTTGCCTCCAACCTCGGAAAACGAACCAGTAAACAAGACATTCACGCTTGATTTGTACACTTGCCTGTAACTCAGTGCTGCTGGCAAAATCATCATAAAAACAACCAGCTGCTCCGGACATGTTAAACTGACAAACCTAAGGAAGAGAAAGGCACATTGGAACATCTGCTGAAATGAAGGAAAGGCAAAACATAAATTAACAACATTAACATGTAAAACTTCTACCACAGCTTTAAAAATCAGCATTAAGTAAGTATTGTTTATGACTTTACAACATATCATAGAACAAACAGGGTCTTGTGTTTTGCTCTTTTTCGATCAGACCAAAAATGCACTCTCAAAAGCAAAAAAAACAACACAAAAAAGCATTTCCATCATTTAGATTCCAGAGAGGACATATACTAAAAAGTTTTTCTGCTGTTGTAGCTGATCTGCGTCTTTTTGGTCCAGCATTCCTTGCTTTTTCTTTTTCTTTCGTCATGACTTTACTGGGGCCTTTCTATCATTTTGCACCAGGCTGATCATTTTCCATCAGTAGAAGCCTCTCTCTGTTGCTCACTGGATTACCTTCTCTTTTCCTAAGATATGGCTGTGTGTGAATAATAATTATGCCACTATAGAGAAGCTGTTTCAGAAACACTCAGACCACAGAGCACATCTGGCATCAACATCCATGCCACGTTCAGTAACTTACATCATTTTTCTTCCCCGTTCAGATGTTGGTCTAAAGGCTTTTAATTGCTGCCTTGTGATTGGTTCATTTGATATGTGCATTTAAATGAAGCAGTCGAACATGTTTTAAGTGGCTAATAAGACGTCTAAAAAAAAGTTTTTATTGGTGAGAGCTCCGCCATGTTTGCCAGCTTTATCAGTCATCAGTAGTAGACGGAGGCTTACTAAAGCTGCTTTAAATTAAAACAGCTGCTGCTGGAAAAATAGTGTGTCTACTTCACGTGCTAGATAAATAAAGCAAGGAGCTACATGCGTGGAAGAGACTGAGGAAGTGTCACTTTCAATAATTCCTCGCATAAAAACGTTAATTAGTGCAGCTTCACTTCCCGAATTCATCTACAACTGTTTTAATAATAGCTTTAATGATGTTCCGTTGTGCAGCTGGTGTGTGTGTGTGTGTGTGTGTGTGTGTGTGTGTGTGTGTGTGTGTGTGTGTGTGTGTGTGTGTGTGTGTGTGTGTGTGTGATGTTAGGTTCATGATGTCATGGCGTCCTGAGGTGTCCTGCATGCTCTGACTTCGGCACATGTTAGAGCAGCTGCCAGCGCTCTCAGAGGAATGTTTGTTCACCTCAGTGAGCGACTGTCATTAAAAACCTCACCAGTAATGGGTTGGCAAAGTTTTGCTGGCATCATTTTTAACTTTTTTATTCTTGCTAAACTATGTCCACAATAAAGACAATGGTTTGTATCGTGGCGTTACCCAGTAACATGAACAAACAAGTGATGTTCATCACAATCTACTGTGATGAAGGTTTGATGGTTTAATCCTCGAACACTATCGCTCAAATTCAAAACACCATCACTAACACCGGGCGATTTTTACCCGAGATAATAAATACACCCAATAAAAAGTACTTGTCATCAAAATATATCAAAACATGACAAATTTGAGTAGTGTTCTTTTATTTTAATGTCATGTCTAACAAAATAAAAGAAAGGCATCATGAGGGGACCATATAAAAATGCACCAAAATTACTGGAAAATTAGGAATTTGGGAACAAAAGATATCTAAAAAAAAAAAATAATAATGAAGATGAAAACTTGGTTTTCATGAAAATCACATAAATGTATTTGCTATGGTGTTCTGGGGTTAAATGTTACACGGTTGATTGACAAGAGGATGGAGCAATGATCCTGCCTAATTGGAAAAAATCAGCTTGAAACTGTGAAAATGACTCAAAAACACAATTATATCTCGTTAGATTTTGAAAAATTTAAGAAAAAAATAAGGTTTTTTAATTATTACTCATAAACAGATAGAACTGCCTGATGAAGATGCTAAGAAGATGCGAAAAAGCTGAAAGAAGCTGCCCACATTTCTGTATAATTAGTCGGGCTGAATAATGTGGGGAAAAAAGTATTTCATGTGCATCAAGCTGGACAAAAAGACTCTCAAACGTCCACGTAACAAGAAAAATGGTCTGTACCAAGTTTCTGTGAGAGAGGGACATTTTGTGCCCAGAGCTGAAACCTGTTCATGCATAAAGCAAATAAAGCTCTTGATCGTCTTCTGTTATGATGTGAATGAAGGGTCAGGTCAGTAGGGGGCATGTTTGTCCTGTTTTTCAGTAGCACTCCACACTAGTCTGAGATATCAGCTCAAGTTAAGAGTGAATGGCTTCAAGTTTACTGAGGATCTTGTTGTGTTATATCCACTACACACTGCTAAAAGAGAGTCGGTGATGACGACATAACAGCAGTAAAATTCAGACCGTGGTGGGAAACATCGAGCACTCGTTTGAACTTCCCCGAGAGAGGTTTTACGACCATTTGAGCAGAAATTCTGTCCCTATGCGAACCAAGCCGTTTCATCAGGCGTCTACGGTGGCTCATGTCACACAAATCTCTCAGGTGAAGAAAGCAGATGTGGTGCAGTCCTGGGGTGTTTGAGTTACATATTAATCTGTGGTTGTGAGGCCCGTCGGAGGCCGTTTCCGTGGCAGCGGAATGAACATTTTGGTTTATAGGTGGACATTCTTGTAGTGAGCATCTGTGGCATTGTGAAAGCTTGATTTTCAAACTCATGCAACTGTGTGTGTGTACTGTAATCAGAATTAACGTCTCTCAACACACTTCATGACCACAACCCCAGCAGCTCCTTCTCAGTGACCCAGGCTGTAAAGTCCTTTGGTGTCGTCATGTCCAGCCTGCTGGAGGTCATCGTAAAAGTTCAAGGAGCACTGTTAAATTTAGTGCCTGCTCAAAATTTCATTAACTTTCTCCACGTTTTCCCCTCCGTAGACCCCATATGGTTTCACTTTGACGACACCAGCGCTCACAGACTGAAGGAATCACACCACCTCTTGCACGCCTGTTGTCATGTCTGTATGGTGATTTATTTCTTCTTATTATAATTTTTTTTTTAATCCAGCCGTCCGTGCACTGTCTGCACTCAGCACAGATTCTTGTTACAGAGAACTAGAATATGTTGTAGTGTTATCAGTAAGACAGAAAACTCAAGACAGCGCCGTCTCCCTCCCAAGAGCTGCAGCTTAAACCTAAAATATATACATTCAAACGATGTAGACATAGCTGGATTAAAGGTTTGGGGCAAATATGCTATGCTTTATCTTCTTTCGGTTTCTCCCTTCAAGGGTCACCGCAGCAGATCGTCTGTCTCCATCTCGCCCTCTATCCCTTGTCTTTACACCGGCCGACCTCATGTCCTCCGTCTGCACAGTCTTCTCTGTGGTCGAGCACGATGAACCAGTGCTGGCAAAAAGTATAGACTTTGGTCAAGCTAAAAAAAAAAACGTTGTTGATGTTTGTGTCCCAAACGTTGAACATCTAACTGTGCTTTCAAATTGAGTGAAAAGGCATATTGTGGCTGAATTATTTTCAGGCCAAGCTTATTTTCTTTTTATGTTTTGCTTCCGACTGGTACGCAATGTTGTTGATTGTTGAAAATTTGGAATATTCCAATTAGCAAACGTGCATAGCTGGGACTGCTTACAAGCAAATAAGAATTGTGTACAAGCAGAGCTTGTCTTGCATGTCCTACATGAGACTATTTTAACCATCAACAGACCAGAAAATGTACTGTGAGTAAGTGCTTTTGCACATTTTTTCCAGAATAACTCAATATCTGGCAGTTATTTCCAATTTACTGCATGTTAAAATAGTGTATTAACAATTTAAAAGGAATAAAAAAGGAAACATTTATGTGATTTTTGAACAGTATAACACATATTTACAATAAAACTTTTGTTCTCAGTCTTTGTCTCAATGTGCAAAAACAGTTCCAAAAAAATATGTACAGACGTTTTTTCCAACTCTCGCTTCTTTGGCGACAAAGACGCTGATTCTCCAGCTTGCTGCAACAGCGTGAGTGAAATTACCGTAATAGCCACATGTTGGCTTTGACGTGCAACTTAAATTTTATAAAGATAGCATGAACTGGCGTGTAATTAAAGTCAGAGTGTTGGGGTTAAAGTCAGAGTGCTAACCTCCTAGTGGTTTTCCCTAAGGCAACGGCTTCTGCAATGACCCTGGGTTGCAATACCACCGGGGGGCGGGGTTGGAGAACCAGCAGGCCTGCCTGCAATGGCTTCCTCCCCCCCGGCTCCTGGCAGGTTCTACCATGGTGGGACAAGTCCCAGGTTAGCTGCCGCTGGCTAATAGCACCTGCATAAATCCGTTGGGTTAGCAACCCCCCACATAAAACAAACCTGCTATCAAACCTCGCATATGGAACCCAAACCGGAGCTGAGAGTGCATCTCATAGTTACAATAATGCAAAGTAAGCTTACGCAAATGTGTCGATGTGAAAGGATTAAAGGAAAAAATTATTTTTTTGATTATATTGGATCTCATTTTTTGGATTAGGTGAATTGGTCACTCTAAATTAACCATAGGTGTGAGAGTGTGAGTGAATGGCTGTTCGTCTCTATATGTGGCCCTGCGATGGACTGGCGAACTGTCCAGGGTGTACCCCGCCTATCGCCCAATGTCAGCTGAGATGGGCACAGCACCCCCCGCGACCCTCTGGTGGAGGATTAAGCAGTAGATAATGGATGGATGGATGGATCTCATTTTCACAAATTCAGTTACATAACTGATGACATACTATCGAGTTCAAAGTGACCTGATGATGTCACTGGCAAGATCAAAGCAGTGTGTTGATGTCACCACTTAGTATCTTGGCAAGTCAGCGTGTCTGTGGCAAGAGTTGACACTCATGACCTCTACAGGCAGCCCAGGTACCCCACGCTACACCGGCCACACACAGGCCTCCAACTCCAAAGTGAACATGAGACAAAAAGCCCTCACAACGTCCCAAAGGGGTGGCGGCGTCTCTTACACCAAAGCCCCCGCATCTAAAAAAAAAACGAAACCACAAGACCCGGAGTTTATCCGAGTCATCACCACAACCAGCAAAGACACGATCATTCACAACCTTAGGATTCCCAAGGGTCCTCCCATGTCTGAGATTCTTCCAACTCGAGAGGATCTATGTCAAGCTGAAGAGACCATGAAGCTGCACAAGCTGGAGGCCACGCGGGTTTGTGAACAGAGCTGCGCCGACGCTGCGAAAATAGTCCAGAAAGTTCGACAGCGCACGTTAGGCCGGGCCCATCACCTGATGATGGAACAGGAGTATGACGTCAGAAACCTCAACAGTCTTATTATTGGAGCGAAGTATGACGCCCTCAATGAGGCCAAGATGAAGGAGAATAAAGAGCTCCGGGACAAATTTATTAAAGAGGAGAAGGATCTGGAAGCAATGGACAATTTGACCATCAAAAAGTATTGGGAGGCTATTGAGGACAGAGAGAGGAGGCAGCGACAGTTTCGAATTGACAGACGGATGCGCATCGTTGAGCAGATCGAGCAAAACATGGAAGTGAAGAGACGCGAGAACGAGACGAAAAGGTTGGAGGGGCAACAGATCCGACAGGAGAACGAGAGGAGGCGACAGCAAATGATCCTGGACAAGAAGAGGAAGAGAGTGGAGGACCTGCGTATGCACGAGGAGAACATGCAAGTCAACAGGATCATCATGAGCAAGGACAAGAGGAGGAAGGAGGAGTTGCTGGCGGACAGGATCCACATGGAGCAGGTTAGAAAAAACATAGCCAAGGCAGACAGGTACGACGAAGAACAGAGGCAGATCAGGGTAGAGAAAGACAGGCTTTTTAACGAGAGCCTCGAACAGTCTGTGGAGGATCGTAAGCTCTTCTTCAGATGCAAGAAGCAAGAGGAGGACATGGAGAAAAACTGGAGGGATTATTACCACATGCAGAAAACGTCGCACGTTTCCGATTATACACAGAACAAGCTTGACCAACTGAGGGTTTCAGGGCTCCCTGCGATATACTACCACAATGTGGAGAGAGGTTCGGGGGTCGCGTCCCAGAATGAACCGATAGACACCAATACAGACACGATAGGGCAGGCGCGCATGCCCCGCATCCAAAAAATGAAAACAGCCCAGTGCTGGTCGTACATTTAAGCATGAAGTCAAAGGTAAGCTGACTCTGTGAGGACTCACACATCCTTAAATGTTGTTGTGATCGGAATGTACAGGTGAGGGTTTTTGCACAGTTCAAACATGAAAGATGATATTTACAAGGGACCAGAGGAGTAGTTAGCCACTGGTCATAGCCCCAGATCTACTACTCAGTCTATACGTAGTTGACTTTAAAACATAAATTGCTTGGAAACCTCAAACCGTCTTAAGGTAAAACTAAACACAGGCCCTAACTGTATAAACAAATGTCCACCACACTCGTATTATGTCAAAATGATACTCACTGATAATGACCATCTCTGCGTTTCTCAGTTACAGCATTGTTTTGTGTCCATGTCGCCTGCGGCATTCCCCCGTGCTGCTCGCTGACTGACGCAGTTTATGTCATGACTGACGAAGGAAAAGGCACAGCAACTACATAGCATTTAGTGAAGCAAGAAGCTCTGCGTAACACTTGGACTATGGCTGGAAAAAACGGCAAGAAGCACCCATAAAAAGTTTCAGAAGTGGATTCGACTGCTAAAACAATATATATATATATATATCTGTGAAGTTAAGCTTCTCACGAAACGTCATGTTCGATATTGAAAGTGAATGCTCCACCACAGTAGACCACAAAACAAAGAACAAAATCCTATGTGTTGAACAGAAGACAACGACCCTTGAGTGAGAGTGTGAATGAGAAAAGTAGGTGTTTTTGGTCAAAGCTCAGTAGTCCACACGGGTGACAGAAGCTCCGCATTTCCTCAAAATCATAACTGTACGATATTATAACAACAACAAAATTATGAAATAAAGCTTATAGCTACTTAAAATACTTACATATGGACAATTTATTGTCACCCAAGCGCTTGTAACCACATCCTGCTGCAATTGAAATGTACCTGTGTTGGTCATGTGATACCTGACAGTCTGATAGGACATTAAATTGTCTCCATGTAAAGATCAAGATCAAGTTTTAATTGTAAGGAGCTAGCATTATTCATGGAAACAGATGACGTCCATGCCTAGACCTCCAATCTCTACATGGTAGGAATTTAATTTGATCTTAGCTCACCACAGGCTTCAAGTACACTCTTAGAAATGAGGGTTCCAAAAGGGTTCTTCTACAAGGGCTGAGGTTCTACCTGGAACCATTTGCTTCCAGAAGAAAGGGTTTTTCAAGGGTTCTTGGTAACACTAATGGTTCCAGTAAGAACCATTTTGACCCAGAGAACCCTTTAAAACCCCTTTCCTGAATAAAGGGTTTTAAAAGGGTTCTTGGTGGAACAAAGGTTCCACTTGGAGCCAAAAATGGTTCTCCTATGAGGACAAGCCGAAGAACCTTATATGGTTCTACTTAGCACTTTTATTTCTAAGAGTGTATATGACTTTGGTTTTTTCCTCAAACCTGTGTGCACAAATAGTAGAGGACTCAAATATATCTCACTGTTTTTTTTTATATAACAGTGAAGTTACACTTCAAGCACTTTGTATTTTTCAGGAGTGCATGGACGAGAAACTCCAGCAACAGAATCCTGGTCTTACTAAGACTCGTATTATTCTGATCCGAAAAGGAACACTGTCACAACATACCGGGTTAAGTATATCAACGCATCATGCATGTGCTTTGTTTTTCAGCTCATGTTTCATCTCGTAATACTTTTTCTCCTTCAAAGACGATAAAGAGCCATCTGATATTGTGACGCTGGTGGACACACTGATGGTGAGAGGGTTTCCTGTTATCCTTGATGACGACCGCACAGACCTCTACAAAGCAGGAGAGATATGTAAGTAATCCTACTCCAATCCTTGGCTACACTGGATCCGTGTAATTTTAATTGTTCATTTTGTTTTGCACAGAAACTGGCCTCACTTGGGTCCCTGTTGTGTACATGTATCTACAGAAGATTAGAAAATGAGAATATCTCCATTTCAGTGACCAAAAGTCAAGAGTTTTTAATTTTTCTCCAACTGCTCATCCACAGTACGAAAGCTTGTTAATTTCAACTCCTCAATTTCTCTGGATGTAAAAGTGACCTTGAGCAAGACAATCACAAATCATCCCTGAAGGCTCAGCTGTACCACCATTATATAATGAGAGTAACACACATAGTGCTGCATTAAGGCACTGTGTGAATTGTTGATTGGTTGCAAAGATGTGGAAATATTTTTCCATGTTAAATGTGCATTATGTAATAAATCTAAAGCAACTGGCCATAAAATCCTCCTAATATGTCGCAGAGACTCAGGAATAATGTTCATATAACAAACTGAACTCACCAACAACAACAGTACAGCCAAAATAATTGCATTAAAATATATTTTGCAGACTGCAAATCATGTGTATGTTTTGAAATCATGTTTTGGCATGTGGCGCCACCTACCGCCGTCTACCAATCATTGCAGTCAGTAGAGTCTCAGCTGCCGAGCAACCACGGGTTGCCAGTTACGTCAGAAAACGAAACCTAAAAGACATCGATATTTTGAATTTGAATGTAGTAACCGTTTTTGGCCACATTCTTACATATGGCACCTTTAACAATAAGAACAGTGATTATTTCAGCAGTTCTCTTTTGGACTTTTCAAGGAGTAACTATCTGTAGAAATTAGGGACACACTGATTAGCTGTATCTTGCTGTGTCCTTGCGTACTTGCCTTTGTATTCTTAAAAGTCCTCCGATACTGCTGTACCTGATACCACTTTACGTAGCTTCGAGTGAGCTGCTGTGCTGCAATAAGCAGATGTGCTGCAATGTCAGCAGTTTGGAAATACTTTCAGATAAGCAATGACGATAAAACTAGAGCAGACTGTGCTCTGCTACGTATGATGTACGGCGAAGGATTTCATCTAATTCTAAGTCTATCTGTTTCTATGCTTTTGCTAACCTAAACATTTGGTGTTCCATTACAAACCAGGCTATCTATCTTCCAAGTTGGTTAATATTTCTCGATGTAAATACCTGGAAATAAAAGCTGAAATAATGATCTCTTGTCTCATATCTTCATCTTTTGCCATCAAAACCCAAATGTTTTGAGTTTACGGCAAAAATAAAGGAATTGGGGGGGACTGTAAATGTAAACAATAGGATCTAATTGAATTTGGTGCTTTATGTAATAAATCTAAAGCAACTGGACATAAAATCCTCCTAATATGTCACAGAGACTCAGGAATAATGTTCATATAACAAACTGAACTCACCAACAACAACAGCACAGCCAAAATAATCACATTTAAAAAAAATCGTTTGCATACCACAAATAATGTTTATGTTTTTAAATCATGTTTTGGCATGTGGCGCCACCTACCACCATCTAACAATCATTGCAGTCAGTAGAGTCTCAGCTGCCGAGCAACCACGGGTTGCCACGTCTGAGCTACAATGGCGGAGAAATTAAACCTAAAGACCTCGGTATAGTGAATTTGAGTGTAGTAACCGTTTTTGGCCACATTCTTACATATGGCGCCTTTAAGTACTGTGTATCAGCAAGTACACAGTCAGAAAAAAAGTGGTACCGGTAATTCCCAAGTGTAAATGGATGTAAAGAAAAAAAAATGCAGAATTTGTCATTTACCAGTGTCTGTGTTAGTATTTCGGAGAATTGAGACTTAAAGGGACACTATGTAGTAGTATTTATGGGTTTATATAACCCAAAATCCACTTTTTTATACATATTATGTGCTCCTGCATTGTCTAGTCGCTGTATAATAGTTTTTGTTTCATTTTCGTAGTGTTTCAAAAAGTCATGTAAAATAACATGGTCGCGGGCCGCGGTTGCATAGCCACTGTTAGCAGCGAGACGCCATGTTTCTACCGGAGCCTGTAAGGACAAACGCGAGAGAACAAAACAAGCGTCTCTTTACTTGTAGCGGAAGCCCCGCCTCCTCTCTCTCCGCTTCGTCTGCTACGGTCGCGGTAGCTCGCCCTCTCCCTCACCTCACGAACCTCATCTGCTGACACGGAGAAAGACGACGAGGACGACATTTGACCAGCTGCGGATACCGTAACGCTCAGGGAAGGGAGGGGGTGAGCAGAGCAGCAGGTCTTTGTTGTAAATGTCAGCCTCTCCTCTAGATGGCACTATAAACTACTTATTTCCCCTTTAAAGACACAAACTGTTGTGATAAAAATACAAATTTGATTTGTATAAAGTAGCTTCTGAAGTTATAATACAGTAAACGTAGCATTCTCTCTTAACAGTTCACTTTTTTATAGGAGGAATAGTTGTTATTGTGTGTTATTCCAGCCTTTGCACTTTTACTGGTGTTTGTTTAAGACCATCAAAGTGTCAAGGTTGTGCTCAGGTCAGCTTGTGTTTGTTGCAAATGGTAGCTCTGTTTTATGAGTTTTGGAGAGGAGGGGAGGGGGGGGTGATGGTGGAGGGTGGTACTCACTTCCCGGAGTGCCCTTTTGTTTGACGTGCCACCGAGCAAGACTTATTTGAGAGGGTTGCCACAGCAACGGCAGTGCATTGAATATGTGAGCATGAAGGCTTTGGTACACAGACGCCCAGTTTGTTTTTGAACGCCTGAAGGACAAGTTCAACACACACACACAGGTGGTGTGATGTTTCACTATTACTATTTTTGATTTGGGCAAAAACAAAATAGGTTAAAATATTTTTAAAAAAATAGACACAAGAAAAACAACAGACATAGTAAGTCAGACACCAGGTTATTCTACAATAGCTGAAACTTTACCGCACAAAGGCTTCCACTCAAAGAAAGAGCGGTTCACAGCTGAATATGAAATAGAGATACACTGTAAAAAAATAAACAGTTGAGAAAACTCAAATCTCAGGCACAACTCTAACTTACACGTTTGTCTAACAAAATAATATTAGTTGATGGAACTTTTTAAAAACTCAAGATCTTTTCTTGGGCTGTAAAATTTATTGTAGTAAGTTGCCTTGAAATTAGTTTTCTCAACTTTTTCTTTTTACAGTGTAACCTCAAGACAGCTTACATGCTTGTATATTATTTTAATGATTTTTAGGGAAGCCTTTTGTTAAGTGGCTAATATCTGTTTTTTTGGGGTACACTGTAAAAAAAAAAAAGTTGGGAAAACTCAAAATTTCAAGGCAACTCGATGCAATCATTTTTTGAGTTTACAGCCCAACAAAAGATTGTGAGTTTTTAAAACAAGTTCCATCAACTAATATTATTTTGTGATACAAACTTGGAGATGTGGCAACTTTAAACAGTTTGGCTAACTAATCTCTAAAAAAGATTATTTAGAAAAACATTTGAAAAATAAATTAGAATTTTGAGTTGGCACTACTCTAACTTAAATCAACTCAAAAATTGATTGCAGCAAGTTGCCTTGAAAGTTTGAGTTTACCTTTTTTTTTTTTTACAGTGTATTTTTTTCCTGATGTCCCCACTGGCAGCCAAGTTTTCACAGTGTGCACCTGCCTTGGAGCAAAGACACTAAATAGATGTGTAAGTACATGATAAACCTAAACCACTTAAAGTGTTTTTACTGCTGTTTTACTCCTTATGTTTTCTTCTAATGTGCTATTGTTTTTTTTCTTGTGTGTGTGTGTGAGGGGGGGGGGGGGTGTTCTCGTCTCCTATCCCCCCCATCTCTCAGGACTCAAGACCATGTGACGAAGTGCAAAAGAGAAAGGGAGAGAGGCAGAGGAGGAAGAAAAAAAAAAACAGACAAGAGCGAGAGATGTTGGGCCCTGCTGCTCTGAGCTCTTCAATGAAAACCACATGTACGACAGAGAGGGGGAGGCCCGAGTACGTGTGTGTGTGTGTGTGTGTGTGTGTGTGTGTGTGTGTGTGTGTGTGTGTGTGTGTGTGTGTGTGTGTGAGAGAGAGAGTGAGTGAGTGAGGGGAGTGGAAAGTGGGAGTGCTAATGACTGAAAAAAACCAGCCTCCAAGAGACAGGAGGAGGGAGTCACTGTGAGCACCCTGACATTCCCCACAAACATTGCAGGGGAGAAAACCCCAGTGTTTGATACACAGCTGTGTGTAAGTGCATCTAAAACTCTCTCTCTCACTCACACACTCACACACACACACACATTATCTGAGCACAGTTTGGCACAGCTGCAGGACAGAGAGCTGCGTTGAGAAGAAGACGAGAAGGACAACAGAAGCTGCTGTGTGATCTGTTTCTCTGCCCAAGAGGAGACGAATTGGAAGGAGTGGAGGAGGAAGAAACGAGGCCAACATGTCCAACGCTCTGCTCAGGAGAAACTCCAGCAAACAGGGTCTGCAGAACCTGATGAGGTATGTGGCTCATTCTCCCACTGTGTGTAGTTTCAGTGTTACACAAACAAAGAAGCGAGACAAGGTTAATATTTAAGTACAACACACTTTTAAACACATGCTTTCTCTCACACACGCACAGATGTAGATGTGGTTTGAGATGCAGTAAAATAATATTTTCAGTCTTTGTGGTTCAGAGGAGAAATAAAAAAAAAATGTGAAGAGAAAAAAAAGATAAAGAGGATTGTTTTCATTTTTGAAGCATGTGTGTGTCTAAATGGGAGCAGTGGCATTACTGGCAACGTGTTGTGTTTGGGAGGGTGAAGATGACCTCCTCTCGCACACAAAAACAAACAAACAACAAATAATAATTTTTTGCGTCAGGCAGGAAATATAAGGATTTCGCTGGCTGCATGAGTCGGAGAGGGGAAGCACTGTTGGTGACCTGTGACAGAGGGTGAAAGGCCACCTCAGTCTGTCCTCTGTGTTTCGGGCGCCTGTGGGCGACAACACGTCCTGTCTTCTTCCAGGGCAGAGACGAGCGCTGTGTTGTTTTTCATCCTGTCTCAGGTTTCCAGTGTGACTTCCCTGTGGGTTTTTTTTTTGTTATGGAGAGATAACAGCTTATTCTGTTGCATACTCAGCCTGTGCGGTTGCAGGTTTTTTTTTGGCCTTTGAGATGGTGACTGTGTCACTTTGGAGATAATGGTGTCATAAATCCTGCCTCTGACTCGGAGAGACACGCAGAGACTGTGTGTTGGACCTCGTCCAGCTGTCTCACTCACTGCGGGTGATGAGGTGACTTTAACTCCTTTCTCCTCTCCATCGTTACTGCTTGAACCTCACATTTGGGTCTAAATGCAGAATGCATCCAATGTTCTTTACTGGAAATGTACATACACTCTTAGAAATAAAAGTGCTCAGTAGAACCATATAAGGTTCTTCATAGGAGAACCCTTTTTGGCTCCAGGCAGAACTTCCCCTTCATTCAGGAAAGGGGTTTAAAAGGGTTCTCTGGAGCAAAATGGTTCTTTCTGGAACCATTAGTGTTACCAAGAACCCTTGAAAAACAAATGGTTTCAGGTAGAATCTCAACCCTTGTAGAAGAACCCTTTTGGAACCCTTATTTCTAAGCGTGTATATCTATCTTATATATATATATCTTAACCCACAATATTTCATAGGGAAATACTACTAAATACTAAATTATATTTCTACACACTTTTACATTTTAGTAAAGAATATGGTGGTGAAGCAAAGTGAGCAGGAGTAAAACAGATCTAACGCATCACAGTTCAAGAGAAGGTCGAGGCCTGAAGGTTGCGGTTTGTTATTTATTGACATCAGCTGTGTTTTAAAGCCGTGACATGGATTTTGACACAGTGAGGACCTTAACGCCTTAACCTGTGGCCACATTCATATCCTGGAATTGAAATCACAGCAACAACAATATTGAGTCCTTAAAATGTGACTTTATGGATTTTTGCCAGTTTGAAAACTCCTTTGAAACAGTTAGGATGTAAATATCTTAACTTTTTATTGTGAAAAGGTGACATATTTATGCACCTTTTTAAATAAAAATAGGTGTTCCATTCTGTTTTTCCTCACCCTGTCAGTGAGACCAAATGTCACCACATGATTTTGTACAAAGAGCTGATGCACGGTTGTGTCATTATTTGCCAGCGTGTGTGTTGTAACCTGTGAGTCACAGCGAGGGCAAAGGTCGTGATGTTCATCACACGCAGAAACAGCTGTGATTCAGACAAACTCATCAGTCTGGAGGAGCTGATGACACTCTTTCACTCTTTTGTATTTATTGTTGGTTATTGCTGGTTATGAATATTCTGCTATTTTACAGCAATAAAATAAATAATGTGAGGAAATGACGCTTTTTTTTGACAGTAATGGCAAAATTAGATATTTTATCCAAACTATTAACTGAGAAAACCATTATTATTAATGAATCAGAGAATCTGAGTATCTCTCTCTATATATATCTATATCTACTGTACATCTATATCATTCAGGAGTGTTTTGACACTGTGAGAAAAGTTTGTAATTTTTTACACCGTATCGTCCTCATCTACTCGATCAGTTTGTTTTTATCAACATTCGTGCTACTTTGTTTTAAGAACATAATCACTTGATAAACTTGTTGGGAAAGAAGTGATTTTGAAAGTATTCTCAGAAATGGTCAGAGCGTGCGTTGAAACGATTAAGAGAGCAGAAACAGAAAGGGAGTTGTTTTGGTCCGACAGAGGAGACGGTGTCTGACCCGTAACAGTTAGTGATAAGCGATGATGATCTCAAAAGCAGCATTTTTTTCTTTTCATTACAGTTTCGATACAATTAAAAGTGTTGTGTGATGCAACAGTAATTCCCAAAGAATAGGTCGGGGGAGAATTATTTTGGGTTTACCAAGTAAATTTGTCCCTCGTACTTGAGATGAATGAAATAACATGAAAATGTCATTCATTTATCAAATACAGTCATGTTATATTGTGCACACATTTACGGAGCCCCCGAAGTGACATGAGAAAAAAAAACATTTTTTTTTTTAAATCTTGACTTTCAAAGTCAAGATCCCGAGTTTCAAAAAAAAAAAATTCAATTCTTTTTTTTCATAAAAAATGCTGACTTTTTTTTATCATATTTTTTTTTCATATTATTTGGAACTCAGTTTTTTTTTGGGGGGAAAAAACCCATTTTCACAATTTTTTGGAAACTCCAGATCTTGAGTTTCCAAAAGTATGAAAAAAATAAATAAATAAAATAAAATAAAAATTGTTTTTTTTTTTATATACATTTTTTTGGAAACTCGAGATCTCGACTTTGAAACTCGAGATTTCAATTATTTTTTTATTTTCTTCATTTCTTTTTTTGTCATGTAGTGCACTTCAGGGGCTTCGTACAAATGAGCTCTTGTCAGGTCATTTATATCGTGAATGTAGTCTCGACAGCTTGTCATCATAAAGAAAAAGTACCTTTACCTATTTCACCATCACACTGAACTCAACTGAACACACCACCATCATCATCATCACAGGGAATTTCAGACCTGAGCCTGAAACCCAGCTGCCTGTTTCTAATCAACTCGTCCTGAAAGATAAACAACCCCCTGGCGAGCAGTGATGTCATTCAGGAGGAATACCTGGTGCAAAACAAACTGGCCACCGTGACCTCTGACCCCTGAATCGCACTCACGTGGGTGGGTCCCCCCTCACTGTTTACGATAACGGGAGATAAGACACTGAGGAATGTTTTTCGGGGGGCAGACGGGGGCTGGTGGAGTAAGCCGATGAGTGATGGGGGCACTGAGCTCCCACCACCACCACCATCATCACACCCTCCACAGGTTAGCTTTACCCACAGTGAAAGTTAACACAGCAGGTTTCCCCTTTCCCAGAGGTTGCATCTGTGCAAATAGACTCCAGGTTTTCACCTCTTTGACAAGAGCGCTCTCACTCCAGAGTTGTCTCATATGGCCGCTTTGACGTCACCCTTTTTTTTTTTTTTTTTTAATGCGCTGGGTACCCATCAAGTATCGTCTTTCAACATGCTGGGTGGTCTGATTCTGACTGATTCTCTGCTCTGTTAAGTCTGCAGACACGAGAAGACATTATGGTTTTACTGTCAAGTAAGGTGTGATCTTTTTAACTAAATTATACAGCAATCACAGACATGAGACTTAAGGTTAGCACCATACAGTGTTTATGGTGTCCACACTTTTGGTTGCTCTGCTCACACATGAAGCACGCTTCATTTGTTCTACAAACAGGAGATAGTGAAATGCACTAAATATATTCATACTGATAACTCAAATTCATGCATTCATGCATCAGGCTGCCGCTAATGAAGAACCATTTCCAGCTTCCAGGTCTCTAAACTCTTCACCTTTTGCTCTCTTTGCTTCTTGTCTGCTGCTTATCACGTTTGGCCATTTAAAAGACAAAGCACAGCTTCACATGGAATGTTGGTCCTCAGTAGATCTCTGTCCTGGTGTTAAGAGAAGAATGAGCGGCTCAGCTTCACAACCACAGGTGTTTTATTGATTCTGTGTCCTCCAGTAAAGTCCTGAGCACAAACACATCTGCAGACTGTCTAGACTTCAGAGACCAGTGGTCTTTTTTTGTCTTTTTTTTTTTTTTTTTTACTCCCACCCAGATATGCAGCCACAGTGTGGTGATTGCTGTCTGTCTGCATCACGGTCACCAAAGCACAGCTGGTGTCCAACTTATAGGAATATACTGGACAATGCTCTGTCCTCGTTTGGGATTTAATGTTGTTAATGTTTTATCATTATCATATTAGGTAACAATAGTGTCAAAATGTCAGGATATAATACGATAACACTGTGATAACAGTAGTACAATATAGTGTTACAGACTAAAGTAAGGTTTAATAATTAAGGACTAATATTATCATATCTTATCTAGTCACTTATCTTATCTCAACTTGTCTTATCTTATTTAATCCTAACTTGTCTCTTATATGATCTTATCTTATCTGAACTTGTCTCTTATCTTATATTATCTTATTTTAACTTGTCTTGTCGCTAATCTTAAGTTAACTTAACTTGTCTCTAATATTATCTTAACTTGTCTCTTATCTTACCTTATCGTATCTTAACTTGTCTTGTCTTACCTTATCTATTGCTTTCACAATATTGCAAAATTGCCAGTACAATTCCATCCCTATATCTACTGCATATAATTATGCTTTGCAGAGTCCACTCAACAAATAATTCTAAGTATAATAAAAACCAGACAGCCTCATTAGCATCTATGTGACAGAGATCGTGTCCATTCTGAGAATATTGGACAGTAGGTAAAAGCAGCTGTGATGAATCACAGTCACAGTGACATCACATTTACACATCCTGCTCTGACTAAGTTAAAGGCCTCCGGCTTCATCCTCACAACTCGTCTGGTGACTCCTGCAAGTTTTTTTTTTTTTCCTTCTTTCTTTTCTGGGAAGTGGTGTCTTTTTGTTGTCACGTCAGAGTGATTGAATGCTCGCCGCCGCCGCCACCCTGACTTGTTTCAACACACTACTGTGACTTCATCTCACAGATGTCTTCCCACCTTCCTCGTCTTCTGTTCCATGGAGTCTGGCTTATCACACTGAGTCTGTTATTATCACGTCACTCAGCTGAATCATGCGACTGATGACAGCATGTGTTCTTACTTAAGTTTCTCTATTGTCACTATTGTTCCTGCGAAAAACGTTGCAGGGAAAATACATTTAAAGCCCGGACAAGTGCAGGCAGATCGAGCAGCATTATGTGGTTTAGTGGCTCTGTAGGCAGGTGGTGGAGCTTTCATCTGCTTCGTAGGTATAAGTGTCATGTTTCTGGTTTTTTGCTGTCGGTTGCTACTAATTTTGTTACCCACAGAGCTGAAGCATAATTTTTTCCACCACAAACATTTATAAGCCTGTATAAGTAACCAGTTGTGTATCCAAAACACTGAAGGCTTGTTTTCGCCCTTGAAGAAAGAGCCAAAAGTGTTGTTTTTCCTCATGTTAGTCATCCTCCCCAGATACATATCAATTTCTCATCATTGTAGACTGTAGTGAGGACCAAGATATAATCTCGGGCTGCAAATAACACCTTTTTTCATCATCAATTTTCATTTGCTAATGTGTCCTTGAGTTGCAGATGAATACCTGGGTGAGTTTTCAGGGTAGAGATGCAGGTTAAGGGCCCTGGCAGAGGACACCCTGACCTGCAGGACTCAGGGAAACTCAAAGAAAAAAGATCAAATCTTTTAGTTGGAGAAACTAGAATTTATAATAGAAATGAGACGGAGCTGTGGTAGCAAAAGCTAACAAATTGAAGTCCTTGTCTATAAAAATGATTAAACACATTATTCAGGAAATCTTTTACTTCTCTTTTGACATCTTAATTTCGTCACATTTACTTGCACTTATCTGCTCAGGGTTTCAGGTGTGTCATTCTGGCAAGCTTTGTGACCTCCAGGACTAAAGGTGAGCTGTGATCTGGGAAGTTTTCAGGAGAGGTAGCATGCTCGTTCTTGCCTCTGGTGTCACTTCCCACTGAATCAACAAACTGAGAACAAAAAACCCCTTTATGACTCTCAGTGAGCAAGAGAAAGTGTTCTGTGCATGTTGCTTTTGTCTCAAGCAGCAACATTACCTGATACAATATAGGCTAATGCTGTGTTTGGGGGGGGGGGGGGGGGGTGTTCTGCCCTCGCCACTTTGATTGGAAAATAGTTTAAAAAAAGGTTTTCATTGAAAATTTCCATAATAATAGTCAGCATCACTCTGAACAATGATCCGTTGAAAATATTTACAACATAAGAAATAATTTTAATGCTTTTTTGAAATTCAGGAAATGATCAGTTTGTCCTGATGCCCTTTGACAGTGAGCTGACTTTCTTCAAAAAAACCCAAAAAGTATCTCGGAATGACTTGAAATTTACCATCATAATAGTCGGCATCGCCCTGAACAAGGATCCGTTAAAAATATTTGCAAACCTCTTAAGGAATAATTTTAATGAATTTTTGAAATTAAGGAAATTATCCATTTGCCCGGATGCCAATTTGATTGGATCACAGTTTTAAAAAAGATTTGGTTTTGAGAAAGTACAGGATGTGTGGGAGGAAGTAAGGCTGCCGTTAATCCTCGTACTTTAGAAACCACTCAGAGCGTAAATTTATCATTTGGTGTGGATCAGATGGTTGAACGGATGCCAGGTATGACTGAATCTCACAGTGATGATCATAGAAAGGAGGCATAATGAAAAGCTGGAGGAGTCGGAAGTGTATGCCTTCACCACGCAAACTGCTGACTGTGTGTTTTTTGTCCTGATATCACACACACACACTGCTCATGTCTAAGCTGTAGGTGCAATTTCTTTTTCCTGCACCAGCTCAACAGGGATGAGCTTTAAAAAAAAAGCTTTTATTTTGAAAATGTAATATTCTCAAACTTTCTCTAAGGATGACCTTGCCTTGCCCACATATATGAAATGAACACAGTTCATCATCTCTCCACCCAGCTTATGTCACAAGAGTGGCACGCCCATGCTGACCCGCCTTCCAGATGTGCACCGGCCTCTCCACCTCTGTCCCTACACCCGTTTCCTTCTTCTGCTCGTCTTCGCCTGTTCACAGGAAGGACAGGCAGACAGAAGGAAGTGTATCTATGATGCTAACTATTGTCGAGCTTATCAGTCGTGTGGTTCCGGACTGCTGAATCAGCATCCCCCATCATATGTCTTTCGTGATACCAGCCGGCCTCCATCTGGACAATCTGCTGCGCCATTTATCATGGAGTGGAAAAGGCTGGAGATCACATTTTAGTGCAGTCGGGTGATAATCAAACAGTCGTCCATGAAGTGAATGCTGTGACTCATCTTTTCGCTGTCCACAGTGTTTTCTCTTTACACCTGTGGAAGCTGATTTTCTCAGCCACCTTGGGCCAGTACAAACATGTAATATACAGTATTTATAAAATGTCACATTATGTTTATATAGTGACGTAAAAAGCTAAACACCTTCAGGTCACACTAGTGTCAGCTGTAGAAGTACATTGATCTAGTATGTTTGCATAGGTGAGGCATACTTTGAGGTTATTGAACTCTCTTGCACTGTTACTGTAACCATGGAAACGGTGCCACTGTCAGGAGTTGGAAGTGGCTGTTATGATGGCGCCATGTCTTTTCTGTGGTCATACACTTGACCTTTAGGGGCTTTTATTTTGTAAAACACCAAAGTGCGTGGAATAAAATAGTAAAAAACAACAAATCCAACCCATTAGACGATGGACTGTCATAGCTTTTTGGCAAACTATGGCATATTTTACAGAGCATACTTACACTCACAATGTATTTATGTAAAATAATTCAATAAATGGTGAAGGTGTTCAAGAGAAACCAACAGAAATCAACATGACACTTAAACCAAACAGAATTCCATTGTCTAAGCCTCCATTGGAGGCTCACTGTGTGGAGCTAACAGGTGGGGTACACCTTGCACAGGTCACCAGTCCATTACAGGGCCAGCATACAGAGAGACACATTTACACAATTTAGAGTATCCAGTCAACAGTCACATAATCCCTACCATTGTGTCTTTTTGGACTGTGGGAGGAAGCTGGAGTTCCTGGAGAGAACCCACACAGCTATGAAGGTGCATGTGAACTGGACCTGAGGGCACAAAGGAAAACGAGAGCTCTATACCTGTGATGACGCTGAGGGTCAGAGGTCACTGCACGTCCTGGTTTTATTCATCCTTCTCTTAAGAGAACGTGAAGTTGGGAGGGGAGGGGAGGGGAGGAACCATTAAGAATCTATTAGTGACCCAGAAGCCAAATGTGTGTTACTCGATACCTGAGGTGCCACATGGAGCTTATTGACCTGTTAGACCTCCAGACTCCATCAACGCAGACGGTGAGTCTGCACCACAAATCCACATTAACTCAGTGTGATCCTCATGGGGTTATCGGGATTCGCTGAGCCTTACATCGGCTTGATCTGTTAACTCTGGATTTACCGATCCAGCTTTGAGTGTGAGAGGGTGAGGGTTTGTTTCTCTTTGCCATTTATTCCTTTGCGCCAAAATCCATAGAGAAAATCTAAGATGTGACATCATGACACAGAGGAGTTGTTGATTCACTGTTGCCTCCATCAGTAAGTTCAAATGTGTTATTTTGTGTCTTTGCTGTTTGCTGGAATCTTTTGTTTGGATTAACCCGACTGACTCAACCGTACCAAATGATGTGTCAGCCATGTTTTCAGTGAGAGTCTGGTTCCCAGCACTCAACCACACATCTGATCTATCCCTTTAGCTTTATTTTAATAACTGGAATTTTGTTAAGAAAGTAAAAACCAGACTGAATGTTGGTTACATTTTTTTGCCGACTTACTAACAATGCGGAATTCACAAGGATCTGTTGGCTCAAAGTTCTGTTGCTTGATTGATTGATGTGTCTGTTATAAACACATACAAAACAAAGAAGTTAAGAAACACTGCTCTGACAAGCTACACGTCTGAGATGAAGTACTCCAAGTGTCGGTGGAAATCAGGCCGTATTAATGTTTGGATCACCGGTCTACAGATAAATAAAGATTAACAGTGTTTGTAAAAAATAGAGTGATGTCAGGCCGACACAAGGTGAAGAGCATGTGTGTTTATCCTGACGACAAACAGCAGCTGGTGTGGTTTCTCTTCTGAGGCCCCTGCAGATGTTCCTCAGGCCAGATCTCAGTGTCGTCTTTGTCGCACGACATAATGTTTCTCTTTGAAGGTTCAGCGATAAAAGAAGAGAAAAAAAGTCTGTGAATCTGTTTGCTCTATATAACATATATACTCTTTGTGCTTTCCTCCTCAGGCTGACGGCTCAGAGGAGCATCGAAGACGCAGAGGAGGTGGAGAGGGAGCACCGTCGGAGAGCTCGAGAGTCTTTACGAAGGAGGAACAGTGGTTCATCGCCTGGAGAGTCCTCACCAGAGAATGAGATGGCCACAGAGGAGAATGTGTGAGTACTGAACTAAATGTCACCTATTTTGATGATTGAGTGATTGGTTTAAAGCTCACATAGAGTGGTCCTGTTGCACATAAATGTTAGTTATGGAGGTCTACTTACATACATTAACTTGTTTTTATGGTCAGAAACCTCCTAGTTGCTGTAAACGAGCCGCTAGAAATCCTCTTTTCTGACGGTGTTTCCTAGCTGCGAGATTTGAGACTCAACTCTCTCACACTGAAGACAGAGGCTTGTGATTGGCCAGTATATTCAGCACACCCGCTCTCAGAAGCGCAGCTCCCCCCTCTGGAACGGTGGATGCACTGCTCCTCATTATCAAAACATTGTTTTAACAATGTTTAAAAATAGCTTCTTCACGACTCCCCGCCGCAGTCCCTTTTATGACTTTGACCTGGAGTCTGACCCAGTCAGAAGACACTGTCGCTCGTGAAACACCTCCACAACGGACGTTATTCTTCTTCTGCGGTTCAATGTACATAACCGGATGTGCCCGGACTAGTGCCCGGAGCAGGAGGATCTGCTGTTCGGGAGAAATGGTGTTTACGTAACCGGAACGGGTTTTTTCAGAGATCTCGCTGAGCCCGAGATTACAATAAAACACAGCGTTCTCAGCAGTGGCTGAACTGTTTGTTTAGAACCTTCAGGGCTTCGTAAACAAAGTAAGGACACAGATACAAACTAAAAAACAGCGTTAATTGGAACTTCCGGTCTAGGTCCGCTTTAAGTGTTTTTTCTGACATTGCATCCAAACAGCTGAACAATTCATGTTCAAGTGTTTGATTTCACTGGGGACACAACAATAAATAGAACATCGCCTATAGCTTCCTGTTGGAGGTCTGTTTTGACATCCATCACTAGCCCTGTTAGGTAAACTGTTGGCTCCAAGTGTAAGCTTTTTTTTTAGCACACTATCCTCATTAAAATCACCTTTTATTCAGTCTGTTTGAAGAGTTCACAAACTTTCTGTATCTGTAAACCTCCCAAAGTTGAGTCATGATGTTATATCTCTCGTCATGACTGTAACTGTTAAACTCCAGTCTCAGTCTGGCCTCGGTCTCACCCTAAAAAGATGGACACATTTTCAACGACAACCAAATGTGGCTGAATTCCTTCTCCGTGCATTCATGGGAACTGAGGAAGTTATTAAGTGCAGAACATAATTCACTCACTCGTCTCGTGTCCGATGACTTCCTGTACGAGCTTCTTGCAGCGCGACTGTATTTTTTTTGGGTGGTAACTGTGAATTTAATGGTGTGTTGACACGTTTCCCAGCTGCGTGACATAGAGCCCACCGTGCTGCAGTTGCTCCTCGCCGCTCGCCATACCATCTCTGCTTTACAGCCGTTTACAGAATGTCTGGTTTTGCAAAACAAATGTTTCCGTCGAGAAAAGGGATGCAAACGATGTTCTCCTCCGACGTGAAGACAAATACACAGCTGCCTTGTCATTACACAACCTCCAAGGAATGTTTACTGCTAATGCATCCCAAGGGAGAAGTACCACCATGTCAAAGCCCGTGGCGTTTCAGCTGACTTATAATTTCGGGCTCTTAATTACAGCTTACGGCGCTTGCACCACATAACACCTTCTCCTCCATTACGTCACAGCTTCAGCTGGTCTCAGGCTGCGCTGACTCGACGTGAGGTATCCGCACTCTGTAATTGGGAAGTTTACAGCTCAAAATGCAGCAGTAACGCGATGGAGTTCATTAAAATCTCCTTTTTGGTGAATTTGGTTCATGTTCTCGAGCCTCCAGATGTCAGACGTCATTTGGTGGTACATCAATCCTCTGCCATAAAGGTTTTTAAAGGCTTGGTTAAAATCAAACCATCCTGTGTAAGTTTGTATTATGTCATCCTTTTTCACAAATGATACATGTATAAATAACATTCATAAATGTTGAATTTATTCTAAGATGAAGCTTGATATGCTCTACACTCTTTGAAATAAAAGTGCTAAGTAGAACCATATAAGGTTCTTCGGCTTGTCCTCATAGGAGAACCCTTTTTGGCTCCAGGTAGAATCTTTTTATAAAGGTTCCACGTGGAACCCTTTTGGAGGGTTCCACCAAGAGCCCTTCTAAAACCCTTTATTCAGGAAAGGGTTTTAGAGGGTTATCTGGATCATAATGGTTCTTACTGGAACCATTAATGTTTCCAAAAACCCTTGAAAAACCATTTCTTTGGGAAAGGGTTTTTCAGAAGCAACCCTTGTAGAAGGACACTTTTGGAACCCTTATTTCTAAGAGTGTATGCATGTATGGTGAGACTGGAATTTTTCACTTGGATGCATCTCCCAGACATCGGCATTTAATCCATCCATTGGGTGCCTTCCTTGGGGGGACCTCCGGCCCTTGACCCGTTGGTTACAAGCCCAATTCCTTTCCTCTTGGCCATGGGTCTGCCCGTAATACTGCCCACATGCATGTACACTCTTAGAAATAAAAGTGCTACGTAGAAATATATAAGGTTCTTCTGCTTGTCCTCATAGGAGAACCCTTTTGGAGGGTCCCAAGAACCCTTTTAAACCCCTTTATTCAGGAAAGGGGGTTTAAAGGGGTTTTTCTCTGGATAAAAATGGTTCTTACTGGAACCATTAGTGCTACCCAGAACCCTTGAAAAACCCTTTCTTTGGGAAAGGGTTTTTCTGAAGCAAATGGTTCCCGGTAGAACCTCAGCCCTTGTAGAAGGACCCTTTTGGAACCCTTATTTCTAAGTGTATAGCTTCTGTCTATGGTGGTGGCTATGTCCTATGCTAGGCCATATTATTGAATATACAGTGCCAAAACGCAACAACTAACACGAGCCTACATATTATTTTGCTAGCTAAGGATGGAGGATGCAACTGTGTCCAGATTAGATTGGGTTCAGACATAAAGCACAAAGCTGAAGCACAATATGGTTTATAGAATGTAATAGAATAGATAGACGCAAATACATCCAACAATCTATGATTTGAGCGTGTGTAGAGAAGAGAGGCAGAGCATAAGTAAGATGTAACGACTTTGAACGACAGTTTCACTCAGGGATCTGTCCAGGTGTCGACAGCCGACGACACACGGAAACATGACCGCTCATTATGGCTGATTAGCCGCTGAGAGATCAGGCAGAGACTCCCATCATGCAGCGGGGGACCCCGCCGACTGGCTGAGCGTCCTAATCATGTTGGGAATGCTGAGGGAATTCCTTTCGGGCCAGCTCCTGCGAATACAAAGCAAGGTTTCATTACTTCTAATCAGCGGGGTGGAACACACATGGACAGAGTGCTAGTTGTTGGTAAATGATGAAATGAGGAATTCACTTAAAATTCAAGTTCAAGACTTTCTTGCTATGCTGCAGTGATTTGCTCAAAGCAGCTGTGTCACTGTTGTTGGGTGGCGTGGGCAGAGAGAGAGGCAGGTGGACCACCGACACCTCCTCTCCTCAGACTACAACACCATCAATGCTGACCCGCCAACACAGTGTCACATTTAATATCTGATGACAAACTGTGGAAAATAACTTGAAGGCCCTACATAGCCTTAACTTGACCAGATAAAGCATGAAAACATCAGGGCCATGTTTTGAGGGGTTCCTTGACACCAACATTTGGACTCACTCAACGATGGTGGTCAAGGGTCAAGGGAAGGATTAATCTCACTGTCACCTAAAAGTATGATTTCTCTAAGGTAGACCATGAGGGAATCCTTTCACTTCTGGCACAAACATTGAATTATTTAGATGTTGGGTGCCAAAGGTCAAGGTCAAGGTGACTTCACCCTAGCAAAATACCACTAACAAATGGAGGGAATTTCAATGCAAATGCAAAAAACATCTCCTCCTCACTTAGAATGTGCTGTTCAAGGCAAATTATTGTTGTTCTGCTTCTCCGGGTGAGGACAGCCTTATTATCTTGTGTATAATATGAGACACGCAGACATGATGATGTAAACCCGGGGCTCGTAAACACTGGAAAAAAAACACGTAAAGAGTGTAAAATAATCCCAGAGAGACTGTAAACGTTACTGTATGTGTTTCTGGCCAGCTTCCATTTCCTGTGCTGCTTCGCCTCTTGTTATTTCAGCTGCACCAGACGCCACTTGTTCATTCATCAGCTGCACTGATTACAGAAGCTAATCAGGGCAGAAATGTGTTACATCAACATTTTCACTAACATGTTGGATGGACTCAACTTGATTTAACCCTGAAAGTGACTTCTTTCTCTGCCTTGATTCACCTGGTCTGTAAAAAAAAAAACAGAGCTCACTCTCCTCACTGTCACTTTCCTTTTTTGTCTTCCCCTCACTGCTCAGGTACAATAATGACTTTAAACCAAGCAGTTCTCCGTCTTTGGACGAGGACGAAGGCTTCAGCGACTGGACTCAGCGCAGAGAGAGACAGAGGCAGCAGCGACTGCAGGAGCTCTGTCGGGGAGGTGAAGGAGACGAGGAGGAGGACGAGGGCACGGTGAACAAAGCTGCACCCGCCAAGATGGTCCGGGCCTCTGTCGCTTCCTTCAGCCGAGTCCAGCAACAGGAGCGGGAGGAGACGGACAGGGCCAGGATGGAGGAAGAGAAGAAAAAGAAAGGAGAGGAGGAGATGGTTAAAGCGGAGAGGGCCAGAAGAGAGAAGGAGGAGAAGATGGAGGAGGTCGTGATCAGGAGGAAAGAGGAGGCTCAAAAAGCAAAACCAGAAGTAAGGCTTCGTAACTCAACAGGCTGTTTAAAGGTTTAAAATCACCCTAGTTGTGTCTTAAGTGGAAGGTAACTAGTAGGGGTGGGGAAAAATATCGATTAACATATGAATCGATATTCTAATCATCCACAATTCTGAATTAATTCATAAACTTCAAAAATCGATTTTTGAGAAAAAAAAAAAAAATATATATATATATAGATATATTTTTAAAGTTTTAAAGTTTCTATATTGAAAAAAAAACCTGTTTGTGTTATTTGTGTATTGTTTATACTTTAAGTTATTTTTTAGTACAGTAAGTTTTTGTTTGTTTTGAATGAATAAATGTTAACTTTTGTCTTAAGTTTGCCTTTGTGTGATCACATTATCACATTATCTTATACAAACTGTATTGTTTTGATGCCATAATTTGCCTTAACACACTATGCATCGTATCAATGTTTGAAACGAGAATCGTATGAATCGATCGGTTGAATCGAGAATCGATTTTGAATCGAATCGTGACCCTAAGAATCGGAATCGAATCAAATGTGAGCCACCTAAAGATTCACATCTCTATAACTAGACCAAGTTATATTGGTCTAGTTACCTTCAGTTTCAGTGGTTTCACTGTTATGTAGTGTTGGTCTGTGAAGTACTGTCTAGAACCTAAAGAGGGCACACACAGATAACACAACTTTCTATTGTTGTTCCACATAAAAAGTCGATCTATTCACTTTTAATCATCCATGTTCAGGTGGAGAAAAGGAAAGAAGTGAAAGTTTCCTACACGTCTAAAGTTTTCCTTCACCAAGAGCCAAAACACAGCCACACCAATGGAGACGTGGCCAGTGAGGAGGTGGTTCCACACAACTTCAACAAGACAAAAAGATCCAACAGGTGTGTGAGGATGTTTGTGGACGGAATATCGTTCACTTAAAAGTTCTTCGACTTTCATAGATTGGGCATGAATTTTAAGTTATTTTTGACACGTAATCTCCTTGGCATGTGTAGCAGAACCACAGACCCAGAGGAGGCGGAGGCCATCCTGGAGACGGAGCAGCGGCTGGAGAAGATCAGACGAGGCCTTCAGGTGAAGGAGAGCCAAGAACTGGAGCAGCTGAAACACCGACAGGCTGAGGCCGAGCAGGAGCTGGAAGAGCTGAAGAGAAGGAGGGAGGACAGACGCCGGGTTCGGGAGGAAGAGGAGCGCCGGCGAGAGGAGGAGGAGCAGCAGCGGCTTGCCAAAGAGGAGGTGAGCATGTGTCTTTCATTGACAAAAACTAGAAGAGGTATCAGGCTCAGATATTTACACAACTACAAGTGAATCATGTTTTAAAGCCCAAAAAGTAGCAGAAGCAGCAGCAGATTACTGTTTTCTGTCATAGCTCCCAGCAGCTATTTTAAATCTGAAGAGCTTCTAGCTGCACTAATAAGATGTGGTTAGAAAGAATCTAAAGCTAAAGACCTGACTTTTTGAACTGACTCCAGGAGGAGAGGAGACGGATGAAGGAGGACATCGAGAGGAGGAGGATGGAGGCAGCAGAGAGAATGAAGAGCCTGAGCACATCCAGTGTGGACGGTGATGAGATGTTCAGTCCCTTCAGTCCCAAAGCTCCCACACACAAGGTAAAATAAACACCTTATTGTTTTTAACGTGATTATTATTTCCTATAATCATCATTGCACAGGTTGTGGAGATAGATGTGCAGGCTTTACTTAGCGATTCATTCCGTTTATTTAGGGTGAAATGTCCTTCGGCGCAGTGATCCATTAAGTCCCATAAACCAGTACAGATTTACAGTATGTTCACAAACTCAATGACAAATACCTGTGTTATCTTCACAGCAGGTGGTTTCAGCTGCAGTCTGTAAGTTGCATGTGTGTGTGTGTGTGTGTGTGTTTGTGTTTATGTGATAAGACTTGTGTTTACCCACTGCACTGTGGTGTCGTTAGATTTTCAGGATACACAGCACACTGCACTGTATCACGTCACTGCTATTTTTTAATTATACAATATGTGTTTTATTTGGTACCAAAATAAATTTAACCTATTTTCAGTTTTGGAAAACAATCCTGTTTATCAGTGTTGTTGGAAATGCCTGTGTGCATGACACTGCATGCGTGTTCAGCATCTTTACACCAGATTTTTTTGTCATTTTTCCAACCTGATCATGGCATCTCATGTCCACCCTGTAAGGGTAATGAATCCATTGCCTGTGACATTTTTTGAGATTTTTTTAAGTTTTTCCTCCCATGTTTTTTTTCTCACACTGTGAGAAATGAAACAGGAATAAATAAGTGATTCACTGGTCGGCAATGCGGCTTCATCCCGTCAACCTAAAGACTTGCAGATTTGGATTGTGGGTGTGACTGTGAATGTTGGTGTGAATGTCTCTCTCTCTCTCTCTCTCCGTGTGTGTGTGTCCCACCCAATGTCTGCCCCAGCTGTGATCCTGTGGATGGTTAACAAACCCTCCATTTTAAGGGAAAACTCGAAAAATACACAAAAACAACAATTTTGATTCACATGGGAAGTAAGAACAAAATATTCTGACCCTTTGTACTGGTCTGACACTGGAGAGAAGGAATGAGGAAAGAATGAACATGAGAATGAAGGGCGACTTCGATCTGCGATAACTGACTTTAAAAATGTGATTTGAACTTCGGACTGTGGAGGGCAGTGTTGCACATTTTAGTGTACTGCCTGCCGTAATCGATTGGAAGAAGAAGACATTGAAGATCTGCGTTCTGATTTTAGAAAAACTTTCGAAAAACTTTGTTTTCATGTTTAAAGGTACAATATGTAGTATTTATGGGTTTATATAACCCAAAATCCACTTTTTTATACATATTATGTGCTCCTGCATTGTCTAGTCGCTGTATAATAGTTTTTGTTTCATTTTCGTAGTGTTTCAAAAAGTCACGTTAAATAACATGACCCCGGACCGCGGTTGCATAGCCACTGTTAGCAGCGAGACGCCATGTTTCTACCGGAGCCTGTAAGGACAAACGCGAGAGAACAAAACAAGCGTCTCTTTACTTGTAGCGGAAGTCCTGCCTCCTCTCTCTCCGCTTCGTCTGCCACGGCCGCGGTAGCTTCCCCTCTCCCTCACCTCACGGACCTCATCTGCTGACACGGAGAAAGACGACGAGGACGACATTTGACCAGCTGAGGACACCGTAGCGCTCAGGGAAGGGAGGGGGTGAGCAGAGCAGCAGGTCTTTGTTGTAAATTTCAGCCTCTCCTCTAGATGGCACTATAAACTACTTATTTCCCCTTAAAGAAGAACCTTTTTTGAGAAGAAATTAGGTTTATGATTAATAAAGATGAAGATAAAGCCAGATATACCATATATCACATGCACTAACCAGCATTGCTATCAGCAGATAATAGGTCTGCTGTGTTCTCCATTTTGAAAAAGTAAACCATGAAAATAGCTTTGGCATGAGAATGGTTTAAGAAACGGATGGTATCCTCCAGATTGGTACAATCCAGTCTTTCACCAGCATCTCAATGCTAGAGCTGGTTTTGAAAGGAGAGGGTCAGGTGACTTTACATCACTGTGAGGTTTTGAAACAAGTCACACAAAATGAGAAAGAACAAGTTGGAGCAGAAACGTAAAAAATCTAACACTGGGATTAAAGTCCCATCAAACCTGACAGCTAACTCAGGAAACAGTTGTTTTCATTCCAAAAACACACGCATATATAAATCGACCTCTCGTTCTCCGGGGGACGTTTGATGAAGGCCAGCCGACCCTGCTCCGTTTGTCTTGGACAGAGCCGTGGCACAGTCTGTGGCCCAAAGCAGCAGCAGCGTAGAAGAACTTTGACCTGTGTTCATCAGACAAATGTGACCTCACTTTCCTTGTTCTTCCTCTTCCTCTCTTTCAGATCACACAGAGAACGGAGTCCTTGAACCGCTCGCTGAAGAAAAGGTAAATATCCAATGAACGGGAAATTATCATCAAGTTGTCTTGGGTGTTTCATGCACAGTCGTAGAAAAATCTCACCTAAAATTCAGCCCAACATGGTTCTGTTTACATTAAAAAATGTGGCACTAACTCGAAATCACTGACTCTCAAAACTCAGAGCGAAGTATTTGTCCCTGCAGGCCACCGTACACAGGTCAACAGTGGCATTAAACAGGAAGTCAGTTGAGAAAATTTGATTCATTCTTCGTCTTTACTGCAGTGCATTCCACAAAGTTTGAGGTCACATAGGAGTGGCCACTTTATTGACATTTGTCTTTTTGGACAAATTTTCCAATTCTCATAATATTTATTTCACGATGATATGTAGTAGCACGATCCTCACATTTCGTGAAGGTGCAACCAAAGATGTCAACTTGTTTATGAAGAGTGAATCACACCAGCACTTTGCTCACTGTTCCGCGCAGTAAAATTCTTTTCTGCTGGCTAATCCTCCACTGTCTGAAGATAAACACCGATGAAGAGGGTCAGAGGTCACCTCTCCACCTCGCTCAGTGCATCGCGCTGCTCCTCCGCCGTCGTGATTTATGGTTCCGCTTAACTCCATCCAGATGCGGGCAGCTGCGTTTTCTATGCCGATGTGGTGAGCTACGGTGGCTCCAGGCAGTCTGCAGCAGCTAGTTATCAGCGCTGAGCAGCTCTCAGCAGGAGAGAAGCCTTTGTGTTGATACTTTTATCCAGAGATGAGTGCACCAGGGAACAGGAGGCAGTGCTCAGAGGGGGCGGAACCTTTGACTCTAGCAGTGTTTGTGCTTTTTGAACAATGCAAGATTATTGGAGCAACAGCAGCTTTTTTACTTAAATTTTGCCATAAGTGGCTTCATATTGCTGGCAGCGAGAAAAACTGTGAACCAAACATTAATTGTAAAAACAGAATATTTAGATACACATACTGACTTACTGTTTTGTGAGTATCACTAGGTTACCCTAATGCAGCGGTGTCAAACTCATTTTCACTGAGGGCCACATCAGCATAATGGTTACCCTCAAAGGGCCAGATGTAACTGTCATACAGAATAAATGTAACTAAATGTAATCAAATATAATGTAAACTAAAGGTAATTACTCCGTAACATATTGCTAAATAACATTCTGTATTTATTACTTATTCAAGTTACAAATATTATGCATTATAGATGTAACCCGGTCCGCGATGGTGTTTCGCCATGCATTTTGGGAAATGTAGTTTAACGCATGTCTTAAAGCAGTACAGACCTATTTTAACACAGATTTTTAAGACCAATTAATCCTTCGCGGGCCACATAAAATGATATGGTGGGCCACATTTGGCCCCCGGGCCTTAAGTTTGACACATGTGCCCTAATGCAACCTTAGGCTAAACATGGTTACGTTTACCAGAATCGAAAGCTTATTTATGGAGATTATGCCTTTTATAATATTTATTGTCCACTTGGATGGAAACTTGCGTGGCCTTTAAGTCATGTTATCATTAATTGATTGGTTGCCAGTTCAGGCCTTTCTGTGTGGAGTTTGCATGTTCTCCGTGTGTGTACGTGGGTTTTCTCTGGGTACTTCCTCCCACAAATCCAAACACATGCAAGTGAAGGGTTATTCGCCTCTGTATGTTGGCCCTGTCATGAACTGGTGACCGGTCCAGGTTGTACTTTCGCTCCAGTGGCCCCCGTGACCCTCATGTGGAGGATAAAGTGGTAGAGAATGAATTACAACCTATGCTTGTGTCCATCTGCTGAATCTAAGTCCAACATTCCTTTCAGTCTGAGCCGTTTTTAGGGTCTCCACCAACTTCTGGGAGTAAATATCTATAGCTTTTCTAGCTTTCTTGCTGTTATACTTTATCTGGCTGGGCACCTTTGCCTTTTACTGTCAGACATCTCACAGTCTGAATGGCTCCGACTTACTCACTCCCCACAGATACGTGACATTGACTCATTAGGGAGTGATGAACAAACATCTAATTTTAAAGGATAAAAAAAAAAAAAGACAGCGAAACTGCAGCGGTGCCTCTGACACTGAAATGATGAATGAGGTTCCTCCCCCGATGTGCAGGAATGACTTCATCCAGCAGCACAACTCCTATCTGGGGCTGTAAAATGTAAAAGTAACATGAGGTAGGGGGGAGCTTTGTTGTTTGAAGAAGATGCTTGTGGAGGTTGAGTTTGGACAGCTGGACGAAAGAATAAAACTCTGCTGGATCTGCAGAGGCTAACACAAAACCTTATTCACTGACGAACACAGATTTGAGTTTTTTAGCTCACTTGTACCGATGATGGAGTTTGTGTCACTTTGGGAAAACCCTAAAAAGGTTTTTTAGCACCAAAGATGTAAAAAACAACAACATTTGAGTGATGGAGGCAGCAGTGTGTGAAGAACTACTGTGTACTATTATGTAAAATGGTAGATTTTCTCTATGGTGTGGGGAAATAATGTGGTTTTGAAACCAACATAAACTACATTTTCCAGTCAGAAAAGGCTGTCGAACAGCAAGAAAAAGCATATTGCAAATCTATGTTGGACTCGTCTTTAATTCCTGACATTCATGTTGTCATTGAGAGAGAGAGAGAGAGAGAGAGAGAGCATCTGCTGGTTGTGAGTCATGGAAGAGCACTCAGCAAAGTCAGTGCTGACAAAGTGTCAGTATCTCATACACTGACAAGTGAAGAAACCAGGTGTTGCTTGAAAGATTCCAACTGAAAGTTTCTCTTTAAGAGCTTTTTCTGTAATCAGACTTCACATTGCGGGACGACTGTGATAAATCTGCACCGTTGCACATTGGGAACCAATCTGAAAACAGTTTTGTCAGCTGCACAGCGTTGAGTAACAACATTGTTTATACGTCAATGCCAAATATATCAGTCTTAATCAAGAAGATTTACGTCTAAAATGATGCCAAGGCTTTAATTTAATTTAATTTATTTGTTGTTGATGTTGTTGTTGTTGTTTTTAATCAGTAACAGCTTCAAGAAGACACAACCTCTCGTCCTCCTGTCCAAGATTGACGACAAGCTGGAGCAGTATGCCCATGCAGTGGAGGTCAGCTCACACACATGCACGCACGCACACACACACACACACACACACACACACACACACACACACACACACACACACACACACAACCCTAACCCAACCCTTCACTAGCCCCTTACCTTTACCCTAACCTCAACCCAATTATAACCCTAACCCTTAAAAAAACACGTCTTAACCTGGACTTAAGTTGTTCGGAGCAGACAAAATGTCCCCACAAGGTCAATATGTCCCCACAAAGATAGTTTTGTACCTTTTTTGGTATCTGCTCATGGCCATAGACACAGTTTTCATTTTATTTTTCCCAATTCAACTGCTGCTGTCAATCAAATACCGGTTCAAATCACAACAAAGGACTCAAAGCATTACTAACATTTCCCCAGAAATGTGTCTTTCTTTTACTAATGCAAAAATCGATGATATCAAAGAATCTGTTCATCCCTTTGAACGTCTCCGTTAAAGACCTCCACTGTCATCACCAAAGACAGACGTGCAGAAGTGAACATAAACACAGAGGAGCCATTGATGTAGCTGATGAATATTTTCATCACAGCCCCCTCCGGTTCCCCCTGCAGGCTGGGTTTACATCCTGCCTCGCCTCATCAGAGCCATGTCTGTCTGCAGGCAAACGGACTGATTCATACAGCACGACACAGAGGAATTCAGGACCAGTTCCTGCTCATTGTTGCATCTCATCATTCACACCTGTTACTCTGTTACTCTGAAACAGTTACACTGTGCTGGTGTCCCCTGTTTATTAGAGGCAGCTTTAAAGGCGCCATATGTAAGAATGTGGCCAAAAACGGTTACTGCATTCAAATTCAAAATACTGAGGTCTTTTAGGTTTCTTTTTCCTGTGGTTGCTCGGCAGCTGAGACTCTACTGACTGCAATGATTGGTAGACGGCGGTAGGTGGCGCCACATGCCAAAACATGATTTCAAAACATAAACATGATTTGCAGTCTGCAAAATAATATATTTTTTAATGCAAATATTTTGGCTGTACTGTTGTTGTTGGTGAGTTCAGTTTGTTATATGAACATTATTCCTGAGTCTCTGTGACATATTAGGAGGATTTTATGGCCAGTTGCTTTAGATTTATTACATAATGCACCTTTAACCTTCTTCATCTTATTCTGTTGGGTGTAACGGCAGCTTCTGGACGATGTTGAGCGCGTTGAGTTATTCCTGTGGGTGGCGCTATAGAGGAAAGGCCATGGGGTTAGTAACATGTACAGAGTTCGACCTCAGGGGATTAGAATGTGATCAGGATTATTAGATTAGAATTTTCTGCTCTTAAGTGGCTGTCTTTTGGTGACATGTCGAAAGGAACATGCAGAAAACACAAAAAAAATCGGGACACTAATTTCTGCATGTTTGCAATTCTGCATTTTTACTGCTATTTTTGCTCCAATAAAGTAGATTTAGTCCCAAAAGAAATGTGTTGTATATCACTTTTTCATTGTATTTACCGAAGTAATATAATGGGTAATTATTTTTGATACCAAATACTAGCGTCTGGCTGTCAGCGATATTGTTCTTCACATGTGCCTTTCAGCAAGGGACCAATGTGGACACTTCCTTTCCAGTATTCAAACTCCACACTGTTTTCTGCACAGTGGAAAGCTGTTGGCTCTCCTGTGAACCTCAGGACGCCTCATTGTTTTAAATCTAGCTGAGCGGCATAAGTATCTTTGACCCTTATTGTGCTGCAGCTCAGCCATCTGTGCAGCACCTGGGCGATTATTTTTAATTCCGTATTTTAAATCTTCACAAGTCGGGACAGATCTGTGACAGGAATAACTGTTCAGACCTATGTATTTTAACATTTCCATTCCCTTTTATAACTCTTCACCTCAGGCAGTTCCCAGGCTGATACACAGCTTGGTTACTCATGTGAAGTTAAATACAGACAGTTTGACTTTATATAATGCACTATTAAAAACAGGTTTAACATGACGTGCAGTAAAGGAAAGAACGTCTAAGTGTTTCTAGGCATTATCCTGTGTAAATCAGCAGTGTTTAATGTATTGTTCTTGTATACATGGAGGGATGTGGTTGTCAATGTTAATATTAAATAATTTAATCAAACACTAACTTAGTCCATGTATCAAAATTTGCATTGCAAATCTGAGCTGTGCAATGTTACACTACCATAGATTTAATACAGCTTTTTACGAAACCTGCAAATCGCCAAGATGGACGCCAAATTAAAAATAGCCGGCTTCCTGTTGAGTTGAAGACATGGTCCCAATAGACTTTTTTGTTTGTCTCGAGCTTTGACATCTTTCCACCAAATTTTGTGGAATTTGGTGCAACTTCATTTCTTCTTTGTTCTACCAAATTTTACCTTTGGACCATTACCGAGCCATTTTTGCACCACTTTTCTGTATTACTCTTATTCCATTAACATTTTCTCCAATTTTCACCTGTCTTCACCAGCGTTTAATACCTCAAAAAATGTGATCCTTTCGGAGGATTTCCAGGAATTACAATAGGTCAAATAGCTTTAAAAAAAAAATGCTGCATCAAAGCTGTTGTTGGTCGCTGTTTTGCAGAACTCACAGGAGACTCGGGCAGTGAAGGCGTCGCTGTCAGACCTGCCGGGCTCCCCTGAGGTTGTCTCCTCCAAGAAGAACCTGTTTGAAGCCGGAGAAGCCTGGAGCCAGAGTCCCACCAAGGGAGCAACCTGCAAGGTGAGAAAACATCCAGAGAAAATGGGTACTCCCTGCCCACACACTTAACAACTCAGGTTAAACGATACATCTGGTGTCCCATTCAACTATAACATTGTCATATGTAATATTATTATTATTATTCCCAGTGGGAAAAAAATATAAACGGGGGAAAAAAACATCTCTGGTGAAAACTTGATCCGTCGACTGAGAAATAAAAGACTGAGAAACTGTGATGTTTTCACCCAAAGCATATCCCATATTTAAAAAAGAAAGATAAGGATCTCATCTTTTTTTGCCATTTTTCTTAATCAGGACACCGATGGTATAAAGGTGGGCGTGGCCAGCCTGATCACCCAGTGGGTGAAAGGCCCCTACGACGGCGGGAGACAGTCGCCGGGCAGACCTGCAGTAAGTAGCAGACATTTCATTCTCCTCCCCCGGCTCACATATGTCACACTTGTCAGTGTTTATTATTATTAAAGCTGCTTCTACTTTTCCTTCCTCATTTGCAGCCTCATTTATCCACTTTCAGTGACAAGTAGTGGAAAACCAAGCCATCTAAAAATAACACAGATTTAACTATTCATTTGCTTTTCTTTTCTTTTTTTTACATTTTTTTTTGATAAGATGAAGACTCTAGTGTCTAATCAGTATTGACTGTGTTTTACATTGTGTGTGTGTGTGTGTGTGTGTGTGTGCGCAAAAGAATACTGTACGTTCTGTGTTCTGTGAAACTAAACTTGGTGTGATGTGTTTGTGCAGCTTTATGGTCTTTGTGACATAAGGTCGCCCTCTTGTGGAGAAAGAAGGCCTTAGTTTGCTGCCTCTTTCTTTTAATAGCATGCATTCACTTAAGAGTAAACACAGAGCCTTCAGCAGGAAGAGAAAGTGAAGGGAAACTAATGAAAGGCAAAATGACCCTTACTGTTTCCATTATATCTACTCAATTTATAATGAGAATATGGTAAATTAAATGAAACTTATATAACACTACACAGTTCATTATGACTGTCCTTCCCTCTGTCTCAGCAGCTGTCAGAGTTAGAGTACAATCATACTACAATGTGCCTGGGTGCAGCATGAACCTCAGAAGAACAATCTTTCACTGGTTATTATTTGATTGTTGCCAGGATGTGAGACCCGGAGATGTGATGCAGAAGAAGAACATGTGGGAGATCATCGGTGACTCGTCTGGGAGGCCGGGCCAAAGAGCCAATAAGGTGATCACATGCACATAATTAAACGCTAAATGTTCATCAGTTATATTCTTAGAGCTTTGCACTGTTACTCACATTGGATTTGTGCTTTTGTCTTTAGGGATCAGCAGTTGGTAAAAAGTACAAATTTGTCGTGACTGGTCACGGTAAATACGAGAAGATCCCCATGGACGACGACGACGATGATGATGATGAGAATGAGGGAGAATTCACAAACGGAAAGTCTGGTGAGATGACCAGCTGAAGAGCCCGTTTCTCTTTTGTTACACTAAATCTATACAGTTTTATTCTATGTCTATTCTACCGATTACATTGCTTTAGTGATTCTATTTTATTTTAGTCTAGTTTATAGCCTGTACAGTGTCGATCATTCTGTGTTGTCTTCTGTGATTCTCTATGAACTAGTCCTAAGCAACTAAATAAATAAGAATATAAACTTTAATATTAGAAATATGCCGTTTTTCAACTATTTATAATTTTGCACCAAAAGTGACTGAAAGATTCTCCAGGTTTTCCAGCTTTCAAAGAAATGGACAAACACAGGGAAAACTTGCCTTTTATTTTGAAATTATCAACAGATTGTAATTCCTTCAGAGAAGGAACACAGGGAAAAAAATGTATACCTTTATAAAACTGTACCTGGATTAAGCCACAACTATAGCACACACTATCAGATTATTAGAAATAACATTAGAAAAAACAAATCCTGAAACTCCTACTAAAGCCAATGTCACCCAGCAGGTATATATTAAATTACTTATCCTGCAACTCGAGAAAACCATTTTCTGCATCTTGACCTTAGACCCCACAGTTCAGTGTCCCACTGCTATTAACACAATTTACTTAACTTACACTCTTAAGTTGAAAAAAGAGCCACCAGAAATATGGTGTTTTGAAGCTTAAATTCATTAAAAAAAATCCTTCACTGCTAATGTTATTATTTAATTCTATTACTCTTCTCTTCTCCTGTTGTCATCAAATACGTCAGCTCCAAAATACTAAAAGTGGAGCTGAAATACCAGATTGACTCTGTGATAACTAAGATTTTGTCGCTTTTCTATTACATTTGACTGACTCACAAACAATTATGAGTATGTACCATTCACTAAAGATCCTCCAGTGTGAGAAAGATCAAACTACCTTCATCAGTTCTTTGAGTACTTGCCCTTTATTTAAAAAAAACAAAAAAAAACTCCTCAAAAGATTATCAACTCTCATTGCTGTTACAGATTTCAACAATCTCGCTCCTCTCTTTTTTCCATCCCATCAGTCAGAACGTACTTCTTAAAGTCAACCTTCCGTGCGTTACATCCCTGCCCCAGTGACATATTGGAATCTCGATGTTTTTTAAGGTCTTATTTTGTTGAACCTGAATATAAATAAACTACAAGCATAACCATCCACAACCTAAAAAAAAAGAATTAATCCAAAAACTGTTCATCCATTTAATAGTGAAAGGTCTCACCGTGAGGCAAGTAGCACCATTTTGAATAAAAGAGAAGCTTATGAAACAGAACAAAAAAAAAAAACTATCTTGTTCCTCTATAACAAAAATACAGCTATTTGAATTAGAAGTAATTTCCACTAACTTTACTAAACTAAATAACTATGTATAAATAATCCATTCTCTTCATAACATCAACCACAATTTACATGTATTGTGAACATGTGATGAAAGGAACACATGAGAAGCTCTGAAATGACTTCAAACATAAAGGCTTTAATTTGACGTGATGCCCCAATGACTTTAAGACAATTATTAAAGCCCTCTTGTCCCGGCCAATCCACAAGTATAAACATTTATTTAGTTGACGTCCAGTCACACTAATTCAACATGTAACATTTAGTTAAGTACAAAGTTAAAGCGGAGTTTTCTACAACACTGACGCACAGACACTAAGACATCAGACCTGTACATTAAACATGATCTTTTTTTTTCTTTACATTATCATTTCAGCTCCTCACACGAGACACGGCTTAAGCAGAAGTGAACCCCCTCGCTGTTCTATTAAAGTCTTTTGGTTCCTCTTCTTTACCTTTCCGCCCGATTAGACCCATTTCAAACACAGTTGAAATTTTCGTGACGGGCCTTGAAGCCGCCTCTCTTAACTTTTTCGCGTTAAACTTTGGACTAAAGAGCAGAAGAGGCAGCCGGAAAGCAAACGAGGGGATGTCTTTCGTCTCCTCCTTTGTCTCTGTTGTCTCTGTTGTTGTCGTCGTCTCCTTTTCGTTTTTGCTTAGCTCGATCTGGTGCATGATGTTTTCTTTGGTGGAAAACATCTGGAACAGTACGGCGTCCCACATCTTTGTCGCCATGACGGCGCCTTTGTTTTGGTTCTTATCTGAAGCATCTTCAGTGCTCACGTCAGTCTTTTTCACCACCTTCTGGTCCTGCCCAGTGGTCTCATCCGGAGAGCCGGTTTCTGGGAATTTGGGCTCCTCCTGCTCCACTACCATGTGCTTCTTGAGGCGGGACCAACCGCTCACTTTCGATTTCATTCCCTTTGGCTTTTGTAGGACTTTAAGAAGTGGCTCAGCTGCATCGCCTTCCTTCTTCTCAAGTGCGGATTTAACCGCTGGTTCTGCTTTCTTATCTTGTTCTTTGTTTTCATTTGGTTTCGATTCAGCAGCAGGTGTTTCAGGAGCTGCAGGGCTTGGCTTTGAGCCTTCAGCTTTAGTCATGGTGGAAGTGACAGGCTTCACTGGCTTCTTTGGTTCTGCCACATCCGTTTTCTGGACTGTATCTCTGCCTAACAATTTCCTCACTGCCTTCATAGGATCTTTGGGTGGAGGATGTCTTGTTTCAGGAGTTTTTGTTTTGACATCTTTTTTCACTGGCGGCTCCACCCTTTCAAGAGTCTTCACACGCGCTGTTGAAGGTTTAGTCTTTGGCGTTTCCTGAATTGCTGTTTTTTCTTGTTTTACTGTAACATGACTAAACACAGCACTTGTCTCTTTTGTTAATGTTGTTCCTGAGGTGTCAGATGCCTGTGAAACAACAATAATTGGGATTGCGGGGGTGGTGGGAACCTTCTCCTCTCTGAGATGGGGTTTGTCTTCATCTTTGGGAGCCTCTTTGACTTGAGACACCCCAGCTGTTGAAGGTGCTGCTATAGAATGTCCTTGACTCAGTAGTTTAGACTCTGCAGATCCTTCTTCTGTAACTTTAACCACCTCTTCAGTTGTTCTAGAGCTTGAGATGCCAAATGCTGGAGAGTAGGTTTTGATTCCACCATAAGCAGCATATTCAGCCGGTGTCAAACCACGATAGCCGGACTTTGACGTTTGACTCACTTGGGTTGGGGTTCTAGGTCTTTTAAAGGCTACAGGAGATACACCAGTTGGTGTTTTTGGTCTTTTATAGCCAGGTGATGCAGTCAAAAGACGGGTTGCCTCATATGTCGGAGTCTTAGTGTAAGACGTCGCGACCGGTGTTGTTGGTTCAAATGTCGGCGTTGTAGCTCTTAGAGAATCGGCTAGAGCAGTTTTGTTCTTTTCGCTTATAAGAGCAGGCTCAGATTTTGCTTTGGATAAACTCTGTTGGATTGGTTGAGTTTTAGGCGTCACCTCTGAAAGAGTGTCGCCATGAGGTAAAGTTTCCGTCTGTTTAGGCTCATCGATCATCACACACTGGGTCGCTGACAAACTGCTCACGTCAGAGGCAATTGTCGGCGTGTGGGATTTCTCAGGCTCTACTGTCATTGGCGACACCGCAAACAAGAGAGGATTTGGTCTTGAGATTTCAAACACTGGTGTCGCAGCTCGGGTCACATGATACGCAGGTGTTCTAGGCCGCCCCAATACAGTTTTTGACGTTTGGAACTCGTAAGTTGGTGTTTTCGCTCTAATTTCAGATGTTGGAGTGGCTCTTTGGATCTCAGGTGTTGGAGTTGCTCTCTTGATTTCAGGGGCAGGAGCAATGTTGATCCCTGCTGTTGGTGTCGTGCTCCTCTTAACTTCTGAAATTGGGGGTTTACTGAGTAAATCTGTGCCCAAGTAAGGAGGCTGAGGGATCTCCGTTGTGCCTTCTCTGACCTCATACAATGGGGTCAAATCTAGTTTTGTTCCTGTTTGTATTCTCTTTGGAGGGATTGTGCTTCCTATAGCGGTTAATTCTGCTGTGTCATACACTGGTGGAGTCCTAGATGACTCATAGAACGATGTGCTAGCTGTGTACATTCTTATTTGAGGGACATCAAACATAGGTCTTGGTGACCTTGAGGGTTCGGTTGCTCTGAAAGTTGGACGAGGACTTTTTGGTTTCATGAGCGGGGTCAACACAGTGAGAGGCCGAAGGAAAGCTTGACCTCCTGCTGCCTGATACGGCGCCAGACCTGGACCTGTGGATTTGAATGATGTGTGACGTGATTCAGCGGATGTGCTAAAAGCTGGCCTTTTCACCTCAGCAGCCGCAGTTGTGATTGTTGGCACAGAATAGTCAAACAGAGATATTTTGGGTACTGCTGAATGGTCAACTGGCCCCAGAGCTGGTGACCCTCCAGAAAGGGAGGATAACGCTGAATATGAACTAACTGAAGTGATCTGCTGCTGCGCGTATGATGGGATTGCCACTGGCTGAGGTGAGAACCTTGCTGCTCTGCCAAAAGCTGCACGCTGAGGGTAAGGAGAGGCCACATGTTGATACAGTGGCCTGACACTAAAGCGTGGAGGCTGCTGAACTCTGCTGTAGTAGTTGAATGGTGTCTCTGGAGTCCGGGGAGGGGTGGAGTGGTCACTGTGCTCGAGGTCAGGGCTTGCTTCATTCACAGGGGAAAGACTTGAGCGGAAAGGCGCTGCAGACTGCGCGACCTGAGGGGAGGCCTTCTTTTTAGCTGTTCTTTTGAGAAGCTTCTGAAGCCGAACATTGTCCTTTCCAGGCTTGGGCAGCAGGGCTGGAGGGTACTGCTGGGAAAGCAGGTCCAGATGGGTGACAGCTCTATAAGTGACAGCCATGAGTAATGCAGCACCCTGTGTAGAAAAAAGGGAAAAAAATTAAAAGTTTAAAATTATTATTATACAGGGTGATGATGTGATCTGTACGGAGCCCCCGCAGTGACATGAGAAAGAAAAAAAAAATTAATGTCGAGATCTCCAGTTTCCAAAAAGTAAGAAAAAAAAAATTATGATTTTTTTTTTTTCATAATTTTTTGGAAACTCGACTTTGAAACTCGAGATTACACTTTTTTTTTTTCGTACATTTTTTTTTTCTCATGTCACTTCGGGGGCTCCGTAGATCTGTACAGTATATCATCTTTGTTGAATAAAGGCCTAAGAGATAATTACTTTTCTTTTGCATATTTAACATTTTCTTTTGGCTTCTTTTTGTCGTTGCAGATTTGTGTCATGGTGATTACTAAGCGGATGTCATCTCTTCAGGTTGTTCTCACACCATCAGTTGGTAACATATGTCCAACAGAAGCAGCTCTTCAATAGTTACAATATCTGATTTACCTCCAATAAAACACCCTTTTTTAACGTTCAGTTGGACAAACTCCACAGCTCAGAAGTTCAAAAGATTTCATCATGAAATATTTGTTCAATTTCCTCTTTGTTTTTGTATTTTTCTTCCCATTCTGTTTCTGTTATATATATATACTGTATATATGTCTGATTATGATTACTTTATCAACCGCCACCCCTGCTCCCACAGTACAAGGGTTTGGTCAGTGATTCCTATACGGTGGCATGGAGGGACATTCAAAAAGCTTCTGAATAACAGAAAAATATTCAAATTCACCATCAAATACCACGCTATGTTATGCTATCAATCCAGCACTTACACTTTGGCTGAAGAACAATCCGAAACAATCGGGCTTTGGTAAAAACATTGAATGTTTTGCATTCAAAAGTATTTTTTTGGTCTATATTTGGCTTACTGTGCAGCCATGTATCGAAAAGTGGAAGATTTGGTGTCTGTTACACAATAACATCTATCATATTCACACCTGATCTGTACAATCATACTGCTCTGTCTATGTTTTAGTTCAACTCACTGGTTCCTTACGCTCTCTATCTCTTCACTACAGTAGGTGTTTTTCTCTTTTAATGTTCATTTACTGAAATATCTGCTTGTATGTGTTTTGTAACCAAAATTTCTATGAATAAATTAAAATAATTTTCTACTATAGCAGTGGCTGCAGTTGTTTCCATTTGAATTTGATTAATTAGTTAATCAGTGTTTCCCCGCCTTGAAATAATTGATTTTGTCCAGATGTACTCAGTTTCATTAATTCATTAATGCCACTTGTATTTTATCATGTACAAAACTACTTATTTCATTTTTTATATCACTATTAGTGTTCATTAAAATAGTTTATGGCTTTGTTTCAAAGTCCAAATAGACTTCTATGTATTTCCCATTCCAAAAACGAACACAAGGTGGCTGGATTGAGCTGTATTCCAGTGCGCAGGTCTAGGGATTGGCCGATTTGAGTCATTTGAAACATTACACTCAATAGAATAACGCTATCGTCTCCAAAATGAGATTGACAGCACTGTCAGCCAATCACAATCAGCAGAATGCTGACATGTGACGGTGACAGGCTGCAATGCTCCCCCCCAGGGTCCTAATGTCTGTTATAGACGCCCGGAATGATTTGAGTGTAACACAGGAAGTCCGTCTGACCAGACTGTGTTGTTTTCGCTATAATATCAACTTTTACGGAGAAAGATCGAAGGTAAGAGCAATTTTCGTTCAGCGAATCGATTTCTGTTGTCTTTATTCTTTGTAGAGTGCTTTGACTTATATCCTCTAGAATTTGTGGAGTTCTGCTCTCATTCGAGCTGTATGGTGTGTGTCCTGAATACATTTGTAGTAATTCATTTAGTTCTTATTTGAGCTGTGTTTGTCACATTTATTATGTTTATACAGTCTTGTAGCCCAAAGTCTGCTGTTTAATTTGATGTGCAACTTCGCTATATTCTTTTGTGTTTAGTGCAATATTCCACAATATTTTTACCCAGAGCCTACCTGGGTTCCCAATTGGGGTACCTTCAAGCTTGAGGCAAGATTTTGATTACTATATTTTAAAATCCAAAGATTAGTTATGCGCACGAAGAAGAGCGTCGATTTCAAGGCTTTTTGGTAACACTAATGGTTCCAGTAAGAACCACTTTGATCCAGAAACCTCTTTAAAACCCCTTTCCTGAATAAAGGGTTTTAAAAGGGTTCTCGTTGGAACCTTTATAAAAAATGTTCTACCTGGAGCCAAAAATGGTTCTCCTATGAGGACAAGCCGAAGAACCTTATATGGTTCTACTTAGCACTTTTATTTCTAAGAGTGTATGGCCCACCACTTAATGTCAAGGGAGCTATTTATGTATGCTTTTTGTAATAATAGATTTGTTTTGTATTATAAATACAAATTTAATATGAACTATATATCATTCCATAGCAATGCAGACACTTTCATTTTGAAGTTATGTTAACTATCAATAACCACCAACATTTTTTATTGAGATATCATGATGGAATATGATATGATATTGTTGCCCACCCTGACAGAACAGTTGTTTTTTTCCCCCCAATTTTTTTTTCCCACTTGACTGTCCCCCTAGTGGCCAGACTAGATGCTTGGTGTCCCCAAGGTTATTTGAGTTTGAGACCCCTGTTTTAGACCATGTGTGTGTGAGGCTACACTTTACAAACTGGGCTGAAGCTTTGTTATGCCAAGTGCCTCCTATGTCTTGTCCCACAAATACACACACACACATATATACATATATATATATATATATATAGAGGGTGCTGTAGGGTGAAAGTGAATGCAGAGCATCTGACCTCATGACATCACAGCCCGTGACACTGGATAGGGCCTCAAAAATATATATATTGTCCCTTAATATACCCAATCACATGTCAAGAGTTAAACATAAATACATAGAAGTGAAATTGGAGAAATTAATGGTAAATATTTATAGACCTAAAAAAAAGTGTATGATACCGTCCAGAGGGTTTGTGTTGCAGACAAATTATTTCTGACATCATTAAAATCAACTGTTGTAATATTCACAGTTTACTATGTATGTCACCACGGGGGAAACGTAGGCCGGATCTGGTTGTGTTTTAAAGCCCTACCCTACTACCCTCCCTGGACCTACTGCCTGCCTGACACATGAGAGTTCACTCCTCCTTTTAAGGCTCTGGAAGGTTTGGTATTTGGAGTGCCTTCAGGATGCAAGTTCAAAAGAGGAAAGTGTAATAATAGCTGTGTAATACAAACCAAGCGGCTCCACAATGGCCTCCATAAGTAAACGAATCTACCCCAAAAAGTCATGTACCGTCACTGAAGATATGAGGCTGCACACACACACACACACACACAGAGAAAATCTGGGAAAAGGATGAACTTACCAGGTAATAACTTGTTGCTGATGTTCAGAGCACCCCAGGTGGGTTCCCCTTGACACAACAAGAGAGAGCATTGATTCAAGTTCAATGTAAAATGATAAACCTGACAAGGACAGTTTTATTCCCCACAGTTTGAGCAGGAAGATCACATGTCAAAGCCTGAACGTGATCATCTGTCACTCATGCCTCATTGCAGCCAGGACAGATAAATAACAGGGCAGAGAGTGTTTTGAAGCCACCGGGAGTCGAAACAATGCAAACTCAGCCATGCTGGTGCTTCAATGTTGCACTGATGATGAGATAAAACAACCCAGGTTCTCCAAACACACGTCCGACCTCACGCTCCCAAGGTTGGGGGGGGGGGGGTTCTGTATTTGACAGCAGCTGCTTTCCTAACACTGCTACAGCTACCCTGTTCTCTAGCTAGAGAATAAAATGTGTAATTATGGCATGTTTACCTGTGCGACTGCTGCTTGGGGAGCGGCCGGCCGGCTGCTGCCTGCTTGTCCCAGCCCGGAGTGTCAGAGAGGCAGGTTCATGTTGAGCCCAACTCGACCCCCCTTCCTACAAATGGAAGGAACAGGACGCCATGGCAGTCCAAAAATAAATCTTGAGCCCTGTGAGCTGTTTGGAGTGACAGCGGCGTTGTCCTGACAGCAGAGTGAGGCAAGGTGAGAAGCGCCACAACGTGAACGGGTCATGGGACCTTAGGTTTCACCACCTCAGGCCTTTAAAAGTGGGCTCTGAGGGCCACCCAGGGGTCCTTTACAGATTTGCCAGTGCTCTGATGGGGGGGACTCGACTGTATTCATGATTTGAATTCTATAGAAATAATCTTAGTTAGGGATGTCAGATATTCTTGGTGATATTAAGATGATATTGATACCCCCTTTTAAACATTTAGATAAATGTGAACTGTCTAATATCATTCTCATTGTTTGATGAAGGCAGAGATCCATTGATGGTGATTAGAGGTTCTTCATGGAGTTCTAAGGATCTTTGATTGGGTTCCATAAATTGGATTATTCTCAAATCAACCAGTATGGCCTTGTTGGAAACAAACATTCGCAGTGCTGCAAAGTTGTTGTCTTTACATAAGAAGTCAGAGAAATGTACAATAGAGAGAAAGAGAGAAGAACAGATACCTCATGCACTCCACATGGCCAACCTATCAGTGAGCAAAGTGGTTGTAAATGTCAGAGAGTTGGATAAATCAAAGTTGTGATGACGAGAGATTTCTGAAGCCGTGCCACAATCCAACAAGAAGGACCGAGTATACAAGATCCTCTAGTATCAAAGGCTATTTGGCAGCACTGATGTGGGCACTGTACATTTCAAGAAATGTTCCAAATGACCCAGGCATTGAAAATTCAATCCCATATGATGTAAATGCGGCTTTGGGTTCATTGGAATATTGGAATAAGGTCTGAAGTTTTACTTTTCCTGTAATTCTTGATAAAGTGTGACCTTCATTAGGTTTATTTTATCCTTGAAGGAGGAACCTTAGCATGCTAACAGTAGAATAGTTCAAGTTATCAAGGTGGTCAATATGAAAGTCCTTGTGGGAGGTTTGTGAGATCCAGATGATGGTTACTAATGATCTTTGTTTCTAATATTTTTGCATTTTCCAATATTTTTTGCGTAATGGTAATGGGTCAGTGTGGGGTTTTGTTTTGATTGTGTCTTTTATTGAGTCCTTTATGGGTTTCATATTATGTCACAGCAGTTTCATATGCCTGCTGGTGATCCTCGACAGCGGAGCGTGTTTATCCTCCAGGGTGTCGGGGATCCTGTGACGTTGTAGTAATCTTTGCAGGAATTAGCTTATAAATTTAGTCGGAAAAAAAGTGTTTATTTGACCACACATCATTTCACATGAACTTGACAAACCATTTTCAGTGTTCCTCACTGCACAGCTACACCAACTCACTCAAACACGAGGCCCTCGGCGTCATTGTTTATCTCTAGGTGTTTCAGTGGCATGAAAACCTTTGACACTCCCACCCAACTTAGGTGCCTGGGAATTTTCTGTTGTTAATTTTGTCACTGCAGTGCCCCCTGGGGGACATTAGAGGACGATTCAGGAAGCCTAAGACAGCTGAGAATGACGGCCATATCATCATGATCAAAACATCACATTAAGCTGCTGTGATGACTGATTCGAGGTGCTGATTGTTTGGACTTACAATTGAAGCGAATGGCATTGCTAACAGTTTAAACTGGACCAGAAGAGCATTTCTATGATTTAGACGGTTGATAAACGACAGTAACAGACACAGCAGACACAGCCGAGACTTAGAACTGTCACATTGTTAATATTGTAATATAAATTACAATATATATATATATATATATATATATATTAACTCATATAAACTAACAGCACAATTTATAGGACAAAAAACAAACCAATCATTGGCTTACGAACACAAGATTTAAAAGATTTATGTACTTATTATGGGCCAGAAAACATGAGAAAGATGTCAAAGCAGATGTAGAATTATGTTCCAGGTCACTGTTTGTGTCTCAGTTGTCAGCCAGTATTGTTCTTGCGTGTTGAGCGACTAAGGTAGAGTTTATCCAGTGATTTTATGGATTTACTTCAGGGAAGGGTTTCACCCTCCTCTGATGAGACTGTACATTATGTTTAGAGGTTTTAGAAACAGCACCTGCCTCTCCTCGCAGCTCTTCTCTCACTCTGACTTGAAATTTGCTTGCCTAATGCAGTGGCCCCAGAATAGCAACCTGGAGGCGTCTTGGCTATCCCCTTCTCCAAACTTGAGCCTCCCACCTTAGCATTCGGCCCTTCCATCTCCTTATTGAGTGCCAGCAGTGGGAGGAGGGGGACGCGGTCATGGACCCTGCCCCAACGCAGGCCCGGGCCTCGCCTCTACACTGGATCCTCAGCCAATGGGGAGGCCGAGCAGATCGAGTGTCACTATAACAGTAGGACATAATCAGCGCGGTAAGTTTGCAGAACCTTACAGCCTGTCTCGGCCAGAGGGAGCTCAATTCTTTCGGCTTTCTTTCTGAGGTAAGGAAAAAGAGAAGGCGAGAATGAGAGTGTGAGTGGTAGAAAAGGAGAGGCAGTAACAGTCCCCCAAACATGTCCCCAAACTGAAGACAGCTGAGTCCATGTGTTTTAAAATCACCGCCACGAGTAAATGCTTTGTTGTGGAGGTCAGGGTTGAGCGCGGAAGAATTGTCTTCAAGTAGAACATTGGCACTGGCACAGACAGTGGATTACAGTGGAATCTCAGGCAGTCTGATGCTTTACAGTTTGAGCTCAGTGGCAAATTGTGTTGGTGTGTGACTGCAGCCTGACAGGCTGATAAGCAGTGTTTTTTGTGCTGAGTTTGTAAACTTTTAACCGAGATTAAGATACTTAATAGGTTTGAGCAGCAGCTGTTACCTTTAAGGACTTTGTTGTTATTGTTGTGAGAGTTTGGTCCGAGTCCAGAGAGTCCAGCATACCTGAAGGATTTACAGATGGCTTAAGTCTTCTGAAGAAGCATTCCACTTCAGGACACAGAGGATGATACTAATGAGTTATGTAACGTGGAGACAGCAGTAAATTATTATAGTATTTTAACTTGACATTGACAATGCTGTGTGGGCTTTATTTTGCTTGCTGGTTTTCTTGACTGCCATTTGTAAGTGTGATATTGATGTGAAGGTGCAGAGAATGATGGTGTGGATTAAAATGCAGATTATCATGAGGATAAACGCTATAATATCTTGAACAGGAGCCAAGAACCTCGACTGGATGTAAACAGATCATTGACTTTGATGTGCTTTCCTACATTGCCTTACTCAACTCTTGGGAGATTTCAAAGAAGTTGGGCATAAGACTTTGAACATCATGGCTTCCCCCATCAGGGTTAGATTTAATTCTAAGGAGCCTCTGGAAAGTGATTGAAGGAACCAATGTGAGAGCAAGATGCCAGATAAGGAAATGATGGTGGAATTATGGGTAGCGGTCCAGCGGAAGGAACCCAATCTTGGACGTCGGGTTTACTGAAACTAGATCTGTGAGCTGTGCAGCTGTCTGATGGAAATAGTTGTGATGTCAGGAAGCCTCCATCGTGGCCTCACGCTAATAAGGCTAATGGGCAACTGATCCATATTGTAATCCTTAATACATTAAGTCATGGATAAATTCAGATGATGTGAGTTTATCAGTGCAGGACTTTCACGAGACTCTGCATCTGAATTGTACAACTGAATGTCAACACACTCATACACTGGAAATTAATTTAGATGTGGTATTATTATTATTTGCTGAGTGAATCCAGAGTGATAAGAGAGGGCAGGAGGTTGACCCTTTCCTTGACCTGCTCTTTTTTTTCTTTTTTTTTTCCCTTCAACATTAATCATCTCTCAGCAGTATGAAAACAGACCATTGGCATAAATCTATGTTTGGCTCCCTTCTCATTTATCATCAGAGAAGCAGATTCAGGCCCGAGGCTCACGTTTCAGTCTGCATTCTAACCCTAATTATAGAGTGAAGATCATTGGGTCTGAGGACATTTTTTGGGGGGAGAATTTCAAAGACAATAAAAATAATAAAAAACTTAAGTGGAATCAGGATGCAAATGATTTCAGATGAGTCTGTGGATATATATTCATTTTGTTTTAGTATTGGGGTAAAATATGGGCGAGCAAGCAGGTGGGGGTTTGGTCAGGGTGGGGCAGCCTGAAGATATTTAAGACATCTGCAACTTAATCCTGAGCTATTAATACAAAAGGCCACTGAGTCGCTCCTTGTAGACTGACTTTAAGTTCTTCCCTTTTTCTTTCAGGTTGCAAAGTCCACTGTCACCATGTCTGACACAGAAGAAGTGTAAGTCGACTCGCATTTTTCAATTTGATTGTCAATTTGACAATCAAAAGTCATTGATTTAAGGCCCACTCTGGGTCTGTGTTGATCTCTTATGATCTGAAGCGCTGGGCTAATCTTGTACGTAGACCTTGATTTCAGATGATTTTGACACACTAGTATTTCTACAGCCAAAATGAAGCTTCAAGCTTACCTTTTAATAATAAGTTTTGACTCTTTTCTTTGTCTTCTGTCTCTACAGTGACCAGGTCGAGGGTAAGTAGCAACATTTCTCTCATTCGGAAAACAAGCAAACAAACAGATAAAAAAAAAAATCTGAATAAATAAATCAATCGTCCAAACTTAGGTCCAGGTGCAGTCTGGATTTCCATGCTAATTCTCAGTATTATTCCATGAACATTGCCTAACCGACTTTCCATCCTCTGTAGCGAGTCAATTTCACTGGACAAATTCATGTTTACAGGTTTGGCTTGACTCCTCCAGATTCAAGTTGAGCCATAAAGTTCTCTCCTTTAGACAAATCTGCACATGTATCTTTTTTTTTCTTTTTTCTCGCGCTGTAGTCTAGTTGCAGGCGCCAACGTTGGACACAGGACAGTGTCAAATACGCCGTGCCGACTCTTTTAAGTCTAGATTCGTGGAAATCTGAATTGCACGCGATTTGCACACTGACCTGTTGGCGACGTGCGTGTGCTGCAGCTCTGCATGTCTGTCTGCAACCGTGCGGTCCCTCTGAGCTGAACACACCTGCAGATGACGCCAACTGTGGCTCTGTTGAAGTTCAAAGCCAAAGTCGCTTACTGTCTGCGAGCACTGGTCAGCTCAGGGACACTGCGTTGTGTATGCTCAGCATGGATCCCCAGTGTACCCACATTTTGAATCGTGTTATTCTGTCAAAAATGGGTACAAATGGGATCTTTTTGATAATGTCTTCTGCTCCTTTCTTTCTCGGACCGACGTGAAGAATACGATGGTAAGACATAACCTGCAGACTCTGGGTGACATCACTGATACTAATTTGCCGGTTACTTCTCACGATGTGTGTTCTTTCCTTCACATATTCTTTAAAGCATGCTGGTTAACACTAACTCGATTTAAAACAACTGAAAAGACACGGGTTAAAACCTTAAAACACATTGGGATAGAATCCGTATCTTCACATAGGGTTGCAGTGCAGGAATTTGCAGGAATCAATCCCATTTATAACTCATCCATCATGACTGACTGTCAATGACTGACATTTTCCTTCCTGTGACTGCTCGCTGTTTCAGTTGCTATATCACCATCTGGTGGCAGCTCCCCAAAACTGCACTCCCAGTCCCCCTGAAATCTCCTCATGTCTCGCATCTCCTTTAGTCTACTCACTCTGACCACTTCCACCTCTTTCCTTTTTTCTCCTGCTTCCATTAACCTTCTCACCGCCCTTCCTCTTCCCTGGTGACTCGCTGCATGTTGTGTAGCCGTAGAAGAGGAGGTAGTAGGGGAAGTAGAGGTGGCCCCTGAGGCGGCCCCTGAGCCAGAACCAGAACCAGAGCCAGAACCTGAGGTAGAACCAGAACCAGAACCAGAGCCAGTACAAGAGCCAGAACCAGAGCCTGAGCCTGAGCCTGAAGGTATGTGGAATGGAAGGGGGAAAAGGGGGTTATTCTCTCATCCTTTTCCAGGCGACAGGTGCGCTCCACTGGCTATAGCCACCCACAGAGATCAGAGATCACCATATCTGCTAATGCTAATGCTTTCTTCTTTTCACCTCTGGAGGAAATCAAATACAGTTTGTTTATGCAGCACTCCGCAAACTGAGATGTGATTTCTATTGTAATACAACATGTGCTAATCTGCTCCACCTCAGAGCCTAATGACAACTATTTGGAGGCCAGAAATCTAATACTGCAGCTCATGTTGAGGGCTGATCTAAAGATTCTAAGTTGCTTATCAGCTAATAATAGCTTTAAAAAAAAAAATAATCATGGCTTATATTATTAATAGTTCATATGTGCTTATCCATTTATCTGCTTACAATCCTAATGGGAATTAGACATGCACTTTAACACAACATATTAACATGTGAACACCCATATTTGATTAAGAACTTTGAGCAACTGCCCAAACATTAGTTATAGGTGCATTATGTAATAAATCTAAAGCAACTGGCCATAAAATCCTCCTAATATGTCACAGAGACTCAGGAATAATGTTCATATAACTAAACTGAATTCACCAACAACAACAATACAGCCAAAATATTTGCATTAAAAAAAAATATTTTGCAGACTGCAAATCATGTTTATGTTTTGAAATCATGTTTTGGCATGTGGCGCCACCTACCGACGTCTACCAATCATTGCAGTCAGTAGAGTCTCAGCTGCCGAGCAACCACAGGTTGCCAGTTACGTCAGAAAACGAAACCTAAAAGACCTCGGTATTTTTGAATTTGAATGTAGTAACCGTTTTTGGCCACATTCTTACATATGGCACCTTTAACTGTGAAAACACAAGAATAATATGAGAATTTTTGAAAAGATACACACCTTATATAAACCCCTTAAGTCTGAGGCTTATAAATAAATCAAAACATACAGTTTCTCAAGGTTTTAGCAAAAGAGGAGAAAGATTATCTGGCCAGAAAAGCAAAGAAAGTGATCAATCAAGTCTAACACTACTGATACTACTGTGCTTATTTTATCATTTTTGGCCCCTGATGAAGGTAACATATACAATCTTGATTTATTATATAAGACAAAAAAAAATATGATATTACCAAATTCATCTATTTCAAATTTTATGTTTCATGTCGGTGGGTCTTCATTTTATTGACTTGTGCCATCTGGTATATTGTAGACTTATGTGTGATTAAACCATCATCATAAAGTGCTTCTCATCTCTAAACGAGTAGCTGTAGAGATGCTTGCTGTCATACTTGTAAGTACTGTAGTACTGCTCCCAGTCTGCCTGCTAATGCTGTTGTCTGTTCTGCTTCTGTTTTCAATGCTTTCTGCATGCAGAGGCTGTTGAAGATGAAGGTATGTTGATTTAAATATGAAGTCTGTCATTCTGGTTTTGGTAGGACCAACAATGTCCTGGTCTGATGACTGTAGTCAGGGAGCGTCCATGTTTTTCTTTCTAAAGATCCAGGACCACTGACCAATTGGCCAAAAAACAAAAAAAAATCACACCCATGCACTTAATACATTTTAAAAAGTGTATTAACTTGATCTTTGGAATACAGTGAAATTCCTAGTGGAGAAGAAGGGCGGTTGAATATGATATGCTAACACATGCTTCACTGCACAGTGACCCCACCATTACACTCTTGCTATGCCACTCGTCATCTGCATGGCATGGAGCCGCCAGAATCTGGGCTTAAAACTAAAGAAGGAACCGTGGGGAAATGATTTGCTTGTACAAAACAGTTTTGGGGTCAAGCCAAAAAAATAATAAATAATAATAACGAGAGAACAGAAAATGTGAAGGTCTAAGGGAATAATAAAACACATTTAGGGGCAAATGAAGGAGCAACACGTTATAATCTGTTCATGTTCAAGGATATCTTGACTTTACTATTCACAAAAAGTTTATGTCTTTGACGTTTACATCCTATCTAATCTGTCACATGCAGCCACAAATCATAGTTTAATCTATGTAGTGCCTGAGATTATTTTCTAAAATAATCTGCTTGGTTTCTAACCCAATGACGTGTACTTGTCCCCTCTTCATCTTCTAACCCGCAGAGGAGAAGCCAAAGTTCAAGTAAGTCGCCTTCTCTTGTGCTCCCACCTCGAAAAAAGATTTCTGTAGACATTTTTTTTTTGTCTTTTTAGTTTTAATAATAAAACATGTTAATAATGAGTGATGTCCTGGAGCACTTAAGATCCAAACGTTCTCTTGTAGGCCCACCGCCCCAAAAATCCCAGACGGTGAGAAAGTGGACTTTGATGTAAGTTGACCCGAGGTGACAAATCAGAGGTCCTCGTTTGATTTGTGGAACTGAGCGTTGCTTTGTCTCCTCTGCTCTGCAGGACATCCAGAAGAAGCGTCAGAATAAGGATCTGATGGAGCTGCAGGGCTTGATCGATGCTCACTTTGAGTGCAGGAAGAAAGAGGAGGAGGAGCTGATTGCTCTCAAGGAGAGAATCGTGAGTCAGAGTTCCATCGGGTTAGACTGTGACACGGTCTTGACCTGGGAGCTGTTGTTTTTCCTCCATGCTGAGTTGTGAGCAGCAGCAAGAGCTTGTTTTTTAACAGCACATTCATTTTCTGTCTGGCAGGAGAAGCGTCGTGCAGAGAGGGCTGAGCAGCAGAGGGTGCGCACTGAGAAGGACAAGGAGCGCCAGGCGAGACGTGAGGTTCGTGTTTTCATCGCACCGTTATCCTTATTTTAAAAAAAGCATATTCAATATTATTATAAACCAGTTTTAAACCAGATTTTTTTAGCTCATTTAAAGTTTCACATCCTGTTCCTTGCGTTACAGGAGGAGAGGCGGATAAGGGAAGACAGCGACGCTAAGAAGAGGGCAGATGAAGACGCCAAGAAGAAGTCAGCTCTGTCCAGCATGGGCTCCAACTACAGCAGTCACCTTGCAAGAGTCAGTGTGCACACACACACACACACATTTACACATGTTTGCGCAGCTATTCATCTTAGGATACTGCACTTACTATCCCTAAACTTAACAATAACCAGTGTAAACTTAATCCTAATCGTAATTTAAATCTTAGTCCTTAACCCTTAGTGCTCACACGGCAGCACAGTTCAGGGTTATAGGGTGAATTGCTGTGGGAATTCACCCTATATAGAGTACACTCCTTATATGGACATCCTGTGGGTGTGTGTTTATAGGTTTATAGATCATCTTCAGTCATTTTGCAGAAAGTGACATTTTTTTTTAAAAATGGAGTACTTTTTCCTCAGCTGTGTTTATATAATTAATGTCATCAGATTGCCTATAGGCTGTGCTCAAAAAAAGAATGTAAGACACTCTAAATTGCACATTCTTACAGCCTCTGTGTATACATTTTAATATAGTCATGTAAAAAAAAAGCAGCTTCAATGCTCTGTGTTCTAAGGGTTAACTAAACTAGTTCCTCAGAAATGTGGTTCTGCCTCTTAGGACCAGGTTTAGGGTTTCATGGGAAAAAAACAAATAGAGACACACACACACACACACACACACACACACACACACACACACACACACACACACACACACACACACAGAGAGAGAGAGTTTCAGCAGTAGCTGTGTTGTAAACAGCTGCTCACCCTGCGTGTCTATATCTGTATCCGTGTGGAACAGGCTGACCAGAAGAGAGGAGGAAAGAAAGAGACTGAGAGAGAGAAGAAGAAGAAGATCCTCGCCGCCAGGCGCAAAGCACTCAACATCGACCATCTGGGCGAAGACAAGCTGAAGTACGAGTCCGTGCACCCACACTTTATCACTCAGGGCCAACATTCAGGCCTACACACATATCAGGGTTCACCTCAAATTACATTATATGCTATAATATGTACTTCGCATGTCATGTACTAAAGGTATTTCCTTTAGCTTTATACTTTTACTCCACTACATTCATCAGGTTAAATTGCTTTAGGAATTAGGATTTTTCAGGTGAGTTTTGTTCTCATATACTTGTACTCTGTGCAGGGATAAGATCAATGAACTGCACGAATGGATGACCACGCTGGAGTCTGAGAAGTTTGACCACATGGAAAGACTGAAGAGGCAGAAGTACGAGGTAAGAGATCCGCCTCACGTCACAATGACGCTCAGTAATTGTTTGGTATCAATGAACCCCAGATGTTTCCATTTTTAATATTTCATGAAATGAATGACATCAAATCGTGTTTGATTTGTTCACAGTTTGAAGAAAAATGTTGCTTTTAATTTTATCATTCATTTCATTTTCATTCAAAGCAGCAACAGGTTTCATTTTGAGTTTGAACTACAGGCAAAACTCCTAAGTCCTAACTTTAACATGTTAATCCACAGCTTTGTCTACGGGTATGTAACTCATCGCTCAGTTCACATGCTTTTCAATTTCATCTCCCTTTGATCTGTTGCTTTATGTTTTCCATGTATTATTCTTATATCTTAATGATATAAAATATGACTTTACAAGCAGGTGAACAAGCACTGACAATTCTTCAGGTTTGCCAAACCGCAGCTGTGTGATTGTTATTGTCAGTTGTCCATGGCCCTGAGGTGACACATCCAGCATCGTCGTCGTTGTCGTCCTGTCACCTCCAGGATTTGAACCCTTGATATGCTCTTTGGTTTCCTCCAGGTTACAACCCTGCGTAAGAGAGTGGAGGAGCTCAGTAAATTGTAAGTAGAGCTGAGAAAGGCAGCGTCACGTGTGCCGGCTTCAGGCTAGCTGCATGTTAGCATGAAGGAAGGTCAGAGAACTAGAGCACTGCCTGTGGTCGGAGGGAGACGACACACCACCACCACCACCACCCCCAAAAAAACAAGAAAAACTGAGGAGTTTGTTTCCAAGAGTGACGTCTGGCTACTAAATATCGTCTTTGGAAAAGTGCTGAAATGAGACTCAGCTTTCAAGACAGGAAAAGGGGAATCGCTCAATCTACGCCCTGGGGTGTATTTATCACTCATTCATTTATTGACTTACACTTTATTTATTCTTCACACTTGACATTGTAGTTTGAATTCTATCACTGACACTACACCCTTAGAAATAAAACCATATAAGGTTCTTCGGCTTGTCCTAAGAGAACCCTTTTTGGCTCCAGGTAGAACCTTTTTATAAAGGTTCCACCAAGAACCCTTTTAACCCTTTAAGGTACGCACCACGGAAAAAGCAAAGGAAAAATTATTTCTTTGCATTTTTTATTATTTTATAATTTTATTTTATTTACTTATGATAACAATAACAACAATATTTTTTTTATTATTATTTACTTAGACCCTACAGTATTTCAGATACAGACCTCTACCAAACGGTTGAGACGTCTGTTCATAATATACCTGGTTGCGTCAAGTCACATTAAGTGTTAATTTTCAATGAGATATAGTGACTTAAAGTGTGGTCGACCAAATGGTTGAGTAGTACTCAAGGGTTCTCTGGATCAAAATGGTTCTCACTGGAACCATTAGTGTTACCAAGAACCCTTAAAAAAAACCTTTCTTCTGGGAAAGGGTTTTTCAGAAGCAAATTGTTCCAGGTAGAACCTCAGCCCTTGTAGAAGATACCCTTATTTCTAAGAGTGTAACATGTGTCACATGTATAGCTTTCCCTTCTCCTCTGAATTAAAGTCTCACAATTATCTATACATGACGTGCCTCAAGTTTGGAATCAAACTCCTCAGATAATCAGTAGCTAAATTACGACAACGGCGTAGTGCCGTCAGGTGTGTGTGAGTCAAACAGGTAAGTGTGTGTCAGATGAACGTCTCTGAACTCTGTTAAGGCACAGATGATCAGACAATCACATTTAGGCACAAAATTCAGGACAACGCGTGAAACTGGTGTCCCATTCCCATCGTCTTGATTTCCCATAATGCATCAGCCTCCAAACTTTCAGCCCGTGGAGCCTGATCAGAAGAAAGGGAGTCTCGTCTCGCCAGAGGTAGAAGTGTGTCTTAAAAGCTGCTGCTGTGTCGTTTCGCAGGTGCTCATGTGTAGGAATCGCATTGACGTGTTGCAGAAGCAGTAAGTACTGTCTCTGCTCAGTAATCTAAAAAAAATTAAATAAATAATAATAATATAACTACATTTAACCCCCAACTATTTGTCTGAATGGACACCACAACCCCTCAGTGAGGCCTAACGTTACATTAACATTCACAACAGTTTATAGAAACTGTTGTCATGGGGACGTAACTGCACAAAGATTACAAAACGATGGGTTCACTCGATCCACGTTTGAGATGATTCAAATCGGGAGGACAAGGTGAGGACGATATTTAGCTAATGAAAGGTTGTGAATGCTTAACAGGAAAGCCAAACTTCAGATGCAAGGTCTTCGCACTGACTCACAAAACACTTTATCTCTCTACTCCCTGTGTTTTTATTGATTACTTCTGTAACAAGTTATTTTTTCTAATGTTACAATTCAATTGGAATTGTAACCACGTGTGGGTGCGTGAGGAACGTTTCTCCACCCCACCCCCACTCACATAATCATAACACGTCGAGACACGATCTATCTGTGCCTTTAACTAGCATGACTCGGCGGTTTTTCAGCAATCATTACAGTCACCAAACAGCCATTAGGTTATGGTGAAGGTCACGGTTCTGCACGTTTCGCTGTTTGACTCGGTAATGATTTAGTGTGCACAGGTAAGTACTGCATGAGTGTGTGTGTGTGTCGACACACTGATGACGACCGATGTTGTCGTGTTGCAGGCTTGAGCTGTTTGAAGTGCTTTTTTTTTTGTGTGTGTTTATGTTATTTTGTCTTAGTTTGGCTTATCATTTTCTGATCTAGCTAAAAGACCTTGTAGCTACAGGGTTTTCTTTTGCCCTTTAACCCCTTAAGGTACGCACCACGAAAAAAAGCAAAGGAAAATGTTTTTTTTTTTTTTATTTACTTATGATAACAATAACGCCAATCTATATATATATATATATATATATATTCTTTATTATTATTATTATTATTATTTTTTTTAAATTAGACCCTACAGTTTTTCAGATACAGGCCTCTACCAAACGGTTGAGACGTCTGTTCATAATAAACCTGGTTTGCATAATTCATAAAGTACAACAAGTCACATTAAGTGTTAGTGAGTTCAGTTTGATGCATTTTTCAATGAGTTATAGTGACTTAAAGTGTGGTCAACCAAATGGTTGAGTATTACCTTAAAGGGTTAATAGGGGCCTCTTCCTCAGTCACTATGGGGAAAAGGACATAAACGGCCATTAGCTCTGTTAGCACAATCAGACATTCAAATCGATTCATTTAAAAGCCTCAAACCGAGTTGTTAATCTCTTGTGGATGAGTTTATTTGACATATTTTGAAGAGGTGTAGTTCCCTCGGAGACGTTGGATGATAAGCTGACATCTTCACCTCTACATAAATGTATAAAAGTTTGCTGTTTGCTGAAGTTTGAGGCGCCAAAGCTTTAGCAGAAGAACACACTAGTGAAACCAAGTTGTTGAACCAAGTTGTCAAGATGGTGGAACATTCTGACATGTGTCCTCCCCTGTCTTTTTTGTTTTGCATTACAGCAGCAAGAAGGGAGCTGCCGCCCGCCGCAGAAAGTAGACTGACTCGCTTCACTGCTGCTCAGAAACCAAACGGGGATCGTCTTGAACTCACGCATGATGAAGCAACGCACGCTGTGGTGAAGGTCATGGCTCAGAAGAAGGAAGTAATGCTGCGGTTTAGCCCGAGGTTACCAGCCCACGTCCTGATACATGCAACCAGGAGCCTTTAGCCGCTGTTCAATAAGAATAAAAAGTACCAAAACTGATTTGCCATCTCGCTTCCTCACCTTCGACTGTTTGGTTCTCATTATTTTTGTAAATAAAGTGTGACCCTTCAAGCCATGTCTGTAGATCTGTTGTTATTCAGAAATCAATAAAGTACAGTATTTTTAGTCGTGTAATTTTAAAGTCATTTGTTCAATACTGGGTTGAAATGAACTTGATGTCGTAACAAGGCAGTGGAGACCCGGCATTCATTCTTCATTATTAATTAAAACAAAGTCTCAGATGTGTGTAGAAATTAGATTAGAAAAAAAAACCGTAGTTAAGCAAAAGAAAAATTGGGAGTTGGGTATATTATTTTATTTTATTGTATTATTTTTTAGTTGAAAAGTATTACACAAGGGTCTCTGCAAACAAGGTTTGTGTCCAAAAATCACATTCATGAAAACAAGAAGTCACTTGTTGTACGTGGTGAAAAATATCAACTGAAATTCCCCCCCAAAAATATTTGTTATTATATTTTTAATCATTTATAATCCATGTGTTGTGTTTTCATTACCTATATATTCAGGGATGGGCAGTATTTCTAATACATGTATTTAAAATACGTATTTCAAATACAAAATACTATTTCGTAATTTGTATTTTATTGAGATGATGAAAATGCCTTCGTATTTTGTATCAAAATACTTCAGTGTTGTGTATTTTTGTATTTTCAAAATACTGTAAAATACTTTCTGTGAGACACTCCCTGATCTCATGACAAAGTTAAACCTGCCATTGTTTAAGGATGCAGAGATGGAGTACATTGAAGAGTATACCAAAGTCCTGAAACCCCTTACGCAGGAAATTGATTGATTGCAGACCAAGTCAACGTGCTATTACGCAGAATGAATTCCAACCTTATTTGCAATAGAGGCTAAGCTTGAAGTGCATGATTTCCAGGGGACATTTGGTGCCTTTCTAGATCTTCGACCAGAAGTAAACGAAGCGATCCTGGCGAGTGTGACCCATCTGTACTTTGAGATGCGCTGGCTGCCTCCACAGATGGCAAGAACAAAGAAACAATCCAAGAACTGATGTGGTTCCTACTGTAGTTTGTGTAAATTTCAAAATAAATAATCCATTCTGCTGACTGCTTATGGAAGGAGTCTCTTGCTTTCAGATGTTTTTACTGATGGTGTGCACAAGTGAAGGGATAGACGAAAAAGGCATTTAGAAGGAAGTATTTTGTAGTATTTTGAAGATACAAAAATACAGTATTTTATTTTGATACATTTTTGGCTGCTGTATTGTGTAGCTTATTTTGATACATTTTTAAAGTGGGTATTTTGTATTTTATTTGGAAATACATTTTGATGTATTTGTGCCCATCCCAATATATTACATAGATGAGTTCCCTTCCATATAAAAACTATTCATTTGGGTGTAATATGTAACTTCACCACTAGATGGCTAAATCTAGATTCCATACAATTTAAGGCTTTTCTCAACTAGTCCTCCAGAATATTAATGTGAACACCTGTCAGCATGAAAGTCTGAACAGTTTTTTTTTGGCAAATATGCATGACGTACAAAAAAATAAGGTTTTTTTGAAAATTAATAATTATTCAGTGTCTTCTTTTTTGATGCAGCAGCAAGATTTGGCTCATCTCTGTCTGATCATCCTCTTTCTGTCCCCACAACAAAGATAAAAAGCACAGGTGTAATGTAAATAATAAAACAGTTCAATTTAACATGGCAAGAAAATGAATCATGATAAACAACAGATTTAAAAGAGCTGTCTTTAATCATATTAACCTCTCCTACACCAGCAGAGGGCGCTGTGTGTATACGTCATCACTGGCTGACGCCGGGCCGGGCACAGGTACAGGGAGACGTCGTCCCGGCGGATGAATGATGCAGTGGAACATAACAACATGCCGAGGACCGGCGTTGTTGTTTTCTGCAGGTAAGAAACTTACGACTCACAAACATAATGAAACATGTAAAAGTGGTATAACTGTGTCAAATCCTTCGCCCGGGAGTGTGGCTTTGATTTTGACCATGAAGGCAGCAGTAATGTTAGCTGCTGCTAGCATAACTAATAAACGAGCACAAACGATGGAACTGTAATTTAAAACTAGAGACGCGACAGTAAATATGATTTCATCAAGAGATGATTATCTGAAGCGATTCCGTGCTTTTGTGCAATGTAGAATGTTTCAAAAGCTTTATCTGTGCGGGTGTTTGTGTGTGAATCAACTAACGTTAAAGAGATGCTAACTGTCAAAAAGACTAGAATTGTAAATGTATTATTAAGTTGTCTTTGGGTTAGATACAGCGGGGATACTGCCGATTGTATTATTATAATAATAATAATACAATTAAGGTTGGAAGTTTTTATGAACGATAAATGCAGAAATACCTGCATGTCTGCTGAATGGCCACATGAGGGAGTTGTTGTTCTCTGAGACTAGACATCAGCAACATGCTCATGTTCTACGTTTTATAGTGTTTTTTTGAGGAGAGAATTGTTTGATTTTGTCTGTAAGTTTCACATTACTTTATTGAATAAAATATATGCTATAAAATACATATCTAATATCTGTATATCTCCTTTTCATTTGTCCCATATGGTGGAGACTTAATTCCGACTTCAGAATTAAATCAACAAAATAATATATCAGAAAATGACCCACAAATTTGGTTTTGAAAGGTTATTTCAAAATGTGGAGAATGAATGAATATGAGGAAACCAGTATTCAGTATTCACTATTCACTTATACAAGAAAGAAAATTATATTAAAATGATATGAACATATAATTATATAAATAATAATATGAAAGTGTTTTTATATGTGAAATATTGGAGAATATTAAATGTATAAAATGTCTTAATATAGTAAAATAATCCTGTCTTTAACATACAGTCAATAACACAGTTCAATCATCCATAGGCCCAACTGGCAAATAACCATGAAATAAATATTATTTACACTGACAATAAAAAATGAAATCAGACATTTTTTTTTTTTATATAAATAAGCAGTTTCATTTATTTGTCATTAGACAGTCACTCAGTTTTCAGGTGTATAAATATAAAGTTTAAACATTTTTCACAACAAACAAAAGCACATACAGACGGAAACATTAAATACATAATTAATACTTTCAGTTGGAAACAAATCAGCTCTTATTTACATAATATGTACAGAAAAAATGGTCCTCTGCTGCAGTGAATGAAACATGACAAATGAAAATTGATTCGGCTTGATTACTTTAACCCTGGTGGGGTAAAAAGAAACAAACTAACACGTAAATAATACTGTAATTCTCTGACAAATCAAATCTGTGTGATTTAAGTGTGTTTTTTGCGTATCTGGTATCATAAAATTCTGTTTTGTTTTTGTTTTTCCTGAGGGATCAAACAGCTGGGGCTTTTAAAACATCAGATGGACGAATGTGGAGGAATGTAAATGGATGGTTTTTGGCCTCCGTCCTTCTTCACATAAGCTACACACAGAAAAAGAAAAATCCATCTGAAACAACTCAGCTAAGCCTTAAAATACTTTTTTCATAACTTAAAGAAAAAGAATAATAATAAAAAATATTAATACAGAAATACAGCAAGAACTGAAATGATTTGTAGTCAGTCTGTTCAAAGAAATGTTTGCAATAATAATAGTATAATAATAGTTCCAGCATTCGAGTGGTTTGATCTACAATCTAGACCACTGACATATCAGCAGGAAAAGGAATCCGAGGGAAATATTAAAGATAATAATATATAATATTATTATAAATTATCAATGGCTTTGTCTTTATATCTATTTTATATTTTTATCTATTTGTTTTGGAAAGAAATCTGACAATTTGACTTGATTATTCAGCTTTGAACATTTTTAGATCTAGAGCTATCAATTATGTTTTATCAATTATTAGAATTTAGACCAAATTATGGCTTATTCTTTTACGCATTTGTATTTTTTAATTATTCTCCTTTTGATTTTGTGAGAAACCTTCAACATGAATAACATTATGTTGAACTAGAGAGAATAAAAGCAGGTGTAGAATGATGGTAAGAAAACTCAGAACATAACATAACAGCTGATGCAAACAGGTTGTGAAGACTCAGTTCAGCATGTGTGTGTGTGTGTTTATGAGCGGACAGTGAGAGGGCGTGTGAATTGTCCCAGGTGTGAGGGGTCTATAGGACTTGGTAGATCAGGTTGGGGTCCTGGCTGGCATTTAGAGTGGGGACCAGGGCGGGTCCCGGTCGAGCTGCCACAGCTGTTGGGTCTGTTGGTGGAGACCCAGGGGTGTCGGCAGCTGGCAGCAGGCTGCTGTTTTCAGTGGAGATCCGCTCCACGATGCTGGAGAGACAGTCCAGACTGGACACCACTGAGCTCCGGTCGCTCTTCTGACCACCTGCAGATGATACAAAACCGTGTTTTAATTATAAAGAACTGAGTTTCTTATTAGTGTCATCGTGAGAGAGCTATTCTACATGTTTTCATCTACCATCGGCAAACTTACAATGGTTCAAATCAAATGTTTTTTGTTGTTCTTTTTTATTTAAACAAATGCTTTGAGTTCATTTCAAATTAAAATTACAAGAGGCCTTTTAATTCATTAAGAAGAAGTATATTACTATAGTTTCATTTATTTCATCAGCCTGACATTTTTTTAAAGTCTAAAGACTTACATTTTTATTTATTTGTTTATTTTTCTTTTTAATCACTGGCCTGTTATATGGTTAGAATTTCTGTCAAGATTCTTACCGTTTGAGGTCTGGGAGAAATAAGCGCTGCTCTCATAACTTCCTCTCCTGGTTGACTGACAGGTCGGGCCGTTAAAATCCGTCTGAACAAAGAGAGAGAGAGAGACATAGATTAATATTTTATTTAAAAACAACATTTCTACCTTTAACTTTTGCCTCACAATGTTCACAGCCAACATGTAGCAGCATACAGCAAACGAACAAAAATAAATAGTTTGACTATCAAGTCAAAATAAGAATAAAATAATAGAGGCTAATAATGAATAAACAGAATAAACATGAAATAAATGAATAACAGCATTTCATCATTTAAAGAAAAAAAAACATTAAAAAAAATAATTCATTCATTTCCTCCTTAAATCCAAAAACTCCTGAAATAATCAAATTATTGCGCACTAACGAAAAGTAACACGTCATATAGTAAATAATTACAAACCGAGCTGTAGCCACACAGAAATGAAATAAATGTTTTTATTTTTTTCATTAGGACACGCGTGATTTTTCCACATTTTCCACAGAAACGCCATGAAGAATGGGCTGTTTTATTATTATTTTATCAGAATAAAGTGCTCCAACGAGTTCAGTAGGTAGATTGCGGTGAAGTTATGACATTTCCATTTTTATTTAAACTCACTAAATGTGACACAGATTATGAGGCGCCTTTAACTGTGGTTCGTAAAAAGTAATGTTGGCACAGTAAACGTCATGTTTTACGCGTGAACAATTACATAAATCTTGAACGTTGACATTGAAGTTGTGGGTCTAAATAAATGCTAAAGGTACGTTTAAATAATAACATACGTTATGTATTAAATTACGAACAAATATCGCTGCGTAAAGACGCGCTGGAGAACCATATGAAGTGTTCGATCCCACCAAAGCGCCAAACCACACACTCCCAGTCTGCCCCCTTGTTTAAACACCTGTCAGCCTCTGAACTCACCATGCCGTCGGAGCAGTTGGAGCGGGGGCTGGAGGCGTCTGAGTCCCCGCTATAGTGCTCCAGCACCGGGTAGAAGCTGTCGTCCTGACCGCCGCCGCGCAGCAGCGCCTGTAGGGACTCGATGTAGCTGATTGCGTTGCGCAGGATCTCCACCTTGGGCAGCCGCTGGTTCGGGTTGGCCGTCGTGCAGCGCTTCAGTGTCTCGAAGGCGTCGTTGACCTTGCTGAGCCGCCGGCGCTCCCGCAGCGTGGCCGCCTTCCGCCGGTCCGCGTTGGTGGTCTTCCGCTTGCAGGCCTTGCAGGCCCAGAGCAGGCAGCGGCCCGCCTGGTGGTGTCCGCTGGGGGCGCGGACGTGCTCGTCGTCTTCCACTTCGGCGTGGTGGTGGAGATGCAGGAGGGAGGACGGGGAGGAGGAGGAGGATGACGGGGAGGATAAGGATGAAGAGGAGGAGTCGTCCGGCTTGAGGAGGCCCACATGGACCAGCCGCGGGTCCAGGTCCTCGAAGAAGTGCATGTCGCTGGTGTTGAAGCAGGGGTCATCATAGAAGTCATCAGCCGCAGGAAGAGGGAAAGAGATATCCGACAACTCCATGGTTCAGTCCTCAACGCACCAAAGAAGAAGAAGAAGAAGGGAAATCCAGTGAAGGACACAGAGGAGTCTTCAAGAATAACAGTGGGACAGTTTCTGTGTGTGTGTTTGTTTATTTTTTGAAGTGGACTGAAGACTCCTGTCACAAACTGTTCTGTCCTCTCATCTGACCTGGACCACTTTATACCTGGGACATCCGCGGGGGGGCGGGGTCAGGGCCACGAAGTCCACTGGGCTCTGACCAATCAGTGTGCAGCAGGAGGGGTTTACAACTTCACGGTAATTAGTGTACAATTACCCCTAACAGAGCAGTAACAGCAGCATAATATACTGCTGCACACAGTGGGGGAGCGAACACACGAGGAACACGCACTGTTGGAATGGAGAGACATAACGTGCACATCATTACAACAATTTTGTCTTTTTTATTATTATTACTTTGTGAGTCTTCATAGTTGTTTTTATTGTTTATAATTCTCTTTGAACATTTATTTGCATTTTTTTGGTGTTGTTTCCAACCCATTTTCTTGTTTCTTTTTAAAAGACAATTCAGTATATTCCAGTGTAGAGTGGTGGCCCTGAGGCAAAAGGTTGGTTAAATAAATGAATGTACTTTAGTGTTTGTATATCTTTAAGTATCAATACTTCCAACCATCAAAAAAAATAAAACAATAGAAATAGGGCTACTGAAATGAGAAATAAAACTTGACTGAAAACTCAGCATATATATATAATAGATACTTATCATCCCTTTAGTCATTATAAGCAGTCAGAAAATGCCCATATTACATTTTATAGATATTCATCTTAAGAACATTTTTATATACACATTTGAATGGTAGGATATAAACATTTCCTGTTAGATTATTCTACTAAAAATATTGCAATGACTCATTAAAACAGGTAGTCAGAAACAGCGTGGATAGGATCCATTAAAAATTTTTAAGGTCCTAATAAGTCATGAGGAAAATTGCAGCTCCCCCTTGTGGCACATTAAAAAAACAAATCACAAGGACTGTATGTTAGTGAGCCAGACAGGATTTTCAAATTATTAAATATTAATGTTTTTCACTATTCACGATTATCAATAATCAATTAATTTTTTTTTTATCATGATTAGCAATAATATTCTATATTGTGAGGCCATAAAGGTCTCATCTTCCTGGAGCAACTTATTCTAATTTTGAACAATTATTATTATTAATATGACTTTATACATATCACATTGTATACACAACAATAACAACTAAGAATTAATAATAAAACAAAAAAGTAAAAGCATTGAAAAACTGGTTAAAATAAATTTAAATCTACAATTAAATTGAAAAGCCAGTTTTGTTGTTCAAGTTTATTTGAGGAATAAAAATAATTTTAATGTTATGGTTTTTTTAAAGATAAAGGTATGTTTTCTTTTGGGTTGACGGTTCCATTCATAACTTGGTCATATACAGATCGTCTCTCTCTGGGCCTAAATGTTTTTCATTTCTCTGAGAGCAAAACTCGCTGAGGCACATCTCATCACAGCCAAACTTAGCAGAACGTCCTGCTCAGATTTCACATCTTTACAGAGTCAAAGAGTGTTAATACTGCATGAAAGTGTGAACCCTGCAATCAACCTAAATGTCATTGAGTTTATTTATAGACAGACGTGTTTCTCTCTTTGTTTGTCTGCTTTCAATGGATCTTCCTCCTCCTCCTCCTCTTCTGACCTGCAGCTCTCTCCGCAGCTGCCATCATTGCGTCCACTAACATTTACATGCATGTATCAGGGATTTTCACGCAGCCAAGTGGTACACAGATTAATGTCGTTGCTGGTGCAGTGGCGGTGGTTTGCAGCTGGAGGGCGCTGCAGAGCAGATCCTGACACAGACCACTGACCTGCTGCAGCACCAACCCTGGACTGGTGTTTGACCAGCGTACGTACAGCCTGGACACAACTCATCAAACTGTGCCAGTCATGAGTGACAGATGGTCAGACAAAGTATTCAAACCCTTCACTTGTGGGATTATCACTATCTCCAAAATGATTGACAGGTCTTTCAAGTGCTCATGCAGGAGCTAACCACGAGCTGTTACTGTTTTATGCTGCAAATGAGGATTTTTCTTATAGAAGGGCAACATCTCAAAAGAAGATTTTGATAAAATGAAGTAAAGAACTAAAGAGAAATGACAGTAGTTGGGTAAAATCTTTATTTTCATACACAAGAGCACGGATAAAAAAAAAAAATACAGATTATTGCGATCAACTTACATAGTGCAGAAAAAACTTGGAGTATCACAATATATTAGGATATCAGGAACAGCAGTAGCAGAGCAGCAGCACCATGGTAGTGCATTATTGGATTGCATTATGAACTATCTCTTTACAACTTGCTTCACGTACATAGTATAAAAAACACGTTCAGTTTTTGTTTTGTTTTGATTCAGTCTAACAAAACTTCAGCACAGGCCCAGTTTTAAACTGCTGCCGTTCAAAAATACAAATCCAAGAATACTCAATAAAAAGCAACAGCTTCTAAAACAAACAAACTTTCTTCAAATGTTTGGGTAGAAAATATCTGATAATATGTTGTTGTAGTACAAAAAAACCTGGAGTAATTCACTTATAAATGTTATCATGGCAAACATACATTATGAACTTCTTTGGAGTTGTTGATAAAGGTGCTTCGATCTCTTTTGGTGGCACTGGCACTTTTTTTCAATATATATAATGACAAAGATCATTTAGATTTCTCCCTCATACTTTGTGCTATAGCTAGGCTAAACAATCATCTCTGTCTGTTTTCTGGGGATGTAGTAGGATATGGCTCAAGGAACAGAGTTATGCTTTTGAGTGTGATAACTTGGAGATACTGAAATATTGAGAATTCTAAATTGCGGAATGTAGCGCTAATGGCTTTTACTAACAGGTTTCCCTTGGTTTCTTTGCACTAACTTGGTGGGACGCTGTCAAAATGTCGGATATTTTATCTTCCACAGAATACTGATTGTCGAAACAAGAAGCATAAACCACACGTTCATTCGGCAAATTCTTCCTGCAGCTCATTCAGGATATACTCCCCAAACCCACCCTTCTCGTCCGCGGTGCAGCCCACTCGACGTGCACTGCTAAGCAGGTCGCCCAGCAATTTGATGCGATCGACCCTCGGTGTGAGGAAGTGGCCCTTTACAACACTGGCGGTGTGGGGATCTTCATGCTTGCGGGCCAGCTGGCTCAGTTCAACCAACACGGCAGCCTCCTCTTTCAGCTGGAGCTGCAGCAGCTCCAGAGCTGGGAGCAGAGCGCAGATCGCCTCACAATTTGGCCGCTGAGAAACACGAGACACAGTGGTTAGCGGTGTATGAACAAACAAGTACTTTTACAAGTCAAGACAAATTCAACTGAGCTCTATAGGCTGTGCTGTATATGAAAAATGGATGGTGTCTTCTTATTTCCTCTGTGTAGTTGACCTAGAAGTAAAATTATAGTGAATAGCCACCAGGGAGGCAACTTCACTGACTGCAACAAGATGTCAGCTGAATGGAAGTCTATGGGAAAATGAGCCTCCTTCATACGTGATTTATAACACCAGGAAACATTTGGACAACATTTTGAGGAAAATACAAGATGCACAGCACATACAAGGAGACACCAGAGTGACTGACAGCTGGTATCATGCAACAGGAGCCCAGTTGCAGGTGACACCGCTAAACATCCGGTTGCAAAATGTCCAAATAGCGTCGGCTCAAGTTGAATTTTGGGGGCTCAAAACATCTTTGTCAAAACATGAATGGTTTGAGTTCTTAATACAAACAGAAATGAGTACAAAGCGGACAGAGCGATATCAGAATAAACATAAAATGTATTAAACTGACCAAGGTAAGTTATGTCGGTGAAGTGTAGGCTCAGTGAGCACGGCCTGGGTAGGGTTAGGAAAATACATTTATGTACATAATTACAAATGCAACATTTCCCATGGTTTGCAGAAAAGCAAAATCTAATTGTTCTTTGGTACAGTCCTAAATCTTGTTCCATTGTTATTTTATTGGAATGGTAGATGTGGTGACATGATTTCCTTAAATTGTATTTAATTTAAGTGAAAACAGGACACTTGAAACAAAGCCGTACAGGTCTCTGAGGTGTCGTGGAACGCTGCACTTCAGAGGCGGATAACGAGGTGTCCCAAAATGTTGCTGACTGGACCTATAGGTCTAAAGTCCTGAAACGATTTTACACGACTAATAAACCCGGGGTGGTGGTTAGAGGCCATGCTGCGACAGGCCAGTGCCACCACCAGTGCTTTTGGCCATCTGGAAATGCCATCAACACCACCGGTCTCTCTGCCGCAGCATTAATCTGGCCAATTTTCCGGAACTAGGAGGGGAAATGTACACCTTGACCTGCTTATAGCCAGAGCCAAGGGCAGGTCTCCAGGGGTTTAACCTCCCTCCCTCCCTTCTTCCATGGCTCCTCACTCGGCCCTATGCTGGACCAAATGAAGAGCTTCAAAATGAGATTGCTGCCATTTGGAAAAAAAAGAGAAACACATGGAAAGAGAGACACCTGCTCTGACAAAATGACAGATAGCACAGGAGGAAAGATAAATCCTCATGATGGGACATTTAGAGAGGAACATGAGGTGGACGGTGAAGTAAAACGAGAAGGCAGTTATAGACTGAAGCTTCTCTGTCTCTCAGATAATGTTCAAATCATAAATTAAGTCTCAAAATGGATCCACAAATCAGCTCTTCACACCAGATCATCTTAACGCCCCTCAGGAGACCAACCCCCAGCCCTGCTGTAGTGTCTCTGAGCAACAGATGCTCTTGACCCTGACCTCTGACTAACCTCTCTGTGTTTGTAAGGAAAGACAGTAGGACAATTACTCAAACGCTGCACTTAAATATAATTCTGACACACGGCATGTTTTTGCACATTTGATTCCAGGAAACAAAAAAAGGTCTTCAACCACTGAGTGTGCAAAATGCTGGCACTAGAACGTGATTAGAACGTGTCGCTAGGTTGTTGTCACTTCCAGGGAAGCTCAGCTTCTCTGGGGGTCAATGTGGACGCTGTAGCATTTCAGTTTTACATAATTATCGCATTTTCTGGTTGTTCATTTCGTATTACACATTACCGTTGAATAATTTACTTCCTTCCTGGCAGTTTTTACCTGGATGTCCTTGCCACAGTACTGCCCTCCCCTCTCAGCCAGGTAGCTAAGCATGTCCTCGATGTTGGCCTGCTGTTTCAGCGCCTCCTGGTGGAAGAAAGACGCGACTCGAGGCAGAGCGATGGCGTCCCTCTCAAACGTGCTGGCCTGAATGAATGAATGAATGAATGAATGAATGAATCGTTTATTTCGGGCATGACAAGTACTCAACATCTGCACACATCAGCATTTAAATTCATACACATGACCGAAAGGGAAAGCGGGAGAAGCAAAGCTTATCTAGTCCCGCCCCCATTACACAGAAAATTGTATTTCTTGTTTTTTCTCTTAAGATAAGACAGGTAAAGACACACTCTAGCTTTTATTTCTTTGGTGATCTTTATTGCTATTTTGTTTTTAAAAAAGCCTATATTTTCATATTAAGATTAATTTGGGTTGTACCAGTATTACGTAATTATATGTTGCAATTGTGTATTTTCTCTCTGTTTAGTAGTGAAAAACTTTTTCAAGTGCGACTTCCGTTCTTTAGAAACCAGGGAGTCAACCAATGACAGATACATGACTATGTTAGGCTGTGGTTTTTTTAAATTCTCCTCCTGATAAAATACACTAACTGGCCACTTTAATAGGTACACTTGTTCAACTGCTTGTTTCAACTGCTTGTTAGAATCTGTTCAGCCAATCACATAGCGATAACTGTGCATTTAGGCACGTACACATGGTCAAGAAGACAACCTGGTGAAGTTCATAGCATAACAACAAATGAGAAAGAAAGTTGTCCAATAACTTTCAGAAACTGTGGATCAACTGGGATTTTCACACACATCCATCTCTAGGGTTTACAGAAACCCTACAGGGGAAATGTCCAGTTGTCTTGGCTAAAATGCTTTGTTGATGCCAGAGGTCAGAGGGAAAGTGCCAGACTTATTAGAGATTATTGAGAGGCAACAGTAACTGCTATTATTATTATTATTTATTAGGATATACCTTAGGCTTTTCTGTATGGAGTGTGTGGTTGTTTTCAGTCCAAAAACATGCAGATTTGGGAATTAGGCAAATTGGTCACTCTAAATTGACTTTAGGATTGAGTGTGAGACTGGATGGTTGTTTGTCTCTAAGTGGCCCTGTGATGGACTGGTGATCTGTCCAGTGAGTGAGGATGTATCTAGTGGCTGTTGTGTATACTGCGTACATTTTTGTCTGCACTGCAATGTGCTTTTTTTTATTAGGGCTGCAACTAACGGTTATTTTAAGTGTTTAATCTGTTTTCTCGATTAATCGTGTGGTCAGTAAATGTGGAAAAATGTTGATCAGTGTTTTTCATACCAGGAAATGATGATGGAGTTCTCAAATGTCGTAATTTGACCACAGACCAAAATTATTTAATGATTCCTTAGTTATATGGAATTTAACTATTTACTATCATTTAAGAAGCGGAAAAATCAGAACTTGTTTTAATTATAATAATTAAAAAAACACTCTACCCAATTAATCATTATCAAAATGGTTGACGATAGTTTTTAATACATATTTTTAAATTAGAAATCATGTAGTCTTAATATTAAACATAAAACGTGATTTAAAAAAAAAAAAACCCACACAGTCAAGTACACATGCGAAAATCAATAAATATTAATCACGTTTTTCAAAATAAAATTGGACAAACTCACATAATTAATAATACGTACATTGTGACATAAAACGACGACGTCACTGAAAAGGTGTGAAACTAAACTAATATCAAAGTTAAGTTAGAGATGTCCTCGATGATGTTCTCCCTCCCTGACATTGTTGGCCTACAGTAGTTCATCTGTTTTCTCTACCAACAACAGCGCGTCCTACCAGAGCTTGCAGTCTGTAAGCACCGTTCCACAGCAGGCTGCACACGCCGCACACAGCCTCCTCCACGGCGGAAGGCAGGTTCTGTCTGGCGCGGCTGCTGCTGCCCGCGGAGCTCCGGTGTGATCCGCACGCAGTCAGGCTGCTCTTCAGCCTCTTTGTCGCGGGCTCTGCCTCTGCCATGTCACCGGCACACCTCACACACTGACCGCTGCTGCCTTCAGCTGACCGCGATAGGGAGAGCGAAGCCGCTTATTAAGAAATAGAGGAAAGCGCGTTTCTCTGTAGCGGACCCTGCGGAAAGTCAACAACAGGAAATATATTTAGCAAGGGAGCGCAACACAAGCGTTTCCCGTTCAGCTGCTCAAGTTCATCCGGGGCGCGTGAGTCTTAGAGCTGCAGAAGTAATCAGCTGATGTTTGAATTTAGACTCCTGATTCTAGAATAACGTTTTGTTATTCAGAATGAGGTGCTTGTTTTTTTAAACTTTTAAGTCCCAGCAAGATTAAATAAAAGAGTATGAAAATTAGGTTAATTAGGGATTTAATAACTTTAAATTTTTGGATAATAGCTGAAAAACAATGTCAGTCATCATCACCAAATTTCTATGTCCACTTTCACCTTTTCAAAAATCAAAGCCAAAACCCCATTATTATAGATGCTGTCTACATTAAATATCTGTGGATCTTTGTTTCATACAGACCCACTCTGACATAAAACTATATGAAGCCTTTTCTTTATAATGAGTGCCAATGAAGAGGAAGAGCAGACATCATCCATAATATTGGGGTCTCTGTTTTGACTTTTGGAGAGGAGGAAGTAGACATGACTAGAGGTGCCCATGAGCAATTTGGTGATGTCTGACATTGTTCTTCAGCTATTATCCAAAAATGTAAAGTTATTAAATCACTAATTAACCTAATTTTCGCAGCTTTTGGACACACCTGTATATACCCACCCCTGTGCTGCTGGTGTATACACACAAATGCTCCCCCATGGCGTCGCTTCACAAAGCTCATTTTCAGATGAAGCTGGAGATTTAAAGGTCTGTTATGTAACTTTTAATAGGATTCATTGTTTTTACAGAAACAATGCCTTACATTGTTTTTTTTAAATTATTATTTTTATTGCAGTTCAATCAGAATTTACAGTTCTTATGGTGGAGTTGATAAAAAATCACCAGGTTCCCAAAGGATGTGAAACCTATTGACTTGAAGCATTTCTGTAGATATACAGATATACCTTGTAACTGTCAATAATAATCTTTTTTGTCTAACTGAATAAAAATGTCCAGACAAAGTGAAAGTTCATTACTAAACTCAACCAAACATGGCAGGAAATCTAAAGTTATGATGTTTTATGTTCCTATAATCATCAAAAATCATATTGATTAGGTCACCTGATCTATTTTTCTCTCTGTCATGGATTAGCTGGCCATCATTATACTTGTCTCTCCTCTGGTTCAGTGCTGACCCCCTGGTTCTTCCTACTCTCCTGTTTCAGCTCAGATCCTCCAGGAGGATGACTGACGACAGAGGCTGGCTGCTCCCTGGGAGTCGACTGGTACCGGGAGGGAAGAAAGAGCAACTGTAACCCTTGACACAACCCTCACCTTCTCCCTATGACACCTCAGTAATCACCTGGGCTGGACTTCACTGCCTTGTCCGATTACAGGAGGTCACTCACCTTCCACCAGGTGATGCTGAGGCTCAGCAGAGGACTGGACACTCACTGCAGCACATCTTCTTCTCTGCTGCTGTCACTCAGCTATCAAACAAGAGATGTTTCTGCAACCCATGAAGGTTAGAAAAGATGTAACTCACCTCTACAGTAACACACACCACAGTATTTGCAGTTTACAGAAATATCATTGGGATGGATTAAAAAATAGTACATTTACAGTTGGCTAATGTTGATGGAGACTGTATAGACTTTGTGGTTATGGGGATGTGGAGGATGCACATGACAACAGAATGAGAGATCTATGGCAATGAGAGACCATTTATTAATAAAAGGAATGTTACATGATAAGTGGTGAGTTAAAGAGTTAGACAAATTGCAGTGATATTGGTGTAAATGAGACCAGCTGATTGCAGCAATGACACCATGCGCAGACAGCGAGGAACTAACATAGGGAATGTTTGAGAGGAGATGGAAGCAGGAAGTATGAGGTTTAAGTAGGTGACAGATTATTCGTCATGGATGAACTTACAAGATATATAATGAGAGGGTCTACACACCATAGATCTCCCATTAAATATTTACTTTTTTATCTCAAAGGTGTTTCCACAGAACTTTCTAAGGCAGTTAGTGTGTGTAAACTGCTGCCAAAGCCATTACTTTCCAGAAGTTTTCCTCTATAATCATGTTCTTTGTATCAAGATCACCACCAAAATCACATTATTCCCTCTGTGGGCCATAACCTGTATTCCCAAAACGGTGTCACTCTCCTTTAGTTTTATCAATATACAATATATGTAATATTGTAAAAGAAATACAATCATTTCCAGTTGTTCTACAACAAATTTTCATTAGCATGAAATGAAAGAGTACCAGGTTGTTAAATAATGAGTTATTTTTACTTTCAATTTATTTTAAAAGTTTAAAATATCACACGGACACACACACACACACACACACACACACACACACACACACACACACACACACACACACACACACACACACACACACACACACACACACACACACACACAGATTATTAAACCTAAAATGTGCAGACTGACAGCAGAAGTGTCAGCCTTCACACCTGCTGCCTGCCGTAAACCACCAACACTACAACAACTACATTGTCCTGCACTGGTGGCAGATTACTTTACACACACACGCACACGTGCGCATGCACACACACACACACACACACTGCGGTGGATTAGCTTTTAGAAGCAGATTTACTGCTGTGCAGACAGTTGTGTGATTTGTTGTGCTTGTGGACTGAAGCCGGGGTTCAGACTGTGAACAAAATAAACACAGTGTAGTCTGACTATGTGATGAAACGGTGACGATCATAACCCGAACAACTGTCTTGTGATTTCATTGTGAAATACTGTAGTTTTTGAGTTTGAATATAGCTCAGTGTGTCAGTAATAGTCCTCTTCCTTCTCTTTGTTCCTCTATCGTTATCACGACTAAGGAAATAATGATAGAAGCTATAGCATTAGTTTGATTTAAGCTGGTTTAACTGATTGTTCCTTATTATGGGTGAAACTAATCTGGTTTTATGAATGTGCTCCATTACTGATATTTAGAGTTAGTGAGTACTCTGTTTTTTCAACAGAAACAAGCTGTGAACACAGTATTGATATAGTATCACCTTTAAAAGCGTTTAATTCACTGTGAAATGCTCCACTGTGTTCACCAGCAGGCCTCTTTAACAGTGAGTTGTAGCTACTGATCACGTAGTAAACGGTAAAGGGTTTCTATACTCGGCTGATCCCTGAATGTTGTCACGTACCAGAGGACAGATGAAACTGAAAATAATTTCAGTCCTCTTGGTTAATTGATGTATTGACGTAGTTGACGTATACGACCTCGTACGAAATGCGTTGTGCTCTCAGAAGTGCATCAGCTTCTCTTCACAGACGAGGAAGAGGGGGGAAAAACTAGATCTGACGTCTGTCCAGAGGATCCCGGCGGACTCTCGGCTCTGTGTGTGCCGCCTCTCGTTTTGAATTCCTGTCTCTCATCACATGACCTAGCTTATAAATATGTCCCCGCTCTGGGCTCATGTCAGGCCTCATGTCTTCATGCTTCAGACAGAACAGCTGTCCCATTAAACAGAACAAAAACAGATCCATCTGACTTCTGCAGGGAAACAAAAGACTCCTCAGCTACATACTGCTCTGATATCAGCAGTCGTTCCCAAACACTGCTGACCCCATCTTTAATGATGCTGGGGTCTCTATGGTGGATATTATACTTCACTTGCTTATTTATTATTATTGGTGGGCCCACGGTTGGTGTAGTGGTTAGCACTTTTGCCTTTGCAGCAAGAAGACCCGGGTTCCTGGGTCCGAGCCCCGTTTGGAACAACTTCGGAACAACGGCTTCCTCCCACAGTCCAAAAACATGCAATATGGGGATTAGGTAAATTGGTGACTCTTAATTGACTGTAGGTGTGAGAGTGTGAGTGGATGGTTGTTTGTCTCTATATGTGACCCTGTGATGGACTGGCGAACTGTCCAGGGTGTACCCAGGCCTATCGCCCAATGTCAGCTGAGATAGGCACAGCACCCCCCACGACCCTCCGGTGGAGGATAAAGCGGTAGATGATGGATGGATGGATGCTTATATATTGTTACATGTTAATGTGGTTTAAACTAAAAATTGTCACCTTTGGATCATTTTACAATTCAGTTTTCAGATTTTAGGAACTGGCTTGTTAGCCATACTTGTAGTTTCCTTCCTTGAGTATCATGTCTTATCTATCTACTGTTTTAAATTGTATTTTATACCTCGTATGTTCTTTACTTTTACCTGTCGTGATTAGCCACAACCTGCTCTCTGATTGTTTCTCATCTATTATCCTGTATAGTCAGTGTTATATGTGTATACTTATATGTATATATATATGTATACTATATGTGTATAAGTGCATATCATAGATTTTAGTTTTTTCACCAAACCTATTTGTATTTAGTTTGGCTTCTTTACTAATGTACTCTTATATGAATTTTAATTCATCAAATGAAGTTTAAATGTAAAATGTTACGGCATCATGCATATGATGCACCATTTCCCCATAGCAACTTCAATGAGATTGAGTAAATCAATTATTATATATATAATATTTATTAGTTACTGGTCATTTTTTGTCAACCTTTCTTAAGTCCCAACCTGAGCTGAATTAAATCTGTTGAATGTCTCTTTGCAGGAGGCCTGAGACCTGATCGGTGATCAGTGAGCAGAGCTGGCAGTGGCCTGGTCTGCAGAGGGTCACAGCTGTCAAACAGATCAGCAGGACTTCTCTCTATGCCGAGCCAACAGCTGTCTATAAGGAATACTCTGGATCGCCATCAGCGGCGAACTCCTCAGCTCACAACTCGCCTCATTACCGCGCCTTAATGGAGGGAAGACGGAGACAGAGGTAAATACAATTACTGATCTCTTGAGTGTGGCTCACCCACGCCTGCAGAGGTGCCCCTTTTACCGTGGGTACCTGACACCAGAGTGTGCCTCAACCCTGTTCTCCTGGTTTCGTGAGTTTGAAGAACGTCGTCTTGTGGACGGGCAACCTCAGGCTGTTTACAGGGTGTCGAGCAAAGTAAATGTGAGTAAATGCCCAGCGAGACCCCCTACGCCCCCTTCCCTCCCCTCGGATGCCTTTTGTGCCAGACACTGTGATTACCCAGAGACCCTCTGGAATGCCCCCCCTTCCTCATTATAGAGATAAATATAGACCAGTGTGGTCCAGTGAGGGTAAATGGATGCCGAAGTGTTATGTGGCAGAAATTAAACAATGATGAATGATGATGCTTAGAGGCGAGAGGGTTTGTTCAAAACATTTACATTTTACAGTTTACATTTGGATTCTGTGGAAAATGAGGGTGATCTAGGATCTTAATTTAACAGGGTTTGCGATCAATTTAAACTAGTTTACAACAGCTATGTGCCTGGAAGTCAAAACCTGTGTTAGAGTCAAGAATTAAAAAACAAGCAACTCAGTTTTTGATTTAGATTACTTATTTTTCAGTCTACATAGGATATTTTTTTAACTGCACTGAAGCTCAAGTGTTGGTTCAGTCCAGAAGACGAACGACTAACTAACGATTATTTTCATAATCGATTAATCTGTCGATTGTTTTCTCGATGAATCGAGTCATCGTTTGGTCCAAAAAAATCGTCAGAAAACGTTGATCAGTGTTTGTCAAACTTGGAAATGATGAGGTTCTCAAATGTCTTGTGAAGCAGGTCCTTCACGTCCCTATCACCATCCAGTCTTCACGGTATCATCAGATCCAGAGTTCTTCATCAGCCCAAGTCACCGAAAGTGTCCTTGGGCAAGGCACTATAAAGCCCAAATTGCTCCTGGCGGTTTGAGAATGGGAAGGAATGATGTGCACTAATTAGTGGTGCACATGTATGAATGATAATGTGAATTCCCATGGTGCGAACCTGGCAAAACAAAAAAGTGCTTTCTAAACCTCTTGTAGAAAGAGCCGAGCAGGAAACATGAGTGAAGCTCAGGAATCGACAAACATTTTAGAATATTAGAGGAGTTGTGTTTACCAGCTGTTTCAAGTCTCCCGTTTCTCCACATTGTCGGAATAGTGACAGTGACCCAGATATCGTGATCACACTAACTGATGATCGTCACTGCTGCTTTTACACTCACACACCTCTCTGCGCCGGGAGTTAATATATCAAGAATCCTCTCGTATCGGTTTCACTAATGCAGATTAAAACACCAGCACAGAGTGTTTGTGTATCTTAAAATCAAATCCATATGTATCGACAGACATTCTGCTCTGTAGGCTTACATTATATAGTTCTAGCACGGTTCGGCTTACTCTGTTTTTTTTGCTTTTCCATTAGGGATAGTGGTGGTGCTTTTTTGGTCTGGTGACGTTCCAAACAAGCGGATCTTATTAGAGCTGCAACTAACAATTATTTCCGGAATCGATTAATCTGTTGATTATTTCCTCGTTTAATCGTTTGGTCAGTAAAATGTCAGACAATGTTAAAAAAATGTTGATCAGTGTTTGTCAAACCTGGAAATGACGATGTTCCTGAATGTCTTGTTTTGTCCACAAACCAAAATGATTCATTTTTAATGATTTCTTTATGTGGAGCAAAGAAACAAAGAAAATATTCTCATTTAAGAAGCTAAAACAATCAGAAATCTTGTTTAGAGCCTATACAACAATGTAACGTCAACAGACTGCCGGCCACTGATTGACTTATTCTCAGTTCCCAGTACACTGAAAATAACAGATTTTCTCATCACTAGTGTTGTGTTAGAACTGTATGATGGAAAAGCACCATTTGATTCTGAAAAAGACTGGAGATTTCCAAGAGTTTACATGGTGGTGGACATGTAAAACAGAGAGTGTACATTTGAAGGCTGATTGTTTCAGTGTCGTGATACTGAAACATATGTTGGCTAATGGTCTTTAGGTATCTTGCATGAACCTACTGGTTTGAGCTGGGGGAGCCATGGACATGGTGTGTGGACAGAGGCAGCAATGTAGACTGTGTGGGCAAGCGTGTTGTAATCATAGCAGTATTGTAACTTCATATCAGAGAAATCCATGTCGCCTGGATTGTGGCAGATTGTCACATGAGAACTGTTGCCTGATTGTATTACCTGTAGATGTGTGTGTGTGTGTGTGGGGGGGGGGGGGTTAGAGTTGACAGCAGCAGCAAGTATGAAAAGGGCACAAATCAAATTTTAGAGCAGAAGTGGGGAAAATAACTTGCAGGGGGAATGTACTTGTGTTTTTAGTCAGTGTAGTTAGTTTTACATTCAATCTGGATGGACAGTAGATATTTTCAATTACAGTCTATTTGCTAAATTAAAAAAACCCCCCAAAAAAACAGTGTTTTGCCAGAAGATGCCTCACACTCTGTGTCTGTTTGCTTGTATAGAAGTGTCTAAACGTAAGTAGCAGTAAACACACTCCACTGGTTGTGTGTTACACAGCAGTTAATGTTGTGATGAGCAGAGAGCAGATCACAGTAATCCCTGACGAGCTAATGAGGCTCAGATTACACAGAGTGTTTGTGAGCTTGGTCACATCAGAGTGTGTGTGTGTGTGTGTGTCATGAGGTGGTCAGCCTCTTTGTGTGGTCTGTCACCCTTTAACCTGCAGGTCTGAGGAGCCTCCACAGTCTGAGTCAACACACTGAGAAGCTCACTTCTGCTGCTGTTGTTGCTCATGCTTTAACACAAACGACCGTGTTCCCCTCCCTGCTCCCCATCGTGATGGAAACTAAAGTGTGTGTGAGGGCTGTTGCAGCTCGTGTGTGTCATCTGTGGCCCACAGGTAAACTTGGGAAGTTGTTGTTCAAAATAAGATTTTTTTAATTTATTTTTTTAAAAAGGCAAAGCTTTTTACATAGCGTGATAATCACTATCAAAACTATCAAAAATCGAGTCATATGTCGGTTTCCTAGGTTCCAGATTAGCGTGATTACAGGAACGGTGATGTAGTGACTGAGCTGATATGATTCAGCACTGACATTTGGTCACCAGCAAATTTTTGCACAGTTAGTTTCAGTGAAACTGGAACCGAAAGTAAATGATAAGAGCACATTTCATTCATAGCTGATAAAAAACAGTCCGGAAGTGAATGTAGGTAACATGTCCAGACTACAATCCAGCATAGCAAGTAGAAGTTTTCAAACGTATCAGTTGTAGGGCTTCTAAAATGCTGCGATAGATTTGATGACCAGCACATCTAAAGAACAATTAGATGAAGAAGTTCTCTTGTCTCTGTTTTATAGCCTCAAGCCTTTAATGCAGAGGTCTCACACTTGCTGCCTGTGGATCACTTGCTACCTGTCAATCAAAAAAAACACTTTTATTTTGAAACTCTATAAAATATTGTCACAAATATCTTTATTCCTATATATTACGTTGGGTTTTTTTTTACAAACAGTTGGACTTTCTCTGCTTCACCCCCTCAGCTCCCTAATGATAAGCAATATGGATGATTGAAAATTAACAGACTTCATAATTTGGACTGAGCCACAGTCCTTCACTTGATTTCAGGGGTGCGGGTCTTGTCCCTGCAGACTCATCGTCCCCCCTACTGCTCGGCCCAGCAGGACTCCAGCAGACCTCAGCTAAGATCACAGCCCCACTCTGTTTACCCTCATCACTGACTGTTTGATTCCTCACGTCCCCTTAGACTTCCAGCTGAGTGCACAGCCAGAGACAGTCAGGCAGCTCTGAGAGACCCCAGTGACTGCAAAACAAGCCACACTCAGATCCAAGACACGCAGGACGAGGATGGGCTGCCTCTCTGGATGTCAGATCCTAACGATGGCTCTCTGAGGTGTCCTGTCCTCTGCGTCCTGGTGGTCCACACACTTTGTTACATTCTTGTCCTGTACAAATGGTGACGTAGCCATCTAACGTCAACACCTCCGCAGGACCATTTGATGAGCAGTGTTGACAGTTGCACGAAAAAAACATTCCTGAATTTGTCAGAAAAAAAGCATTTTGTTGATTTGAATTCACCAGAATGGAAGGAGGAAAAACTGCATGGAAACAGTCTTATCAGTCCCAAAATGATCTTTCTGTTCAGACATGTTCCCTAGGTTTGTTCATAGTTGTGTTTTAATTTTTCTGCTTGACATTAATCTCTAGAAAATTCCGTCCATCCATCCTGTTTCTTCTTCTTATCTAGTCTGAAGTCTGAGCATGGTGTGTCAGACATCCATTTGTTTCTAACTCTCAGATGAGACATGTAATCCACAGCAGGTTCTGGGTCTTAACACAAGGTGTAGAATTCAGATTGAAAAACTGGGCAGTATGTAGTCTGGCTGGGTTATCTTTTTAACAATTTTTTTGCAATGTTTTTTAGAACTTATCTCTATATTCCTGTCTTGACTCTTAGGTCCTCGTTGGAATCATCTGGATTCATGAAATCTCTCTGGATTTTTCCTTTAGCTTATTGACCACTGGGGCAGGTCATTCCGTTCATTAACATGAAACAACAATTAGAATCTTAGTCTAAGAACCATCCATCCATCCATCATCTACCGCTTTATCCTCCACCAGAGGGTTGTGGGGGGTGCTGTGCCTATCTCAGCAGCCATAGGGTGATAGGCGGGGTACACCCTGGACAGTTTGTGCTTAGAACCGGTCTTTAAAAATACATGTAAACATGTTAGTCCGAGGGAATTTCTCACTGCATGTATGGCTTCTTGACTTGGATCGGAGTGGGATTCATGGCGGCCTGAATGTTCTGCACATGTGCCGTAGTTTCCACCCCAGCTTAAACCTGCAAATAATAGCAGGAGAAGACAATGGCAGCAACAACAACACTGTAAGATTTAGGCCAGTACATTTTATGACCCATTTTAAGCTCTGTCAGTTTCAAAGTTTTGAAATGGCATCTCAACAACTAGTCGATTCCCCACTAATGCTCGTACACTGAGACAAGAACACTAGTCCAAATGAATGGCGTCATTAAGCTAACAACTGTAGTTGCTTGACTGTTTCCTCTGCTAAATATCTGACTGGAGTAAAACTGACTTGGCGAATTGCAGCAATTAGGGCTCATCATCACACCTCCAAACCTCCCAGACTGCTTTCCTGTTTCACACTGTGACAAAGTGTCCAACGTTTTAAGTGTTTCAAGTGGCCACCATGACACAAAACAAGGAGATGTAGATGTAGACATTCTACATCTACACGAATGTCCTCGCTCATGAAAATTGAACTTGGGTCTAATCGAACTCCTGACATCCTCCAGTGTTCTGCTTTCCTCCCTGTTCTTCATCTTTTTTTTTCATGGCTGTGACAAAAGCAGGAGGAATGCTCGGGCTGTTGGCAGGAAAGAGTCAATGACCGGCCTCGGCTGCAGAGCTGTAACTGTGGCACGCTTGCCATAAATGTTGAGCGGCGAGGGAGGCCCCCAGGAACGAAGAGGAATCAGGTTTCAACATGTGCATCATGATGAATTCTACATGGCAACTGACGGCTGTGTTGTGCTTGTGAAATGCCATTTTGAAGCCTCATGTGTAGTAACACAGTTTTGGTTTTGGTTTATAGGAAGAGAGATGTTTTGTCTGAGACTGATTGTGTCTGAAGTGCTGCAGGCAGCTATTGGAGGTCGGCAGGACGGTGTCTGTCATGGCCGACTTAATCCCAATAAATGCTAATGTTGACAAATCAGTGGCTATGTACATGTAATATCCGCCATATCTGATGTTGTTTGACCAACAGAAACTCCAGCAACAAGAAGAACGGCCTCGTCCATGACAGCTTGGTCAATGTGAGCGTGATTAGCACAGTAAGATTTCATTACCTGTTTCCTCCCACAGTCCAAAAACATGCAGATTTGGCAAAGTGGACACTCTAAACTGAGTGTGAGAGTGAATGGCTGTTTATCTCTATAGACTGGCGATCTGTCCAGGTTGTACCCTCTCGCCTTTCGACTTATGTCAGCTTGGATCGGCACCAGTGGCACCTCATGTGGAGGATAAAGCGGCCGAAGATGAATGAGTGAGATTTGATTACGCATACTGCTGCGTGGAATTTTGAACTTCTGCAGTATGCAGCATAAGCAAAGTGAAGCAACTTAGACCCGTGCTAAGTGAATGAGCAGCTCACATGCGAGTGCAGCATGACCGGGAGCTCGTACACTGCACGTCCACCTCCACATCCAAACATGTACAGATTGGGGGACTCTATAGCTGTGAATCACATGGTGTCCATGCCTTGTATATGCCATGCTTTACCATCTATCCGACTGTAAATGGGATTATAAACTAATTTACAAAGACCTGAAACCCCTTATTGAGTCTATTCTATTGGCGTGTCTCCACCGGCTCTACTCACCTTGGCACGGCACGGTTAAGTTGCGTTTCCACTAGCACAGTACCTGGTACTTTTTTTAGTACCTGCTCTGGCGAGGTTCCAAGCGCGTTGAGTCGGTGCTAAGCGTGACGTCGCCAGACTGCCGGCCACTGATTGGCCAGAGTGCCATTACAGGAAGAGACGTCCTTACCTATAAAAGAACAGCTACATTCCACAGACCTGACGTCACCCCCCTGTGCTTTTTAATATACGGTCAATGCTCCTTGTTTTGGGTGATGCTAACCTCTTGGACTAACCCACAAGAACACATTATCCCTGCAGAGCTCTATTAACAGCAGCAGTTGGGTTCATGCACGCTGACAACGGGGACAAAAATATCACCGCTACTGAATAACAGGGACCTGTCAAAAACAAAATACCTGGGTTTTTTCCCAGGGACAGTGACGAAGCAGATACATCGTAGGTTTCAGATGATATTATACACGGTAAAATATGACATGGTTGTACTCCGTTGCCACAGTGATAAGAGCCCAAAATAACAGCCAGTAAAACGCTTCATTATTCTGACTGGTTTGAACCTGCCGTCCACAGAGGAAAGTCATCACTCTATAAAGAACAACAGCATTAATGGGATATTTTCCACTGGCAGACTCACCACACCCGACACTTGAAAACACTCTGTTCCTCTGGACGCTTTTTTTTCCCTTTTTTTCAGACTGCAATTAGCCTCTTGGCACACGTTTCACTCTGCGTTATGGAGTTTGTCCCTATCAGCACCTGCCTTCCTGCCAAAATCTGCCCTTGGCCCCACAGCAGCCAAACAAAGGTCTTTAAGTAGAGGATTGGAGCCGGATGGACACATGAAAGTTGTTGGAGAGCGCTGGTGGCTTTCAGAGAGGTGAAACCCGAGCTTGTGTTTTTCCAAAACAAAATTATGGAGGAGTAAAAAAAAAAAAAATAGGGAGAATGTAAGTGAGATTTGATGCAATGAGTCCGTGTGTGTGTGTGTCGGAGGAAGTCAAACCAGTTGGCTGTCAGCCCCATTTGGCTCCTGTCACACTCTCTCCATTTCTCATAGAGAGCCATAAGGAATGCCTCAGCATGACTTCCCAGAATGCCCCTCTGCAGTTCCCCAATGCTGGCTATTCATCTCCTCTCACCCCTGCCTCACCCCCTCACCCTCTCACCACTCTCCTGGGCCCTCATTTAAACCCATTTAAACCCGCTGATATGACTCGGATCAAGTGTCCAGTGCAGGTCGGCATTCGGGGCAAGGCATCCGTCGGACTGGTGAGGCCGAAGGTTTGATTCCCTCTGGGGGAGCCGCATATATCTGCACTTAAGGCTACTGCAAGGTGCTTCATACAGGAAGTGTAACTTGATATGTTTAGTATGTGCGTGTCTTGTGTTGAACAGAGAACATTGCTGCGTGTTAATTAATCCGCGCTGTGTGGACAGCGCTACGTAAACAAGTAAACAAGAAAAGAGAAGTGTGTGCGGACAAGTAACAGTCAGATAACTCATGAGCAGACTGACAGCTGGTGAGTTATTGATTAAATACGTTTCAAAACATCAGCTTAACCAAAAGTTTCAATGGTGTCAATATAAATATATAAATTATAATTATATACACTACCGTTCAAAAGTTTGGGGTCACTTAGAAATGTCTTTATTTTTGAAGGAAAATCACTTTTTTTCCAATAAATATAACATTAAATGAATGAAGGTGTATAGAGACCCATTTCCAGTGTTCTAATGGTACATTGTGTTTGCTAATTGCGTTAGAAGGCTATTTGATGATTAGAAAACCCTTGTGCAATGATGTTAGCACAACTGAAAACAGTTTTGCTGGTTCTTTGACGAAAGGGCGAAATTATTATTTTGAATAAAAATCTTTATTTCCCATCTTTTCAATGTCTTGACTCTATTTTATATTCATTGTTCAACTCTCTTGATGAATAAAAGTGTGACTTTTAATGGAAAACACAAAAAATTGTATAGGTGACCCCAAACCTTTGAAAGGTAGTGTAGTAAAACACCAGGAACATAACCAAATAGACCCATATCTTCACAAATGCAAATGTTTCTTCATGAAAGTAACAGTTTGTTTGGAATGCGTTGTGCTCTATGTAGTTTAGATTTAATGATATATTGTTTCCGGTTCTAAATGACACTTAAGCCCTCTCCTAATTTGTGTACAAATTTCATAAACTTGGACTGCCAAAAAAAGAAAATTCCAGAAATTCTAAGGTTTATTAGAAAGTGATTTGTGCACACACGCCAGTCATAGGTTCTAATATCGCTAAATTCGGATGCAAGTGAGACGTGGTACTAAATAAAGGAGACAGGAAACATCAGCTTCAGTGTCTCGTCATAAGAGACAGCTGTAGTTAGTCTGTGAGCCCGATGGATGACGGATGTGGCACATAAATATGAATCGTCATGATGTCCAAACAAACTGTCAAAGCCAGTGATGTGTCTAATTAAACCGACTATTTGCTCAGGAGCACATGTTTCTGTCACCGAATTAGGTCACATTTATTATTTATAGAAGAGATGTGCGTGTGTACTGTTCGCACAGATTGAATCACAAACATTGTATGAGGCGATGGTTACCCTGCTAATTAAACTATACCATTTCACCATGAGGTCATCATGATGTCATCTTGAAAGGCCTCTAATTTTTGCATTAATATCTTGAACGAAACGTGTCTTTTGGACCGTGTCATCTCTCGCTGAAATAACATTCACACCCCGTTTGGTGGATTAATTAAGTCGAAATGTGTTGTGACTGATCTCTTGATGGAGACGCGCTCCGGTTTCGGTTTGATTCATACGTTCAACTGTTTATATCATTAAAATGTTTGAGTTTCAGCCTCATAAAGCTGCACCTGCTGCAGTCAGTGCCCCGTTTGCTCTGCTCTCCGGCCAGCTGAATACCTCAGATGTTCTGTAATGCTGATTTCAGGCTCCTAATCAGACATCAGCCTCAGGAGAAAAAAAACCCACAGTGAGAGCGTTTCTTTCCCCCTGGTCAGTGGATTTAGACAAACCACAGGATATAATCCCGTTTTCCACTCGCAGACAGAGCTGTGAACAGAGCGAATTTCGCACTCTAAGTAGCGGAGGCGCCATCCTTCCCCTTTGCTCCCCGGCACTCAGCCAGGGCAGGGTGGGGGGTCTCTGAGCCCACTGCTATCTGAGAGTGTGGTAGAGAGAGAGAGAGAGAGGAAAAGACAGAGAGAGAGAGCATACACACAGTGTGGGGTCCAAATGTTGAAAGAGAAGAAGAAGCTGTGAGAATAGTTCACAGTTTTTGGAATATTTTCCTCTTTACCTTTTCAAGAAAACCCAAATAAGTCACCTGTACGCCTGTCAGTGGTCAAGTACATGGACGATGAAAAGTGTTTTGCTATATTGAATATTTTGGGCTTCGTTGTCGTTCGTTGAGTGAATGATTGTGTCTTTGTGTTGGATTTTATTTATTCAGACCTTGGCTACATCTGTAGGCCCCTTGACTGGTTAAAGGAACAAGATACAACCCTCAAGTTTATACAATATAAGGAAGTTCCTTCAAGTTATTTCAAAGTACATGAAGGCCAAAATGAAAAGTGTTAATCCCCTTAATCTGAGACAGTTCTCTCTGTTTGCAGACAATAAATCCAACATTGAACCTTAGTTCGATTTGATGCCTCTCAGGTTTAGGCGCAGAAACATCTGGTTTGGACTCGGGTCTTACGGTTTGTCTTTGTAGTTTCATCCTCCGTCTGCCATTTTTGGCCTCGTCTCAAAGAAAAAAAAAAAACTGAAATCTTAAAAAATGTTGATTTACTCCTCGCGGTGGTTACGTTTCATTTTAAGTCAACCTGCTCAGAACTATGAGCGTGTACATGATCTCCAGACTGGAGGAAGAAAATCCCCCCTTCTCTGCGTTAACAGGTGGGAGCGTAAACTCCAGCAGCTCTGAGCGGGGAGATCCTGATGTGTTCCGCAGAGCTCATGGTTCTTGCTGGTCATTTTATATAAACACCAGCACTTGGTATCAGGTTTAATATCAAACCTGCTGAAGCTCATGTTTACTGCCCCTCAGGGAGCTGCAGGGCCTCGTGGGGCTGCAGGGTGTAGGGGAGTAACCTGAGTGGGTGTGGAAAATCAGACTGCCTGTTCAGGTGTGTTTTTTTGTTTTCTCTGATATCCCTCGATTTTCCTCTTCCTTTTTTTTTCCTATTTGTCAAAAAATATATATTGTCAGACCAGAAAAAAGTTGTCTGAATAGATATTAATCCACCAACACGCTTGGCATTTACTGAAACAGACAGACTATGAGGAGGAAGTGCAACTGTGCAATACAATGAGATGAAAGACTGTGGTGGACAGACTGGATTTAATCCTAAAAGTCCAAAAAAACAGGATTTGTTTAGTTAACAATTCATTAATTTCATTGTTTTTCATACACACAAATACAGTGTGACCAGAATAACACTTTTTTTACTTTAGTAAATTGTTTGAAATAAGACTTTATTTTCAGGTTTTATTGGGATAAAATACGTCGGCTAATCCCCTAGTCAATTTTTTTTTTTTTAACTGAGACATGTTTTCAAGATTAAAAAAGTAATAAATGTAATCACCAGTAGTTACAAATTTATACCAGCTTCCGTCGTTAGAACCTTACTGCAGGTTTAAAGGCTAACAGGTGTTATTTTCATGCTGCATCGTCCATCACCTCACATGAAAATCTGCATCTTTTATTTTGAATGTGTGGTCTTTTTTTTGTTTGACAGTTAAAAATCACTATAAAATAATAATCACATTTTTTTTTTTTCAATCATTTTTATGTTGCGTTTCTGGATTTCTCTTGTGTTTTCTTAATTTAATGGCACTAAAGTTTGGCCTCACTTTAGTCTAATGTTCTCCGCAGCACCCCGGGCTTTCCCTTGTGCTCGGCCAGTGTTTGAGGTTCCCATGGTGTCTGAGGGAGAGATTGGTCTACCACATTGAGTCTGATGAAGAAAACAAGACTTCCAGGTCGTGGCGTTCCCTCTGGTAAAAATGGCAGGATCATTTATGCCCCGTGGGAGTTTCCCCTCTTCACACTTCCCTCAGGTCCTCAGGCTGGCTGCTGTCCCCTCCAAGACCACTCCCGACCCCACAGTGTCCCAGCCTGCAGTGTGGGGTCGGGGAGGGCCAGTTCAGAGCGGAAGCAGTGTTGGGAGGTGGAGGTGGATGAAGTTTCCAGATGCTCCACCAGTGTTTGCACTGCTGACTCCTGCAGCACCGGTGTGTTTGTGTACACTTAACGCCATGATTTACGCTTTATTTTGTCGGTTTGACTTCAGGAAATCATTATTCACCTTTGTATTTGTATTTTACACACACACACACAGTCAGCTGTTCACATCCTGATGCAGTTTGCTACACATCAAGTCAAACTTTATTCAAATTTCATATTATGAACACAGGCTCAACATGCTTCAAGATTAGAAGTAAAGAAACACAGCAAATACATGATTAAAGATATATGAGATAATGAGGGGTATAATGAGTATTTTAAAAAATTAGAGATTTACAAAGTAAAAGCAAATTTAGACCTAAATGTAGGTTTGGTGCACTTTAAAATTAGTTATTTGATTAATTTTACCAGCCATCTGTTTGGTGATGATATTATGTTTTTATGTCATCATATTATCTTGTGATTATTTCCTTCAAACAGTCCCATGCTAGAGAATCCCCTACTGTACCTTTGGCCAAACATTAACTGCCATGTGCGTAATCTGATAAACTGACGGAGAGAACTTCACTTCATCTTCAATGTCTGTCTTCTCTACATTATTTTGATCTGAAAAAGGCCAAAATATGTGTCCAAAACACTAGATGAGGAACTTCATTTATTTTTAATTGACTTTTTATCTAGAACTATTGAGAATGCTTTATTCTTCTTTTAATGCATGTGTCATTTTATTCTACTTTACTGCGCTAGGGAGTGAAACACGCAGAAAAATGGTGTAAACCATGGGTCACAGTGGTAGTATAATCGATGGGAAGCAGCACTAAAACACAACCATGTATCAACAGGTGAGCTTTATTTTTGTCATCAGGTTTCAATTTGTTATTCTTCTGCTTATCTTAGTAATCTAATGCCACTAGTTATCACACTTGCTGCGATTTTTATATTTTAATATTTTATAATATTTGTCAATTTAGTTATTCTTATCCAATATAATAGTTGTTTATTAATAGAATGTAACTGTACCCAGTTTGTCTCTCTAAAATTACTGATGCACTCGATGAATATATTTAGTTACGTGAAAGACAAAGAGGTCAAACTTTAATTGACTTCTAGTCTGGCTGATATTTCTGCTGACGTCGTTTTTGTTCTGCTCGTATCCAATAAAGTGGATGTAAATCTCTGTGATCATCCTACAGAAGAAGGGTAATGTGTTTGTGCAGCTCTGTGACCCTTGACCTCCTGACTGGGGGTCATTGTCTGCGTACGACAGGTGTCCGTCCATCTGCTTAATGCATAACGGCTCTCTTCCACTCTGAGCTCGGGGAAGCGCATAAACATGACAGACAGGACACTATAGATGGCCTGAGTGTATGAGCATTTATTACTGTACGGAATAAACGACGATGTAGTATTTTGTAACGTTATTATGGAAACTATAATATAATATACCTTGATTTTCTTTCATGAATCAAGTTTTACAAAATATTTACGAAAAACACGCGAAATCATTTAAAAATATTTCGAGATCGATACAGAAATCATACTTTTCTGACCCAACGTTGACCAAATGTTACTCGCATGTTTTCCGTAAAAATATTTTCCGAATTCTTTTTGCTAACAAATATGTAGTTTTTTTCCTTTTTCTTTACACATTTTACGAAAAACATGCAAAATAATTTAAAAATATTACGGGAATGTTACAAAGATCATACTTTTCTGATCCAACGTTGACAAAATATCAATCGTAAATGTTTTTTTTTTGTTTGTTTGTTTTTTTTTATAAATGTTAGCAACATATTTTTCCCTTATAGCAACCGGTTTATGTAACAATAAAAAAAACAGACATTTGTTACCAGAATAACCCATCAGCCTTTGCTGCATGCTCCTCATGTTGGCATTGTTATTTGAATTGAATATCAACATGAACACATCTTCTTCAAAATTACTCACCAACCAATATATCTTGAGATATAGCTTCTCATCAATCATGTATTTAATATTATATCATCATATTATCATAATACTCGGTTTACTACACAGGGTGTCCGTGCATCCTTAAAAAAGTCTTAAATTCATGTACTGTATCTAAAATTGAGGCCTTAACTATTTAATCTTATATTTTTTTTCATTTTCTCACAGGAGTTCAAGAAGGAGGTGTAGAGAGGTGCTGATATAAATGGTTATCTGCATGCTTGCTACCTAGTCTGCGGCTATGGGTAAGTGCACATTTATTGGCTCGCGTCTGTTGCCAACCCGAGACGAGGTTGTAATACAGCGGGATATTTATATAGTGTTTTCGGTCTTAGATGTCATTCAAGGTGGCATTAAAAAGTCTTAAATTTGACTTGCTGAAACCTGCAGATACCCCGACGACAACCAAACACCATGAAACACAACAAAAAACAGGCGATAGGCGTGGTACACCCTGGACAGGTCACCAGTCCATCACAGGGACACACATGGACAAACAACCATTCACTCCAATCCACTCACACCTACAGTCAATTTAGATGGGCCAAATCTTTTTGGACTGTGAAAACCCACCCAATAGATATAAGGGTTTTGTTTTCCATCGTGTTCTCACAGGCACTAAGAGTGAGCGTCTGTGTCTCTGTCCCTTTAAGATCTTAGCTGCATGTAACGCGTATCTTTAGCATGTGGTCAGCTGGGAGTACAGCTTAGCCTAGAGTTTTGAAACTTCAATGAATCTCCTCCGATTTCCTCGAGTTAAATCCCCTCCTCGTGCGTAAGTGACATCTCACACCGCGAGTCATTCATCTTCATCATGAAAACGCGACACATTCAGCGTGGTCAATCATACACTCATGATGTTTTGTCTCTGCTTTCTCAGGCAGACCGACCTTAAGTTACAGGTCAATCTTCTGAAGAGCTTTCTGAGGCCAGCAGCTCTACTTTAGCTGTAGTTTCAGGTTTAGGATTCAGGACTACGTTAAGTGTTTCATGTGAACAGTCTGGATACACAGGAACACCAGAATATAGCTTGTGCAGCAAACCCCACTGTACCTACCTTTAGTGTTGCTTTCACTTAATGTCACTTCCAGTATATTCAAGTTTGAGCTTTTAGTTCAGTATGCAGGAATTAGTGACATCTAGTGGGACTGCTGACTGTAACTGCAGGTGATTCCTCTGCTCACCCCAGCCTTCTCCAAACAGGTCAGGGACATGTTGTACTTCATGTGCACAGTAAACTTTGCTTTAAAACGCATGCTCTTAGTTTGATTGTACTGCAGCAGCTGTTCCTCCTGGATTCTCTGGCTCTGGCTGGTTGGCTGCTGTAGAAAAAAAGGAACTATCTTATTTTAAAGAAATATTACACACTTTACAAGCCTAAGAAAAGTTGGTTACCTTTTCTTGTACAGTCCCCTAATTAGCACCTATTTACCTGCTAAATTCATGGTAACATAAACGTGTTACTAGGTAATTATATATATATATATATATAATATATATATACATACACACACATATATATATATGTGTGTTTATATACTGTGTATATATGTATGTATATGTGTATGTATATATGTATGTATATACATATGTATGTATATGTACTGGGTAAATAGCTAAATAGCTAGTAATTAGGGGAATGTAGCTATGCTCTTATTACCAGCTTATAACCCAATAATACACTAACATTTACCATATAGTTGCCAGGGAATACCCAACATTTTGGCCGTAGTTTCATTGTACTTTCCTTCTTCTTACCAGCAGTAATTACCCAACGACACACTATAATTTACTATATAGTTACCAGGTAAATCCCCAGTATTTTGGCCATAGTTTCATTGTATTTACTTTCTTATTATTGGTAATTAGCTTGTAACACTTTTTTGTTGCCATGAATTTACCAGGTAAATATCTGGCAATTACGGGACTGTAAAAGAAAGGGTTACTGAAACGTTTTTTGTATAATTGTTTAACACTCTCTAGTCTTTGCAGCTTCTTAGTTAGTCTTTCTTTACAGTCAAACGTTTAAAAGCTTTAACAATCACCATCAGATTTAACAAATCCTACATAGTTTTACAATTTCGTTGCACAAATGAATGATTGCTTAACCGTTTAAATAATTGACAGAATAATATTCATATTATATATAATATTTCTACATCATTGTTACTCATTTTCCAGACGTCCATTATGTCAACCAGCTAATTGTCAGTCTTGTGCAGGTGATGAGGAACAATTCACAGGTCAGAGAGATAAAGCTCTGCCTTTTACACAGATATTGCAAATATCCTTGCCTCTCCAGTCAGTCCACCACGGTGCTATGAAGAAACTGCCAATTAACCCAAGTGTAAATGCCTGCAGGAAGCAGCTCCGTGGCCTCAGAACATCTCTCTTCACCCAGGACTCTATTTTAAGGAGGAATCTGGTCCCAGGACTTAGAGGGCCTCCATAGTTCACATTCCCAACCAGGGGCTCCCAAGTCTTTAGGCTTTATTTCGGGAACACACGGTTTTCCCCGATTGCTCCCAGCAGCACTTTGAATCCTGTTTTGAAAAAGCTCCTCTGTGTTGTGTTGTTTATTTTGTGTATACATAGAGCAATTTAGGTTTTATTGCTGGTCTGATTTCAATGAATAATAAATATAATGCGTGCTGTCTTTGCAAACAGCAGATTTGAGTGTTCCAGTTGACGTCAAAGTGGCTGATGTTCTGTCTTGAGTTGTGATGGTGGCTGATGCTCTGGGCTGCAAGTCCTCTGTCACATGTACGAGTCCTCACAGCCACGTTCACTCTGACCAGAGAAATGCGTGTCATGTCAGTGAGCCGGCGTTCACCTCGTGTGTTATTACACCTGCCCGTCCGTGTACAGCAGGGATCAGCAAGTAAACGTGGCTGAGGGCCAATTTTTGTACCGTTTACCTTAAAACGTCTTCAGTCAGAAACAAAAACACACGTTTGCTGCCTTCAGAGACCAATAATGTGGATGTTGTCTTTAATCACCAGCTTAAAGGTGTCATATGAAAGAATGTGGCCAAAAACGGTTACTACATTCAACTTCAAAATACTGAGGTCTTTTAGGTTTCGTTTTCTGACGTAACTGGCAACCTGTGGTTGCTCGGCAGCTGAGACTCTACTGACTGCAATGATTGGTAGACGGCGGTAGGTGGCGCCACATGCCATAAACATAAACAAGATTTCAAAACATAAACAAGATTTGCAGTCTGCAAAATATTTTTTTTAATGCAAATATTTTGGCTGTACTGTTGTTGTTGGTGAGTTCAGTTTGTTATATGAACATTATTCCTGAGTCTCTGTGACATATTAGGAGGATTTATGGCCAGTTGCTTTAGATTTATTACATAATGCACCCATAAGTTACGGGGACAAATGCGTGTGAGATACGTACTCGTACTGTTGTTATTTATTGTTTATCATTTAAATTTAAAAAATGATTGCTTCTTCTCTGACCTAAGGTATGCAGGTAGTTATTTTACGGACATTTACTCCCCAAACCTGTCTCTCCGTGTTTTTATTTGTATTCTTCATTCATTTAGCAACCGAATCTATTTGAATAAGTTTTTTTTGTTTTTTTTTCAGAATAAAAGCTCTGAACATGATATGGAATTTTTAGATTTTTAAAAAATTATTTAACAACATAATTTACTTATTTCTGTTACATATCTGCTCCTGGTCCTCTCCACCTCTTTTGAATAAAAATAATTTCAAGTCATTTTGAGGCAAAATATTTGTCAAGTGACATCTTACATGGACTGATTGTATACATCTATATATATGTAATGAGTCAGAACAGCACATTTAAGGCTGTTTCTCATGGAGTAACTAAAATATAAGTCATTTAAGGAACAGATGTTCTAATGGGTTTATTTTGTGTCAGGAGAGGAATGTTAAAATTTGATTATTGTGTAAGCCTCTTTCCCCCATTTTCAACACACTTCTCAGGAGTTACTTCTTCCTGCTTGATTTTATACATATCCTGGTGTTCTTGAGTTTATAAAACAGAACATCTGTGAACATAACTATGTCACAATGAATGAAATGAGCAACAAAAATCCACCAGTGCCACTCGCTTCTCTTCTTTGTTTTGTACTAAACTATGTTATCTTATAGCATTTCAAAATGTATAATAATAAGCGTTTTCCTTTTTTTGTAACAAGAACAATGTTTTAAAAAAAAAAAAGGAAAACCCAGTTGTCCACGAATTGCCCTGAACTTCAAACATCATCACCCAAAATGGCGGACCTGTCATCAGGCGGCTGACCTTGGCTCTGAGTGCTTTCGGCTGTAAGAGGAGAAAACTCGACCCCCACCTCAACGAAAAGCTCATTTAAAGCCGGGGTTTCTGCCATACGTATGGCTGCTCCATTTTTAAGAATCTCTCTTTTAACACCTGGCAGAGAAGAGTGCCACCCTGCAAACTCAGGGCCGGCCTTAAATGGCTCCCAGGGGCCCGCTTCCAACTGACAAGGTCCAAACTTCACTGAGGTGGAGCTGCTGGTCCGACCCGGGCAGGGACAGAGCAGGACACATCACCCAGGGGACGCCACTGCGTGAGCCCCTGGATTCAGACTGCTGAAGAGCTGAAACCCAAGCATCATTGAACATTTCATCGGTCACACGGAGAGTCACCACTGTTTATGGAAACGTGATATTTTAGTGTCAAACAGTGGACTAGAGATGTGCAAGGGAAACGTGAAGTTCAACGGCAAACCAGACTGAGAGAAAAGATTCAACCAAGTCATGTTTACAGTTTCAAACCGACGACATAAAGCAGTGAGGGAAGCAGCTACAGAACCTCCTCAGTACTTTTAAGACGACTCTAATCCAAACTGATGAAAAGCAAACCTGAAAAAACTGGGTTCCACTACGAAAAATGTTAATAAACTATTCATATTTAAAAACCCAAAGAACTAAAACACGATTATGATGCTTGTTTTGTTTGATTTAAAGGTTGTTTAAAGGCCTGCTTCGGTGTTTGGACAGAGGAAGTTTTGGATCCTTCCTGACAAGTCTGGACTGACCGATTTCCCCGACAGACCCGGGGACACGGCGAATCCCTCGTCAGCGCCCGTGACCTCACTGATTGGACGTGAACCCAGTGGCTGAAGAGGTCGTGACCTTTCTGACCGTTTCCTCTGTTCGACTTTAGGGACTGGATACTTTAAAGCCAGCTGGGAATTCTAATACACAAACAAAACATGGTTGTGAACTGATGGCTCATTAACCCAGGGGGAGGAAATATCTGATCGCTGTCATGGCGACATGTTACGGCAATGTCTTGATTAAGATTCAGATTATTCTATATATAATAATCTATAATTGTATATAATTTAATGGAGTCTAGTAGAAACAGAGAGAGAGGTGATGACGTGCAACAATTGTATAATTTGACAAACCTTGGCTATCAGTATTTGTGTGATTTTTATAAAATATCTTTTTTTGTATTAATATCTAGTACAAAAATATGCTGAATTCAAAACACTTTGCAACATGGGGCTTGAAGTCTGTAACCACTTACTTGTCAACAAATTAAGTAAGAGATAGTTTCACCTAATGGCCATTAGGGGGCGACACCAATGGTCATCTTCAGTGAACATTTTCCTGAGGGGTTCATGGTTTTGATGACTAGTTTAAGGACTTCTTGGTGTCCATTTTGATTACAAGTGACCTGCCACTTAATATCAATATAGAAAGAGTAAATTAAATAATATATATAAGCTTTTTTGGTGTTTTAATTCCAGTTGTGAGTTTGATATCCCTGTTCTAATATATAAAAAAAGACGATTAGGAAAGCTAGAACTTCAGAGTATGAGAGTGGAAGCTGGAAACTCACTGAAATATGAAATATCAAATTCATTAATTAACCTTTAACATGTTTTATGAAGACACGGCGGTCACCGCTACAAGCGACGTCCAGTTTCTTTATCTTATATAACATAAGACAGTTAACTTTCCAAAAACTGTGTCTGTAAAACCACGCATCCCATGCTGAACATCAGTAGTTTTTAAAATGATATATATATATAAAAAAGAATTGAGAGAAACCTGATCAAATGTGAATAATTTGCTGATTTAAAGATATTTTTATTCAGGTTAAGTTCTTACACCGCTTATTCTAGACATCATAGAACTTGTGTATAGCGGAAGCATATATTTGTATTCTGAATCAAACAATATATATATATATATATATTATGTATATATGTATGTATGTATATATATATATATATATATGTATATTATATATATATATACGTATATACATATATATATGTTGTTTGGTTCAGAATGCAAACAAATGCTTCCGCTATAGCATGTACATACATATTTATATTCACATATACATATAAAATATATATATATATATATATATATATATATGTTTGAAGGGGGGAGGGTCCAGGTCCAGCAGGTCACAGACTGCACAGCAGTGAAAGCCTCTTCTCAGACAGGACACTAGATAGTCCGATTACCGTGGACGAGACATAAACACTTCATCGTCATCACTGTCTCCTCCTCCTCCTCCTCCACCTTGTGAGTTCCTCGGTCAGTGGGACAGAAAAGAGAGGCTTTACCAGTGCAACGTGTGGGTCAGTTTGATACCTGAGCAGCAGAACTCGGACGCTGCCTTTGTTTACTCTGAGGTGAGGCCAGCAGCCGCACTGAAAGTGATATCTGCGCTGGTGTTTACTCAACTGCTGTGTCCTAACCTTGGTACCTACGGTGGCTCCCGACATGATCCACCTTAATACTGACAAATGACTTTCTGACCAGGAAGTCCCAGAAACTGAGGAGGGGGGGGGGGGGGGGGTTGTGGGTAATCAATCCACGAAGACGAGACCGAAGACCTCAGGGAATTCCACTGTTAAGGTGAAATTTAGAGTATCAGCAAGAAAAAGTCAAATTTTGATGGTGAATTAAATGGTGTTTTACATTTACCTGCAGCCAGGCTACACATTTAACTTATATTCCCCCAGTCTTGTATAAAGTACCTAAAAGGGATACTTGAGTAAAAGTACAAGTATCTTACCAGAAAATTACTTTTGTAGAAATTTAAGTCATTTTTTTTTTTATAATACTACTTAAGTAAAAGTCTTAAATACAGTATATGACATTTACTGTACTTAACTTTCAAAAGTGAGCAGTAAGGGCTTGATCGTGGTAGCTCAGTGGTAGGGCAAGTTGCTGAAACTGAAACTGAAAGGTTGTGAGTTCAATTCCTGGCCCTGCTAGTCTATAATGTGTCCCTGAGCAAGACACTTAACTCCATGTTGCAGCGTGTGAATGTGGTGGAGTAAAAAGTTGCTTGAAATATAGATCAAAAAGTGAAGTACAGACACAACAACACTGATTTTTGTGTTCCAAGCCTTGTGTGGAATCATCCATCTCAAATAAAGCACAGGAGTTCACCCTTTCAAGCCTTCTCACCCATCGAAACTTTGCATTAGCGTATGTCGACATAGTCGGGCTATAAAGAGTGACGGGTCTCCTCATCTTCAACGACGACATCCAACATCTAAGAGTCCATCAGTGCTCTGTTCAGCAGCAGTCCGAGTGTCTGACCGTGGTTCTCCTCTGGGAGATTTTAAAGGTCAAACTTGTCTCCGACGACACCTTGAGCTCATTGATCAACAGCTGCTCCTGAAGAGATCTGGATGATGGCCTTGACCTCAGCCTGACCCCCCCCCACCACCACCTCTGACTAGTTAGTGTCCGGTTTCTCTGCCAAACTATTGGTAAAGAAGTAGATGATCCTTGGACAAAAGAGGAGACCCACAAGCTAAAATGTTGGCTTAAATGTGCCATTATGATGTTCAAAATGATTGCACAGATTGCAAGAAGAACAAAGACTTTGAGGAAAAGCACCTGTGATCCTGAAGAACTTTCTTGCTCCTGCTGCATCTTTCTACCAAAGTGACCAAACTGTCTGCTGCTCCTTCATCAAGTTTTATGTAAAATGAACTGCTTTAAAGCTTTCAAAAATGTTTTCAGTGGGTTTTAACTATAGGTTAATATCATTAGACTACAATATTCTAACTACCAGACAAAACAGTCTCTGTCCTACTCTGCCTTTACAACATTTTCAGCTGTTTTATTTCAGACTAATTCCACCACAGGATAAAAGGTCAAAGGTCACTCTGGTGGTCACGTTATCACTGCATCACAAAGGACAGAATGGGTGCAGAGATATTATGTTAGATGTTGTGTACGGTATAGTTCAATAACTTTAAGGTTTACTTTTGCTGTCTTTTGAGAAAACGGCAAGTCTGAAAAGTAACTTTAAAACAAAAACACAAGGAAAAACTGTACATGCTCTCCCTACACGCACACACGCACGCACGCACGCACGCACACACACACACACACACACACACACACACACACACACACACCTGTCTCACTGAAGAAGATGAGTCATTGCCCTGTGTCTCTTTCACACCACATCAGCACTTTTTTTTTTTCCAGTGCGAGGTTACAGGTTCAGTGGACAACATGTTCAGAGGTGCAGGGTCACTTCCTGTGGAGCAAATGTCACGCCCTGTCACCGCATCATCTGGCCAATCACTTGACAATTTCTCCTTTCACCTGGTTAAATGGCTCTGATGGACTTTTAATGTTTTTTTCTTAAAACTCCACCTGTCTTAATCACAGCCACTTGAACATCAGCTGTTTTCTACGAGTTAACTCCTCTGTGGTTCATTGTTACCACTGTATGGGCTGCAAGTGACTATTATTGTCATTATACATTATTTATCACTTTGATGAAAGCTGTCTGTGCTGTCCATAGAGAAACCCAGCAAATGTGTGTTTTTGCTTAATTTGCTTTAACTAAAATTATGTTTTTAATACTAAAACTCAATTATTATTGTTGTCTTTGCATTTTCAAATACACTGTTTAACAAATAAACTGGAAAAAAATAATTTATGATTAAGATGTCAAATTGTAGTTATTTACTTGCAGTTGTCAGACAAAACAAGCAATTTGAATGACACTTTATTACTTACCAGATGATTAGTCATTTAATCATTTAATCATTTAATCTAAAAGATATCTACAAAGTAATTGTTAATGAAAATAATTGCAGCCTTGCTTTAACTGGTGGTTTGTCCATTTATGATCGTACACCAAACGGTAGCATCAGATATAATTAGTGGTGACTTTTGTATATGATTGATTTGATATGATATCGTTTTTGAAATATGTTTTAAAAAATACTGTAGTGAAATGTTCAGTGTTATTTGATTCATTTTCCTGCAAGACAGGTTACACTTCACATAGTAGGAACACCTGGTCAGCAGAGGGCGCTGTGTGTACAGGACACCAACGGCTGACGCCTGTCACAGGTTGAGTGTGACGTCGCAGCAGATTAAAGTGATGGAGAGAACTGAGATTGATGTTTTCTATGAGAGCTCATACAAGTAAGAGACCCTGAAATAATACATGTAGTATAACTTGTGTAAAAGCATGCGTGTGGCTTTCTTTTTGACCATGAATGTGAGCGTTAGCGAGCTCTTAGTAGCGTTAACGGTAGCATTTCAGAATGTCTATTAACTAACTATGAAATTGTAATTTAAAAGGCGCGACAGTAAATATGACTACATACAGAGCTGGTTATCAGAAGCTAGTCCATGCTATTGTGTGACGTAGAAAGTTTCAAAAGCTTTATTGGTGTGTGAATAAACACATGCTAAAGAGATGCTAACTGGGATCAAGCCTGCGAAATGCAGTCGACAGTTTCCGGTTTGCTTTCAAAATAAGA